>NC_082708.1:172520850-173136759 GCF_030144855.1 Hypanus sabinus | reverse complement strand
TCAATGAAAAACTACAAAGACAGACAAACAACCAACGTGCAAAAGACAACAAATTGTGCAAATACAGATAGAAAAATAATAATATAGATAAGTAATAAATAATATTGAGAACATGAGATGCAGAGTCCTTGAAAGTGAGTTCATAGGTTTGTGCTGGATTGAGTGAAAATATCTACTCTGGTTCAGGAGCAGTAATTTCCTAAATCTGGTGGTGTGAGACATAAGGCTCATGTACCTCCTTCCTGATGGCAGCAGTAAGAAGAGAGCCTGGCCCAGATGGCAAAGGACTTTGATAATGGATGCTGCTTTCCTGTGACAACACTTCTTGTTGATGTGCTCAGTGATGGGGAGGGCATTACCTTTGATGGACTTTTGTAGGCTTTTCCACTCAAGGGTAGTGGTGTCTTCATGCCATGTTGCGATACAACTAGTCAGTATACTCTCCACCATGCATCTACAGGCGTTTTCAAAGTTTTAGAGGACATACCGAATCTTCACAAACTTCTATGCTGAGGTGCTGTTGTGCCTTTCGTAATGGTACTTGGGTGAAATTATATGCCAAGGAATTTAAAGTTACTGACTCTAACCAGCTCTGATCCCCTGATGAGATTGACTTATGGACCTCCATTTTCTGCCTCCTGCAGTCAATAATCAGCTCCTTCATTTTGCCAACATTGAATGAGAGGTTGTTGTTGTGTCACCATATAGACAGATTTTCAATCTCCCTCCTATATGCTGATTCAATACCATTTTTATTTTGCCAACAATAGTGATGGCATCAGCAAACTTAAATATGGTATTGGAGGTGTACTTAGCCTCCAGTAAGTATAAAGTGAGTAGAGCACACTACTGATAAGTACACAGGCTTGTGGTGTATCTAACAGTTGAGGTACAATTAACTTTCCCTATATATCTCCATGAAAACAAACCACATTGACAAGTATCAATTATATCCTGCAGATGTTAATTTGCAGAAATGGAAATCAAAACTTCTTCTTCTTTAAGATAAGAAGCAAAGTCAACAGCATGAAATCCAATGCATTTTGTATGCCTATACAGTATTTGTGTATGCGTGTTAAATCAAAGAATACAGACCTTGTTTTCGTACATCTTCAACAGCCACCAGCAGTTCTTCCTTCAGATCCTGACTCTCTTTTGCAATCTGGTCACCCTTTTCTAGAAAGTTCTGAGTTGCCTGCTCAACAGAAGCAGCTAATACATGTGCTTTCTTAGAGCGACCTTTCTTTTTACTTGATGGGCCTTTGCTACTTGTATTCACAAGTGTAGTTACCTGAAGAGTGATAATAAAAAAATAAATTAATTTCCCAACAATTTATTTCTTCATCACAAACTGCACTTTCAGTGAGGCTTTGCATTTCAACCTCTTCTTTCTGTCTGTGATTGTTGCAAAAAGTCCATCACCAATGACATTTATATTTCCTTTGTTTACATGTAAATATGAAACAAACTGCTGAACATTTATAAAAGCAATCAAAAGGTTCATTTTACTTTTCCTGTAGCACCAATCTGAATCATCTTCAATTGATGTAATTGAAATCAACTTCTCATTGTGAGGCAAAGGGACATTTAGGACTTCCTATTAAAATTAAAACAAGAAGCAAGTGCTTCTGCTAGCTACCCTCTGCTCTCCATCATAAAATCTACCAAAAGAGATCTGCATAGCTGAAACTTTTCTGTGATCCTTCCATGCATATAACCTAATAGGGTCACTCTCATTTGATTGAATCTAGTCAATACTAATCTAGCAATTTCACCAACTGTAAATTACAGTAGAACTCTGATCATTTGAAAAATAAAAAAAACAAATGAATGAAAAACTTATATGGTGTATTTTATGGCTTCAAGTCATTCCAGAGAGGCATGTAGTCACTGTAAGGCAGAAATAAATACCATTTTCTGGATTTTTGGGTACAATGTAGTAAAATGTATAAACTTAGTTTATGAACTCATATATGGGACAATAAGCATTTATTTCACAATAATATTAAGTACATAACTTACTGCTACCAGTGACCACACTAATGTGGTCAGAGAAAATAAATGCAAATGGAAAGATGTTGAGATTGCATTAATTAACTTAGAAGCTCAAATGATGGCTTTTAGCAGAGTCTTAAAAGCAGTAGATTGTGACCTAGTAACTCAGACAAGTAAGGGCCACATTCCTTTGGGAAGATTAAATAATCGCAAAACATCAGCTAAGATGAAAGGAAATCCAAGTGTAGTATATCTGGACGAATAGGACAGTTATGCCAATTAAGCTTCATGACTACAGGTCTTGGAAAAAATAACACCATTTTAAAATAGCACATCTAAACCACTTGAATAAGCACAGAGAGGAGGAAGGATAAAGACTGCATTGACAGAAATTCAATTATCATACCTGTTCATTCCACATTGGTTCTTTAATGGGCTGACAATAAATGAGCAGTGACAAAAAGAAAATACAGCTAGTCCCTGGGTTACCAAAGGGTTCTACCAAAGTGTCTATGAGCCAATTTTTCAGCAAGTCAGAAATCTTTATTTTTTATAGTAACTCATATATTGTTGCATATACATTTGTTGTAATTGTTCCATTTCATTGAATAATCACCCTAATACTAACCATAATTAAAGTAACGGAATATGTACTACATCCAGTTATTAATGAATAATGTAAAACATTTCATTATTATTACTGGCTTTAAATTTTTTAACGTATGTGGAAGAAACTGTATTAAGTTGGAGTTCCATAAATGAGGTCTTTCATGACCCAAGGAGATTCTGTATATATCAATCCTCAAAATAAGCTATTTTACTTGCACAGGAAGGGAGAAAGAACACTACAAAAGAATAGGCGCTTCAATCTACGATGTTGTGCTGACTCAAAGATCAATTCAACCCTTCCGTCCTATACAGCATTCCATTTTTCTACGAAGAAACATGTACCTATTTAAGAATTTCTTATATGTCCCTAAGTTATCTGTGTCTACCACCACGTTGGCAGGATGTTCCATGTACTCACCAGTCCCTGTGTAAAAATACCTACTTCTTATATCTGCCCTATCCATTCCACCAATCACCTAAAAATTATGCCTCCTTGTATTAGCTCTTGGACTAACTCTTTTCTCACGGATGCTGCCTGACCTGCTGAGTTCTTCCAGCGTTGTGTTTGTTGACAGGCAAACTGGATGGGTGCCAGCTGATGTTTGACTCTAACTCACCAATTAAAACAATGAAAGAGATTGAAACATTGAGGCAAATGTAGAAGTTAGGAGATCATTTGGGTGTCCCAGCTCTCTGCAGTTTCCAAGAGGAGTCTGCAAGACAGAGGCTACGTGCACGAACCTCGTGGTGAGCAGGCTGCAAGGCTGCACACACTGGTATTTGATTCTATTTTGCCAATTAAGATTTCACTGTGTGCCGATTAAAGCAACAAGGGAGATTAAAACATCAAGGCAAATGCATAAAAGACTGCCTGCCTTTTGATCATTCTGCTACCGGAGAAGGAGAGCCCGTCACTATGCCCAGAGAATGTTACATGGTTCTGCATTTTGGATATCGACTTGGACTATAGACTTTTTTTTTCAGTCTGCCAGTTCTTCATATGTTGCATTTTTCATCCATCTTCCTTGTTTTTTTTTGTGCGGGAAGGATTGTGGGGTTGATATGACTGTTCCAACTTTGTTGGTTATTTGCATGGGAGGAGCGACTTCGGGGTTAAGGCCATAAGACCTCAAGACATATAGTAAGAGAATTAGGCCAAACTGCCCATCGAGTCTGCTCCAACATTCCATCATGGTTGATGTCTAATCCCTCTCAACCCCAATTTCAAGTCTTCTTCCCATAAACTTTGGCACCCTCACTAATCAAGAACCTATCAATCTCTACTTTAAATATACCCCATGACTTTACAACCACAGTCATCTATGGCAATGAATTCCACACATTCACCATCCTCTGGCTAAAGAAATTCCTCCTTAACTCTGTTCTAAATGGATGTCCCTCTATTCTGAAGTTGTGTCCACTAGTCCTAGACTCATTTACTTTAGCAAACATTCCCCCACATCCACTCTATCTAAGCCTTTCAATATTTGATCAATTTTAGTTAGAACTCGCACCCCCCCCCCCACCCCCAGTTGCCGTGTCTGCTCCATTTTTGTGCAAGGAAAGAGGATTTGGGGGTTAGTGGTCATGCTGCCTTTCTTTTCTTTCTTGGTTTCATAGCTACCTGGAAAAGAAGAACTTCAGAGTTGTATACTTTGATAATAAATGAAATTTAAACTCCATGATACGGCTTGGGCTTGAGCTGGGTCTGGCAGTGCAATTGTGAGTCAGTTGCAGACTGAGCATACAGCCCTGACCCAGTGCTCAGCATCATAGATGCTGAGATATTACTGTCAACTCAGAGTGACTGAGGTCTTTCCATCAAGAAGTCTAAGATCCAGTCACAGAGTAGGTACTCAAGTCTCAAGAGTCACAGAAGGAGATTGACCAGGCTGTTTTTCTTCCTCTGACACAGAATAATGAAGGGTGTCAAATTCAAGTTCATAGTCATTCAACCATACACATGTATAACACCAAACAAGACAACATTCCTGCAGACAAAGGTGCACAACACAGTACATATAACTCACACACAAAACATAAAGTAATATAACAACAGATTAAAAAAAGAAACTAGACATTGCAGCAGTCCCAATAAATATCTTGGACACACAGATGTGAGACCTTGATGATACTCTTAGCAGTCTTTGCAATCCTTTGCAGGGTCTTGCAGTCAGATGTCTTGCAATTCCCACATCAAATGGTGATGCAGCTGATTGGGGGTGGAGGAAGGAGAAAGTCTCACTTGCCTCAATCTCCTTAGGAAGTGGAGACACTTCTGTTCTTTCTAGATGAAAGAGGTGGCATTGAGGATAAACATGAGATCATCTACTCCCAGAAGCCTGGTGATCCTAACTCTCCTCACAAAAGTTGTGCAGTGAGCAATGGTCAGCCTCCACCTTCCTAAAGTCCACAATCATCTCTTCAGTCTTGTCGACATTAAGACAATTTGTCATGCTCACACCATTCTACAAGCTGCTCTATCTCCTCTCTGTACACCATCTCATCATCATTGTTGATGAGGCCAACCACTGTTGTGTCATCAGCCAACTTGGTGATTGTTTGAGGTGGATCTAGCAGTATGTTATGCATCAGCAGCGGGCTGAGCATTTAGCCCATGGACATCATTTTGACTTACCAATATCCTCTTTTTGTCTGTCTATGCCAAATGTCAAAATTTATTTCTGTGTAATAATTCATAATGGTCACTAACAAAATAAAGTTAAATTTCTAAGTCTTACTGAAGTCTACCACACAACTCCAACTTCATGTAACTTCAGCTGCAGAACAAGACAAGTCTTTCACCCCTTCAACAAAATTGAACTCAAAGTAGTACTGAAGAATGGTCTCGGCCTGAAACAGCAACCATTTATTCACTTCCATAGAGGCTGCCTGACCTGCTGAATTCCTTCAGCATTTTGTGTGCTGCTTTGGATTTCCAGCATCTAAAAGACTTTATTGTGCTTCCAAAGGAAGATTCTCTTTAGAGTCAGTCCTACAGCAAAGATGCCCTTCAACATATGCTCTTGCTGATCATCAATTACCTATGACAACCATTTCTACTTGCTGGAACTTGGTCAGTAGCCTTCTATGCCTAGGCAATTAAAGTGCTCACACTGATACTTACTTCCACCATCATCATCCATGCAGATAGTGAAAACATTCTAAACCTCTGGCCTTTATTCTAAACCTATATTGTCTAGCTTTTTATAGCTGTTATAGAGACGTTTTCTACTCTCTAGCCTCCTTATGCCTTCTATAATTTTGTATACCTCAGTGATATCCCACCTCTGTCTCCTTTGCTCCAAGAATACCTCAGCCTATTCATTCTCTCCTCATAGAAAAAAGGAACAGTAAAATACATGTCTTAAATTCTCACACTCTCTTCTTCTGGTGCCACAGTACAGCTTTCTGACCTTCACTGGCCAGCCCCATGCTATTACAGTAATTCCTTTTCAGCTTGCAGCTGTTGTATTTCTGTCAATCTGACATTTTCATTTCCCATAAAACAAAGACAAACTACCATGGCAATTCCAGCACTTTCAAACATAATTACTGGGGTAAGAAGGGAACATTGCAATATTGTAAATTCAATGATTGCTATAAAGTAATTTCAAACAATTAATAGAACTGATGGATTAAACACAATTGAGAAACATCATCCTAATCAATTTTAAAGGAAATGCGAAGTATGTTGCTGTCACCTTTATTTCCAGAGATTGAGTACATCAAATTCACTGCAATTTCTGATTCAGAATTTATTTCTGTAGGGCTATTGTATAATTAAATATTTGTGAATTAATCAGTTTAAATGGTTTTAGAATATCAATATTTTTGATTGGTTTTATTGAAAAGGTTTTGCCATTAAATCTGCAAAGCTGAAGAGATATTATTTTTCTTTTATGATCATTAATCATGCTAGAGAATTACAGTAATACTAGGCTCCACCACTGGGGACTGCAGCTATCTCTGTAACCTAAAACAAGACCAAAGACCATAAGAAATAGAATCAGGAACAAGCCAATCAGTCCCTTGAGCTTTCAATCCCATTAATCAAGCTCTTGGATTATCATCGACTGTCACTATCCCCATATTCTTTGGTTCTGGTAAATATCCAGAAATTGTTGAATCTATACATTGAATGAAATTGATGAACTTTTTTTTTACAAAACAGCCATGTTAAGATAAATGTAGGTCACTTACAGACAGGAGTTGGAGGAATATATAATGTGAGAAAAGGAAATGGTGAAGGAATTAACAAGAGATTCTGCAGATGCAGCAAATCCAGAGCAACACACACAAAATGCTGCAGGAAATCAGCAGGTCAGACAGCATCTATGGAAATGAATAAACAGTTAACATTTCAGGACAAGACTGTAAAGGAAAGGGGTAAATGCCAGAATTAGGTGGTGAGGGAAGGTAGATGCACAAGCTAGAAGATGATAGGTGAAGTCAAGTGCGTGGAAGAGGGGGGAATGCAGTCAGATGTGGGGAGGTGATCAATGGAAATGAAAAGAGCTGGAAAGGAAGGAATCTGAATCAGAATCAGATTTATTATTACCGGTAGGTGTCGTGAACTTTAACTCAGCAGCAATAGTTCAATGCAACAGATGATAAAAGAAAAGAAGAAAACATCAATGAATAGATTACAATAAGTATATATATTTATATTGAATAGATTAAAAATAGTGCAAAACAGAAATATATATTAAATATTAATAATGGATGTTGCCTTTCTGAGGCACAACTCCTTGAAGATGTCTTGGGTAATACAGAGGCTGATACCAGAATGGGGCTGACTAATTTTACCACTTTCTGCAGCTTCTTTTGGTCCTGTGCAGTAGGCTCTCCCACCTGTACCAAACAGTGATGCAGCCTGTCACAGTGCTCTCTACAGTACATCCATAGAAATTTGGTGTTTTAGTTAACAAATCAAATCTTTTCAAACTCCAAATGAAATATAACCATTGTATTGCCTTCTTTATAGCTGCATCCAAGTTAGATCCTCAGAGATCTTGACACCAGAAAATTTAAATTGCTCTCTCTCTTCTCCTCTGGTCCCTCTATGAGGATTGGTTAATGTTCCCTCGTCTTATCTTTCCTGAAGTCCACAATTAGCTATATCAGCTGGCATAGCTTGCTTCTGTATGCCCTCCCCTCTCCATCGAAGATTCTACCAACAATGGCTGAATCATCAGCAACTTCATAGATGATATTTGAGTTATACCTAGCCATACCATCAAGGGTATTGAAAGTGTGGAGCAGTGGGCTAAGCACACACCTCTGAAATGCAGCAGTACTGATCATCAGCGAGGAAGAGATATTATCATCAATCTGCACAGATCCCTCTCTTCTGGTTAGGAAGCAGGATCCAACTGCAGAAGGAGGTACAGAGGCCTAGGCTCTGTAACTTATCGATCAGGATTGTGAGATTGATGGTGTTAAATGCTGAGCTACAGTCAATGAACAGTATTCTAACATACTGTAGGTGTTTGCATTATCCAAGTGGTCTAAGGCCACGTGAAGAGCCCTTGAAATTGCATCCGCCGTGGACTTATTGTGGTGACAGGTAAGTTGCCGTGGGCCCAGGTCCTTGCTAAGGCAGTAGTTCACTCTAGCCATGAACAACATCTCACAGCATTTCATCACCATAGATGTGAGTGCTACTCAAAGATAGTTATTAAGGAAGTTTTTTGGGCACTGGTATAATTGTTGCCTTTTTGAAGCAGCTGGGAACTTCTGAATTGTCGAGGTGAGAGGTTGAAAATGCCCTAACATTTTCTAATATATAACATGTCTTAAACAGCCTAACATCGGCCTCTGAGACAAAATCACAGTGTCACCAGATGCAGCAGGGATCTTCACACCTGTAGTTATGTTCCCCCTTTCAAAGCAGGAAGGAGTTAAGCTCAACTGGTGGTGAAGCATCACTGCCTTTCATGCTATTAGGTTTCGTTTTGTAGGAAGTAATGTCTTGCAAACCCTGTCAGAGTTGTTGTGCATCCAATGTCGCTTCCAACTTCACTCGGTTTTGTCACTTTGCCCTTGATAGCCCTCTGCAAGTCATACCTCACTTTTTTGTACAGACCTGGGTCACCAGACTAAATGCCATAGATCTAGCCCTCAGCAGAAAAAAATATCTCCTGGTGCATCCGTGCCTTTTGGTTTGTGAATGTACACCAAGTTTTCGTAGGCGCACATTCATCCGCACAGGTTTTAATGAAATTGGTAACATCTGCGACATACTCATCCAGATTCGAAGATGAATCCCTGAACACAATCCAGTCCACCGATTCAAAGCAGTCCCATAAGTGCTCCTGAGCTTCCCTTATCCATACCTTCTTGGTCCTAGGAGAGGAGACCTTTTACCTCTTCTCCTCACCAGTCTGTCACCTCTTCCCTTTTTTCCCCATGGTCCACTTTACTTTCCTATCAGATTCCTTTTTCTCCAGTAATTTGCCTGTTCTAGTCTTCACCTCCCAGCTTCTTACTTCATCCCAGCTCTTCCATCTACCTGGCTTCACCTATCATCTTCTAGCTTGTCCTCCTGAGACACCAGGCAAAGTCATTTGATTCCAATCAATTGGTTTATTAATCATTGTAGTAATCATTTTGTGCACATGCACTGGCCGTGTATACAGCCTGTTACAGCCGCTCCGACTGGTTTTCTAACTTTTCTAACTTACATTATTTGTTGTATTTTTTTCTCTTTCATGGTAACACATCGAAGCTGCACCCTCTCTAACATGTTGGTGGAGCAAGTTTCATTCTGGTTTTTAGCACTGGAAATATTTACATTCGGACATTTCTCATTTGCGGAACAGCGGAATGGTCGGATTGTGTATTCCAGAGACCAGCTGATCGCACTTAAACCGGCCGGTTTAGCGAACAGAGCGGCGGATACCCCTGCTGAAATCTGGAGAAAAACACACAGAGGATGCAGAGTGGGATCAAAAAGGAGAGAGAAGGGGACCGGGTCGAGACAACACAGACTTATGGAGAAGAGGAGTTACAAGCCGTGTCTCCCGTCTCTCATTTTGGGCAATGTGAGATCACTGGGTAATAAAATGGAAGAGTTGACAGCTCTAGCAAGGAGTCAGAGGACTTTTCGGGAGAGCAGGGTTATGTGTTTTACTGAAACGTGGCTGCATGAGGACATACCCAACCAAAACGTTTCCAGAGAGGGTTTCCAGCCCATTCCGGCCGATCGGAATGGCACTGAGAGTAGTAAGCGTAAAGGAGGGGGGCTTGCTATCCTGGTTAACAACAGGTGGTGCAATCCTGGTCATATTACAATCAAGGAACATGTTTGTAGCCCAGATATTGAACTTTTTGCTGTTGGACTCTGGCCATATTATTTGCCACGGGAAATCTCACATGCAATTGTGGTTGTTGTGTACATCACTCCCTCTGCCAACCCGACATCGGCGTGTAACATCATTCACACCGTCATAGCCAGACTACAAACCCAGCACCCGAGTGCCCTCATTACCATCTCGGGTGACTTCAACCATGTTACCGTGGCTAGAACACTGCCCAACTTCACGCAGTATCTGAGCTGTACAACCAGAGGGGAAAGGACCCTGGACATGATGTACGCTAACATTAAGGATGCTTACAGCTCCTCTCCCCTCCCCCCACTGGGAAGATCAGATCTCAACCCAGTGCATCTCAAACCCTGCTACGTGCCTCTGGTGAAGAGTAAACCTGCAACCTCAAGGTCAGTGAGGAAATGATCAGGAGAGGCTTATGAGGCACTCCAGGATTGTTTTGAGGCAACAGACTGGTAGGCCCTCTGTGAGCCACATAGAGAGGACATGGGCTTACAGAGTGCATCACTGGTTACATCAACTTCTGTGTGGACTGCAATGTTCTGGCAAGAACTGTCCTTTGTTATTCAAATAACAAGCCATGGGTAACAAAGGACATTAAGGACATCCTGAACACTAAAAAGAGGGTGTTTAGAGATGCAGATAGGGAGGAGTTGAGAACAATACAGAGGGACCTGAAAGCCAAGATCAGGGAGGCTAAAGACAGGTATAGGAGGAAGCTTGACTGGAAACTCCAGCAGAACAACATGAGAGAGGTCTGGAGTGGGATGAGGACCATCACTGGATTCCAGCAAACCAACAACAGAGAAGCTGAAGGCAGTGTGGGCAGGGCCAACAAACTTAACCTATTCTTCAACAGATTGAAACAGTGGCCCCTGCCCATCCCCTACATGATTCATCTGTTGTCGGACCCCAACCAACACATACTCCACTCTCTCCTCCTACCCCTCCTCACAGCCCCCCTCCCTGCTCTCATGACTACACCCCCCACACCTGAAACCATCACAGTGGGCTTCACAGCTGAACAGGTGAGAAGACAGCTGAAACGTCTCCACCCAAGCAAGGCTGCAGGCCTAGATGGTGTCAGCCCCAGGGTGCTCAAAGCCTGTGCCCCCCCCCCCCCCAGCTATGTGGAGTACTTCATCATGTCTTCAACCTGAGTCTGAGTATCCAGACAGTTCCTGTGCTGCGGAAGACGTCCTGCCTTGTTCCTGTTCCAAAGATGCCACGCCCCAGTGGCTCCAATAACTACAGACCGATGGCGTTGACCTCCCACATTATGAAGACCCTGGAGAGACTTGTTCTAGAGCAGCTCCAGCCTATGGTTAGGCCTCACTTAGACCCCCTCTAGTTCACCTATCAGCCCCGACTAGGAGTTGAGGATGCCATCGCCTACCTGCTGAACCGTGTCTATGCCCACCTGGACAAGCTGGCAAGCACTGTGAGGGTCATGTTTTTTGACTTCTCCAGTGTGTTCAACACCATCCGCCCTGCTCTGCTGGGTGAGAAGCTGACAGTGATGCAGGTGGATGCTTCCCTGGTGTCATGGATTATTGATTACCTGACTGGCAGAATACACAGTACATGCACTTGCAACACTGTGTGTCAGACAGAGTGGTCAGCAGCACTGGGGCTCCTGAGGGGACTGTCCTTTCTCCCTTTCTCTTCACCATCTACACCTCAGACTTCAACTACAACACAGAGTCTTGCCATCTTCAGAAGTTTTCTGATGACTCTGCCATAGTTGGATGCATCAGCAGGGGAGATGAGGCTGAGTACAGGGCGACGGTGGGAAACTTTGTCACATGGTGTGAGTAGAATCATCTGCAGCTTAATATGAAAAAGACTAAGGAGGTGGTGGTGGACCTGAGGAGGGCTAAGGCACCAGTGACCCCTGTTTCTATCCAAGGGGTCAGTGTGGACATAGTGGAGGATTACAAAAACCTGGGGATACCAATTGACAATAAACTTGAATGGTCAAAGAACACTGAAGATGTTTACAAGAAGGGTCAGAGCCATCTCTATTTCCTGAGGAGAATGAGGTCCTTTAACACCTGCCGGACGATGCTGAGGATGTTCCATGAGGCTGTGGTGGCCAGTGCGATCATGTTTGCTGTTGTGTGCTGGGGCAGCAGGCTGAAGGTAGCAGACACCAACAGAATCAACAAACTTATTCGTAAGGCCAGTGATGTTGTGGGGGTGGAACTGGACTCTCTGACGCTGGTGTCTGAAAAGAGGATGCTGTCCAAGTTGCATGCCATCTTGGACAATGACTCCCATCCACTCCATAATGTACTGGTTAGGCACAGGAATATATTCAGCCAGAGACTCATTCCACCAAGATGTAACACTGAGCATCATAGGAAGTCATTCCTACCTGTGGCCATCAAACTTTACAACTCCTCCCTCGGACTGTCAGACACCCTGTGCCAATAGGCTGGTCCTGGACTTATTTCCACTTGGCATGATTAACTTATTATTTAATTATTTATTGTTTTATATTGCTATCTTTCTTCACTATTCTTGGTTGGTGCGGTTGTAACGAAACCCAATTTCCCTCGGGATCAATAAAGTATGTCTGTCTGTCTCTATGGTGCTTCCCACTCCCTCCCCTCTCCCTTCCCCCTTTCTCAACCAAAATTCTTCTCTCCCTGTCCCCTTCAAACTCTCAGTCCATAATAGCAACCCATATCAGGATCAGGTTTATCATCACACAGATACAACATGAAATTTATTCTTTTTTTCTGCAGCAGCAAAAATGTGCAATACATAAAATTACCACAGCAGTAAGTGTTGATTGTGAAGAAGGTTACCACAGATTACAAAGGGATCTTCATTAGTTAGGAAATTGGGCAAGGAGTGGCAAATGGATTTCTTTTGCCCCTTCACACTCACTTCAATTATAAGCAAATACTTTGAGAGGCTAGTTAAAGTCTACATCTGCAGCATGCTATCACCCATACTGGAACGCCTACAATTCGTCTACCAACTGAGCCAGTCTACCAATAACGCCATAGCCACAGCACTACATGCTGTCCTCACTCACCTAGAGAAGAAGGATGCAGACATTAGAATGGTGTTTCTGGACTACATTTCAGCATTCAACACCATAATTCCCTCCAGACTTGACAGGAAGCTCAGAAACCTTGGCCTGAACCCCACCTTGTGCAGCTGGATCCTAGACTTTCTATCAGATCACTAACAGCTGGTAAGGATGGACTCCCTCACTTCTGCCCCTCTGAACCTTAATATAGGTGCCCTCCAGGGTCACGTTCCAAGCCTGCTGATCTACTCCCTTTACACCCAGGACTGTACTGCCTGCCACACACAGCTCCAATCTGGTCAAATTTGCAGATGACACAACTTTGATCAGCCTTACTTCTAGCTGTGATGAGACAGCCAACAGAGAGGTTAATACTTTGACACACTGATGCCAAGATAACAACCTCTCCCTCATTGTCAAAAGAGCTGATTGTGGATTACATGGGGAATAGAGGCGAGCTCGCCCTGATCAACATCAATGGGTGTGCAGTTGAGAGGGTGAGTAGTTTCAAGTTCCTCTGTATACACATCACCAATGATCTTACTTGGACTGTACACACCAACCTTGTGACAAAAAAAGCACAACAGTGTCTCTTCCACCTCGGGCGATTCAAGAATTTCAGCATGAGTCCCCAAATCTTCAAGACCTTCCACAGGGGCACCATCGGGAACATACTGACCATTGGGAGTATCACCACCCTGTCCAGGAAATGAATTAACCTTGACCACTGGTACGGATAGCCCAATGCATTTGTGGATGTTAACTTTTCTCTATTGAGGAAATTTATAGCAGCTGGTGCAGAAAGAAGGCCTGGAAGATCAGCGGGGGCACCAGTCACCCCAACCATTAAGTGCTTCAGCTGCTTCTGTCCAGCAAATGGTACTGCAGTATTAAAGCCAGGGCCAACAGGCTGCAGCACAGCCTCTTTCTACAAGCCATTAGATTTTTAAATTTACATGTCACTACAATGCCACGGAGTCATCAGCAAATATTTTTACTCCCTCAAGTTGTGGGATGGATGTTAAGATTTAAATAGATTCTAACACAGCTAAGTGTGAGGTGATGCTGTGAATGGTGGCCACTCTGTAACGAAAGTGAACAGAAAGACCTAGGAGTGCAGGTGCAAGTTAATTGAAAGCACTGACGCACGTAAGCAGGATGGTTAAGGGGGTCTTTAACACACTGGCCTTCATCCATCAGTGCAATTATTATAAGAGCTGCACATTATGTTGCAATTGTACAAGGCACTGAAGGTGCACTTCAAGCAATCTTTACAGCTTTAGTCACCCTGCTATAAGAAAAACATGGTTAAGCTGGAAAGTGTCGAAAATACTTACAAAGATGTTGCTAAGACTAAAGGGCCTGAGTTACAGGGAGAGGTTGACGAGGCTAGGTTTTGGAATGTACAAGCAAAAGGAACAATCTTATAGGAATATTTGAAATTATGAGCCATTGATAAGGTGCATAGAATAGGGGAGTATAGAATTAGAGGCACAAGTTTTGGGTGAAAGGGACAAGACTTAAAAGGTATCCAAAGGGCAAATTTTCATGCAGAGGGTGGTGAGTCATGAAATAAGCTGGAAGTCGTATTTGAGACAGCTAGATTAGATATAACGGAGGGGTACGAGCTTAGAGGGAAAAGGGATGAATGCAAGAAGTAGGGACTAGTTGGGTGGGCATTGTGGTCAACAAGGACTCATTGGGCTGAAAGGCCTATACCCATGCTGTATTGCTCTGTGACTATATTAATATTCAGTAAAATAAAGGAATCAAAATATTCCATCAGTAACAAAACACAGATTACTTTCTGTGAAATAACTTCCTTGCTTCCAATTACAATGTTATTTTGACACAAAAATATAAAAAAAAATTCAAAGAGTAAATGAATAAAATTCAATTTTATATCAAATATAATTTGTATCGCTCAAGGATAACTGCAAATGTTCATAAAATCACAACATTTTCATAAAAATATGAAAAGATTATCAAAAACTAAATCAGCAAATTCAGATTAATAATGTGAACTCTTATGGTGTTCAGATTGCTATTACCATATTGATGCCCTGATGTACATTTACTGGACAAGAAGTACTATTTATCTCATTCTGTAGCATGCCACTCACTTCCACGGATCCTTCTGACTATGGCTCCCAGCATTGTCAGAACAAGCCTCCTGGGTGCATTACAACCTGGAAGAATCAATTTCATTTTCTCCACTTTAGACGGCTTGCTCTCCTTTTTCTGAATTGGCTATATGTGCCTATCATCATCAATTTGGTTCACTTTTTCTTTTTTTAATAGTCTGGACTGCAAAGCATTTCCTATAGCCTTATCAATACATTACACAGACAAGGCAGCTCAACTTAACCTTGACTACTCCTTAATTGCCATGTTATGATCTTAACTGATCAATGTTATTTCCTTTGTTCTGTCTGTCACCCAATCCCACCATCTCCATTCCCTAATATGAACAATTTTTTTTTCCTAACTCTTGATGCTGGATCTTTCATATATGCTGTCTATTATACTGAATGCTTCCAGCACTTTCTGTTTCCCTTTTATTGACAAGAGCATAAAGTACAGCACAGTATCTAGCCCTTCAGCCCGCATTATCCTGACAAACTCTGAAGGTAAATTTAACTAAAAATATTTTCTTACATACAGTCTATATTCTTCCAGTCCCTGCCTATTCATATGCCTATCTAAATCCCTCTTTAAACTTTGCTATCATGAGTTGTCCAATGGGGCAGTAATTAATCAAATTGGATTGTGAGCTGGATCTGGGCAATTTTTTAATTGTGTGGAAAATGGCAGTATTGTAACTGTTGTGGAGTAGTGGGCCAAATTGCAGTGAGTTCTGCAAAGCAGACTGTCAATAGAATGTTTACAGAATCCCCACATAATGGTGCAGTGCTTTCCTAGAAAAATGTCTATACTGTAACTTTCCTTAACACAAAACTACATAATCTGCACATGCATTAAAAAATCCAAATGCAAAGTAGTACTTATTATTTTGTAAGAATAAATTTAATTCAATAACTCAAAATTTTGGGTCACAATCATGAATTTAGTAAAGATAAATTTCTGTTATCTGAATTACTGTGACAAGAGAATTGCCTTTATCCATAGCCTTTGCTGTAAGTAGACTTCTCAACTATTTCTCAATATATGTCAAGCCAACCTAATTGGCTGCAGATTGGCTTCTGTAATAGTGGGCTTTCAAGAAGCATGGATCCCCATTCAAGTGTACTTCAATGCTGGAAATGTTAAAAACAAAAAAAGTGCTGAAAACCCTCAACAGCTAAGATAGCAATTAAGAAAAGAAAAACAGAGTTACCGTTTCCAGTTTTGTGCCTTTATCTAAGACTCTTCCCACAAATTTTGCCTAACTTGCTGAGTAATGCAATTTTTTAATATTTTGGAATGATAACTCCACACTTCTGGCCAAACATGATTGAGGATATTTCAAACTTTCCTTTGGTACTCACATGGCTCTGACTAGATATGGGAATAGTTTATGAGCCAACTGTTCCTGTTAGCTGTTTAACTGTTTACTACCATTCATCATTGGATGTAGAAAGACCATGGAGCTTCAATGTGACGTTCTATGAAATCACTTAATTTGATCTAATGCATGCTGTACTTGCTGTTCAGCATGTTTGTCTTATACTATAGATTCACTAAGTTAGTATCACATCATAATCATAGAGCACTAAAAGACCCTTCTGCCAATTATGCCCACACTGACCATCAAGTACCTATCTGTACAGACACCATTTACCATCATTTAGCCTATTATACACAGGCTATTAGTGCTTGTCCAAATGCTTTTTAAATACTGTTAGGAACCTGTAACCACCATCTTCTTGGGCAGTGTGTTCCAGACTGCAACCATGCCTCAGTGAATAAATACCTCCTCACGTCCTCTCTAAACCTCTTTGTCCTCATATTAAACCCATACGTTCCAGTTATCAACATACACAAAATTCTGTAGGTATTTAGTATGTCATATCAACTGTTTATTTCTTACATAACCACATATGCCTCCAGTCTTATTACATGTCTGTCATGGAGAAAAGTTTCTTACCATCTACACTTTCAATTCAATGCAATTTAGTCTTTATCAGGTTCCTCCATCCCACTCCCAACAATCTTATGCTCCAAGGAAAACACAGCCAATCCCAAGTCTCTCATAAATAAAACATTCATAGAACCATAGAACAATAACAGCACAATACAGGCCTTTCAGCCCTCCATGTTGTGCTGACCCATATAATCCTGAAAAAAGTACTAAACCCACACTACCCCATAACACTCCATTTTTCTTTCATCCATGTGCCTGTCCAAGAGGCTCTTAAATACCCCTAATGTTTTAGCCTCCACCACCATCCCTGGCAAGTCATTCCAGGCACTCACAACCCTCTGTGTAAAAAACTTACCCCTGATGTCTCCCCTAAACTTCCCTCCCTTAATTTTGTACATATGCCCTCTGGTGTTTGCTATTGGTGCCCTGGGAAACAGGTACTGACTATCCACCCTATCTATGCCTCTCATAATCTTGTAGACCTCTATCAAGTCCCCTTTCATTCTTCTACACTCCAAAGAGAAAAGTCCCAGCTCTGTTAACCTTGCTTCATATGACTTGTTCTCCAAACCAGGCAACATCCTGGTAAATCTCCTCTGCACTCTCTCCATAGCTTCCACATCCTTCGTATAAATGAGGTGACCAGAATTGAACACAATACTCTAAGTGCAGTCTCACCAGAGATTTGTAGAGTTGCACCATGACCTCTCTACTCTTGAACTCAATCCCCTTGTTAATGAAGCCTAGCATCCCATAGGCCTTCTTAACTACCCTACCAACCTGTTCAGTGACCTTGAGGGATGTATGGATTTGAATCCTAAGGTCCCTTTGTTCATTCACTCTCTTAAGTAACTGACCATTAATCCTGTACTCAGTCTTCTGGTTTATCCTTCCAAAATGCATCACCTCACACTTGTCTGGATTGAACTCCATCTGCCATTTTTCTGCCCAACTCTGCAGCCTGTCTATATCGTCTTGTAACCTTCAACAACCTACAGCTCCATCCACGCTCCTCCAATCTTTGTGTCATCCACAAACTTATTTACCCATCCTTCCGCCTCTACATCCAGGTCATTTATAAATATCACAAATAGCAGATTTGTGACAGATTCCTGCAGCACTCCACTAGTCACTGACCTCCAGGCAGAATACTTTCCTTCCACAACTACCCTCTGCTTTCTTCCTTTAAGCCAATTTTTTATCCAAACAGTCAAGGTTCCACTGATCTCATGCCTCATGACTTTCTGGATGAGTGTCTCATGAAGGACCTTGTCAAATGCTTTGCTGAAGTCCATGTAGACCACATCCACTGCCCTACCCTCATCAATTTCTTTTGTTACCTCTTCAAAAAAATCAATGAGGCTCGTGAGGCACTATCTTCCCTTCACAAAGCCATGTTGACTATCCATGAGTAGACTATATTTCTCCAAATGCTCGTAGATCCTATCCTTAAGAATCCTTTCCAGTAGTTTGTATACCACTGACGTAAGACTCACCAGTCTATAGTTCCCAGGTTTCTCCCTATTACCTTTTTTAAACAAGGGAACTACATTTGCCATTCTCCAGTCCTCCAGCACTTCCCCTGCAGCCAAAGAGGATTTAAAGATCATAGCTAATGCTCCTGCGATCTCTTCTCTCAATTCCCACAACAACTTGAGGTGTATCATATTCGGCCCTGGGGATTTATCAATCTTAATGTTTTTAAGAAGATCAAGCACTCCTTCTTCCTTAATCTCCTCATTGTCCAGCACACAGGCCCACTCTACTTCGACCTCATCCTGATCAAGATCCTTTTCACTTGTGAATGCGGAAGCAAAGTATTCATTTAGGACCTCCCCAACATCCTCCGCTTCCAGGCACATGTTACCCTCTTTATCCTTCAGTGGTCCCACCTTCGTTCGTGTCATCCTCCTATTCTTCACATACGCGTAGAATGCCTTGGGGTTCTCCTTAATCCTACATGCCAAGGACTTCTTCTGCCCCCTCTGAGCTCTCCTAAGTCCTCCCAGGAACTCCCACATCTGACACCGACCACAAAAAACTGGCCTCACACACATACTACCTCCTTTTGCAATCAACAACTGCCTCGCTTCATCCTGTTACCGCTGAAGCCCTCTGAGCCAAAGCCCTTTCACTCTGCTGCCCTCTCCCAATGCAGCCCGCTGGTTATGGCTGCCTTCTTTTTAAACTGTTCACACTCAACTGGCTGACGTCATGCACGTGCGCACTCTGGCCTCTCTCTTCCCCCCGAGAACTCAAAACGTCTTCCCGCTGGAAATCCTTAGGTGCTCTCCCGCTGCCTTTTTGTTCCGAATTCATGCTGAACCTCACCTGAACCTTATTCTGTGCAGTCCATAGGAGGAGTGTGTGGGTGTTCAGCAGATGGAATGGGTGGAAGAGGGAAAGAAACAGGGTGATGATGACTGAAGGAACTGAAGGCAGAAATAGGAGAGAGACAAAAGGGACTGAGTGGGAGCAACTTACCTGAAATTGGAGAATTCAGTTTTCATGCCGTCAAGTTGTAGACTACTCAAGAGGAATATAAGCTCCTCCAGCTCAGTGGTCCCCAACCACTGGGCCACGGTCCGGTACTGGGCCTCAAAGCATGTGCTACCGGGGCACAGGGAAACAATATGATTTGGATATATGAAACGATATGAGTCAGCTGTACCTTTCCTCATTCCCTGTCACGCCCAATGTTGACCTTGAACACACGCGAGGTCATTACCCACGTGAGGTCATCAGTCCGTCATTAACCTACAGCTACTTGATGAGTAAAAAAACTAATGTTGCTTGAGAGTTTCTTTGGAAGAGGTGGTAGGAGACATAAAAGGCCTAACAATGATGATAACGCAGAGACAGCTGAGGCCGAGACTGCAAAAAAAAAGCTTCATTCAACAGAAAATACAATGAGTCGTACATAAAATATGGCCTTAATGCAACTGGTGACTTATACGCTCCAAGCCCCCTGTGTGTGATATGAAGCCCTCAAAACTGCTTCAGCACCTTGCACTTAAAGACAAACCTGTTGAGCTTTTTGAGCAAAAAAAAAACATGAGCAAGCGGGACAGAAGCAAAGTGCTGAGAGCCACCACCTCCACAAACGCTGCTGCTTTGAGAGCATTGTACTTAGTGGCTAGCCATGTTGCTGAGGCTAAGATGTCTTTGGATGTTGGTGGAGAATTGATTCTGCCTGCTACCAAGGACGTGCCATGAATTGCTGGGAGAAGCTGCAGCTAACAAGATGGCACAGGTTTCTCTTTCAGCTACCACAGTTTCAACGAGAATTGACGACATAGCGGAGGACATTGAAGCACAGCTGTTGGAACAACATAACGAGTAACCATGATGTGTTATCCAGGTCAACAAGTCTACCAACGTTGACAACAAGTCAATACCTCTGGTTTATGTGCGATATATATTTCAAGATAATGTGCACAAGGATATGTTGTGTGCACTGCCGCTGCCAACTAATACAACTGGGGCAGAACTGTTTAAGTCTTTGAATGACTACATGTCCAGCAAACTGGACTGGTCATTCTGTGTTGGAATATGCACAGACGGGGCTGCAGCTATGACTGGACGGCTGTCTGATTTCACTACCCGAGTCAAAGAGGTTGCTCCTGAATGCCAATGTGAGTCATACACGGGGAAATGCTGGCTAGCCGAAAAATGTCACCTGATCTTAATAGCGTATTGAGTGATGTTGTTGAAGTTATCAACCACATCAAAGCAAAAGCCCTTAACTCACGTCTGTTTGAGCAGCTTTGCGAGGAAATGGATGCAGAGCACAAACACCTTCTCTTACACACCGAAGTCAGGTGGCTATCGAGCGGCAGACCCCTGGCCAGGGTTTTTGAGTTAAAAGAGCCGCTACTGAGATTTCTTTCAGGAAAAAAGTCACCACTGGCAGCACACTTCAGTGACAAGGAGTGGATAGCAAATCTCTTCTTCAACCTGCTCAATGAACTCAATTTGTAACTTCAGGGGAGAATGACAACTGTCTTCAAAAGTGTCTGCTTTCAAAGCCAAACTGGAACTGTGAGGACAGTGAGTGGACAGGGCATATTTGACATGTTCCCAACATTAGCTGGGATTTTGGGAGAGACTGAGGCTGCATCGTCCTTCTCACAGCTGGTGTGCGATCACCTATCTTCGCCGTCGACAGAATTTGAGAGTTACTTCCCAACCGCAAATGACGCAAAACATGCAAAGGAATGGGTCCATGACCCATTTGTGAACATCCCCTGTAAATCATCCATGTCAGTGCAGGAAGAAGATCAACTCCTTGAGCTTGCAAATGACGGCGGGCTGAAAAGTATGTTTGACATAACATCTCTGCTGGCATTCTGGATCAGTCACGGCTGAATATCCTGAGATAGTCATGAAAGAACTGAAAACGTTGCTTCCATTTACAACATCATATATCTGCAAAGCAGAGTTTTCTGCAATGAATGCAACGAAAACTAAATTGCAGAATAGACTGGACATAAGGAACCCCCTTCGAGTATCACTGTCTCCCATCACCTCTCAATGGGACCGACTTGT
Source organism: Hypanus sabinus (assembly GCF_030144855.1). Lineage (NCBI taxonomy): Eukaryota > Metazoa > Chordata > Chondrichthyes > Myliobatiformes > Dasyatidae > Hypanus > Hypanus sabinus. The sequence continues at coordinate 173,115,149 of NC_082708.1, read as the reverse complement.
TGCAGGGAAACAAGCCCAGGGCTCCCACTGATTCAGTGATATTGGTGTGTTGCAATGATTTTATATGTTCATATGAGGAAACTATGCGCTGTGTGTTTAATATCCAAATGTTACTTAAACTCTTATGATGCTATTGACTTATAAGTAACTTATAATTGACATTACTATATTCATGTGAGGAAAATATGCGCTGTGTGTTTAATTTTAAATTCGTTAGATAAACCCTTTTAGAAACAAAATTGAGTGTAATAGTAACTATTTCCACTCTCCCTCCTCGACTATCAATTAGAATCATAGAGTAATAGAAAGGTACAGCCCAGAAACAAGTCTGTGGCCCATTTAGTCCATACCAAGCCATTTGAAATGCCTACAACCTTAGTCAGAAGTTCATTTCACTCCACAGTTGATACCTTCCAGCATTTTATTATTTTTAGTCCAGATTCCAGTATCCACAGTGTTTGAACTTTGAAGAAGCCTGAGAGACAGAAGCTGGTGAATTTCATGAGAATGCAGAAGCTGGGGCCTGATGTGTTCTGATAGGTGCATGAGAATATGGGCCACAAAGCATGGGAACACATTAAGAGGAGGTTCTCCTGTGTCTATGGGAACATAAGAATGGAATATTGAAGCAAGTCTGGTAACTGAGGCCTTCTATTAGCCTTCCTGATTTCTTTCTTAAGTGTTCTCTTTCATTCCTTATACTCCATAAGCACTTCATTTGTTCCCACCTGCCTATTCCAGCAATGTGGCTCTTTTTAAATGGAATGCAGAAATTAGGGCCATCTCATGTCAAAGGGTGTAAAATCCTGGTGTGTTAACGGAGCGCAAGGATTTGCACTCTGTGAATCAGATGCTGAAACGTCCTGTTTTCTGCACAATAGATAATGGATTAATGGAGTTTTACTGTGATCTCAATCAGGATTGCACTTGTGTACATTCATTTCCCAAGTTCCTAGAGTAACGCTCTGTAAGGTTCCACTGCTAATGTAATGGTTTCTTTGTAATGTTCACTGCTGAAGTAACAGTTTCTCTGTAGCAGCAATGTTTGGGTTATGTCTGGAGATAACAGGACTGTGGGATGCATGTTAGCCAATCAGCATTTTGTTGCCGTCTTCTGAATCTGGAAGCAGTTCATTTTGCGGGCTTTTACTAGAGAGAGAGAGAGAGAGAGAGAGAGAGAGAGACAAAGAGTGAAGACGCTAATGGAGAGATTTGGTAGGCTGGGAATGGAGTGGACTCAGAGCGAGGGTCCGAAGGGCAGCAAAGATCGGAGGAGGTCAACGCGGACCGATCAGCCTATGAGTGAGCTCCAACTTTGCGCACAGACTGTTTAATAAAATTGGGCCCTTTTTTAAATTCCATTTCTCTACTAACTATATAGTCAAAGTAAGAGTTATAAAGTTTAATCGCTTAATCGCATATTGTGTACTGTTTATTATTTCAGGGTACTGATTTGTAATGGGGGACACATTGCCCAGCATCCACCCAAACAAGATTTCTTAAGTTTGGCCAGGCAGGGGGTTATCACCCCCAATATTAAGCTGCTAGGCAAAGCACGAGTTACACAAGCAATAGTCAATGTGAATGGGCCTTACTCTGAATATCCACACAATAAAGTTTGTCTATCAAATTGCCTCTACTGTCCTCCAATGAAAAATGTTCACAAAGCACGAACTATTTCACTTTGTGTGATTCACCTCTCATGAAGGCTGACACTAATAATGAAATTCATAACAGCTTGCAATGGACCAGCACAGATTTTTGCTAATCAAGGAAGGAGCATCAGGAATTCAAATACTTGTCTTCCAACATGGTTCTAAGACCTGGCCTACTGCAGTCAGCACAACGTACACAAGAGAAACCACCAAAACCTTTCAAATTTACTAGAAGGATAAACAAACTCTGTGCATGTCCTCTACCAGAACATTGCCCAAGAATGGAGAAGTCTACTAAAAGTAGTGGATACTGGCTAGTCCATCATAGGAAAAGTCTTTTCCACAACTGAGCACATCTACAAGGAGCACTGCCACAAGCAAGCAGCACCTATCAGCAAGGACCCCCAGCATCCAAGCCATTCTCTCTTCTCACCACTGCCATTAGGAAGGAGGTACTTAGGTCCCACATGACCAGGTTCAAGAACAGCTCATACCCTACAACCAAAGTTCAAAGTTCAAAATACATTTATTATATTTATTATCAAAGTAGGTAAACTATTTTTAACCTTCAGATTTGTCTCCTTACACACAGCCACAAAATAAAGAAATCCAATAAAACCCATTAAAAAAAAGAAAACAGTCAAACATCCAACATGCAGAAAAAATACAATTCATGCAAACAATAAAAGCAAGCAAAATACATTTAGAACGAAACTTCACAAAAGTGAGCCCAGAGCCACAAAACCAGTCATAGCTGATCCAGGGGCCCTTAAGTTGCAGGCCACAGACTCAGTCCAGAACAAAGACGAGTAAACCTCAACAAGCAGCAAGCTGAACACCGGCCAATCCCTCGCTTCCAGCCCCAACACCCCGGTATTTTTAATCTGGCCCAGTGCTTAAACTGGCCAAACCTCAGGTCATTTCTTGCTCTTGGACGTGGGCCCTGCCACCCAGCCTTTCCATTCTGGCCCCACCCTTAAATCAGCCAAACAGCGGGTCATTCCTCATTCTTGGTTCCAGGCCCTGCCACCTCGACTCTACTTTGCCTCAGTTCTACTTCAAATGCCTCTAAGTCAGCTCCAGCAATGGCCTACTTTGGCTCATACTCAGCTCTCAGATCGAGCCCCACTGTTTCATTTTGGCCTGTACACGCCATGCTGCAATCATCCTGGACCTTCAACACTTCAGTCCACACCACAAAAATGCCAGGTCATAGAGGCGTTTCAATAGCTCAGCTCCATAAGGAAAGTTACAAGCAATTGATTGTAGTGATCATTTGAGTAATGAAGTAGTTAATAATTGTGTTTGCTGCAACAAGTCATCATTGCAATTCACCAACACCACCCTAAAATAGAAAATCAGGCTCCTGAACCTATGTGGATAACTTCACTTATCTCACACCGAACTGACTCCACAATGTATGGGCTCACTTTCAAGGACTATTAACTCATATTCTCAATAATCAATAAATCAATATCTAATTATTTATTTACATTTGCACAGCTTGATTTCTTTTGCACATTTGTTGTTTGTCATTCTTTGTGTGTATTTGATTCTTTGATTCTATTCTATTTAGGAATTAGATGGCAGAGGGAAAGAAGCTGTTCCTGAATTGCTAAGTGTGTGCCTTCAGGCTTCTGTACCTCCTTCCTGATGGCAACAATGAGAAGAGGGCATGTCCTCAGTGATGGGGGGCCTTAATGATGGACAACACCCTTCTAAGGCACCACTCCTTTAAAATGTCTTGGATAGTAGAGAGGGTGGTACTCAAGATGAAGCTAACCAGTTTTACAAATTTCTGTAGTTTCTTTTGATCCCCTGCAGTCCCACCCCTATACCAGACAGTGATGCAGTCTGTCAGAATGTTTTCCACAGTACATCTGCAGAAGTTTGAGTGTTTTAGGTAACAAACCTAATCTGCTCAAGCTCCAAATGAAATACAGCAGCTGTCTTGCCTTCTTTATAGCTGCATTGATATGTTGGAAACAATTTTGATCATCAGAGATCTTGACACTCAAAAAACTTGAAATTGCTCACTCTCTGCACTTGTGATCCCTCTATGAGGATTGGTTTGTGTAGCTTCATCCTCCTCTTTCTAAAGTCCACAATCAGCTCTTTGGTCTTATTGAAGTTGAGTGCAAGGTTGTTGCCCCAACACAACTCAACTAGCTGGTATATCTTGCTTCTGTATACTTTCTCGTCTCCATCTGAGATTCTGCCAAAAATGGTTTTATCATCAGCAAATTTATAGATGACATTTGAGCAAAACCTAGCCACAGAGTCACGGATATAGAGAGAGTAAAGCAGTGGACTAACCACACTGAGGTGCAACAGTGTTGATCGTCTATGAGGAGGAGATATTATTACCAATCCACAGAGATTGTGGTCTTCCGGTTAGGAAGTCATAGATCTAATTGCAGATGGAGAGACAGAGGCTCAGGTTCTTTAGTTTATCGATCAGGACACTGGGAATGATAGTGTTAAACGCTAAGCTACAGTTAACAAACAGCATCCTGACATAGGTGTCTGCATTATGCAGGTGTTCTAAGGCCATTTGAAGAGCCAATGAGAGTGCATTTGTTGTAGACCTATTGTGACAACAGGCAAATTGCAGTGGGTCCAGGACTCAGAGGACAATATCAGCTACATGTGCAAGTCAGGTCATTCACATCCTCAACTCCAGAACCCAAAGCAGAATTCTGTTCTGAGCTCTATCTCAGGAAAAAAAATACACAAATAGACTAAGAAAAGAATTAAAGATTATTTCACTAGTGTCCATGGAACTCACTTCTTTGAAGTTTTACTAAGAGACCATATTTTTACAACAGAATTTAACTTTAAATATCTTCATAATCTCCATATTTCCAATTAACATAGAACACTGTACCATTGGGCCAGACTGTTAACCTTGTTTATAAGTGAAACATGAAAAAATACCGATAAATGTGCAAGTTTTTTTTTGTATGTGGTAGTCATTTGAATAATGCATCAGGAAAGCTGGTACTGAAATCAATGCTGAATTACTTACCTGAGTGACCAGCGGCTCTAGTAACTGTTCAACTGTCACAGTCCTTATTTCCAGACTTTTAGGATCCCATTTTAGCAGAATAGGTGAGGTTGCAGTTGTCATGGTTTACTGGAAAAAAAAGAAAATTGATGTTTTATACACAAAAGCAGGAAAGCTTAGTTTTAGAAGTTATTTACCAAACAAATCTGTAATATTATATTTAATAATAAAAACTAATATTGTTAAATTATGCTTTTAGGTAATACAAGGGAAAGCAATAAGAGTTCAGAATAAAGTGTTAGAGTTACAGAGAAAGTGTGGTGCTGATAGACAAATGCAAGATCACAAGGTAGATTATGAGGTCAGAAGTCTATCTATCGTCCGGTATAAATGCTGTCCTTGAGCCTGGTGGTACCTGCTGCATCTTTTGCCCAAAGGGAAGGGAGAAGAACACCTGGAGTGATTGGGTTCTTTGACTATGCTGGCTGCTTTACTGAGGCAGCAAAAATTGTAAACAGACAGCATGGAAAGGAGGCTGGTTTTCATGACGTACTGAGGTGTGTACACAACTTTCTACCATTTCTTGCAGCCATGAGAAAAGCAGCTACCATACTAAGCCATGGTATAGTGCAACAATAAAAATTGGTGAGTGTCAAGGGAACTTGCCAAATATCTTAAACCTCTTGAGGAAGAAAGAAGTGTGGTGAGCTTCCTGGCTATAAGTTGATGTTTATCTACAAATTCACCATTGACTTAACTGTTGTAAGCAGAATATCAGTTGGTGACAAGGAGGCATCCGTATCATTGTCCTACACACACAAAGCTTGTAAATGGAGGTCCAGCCTGATCACCAACTCCTCTACACTCTGTCTCTGAACCCCAACCTAACCCCTAACTCCTCTCTCTGGCCCCAAAACCATTCCTACAAAATTTTAAAAAAATCATCCTCTGGGCCACAACCTGGTCTTTGGCTGCAGTCTAGATTTCTGGACTGCAGCTAGAAGCCAGCTTGAGCAGAAGATTTATTGGAATTTTTTGCCATAGTTGTGAGTGCTGGCCTACCTACAGTAAGTACAAAGCATTCAATTATACTACCTGTTATGACTGTACCACAGCTCTGAGGGGCCAAAGGCTGCGGGGTAGCCCCCTCCTTTGTGAGAATCGCAAGAGCATTATTGGGTTGGGTCCGAGGACCCAGGAAATGAGAGAGAGACATGGCCATTGTCTCCTGGAGACAACGTTTGTGGATTGGGGACTATGCTACGTGCAAGCCCTCGGGCAAAGTGGGCTGGTTGAGAGAGAGATTGCATCACCCCAACCTGATTGACATCTACTACCCAGCGGGTTAAGATAAAAGGGGGGGGGGCTGTAGGGACAGCCTCTCAGATGCACCAGAAGAAACGCTAGTGATCCCGTAATAGCGGGAAGCCATTTGAAGGAACCCACGTGCGTTTGGTTCCCTTGCCTGGGGACTGGTGGCAGGTACCACGGAAAACGACTTGGAACTAACAACGGGGAACCAACTCCCCCGATGCAATGGATTGGCCTCATAAAGACCCAGACAAATTTAAAACCATCTCTCTTAAACCCAAATAGCTGCAGCTTGAAAGGACAGTGACTTTTATCTTTCTATCAGACAATACAATATCCCCTAGACAAACAATAGAGCTATTGCTTAATTGATGATTATTATTATACCTGCGTTTTTAGATTGAGTATTGACGGCGTATTTTATCTGAATGTCTGTATTAATCTTATTTTTGTGCCCCTTTATAAATAAAGACTTTTAAAAATAGTACCATCAGACTTCAACGGGCCCCTCTATCTTTGCTGGTAAGTGACCCAGTTACAGGATTCGTAACATACTCAACAAATATATTTCCAAAGTCCTTCAAATTCAGTGAAAGGTTATACAAACCTGGTCAATGGAATACTGAAACTTTAAAAACAAATTCTTTTAATTTAGCTTTACAGTTCCCTCACAAAAACATGTGGCATCTAGGTATTAACCTTTCTTCAATGACCACTGAATGTACTTAGCGTGCCAAAAATCTATCTACTCTATTTGTTTCTGTGGAACTTTCTGCTCCCACCGAAACAACTTAATGTGTCTCCTAACTTAGCACCATCTCTCCGTAGGAATATACAAGTTTAGGCAAAGCTAAAATGTTTCAATTCCCTGAAATAAAAAAACAAATTGCCTTTGTTTTCTGTCCCACGTCATCACTTATATCAATCTATATTCATATGATATAGGAGCAGAATTAGGCCATTTGGCCCATTGCTTCTATACCTCAATTTCATCATGGCCGATCCATTTCCCTCTTGGCCCAATATCCTGCCTTCTTCCCATATCCCCTCATATGCTGACTCTCCACAGCTGCATGTGGCAACAAATTCTACAGAGTTACCACTCTAGCTAAAAAAATTCCTCCTCACCTCTTTTCTAAAAGGATGTCCTCTTTTCTGAGGCTGTGTCCTTTGGTCTTATACTCCCCAACTATAGGAAACCTTCTCTCCAAATCGATTCTATTGAGGCCTTTTAACATTTAATAGGCTTCTATAAAGTCACCTCTCATTCCTCTGAATTCCAATGTGTACAGGCCAAGAGCCATCAAATGCTCTTCATATGACAAGCCTTTCAATCCTGGAATCATTTTTGTGAACTTCAGATAAGCAGCCCAAATATTCCTGCTCATAATATTCCAAGTGAGGCCTCACCAGTGCTTTACAAAGCCTCAAAATTACATCCTTTTTCTGGTCCTCTTGAAATGAATGCTAACTTTGCATTTGCCTTCCTCACCATCGACATAATCTGCAAAGTAGCTTTTAGGGAATCCTGCACAAGGTCTCCCAAGTCCCTTTACCGCTCAGATTTTTGAATTTTCTCTCCATTGTCATTCAAATAATTCAAGTAATTATTCCACATTTGATAGCAATTCATCAAATCTACCTATGATTACTTTATTTCTGCCTAACTTACTGAATAATTGAGTATAATTTTCAATGTTTCAGTCAAAAAAAAAACTTTGTAATCAAGAGGACTACGGGAATTTTAAGCAATACATTTCCAGTTTTCTCATTTTTTTCCATGCTCATTTCCACCCCAGTGGATTAAGTCTTACCTTAATCCACTACGTTTTGCACTATATTATGAAACCTTGTATTAGATGCAGATTCCAGACCTTGATTCATTTTGTATAGCTGACATTTTGTTCCCTTCACTTACTATTTAAACAATGACAAAAATGAATTAGCATTAGTGTATTATTATCACATGTACTAAGGTCCAGTGAACAGCTTGCCTTGCATACAGATCAAATCATTACACAGTACATTGGGGTAGTACAAGGTAAAACAATAACAAAAATACAAAAAGTGTAATAAAGAGAATGCAGAGCAGGTAGACAGAGCAGGTAAGATCATTACTAGGTACAAAAAGTGTAATAAGTGTAATACAAAAAGTGTAATAAAGAGAATGCAGAGCAGGTAGACAGAGCAGGTAAGATCATTACTAGGTACAGTAGATGGTAGAAAAAAAAGATTAAATATTAGCTTTATTTGTCACATGTACATTGAAACATGCAGAGAAAAGTGTAATTTGTGTGAATGAACAACCTAGTCTGAATTTGGGTTGGAGGCAGCCCACAAGTCTCACTACACTTCCTGTGCCAAAGCAGCATGACCACAACTTACTAACCCTAACCTATACATCTCTGGAATGTGGGAGGAAAGCCACACAGTTAACAGTGAGCACATACAAACTCCATACAGATAGCGGCAGAAATTAAATCTTGATTGCTGATGCTGCAAAGCATTATGCCAGCTACAATGCTGCCATGTGACACGAGGTCAAAAGTCCACCTTATCATCCTACTGAAACTTTTAATTGTCCTATAACTGCAGGGTAGAAGTTCGGTTTGGGCCTGGTGATACATGCTCTCAGTCTTTTGTATCTCCTGCCTGATGGAAGAATGGGAAAGAGTGAATATTCAAAGATTCATTTGATTATCAAAGTACGTTTGCAGAATACAACTTTGCGATTTGCCTTCTCCAGATAGCCATAAAATACAGAAAACCACACAGGAAGTTGAAAGAAAGACATCAATCCCCTCTCAAGAAAAGAAAGAGAAACAAAAACACTCAAACCCCAAACCTCCTCATCCCCTCTCTTCCACAAGAACTAACAGATTGTCCACATGGAGAAAAAGTAAAAACATCAAACCCCAAACTCTCAGCCCACCAATAGGCAACAAGAAAGAATGGGCAAGAACATGAAAAGAATATATAGAACTGAAAGAGGCTAATATGAAATACAGTCCAGAGAGAATTTTGGTAACATCACCAAGAGCATCGGGACCCAGCAGCCCCTCCAACACAAGCAACTTGAACTAGCAGCCCCTCCAAAAGCAGCAACTTGAACACCTCTCCGAGGCAGCAACTTGAACCAGTGACACTTCTTGCTCTCCTTTGCATTTACCTCAATGCTTCAATCTTCCTTGACAATTTAATCAGCAAGAAATGTAGTCCATCATGCCCCTTCATTTTGTCTTTGAGCTCCTTCTCGTGGTTGTTCATGCTCATGTTTCTCTCCTGAAGATTTCTCAGGGACAGCAGCGTGCTCTCTCACTTAATCGAACTACAGACTAAGTCACAGGCTCCAACAGTTCCAAAAACAAAATTAAGATCTAAAGGATAACTAGACGATGTAAAAAAAACTAAAATGATTGACTATCTATAAGATGTCACCCAAGGAATCATTGTTCGCCGCTACCATCTTGACCTGAATGCTCAGGGTGTGCAAATTCTTTGATTAGGCTGGCTCTTTACAGAGGCAGTGAACAATATAGACAGAATTCATGTAGGAGAAACTGATTTCTGTGATGTGGTGAATTGTGTCCACAGCTCTCTGCAGTTTCTTGCTACCACAAGACAGTTGCCATACAAGCCGTGTTGTATTTTCTTGTATTCCCCCTTTGCTGAAGGTAATTTCTTGTTTTGTGGTAGCAGTACATAACAATACATTAAATATATTATAAATTAAAATAATACATAAAAATAATAAGTCCAAAAAAAAGTAGTAACAGTGAAAAAAATATTCATGGTTTCATGAGCTGTTCAAAAATTTAATGGTGGAGGGACTGAAGCTGTTCCTAAAACATTAAGAATGCATCTGCAGGTTCCTGTACCTCCTCATTGATGGCAGTAATGAGAAAAGGGCATGCCCTGGATGGTGGTGGTCTTTAATGATAGATGTTGCCTTTTTAAGGCATCACCTTTTGGAGATGTCCTCGAAGCTAGGAGCAACCTCATCATCACAGCTTGTATATGAATATGTTTAATTCACCAACCATTTTCTTAATTGTAGTTAATATTCTTAATAAGATTATTGCACTTTGTTAGGTTAATCCTTGACTAATAAAGAGCATGAAATGCAACAGGGATCAGATAATTATGTTAGTCTGGGTCTCGGGAGAGCCATCTTCAGCCTTGGTATTGTTTTGGATACAAATGTATTATCAATGGACAGTCACTGTTCCAAACAATGACTTGCATAGAAATTGCTTCACACCTGTTGTTTTTTGCTGCTCCATGTTTTGCCTTAATGATAATTTGACTTCAGTAAAAAAGAATTGAAGAATGTGAATGGAACAGAATTATTCAAAGCATGTTATTTTTCCCGTCATGTCTGCCACTGTCCAAAAGGGTGGAAACCAGCCTAATAACTCTCTTTAGCATTATGTCAAAAGTCCTGAAGGTCGTACTTAGTCAAGTACACATTCATGGACTTATAAATGGAACAAAGCTCCCTTCAGTAATGAGCTCAAGGTGACTACTACTTTCTGGAGGGAACATGATTTTCCTCAGTTCTCCATGAATCCCTGAAGAACTCGATCAGGACTGAGTCAAGGAATTTTCAATGTATACCACAGAACATGATACACCTTGGACCCATGCATTCCCCCTTTGCTGAAGGTAAGTGGAGTTAATAGAGAATTTGTTCAGTATGAAAATAAGACCATAGGAGCAGAATTAAGCCACTCAGCCCACCGAGTCTGCTCCACCATTCCATCATGGCTATGCCTCTCAACCTCATTCTCCTTACTTTTCTCCGTAACTTTTAATGCCCTTACTAATCAAGAAACTATTAAACTCTGCTTTAAATATATCCAATAACTTGGTCTGCACTGACATCTGTGGCAATGAATTCCACAGATACACCTCCCTCCAGCTAAAGAAATTCCTCCTCATCTCTGTTGAAAAGGGATATCCTTCTGAGGTTATGCTCTCTAATCCCAGAATCACCCACTATAGGAAATATCCTCTCCACATCCACTCTGTCTACACCTTTCAAATATTCAACAGGTTTTATTGAAATACCCCCATTTTTCTAAACTCCAGCAAGTACACAGCCAGAGCCAGCAAATGTTCCTCTTATGTTAATACTTTCAATCCCAGAATCATTCTCATAAACCTCTCCTGGACTCTCTCAATGCCAACAAATCACATCTTAAACAAGGGGCCCAAAACTGCTCACAATACTCCAAGTGCAGTCTGACCAATGATTTATAAAGCCTCAGCATTACACCCTTGCTCTTTATATTCCTGTCCTCTCAAAATGAATGCTAATATTGCATTTGCCTTTTCTTTCTTTTCCATTACCTCCCTCCCTTCTTAAAGAGTGGAGTGACATTTACATTTTCCCAGCCCTCCAGAACCATTCAAGAATCCAATGATCCTTTAAAATTATTATTATGAGATAGTTGGAGACTTTTTCCTCAGGGCTGAAATGGCTGCCACAAGAGGGCACAGGTTTAAGGTGCTGGGGAATAGATACAGAGGAGATGACAGGGGTAAGTTTTCTTTTTAAACGCAGAGAGTGGTGAATGCATGGAATGGGCTGCCGGCAATGGTGGTGGAGACGGATACAATAAGGTCTTTTAAGAGACTTTTGGATAAGTACATGGAGCTTAGAAAAATAGAGGGTTATGGGTAATCCTAGTAATTCCTAAAGTAGGGACATGTTCGGCACAACTTTGTGCGCTGAAGGGCCTGTACTTTGCTGTAGGTTTTCTATGTTTCTAATGTCTCTACAATCTTCTCAGATATATCTTTCAAAACTCTGGGGTTTAAGTCCATAGTCCATTTAGTCCAGGTGACTTATCTACCTTCAAATTTTTCAGTTCCCAAGTACCTTCTCCTTAGATACTACACTCACTTTTTCCCCGACACTCGAGAATTTCTAACATACTACTAGTGTCTTCCACTGTGAAGACAGATGCAAGATACTTTTAACATCATTTGACATTTCTTTGTCCCCTATTACTACCTGTCCAAATCCACTCTTCCTCATCTTCCATTAAGAAAACTTCTTCATCATTGAGATGTACCTATACTACGCATTCTGAACTGCTCCAGAAATTCCAGATATTGCTGTTCTGCCATCATCCCTGCTAGTGCCCCCTTCCAATTAACTTTGGCCAGCTCCTTTCTGATGCCTCTATAATTCCTTTTACTCCACTGGAATACTGATGCATCTGACTTTAACATCTCCCTCTCAAGTTGAAGTGGTGAATTCTATCATATTATGATCAATGCCTCCTAAGGATTGTTCTATCTTAAGCTCCCTAATCAAATCTGTTCATTATACAATACCCAATCCAAAATTTCCTTTCCCCTAGTGGGCCTAACCAATAGGTGCTCTATATAGTCAACTCATTGACATTCTACAAATTCATTCTCTTGGAATCCAGCACCAACCGATTTCTCCAATCTAACTGTATATTTAATTCCCTAATGTCTATTGTAGGATATAGGAGTATAATTAAGCCATTTGGCCCATTGAGTTTGCTCAACTGTTCAATAGCAATAACTGTTCAATAACTGTTCAACCTGAGTGAGAAGGATGACAAAAGAATAAAAGACAGTGGAGAGGTATGTGGTAGGCAATGGTTAAAGCCAGATGCACCTCCATGCATGATAAGACACTATATCCAAACAACAAAGGGATATGTGGCACACATCATGATGTCAATGACTTGGCTGAAAGAATTGAAGGCTTTACAGCCAAATTTGCGGATGATACAAAGGTAGGTGGAGGGACAGGTAGTGTTGAGAAAGCAGGGTGACTACAGAAGAACAGATTGGGAGAATGGACAAAGAAGTGGGAGAGTTGACATAGTGTTAGGTTATAATAATGGCTTTCACTTTGGCTGAGGGAATAAAGGTGTAAGCTATTTTCTAGATGGAGAGAAAATTTAGAAATCAGATGTGCAAAGGAACTTGGGACTCCTCGTAAAGGACTCCCTAAAGGTTAACTTGCAAGTTGATGGTAAGAAAGGAAGATGCAATGTTACCATTCATTTCAACAGGATTAGAATACAAAAACAATGATGTAATATTGAGGCTTTGTAAGGCACTGGAGTATTGAGAGTAGTTTTGGGTCACTTATCTAAGAAGAGATGTGCTGACATTGGAGTGGGTCCAGAGGAGGTACATAAGAATGATTCCATGAATGAAAGGATTAATATATGAGGAGTGTTTGATGGCTCTGACTTTGTACTCATTGAAGTTCAGAACAATGAGGGGAGATCTCATTGAAACCTATCAATTATTGAAAAGTTGAAAGAGAGTGGATGTGGAGAGGATGTTCCTTACGGTGGGTGAGCTTAGGACCAGAGGAAACAGCCTCAGAACTGAGGGACGTCCCTTTAGAACAGAGATAGAGAGGAATTTCTTTAGCCATAGGGTGATGAATCTGTGGAATTTATTGCCACAGACAGCTGCAGAGACATTGGGTTTATTTAAAGCAAAGTTTTGATAGGTTCTTGATAAATAATGACATAAAAGATTATGGGGAGAAGCCAAGAAGCCAATTGGGAGGGAGTAGACTCAATGTGCTGAATGGCCTAATTTTGTTTGTATGTTTTACATATAACAAGTACCAGGCTGAATATACCAAATGGAAAAGAACTATGGAAAGAAAAATAAGATGGCCAAAGAAAGCAAATAGGAATAGGAAATAGCATAACAGGAACCAAGAGATGTTCTTGTAAATAGATAAAAAGGTAGATTCAGTCCGATTATATATACAGTCAGGGGGTTTTGCAGAAATACAAAATTAATGTTTTGGTATTTCCCCAAGGAGAATACTGCCAAAATTTTGGAAGGATATAATGGGTGAAATGAAGTTTGACATTTTGAAGTCTGTATTTTAAAGTTCGGCAATGCTTAAATTCAATGCCACCTTGTCTGAACAGGATATATCCTGAATTGCTAAAGGGAAGGAATCTGCGGAGAACTGAAGATCATGGCATAATGTTCAAAACATTCCTACATATGTGGGAGGTCTTGGAGTTGAATGTAACAATTGTGACTTTGTTCAAAAAGAGGTGCAAGGACATGCACAACAAACAACATGCAACAAAATTGTAACAATTTCCCATAATATGATGAAGTGAAAATATTAGAAACATGGAAAAATAATGAGGTGCTTAGAAAAATAAATTAAAGAGTGTCTGGGTGCACTTAACTCTGCCATGGATAGTCCCAAGCCAGCTGTGAAAGGAGGAGGGTTGGGCACAAGGCCAACAGAATAAAACACCAACAGTAGCTCCAGATACCTCATCTGTAGAAGAGTAAGGATAAGATGGGTTTCACCTTGGAACATCGTGAAAGACTGCCCCAGGACAGAGGACCCTGGCGATCTGTTGGCCTATGCTTCAGTAGGAATAATGGGCTTAAGACAGAGACTTAAAAAAATATTCTGCACATTTCCAATAAGAAGTGTCATGCAGTTAATTATTGGTAAAATCCAGAACACAGCAACTTTGCATACATTAACAATATGAAAGTCTGGATTTGAAATTTGGGCAGATTTTTATTTCTAATACAAAAACCTGAGTAAACACAGCAACAGAACTGCAACATGCAAAATTCATCAGCTGTGAGATTATTAATCTCAGTAAACTGAAAAATAGTAAGTCTTAGAGAACAATTAGATTTGGTCATCCATTGTACTTAAATAGCCAAAACTTAAACAGCATTGTTTGTCCTCACTGAAATCAAATACAGCCCGGAACATGTGCCTGGTCAGATTTTGTTAAAGAACGTGCTGGTAGGGTTAATATTGGTGAAATAGTGTTTGTGGTACACTTAGATTTCCAGAAGCTCTGCAATAATTTCTCATACAGAGGTTGATAAGAGCACATGGAATGGAAAGCAATGTATTAGTTATGGATTGAGAATTGCTTAACACAGAAGCAAAGAGGGGATTAAATATCTTTATTATATGAAAAGGGGCATAGATGTCCTCATCCACAAATTACTGAAAACTAAAGTGCTGGTACGGTAAACAATTAGGAAGGTAAAAGCTATTTTGGCTTTTGCTACAAGACAATTTATGTATAGAAGAAAAGATGCCTTAATGCAGTTACCTAGGGCTTTGGTGACATTGGAGCTGAAGGATTGTTTAGCTTTGCACTCAATCTGAAAAGCGATATACGTGCCTCAGAGAGAATGCAAGAAAGAATCACCATGTTGCCATACAAGGAGACCTAGTAGTCCATGCAGCTATTGTCTGGAGTTTAGAAGAATGTGAAGTGAATTCTCAACCCATTGAGAAGAATCAGGCCATTGTTTCCTGAACTATTACTGATTTCTGATCTCTCATCTGCAGCCTCCAACCTCATAGTTTCCCAGGCCTGCAACTGCCAATTTTTACCTCCTACCCAAGGTCCACAGATCTCAACCTAGGTGCACTGAACCTGTGCGTGTATACCTCGACACCATTTTGTCTTTGGTTCAGTCCCTTCCCATGTATATCTGTGGCATTTCACTTGGTCTCCATTACTTCGACTTTCAGTTCTCAGCCCTGACTGCCTTATTTTCACTACGACCATCCAGACCCTACACATTTCCATCCCAAATCTGAAAGGCCTTAAGGTTCCAAACCTATTCCGTCCACCCCCACCCTCACCCACCTCCATCTCTTTTGATTCCTCAAACTTTCTCCAAACCAAAGATGCAGCTGAGAGTGCTTACAAGAGCTCCAGCTAAGCCTGCCTTCTAGCAGCTATGTAGAATAGTCCACGTTCCAAGCTTACACTGGTAACACTCCCTAAATCTAATTTTAAAAAGTCTCAGCCTAAAATACCAACTATTTATTTATCTCAATAGATGCTGCCTGGTCTGCTGAATTCCTCTAGTATTTTGTGTGTGTTGTTCAGGATGGATACACAGGGGATATTTCTCTTGACTAAAGAGTCTGAAATTAAAGTTCACAATCACAACATAATGGATAAGGCATTTAGAATTGAGGTAAGAACAAATTTGTTCCCTTGGGTGATGAATTTTTTGAAATTTGCTAATCCATAGGACTGTGGAGAGTTTGTCATTGTTATTTTAAAAAAAAAGAGATCATCAAATTTCTGAATATTAGACGAATTAAATATGGGGATAGTGCAGGAAATTGGAGCTTAGGCAGAGAACTAGTTATGACCTTGTTCAATGGTGGAACAGACGCAAAGCTCCATGTCCTAATATACTACTGCTCATGCAGATGAAGGTCACAAATACTCACAGCTTCTGGCCTCAGGATCAATCCAGGCTACCAATAATGAACTCTCCCAACAACTCAAAATTTGTTATTTATTACTGTTTTAGGAAAATCAGCTAGACTCCACATTGAAGGATGAAAATCATATACTTCAGTTCTAAGGGATAAGCAGTGATCTGATGGTGCTGTAAACTTCCCCAAATGAAAAGCATTACACATCTGTTCCAACAAAGTGTTTCTTGAGAACCTGCTGCAGTATGTTGTAGAAGCTGGCAAGAACATTGTAACTGTTCTAGAATAATGAAACAGTATTTCAATTAGTTCAATAATATTTACATGAATCTTTCAGTATGTGTGCAAACATCGCAAAATTCACAGGCATGGTAATTAATTACATGCCAATAATATGATGAACAGCTGTTAACAGTGGTTGCTAGATGGTTGATGTCACATCATCAAGCATATTTTTCAGATAATTGTCATCTCCAATATTTAATTCAGCAATTAAGAATTTCGTTTTCCCCAAATGCCAGTATTACAACTACTGTTCATATTTATGATATATATATAGACACAAATTATAGTACACCAGACAAAATTTCAATAACCTGGTGATAGCTCCATAGCTAAAGCTGTAATATATAGTAAGGAAGATGGACTTCAGGAATACATATTGATTGTCAAAAGTGGGAAAGTGGAAATTTAAATTTAATACTGGTGTATGAAGATGCTCATTTGACAAAAGGAATGGAGAAACAAACACTAAAAACTGTTTTGAGCTAGCTGTAGTGCAAAGTAAATCAAAATTTATTTGTGATTATGTTAACATTGATGTTATTTCGTATCATTCCAGAAATATAAACTCATGAAGAGAGACACATCTAAAACAGGTCCTTTAGTCCACCAAGAAATAAATATTTGTGATGAACTCCTCTGCTGTTCTTTAAATGATATCCCAAGAGCTTTGAGATCTACCAGAGGAGGTCAGATAGATTCAGAAGATCACATCTCTAAAGGGGAAGCACTACTCTTGATACTGAACTGTCAGATTAAGTAAATTCACAAGCTTAGAATGCTGCTACTGAGCCACAAATGACAAAAGTGAAGAAGTTAATTTTCACCTCTTGTAAAGAGATTCTTTAACTTTCACACTACAATGTACTATAACATGACATCCGGATTGCCTACAGCAAGAATAATATAATATACTTCATATTAATTATTTGATCATTAAGTTCCTGTCGAGATACAAAGAGCAGAAACATTACACCATGCAACATATAGTACTATTTAGATACTAAACTACATTATATGCCAATTTAAACCCTCATGATGTAATTATTCTGCATTCAGGTCAGTGTACTTAAGGTATTCATGTGCCAGAAAGCAAAACAATAATGAGGGTTTTAAGTATTATTAACTTTACAAAGCATTGGAATTTTCAGCTCCAGGACAAAGTTATAGTCATCTTTAGTTAGTTTTGTTGATATTGAAAGCTCTGTTATATGGCACACAAAGGTACTTAAATGAATCTATTAATTAAGAGTCAGCCCAGCCATTCATTTATTGTGATCCCTCCTTCACCACACACATTCTATTGGCCCATCTGTTCCACCAGCCCAATCCCTCTTGTATCCGCACTCTCTCTGAAATGCCAGATACCAGAGTAATCAACTTCTAAAATGCCAGAAAACCAAACTTTACCTGCAGTATTAAAAATATAAAATGTCATGAAGATCCAGGAGAAATATACATCATAAATGAGTAAATAATTTGTTTGTAATGATGCAGAATAAGGCAAGTAAAGGGAAACATACATAAAGCTGGAGGCATCATCTATGTAAGGAAACAGATGGCTACTGTTTCAAATCAAGACCCTTCAAAGGCAAATAAATATATGGTTGCAATAACAGATTCTCAATACTTTCATTGGGCGAATCAGCAAATACACCATAAAAATATTTTAGAATTATTTATTTATAAACAATTTCTAGCTCAAAAATGATTCATGTCTTTGTGCATCTTTGCCTCTCAACTACTTAGTTTTATAATCCATATGTTAAGTATACTCATTCATGGTGCTATCAAGATACATTCATGCTATTGAAAAATTAATTAAGTCTGTAAAGCTTTTCCACCATGCCGCAAGAAAAAAAATGTTTATGAAGTGTCACTCAAGAGTCTCTCAATAAGTTTCCTGTGGGTTTGGTACGTGCATGCTGAAGAAACACATTTTTCAGTATTTTGTACATAGACATGTTATTTGTGTATACAACTTAGCCCCCACTCCCAAAAAATAGTTTGTCTTAAAATCTTCACATGATAACTGTGAATGAGAAAGGATCTGCACAAGGATGTCATTACACAAATTAAATGTACCATTGTACAGTATCCTTAATAATGTTAGCTGACAAGTCAAACTCCCTTTACATGCAAAAAAAATCATTCTGAAATATCTATTAAGAAATGTTTCCCTTTTCAATACATTTTCTAATTAGTCTGATGAATACAAAATGAAAGCAGAAATTTGAGCATTTTTTCTGGTTCTGCTTTTGTATTAATTATACATTTTTATTCAAAAAGCATTAAAGTACCCTGATCAAGGAAATGTTAGTTAATGTAAAACAATAAAGTGAGAAACAGCATCAGGAATATGCTATATGGCCTCTAAAGTCTCCTCCACCATTTCATCAGATCTTTGCTACACTTCCATCTTCTTTCCTCCTTCCTATTATATATGAAATTTTAAATTTCATTCTTCAAAATATTCACTAATTCAGCTTGTTCAGATCTCTCGGGAAGAATTCATGAGCCTGAGAGAAGAAATTCCACTCACTTTAGTGTTAGAAGGACAGCCCTTTATTCTGAAACTATACCCCCCTCATTCAATGACCAAATAATTAATAATTTTGTTAGTGTTTGTTCCATAAGTCCTTGTTGAATGTGCAAAATCGGATTAAACATTTAAAATGCCCTGATGCTAATACCGTTTTCCTGCATTTTTAAATCATGTGTCTGTTTAACGGGACTAAAATTTCTTTGCAACGTCTCCCTTCCTTCTAATATAAAGGCATACATTTTCAGCTTTTAAATCCACTGGTATCTTTCTCAAACCTGAAGAATTTTAAAATGTGCTCCACTATCACCACAGGCATTAAATGCAGGATATTAATCAATTCCTGACAAATGGTCTCGGCCCAAAACGTCGACAGTGCTTCTCCCTATAGATGCTGCCTAGCTTGCTGTGTTCTACCAGCATTTTGTGTGTGTTGTTGTTTGAATTTGTTGTTGCAGATTTCCTCGTGTTTGCATATTAATCAATTGCTAATCCCATCACTTTACCTTATACCTTTTGTCTAATAACTTTTTAATCAAATTTCTCACCTTCTTTTCTATTTTTTATCCTTATTAAGATGCTCTTTGAGACTTTGACCAAGAAAATATTGTTTAACATTTGTCATTCTGACACAAGGATGTCCACAATGTATATTGATACTTAAAATCATATTTTAATGCGAAGATGGTAAGTTGGCCAGCTCTTTATTGTTATTACTATCTTCCCATTATCATCATTGGTACATGAGCTTGAATATTCAACAATTTCGGAGAAGCTTCTTCAAGCTATACCACAAGAACATCATTACCCATCACATATCATCTGGTTAAAGCTTCTGAGAAACATGAAAACCAGGGACTCAATTAACAATTATTGTGGTTGTAATGAGATCAAGGACAAAGATTTCACTAACCCATTGATACAACAGGCCGTGACCATCTATGGATATGACAAACCAGGACTTCACTTGATACTCTGCTCTGGGGTGGGGTTATTAGGGGTGTGGGAAAGGGGAAAATAATGAACTACAGAACTCCAGAGCAATTAGAACTGTATCAGTAGTAAGTGGTATGCTGGAACTTATACAAAGAAAGAAAGACAACATCAAAGACAACGATAGAATTAGGCAGTCAATGTGGATTTATGAAAGAGAGATTTCTTTTTTAATTAGCTGAAGATGTAGTTTGTAATTTGCAGAATAATTAAGGAAATAGTAGATGTGATACATCTGGATGTTGAGGAAGCATCTCTGATGTGACAATGGTTTTTGAACAATGTTAGAGCAAATTAGATTGGAGGTAATACTAACACATATTGAGAATCAGTTAGCAGACCGAAAACAAATCTGAAGAAGTGCATCAATTTTGGATTGGGGAGCTGGAGCTAACTAGTGTAGCTGGGATTGGTTCCAGGATATCAACTGTTCATTATCTAATTTTTAAAATGTTGAGAATCTGAAAGGAGTTGCTGGTCAAATGGTACCCTCCTACATGAATAGCTAGGAGTCAACGTGCAAATGATGTACAAGATTAAAGATACCTTCACAGAATTATGTAGGACACTAATGATAGCGCATATGAAATGTAATACATAGATTTGATTTCTTAACTAAGATAACCTACAGGAGAGTACTGTAAAGATGAAGATGAGATAGAAACAAGACACACTCAGTTGCCACTTTATTAGGTACCTCCCTTATCTAATGAAAGTGGCCACTGAGTGTATGCTCATTATCTTCTGCTGCAATAGCAGATCCACTTCAAATCTTCAAAATTAATCAGTAAATTCCAAGACCTGAACCTCAATACCCACTTTGCAATTGGATCCTAGCTTTCCTCATTTGCAGACACCAGTCAGTTTGGATCTTCCACGATTTCCATCAACACAGGAGCACCACAGAAATGTGTGCTTAGCCTCCTGCTCTACTTGCTTTACACCTAAGACAGCTCCAACACCATAGACAAGTTTGCTAATGACACCACTGTTGTGGGCTGTATCAAAGGTGGTGAAGAATCATCATACAGGAGGGAGATTGAAAATTTGGTTCAGTGGTATAATAACAACAACCTCATACTCAATGTCAATAAGACCAAAGAACTCACTGTAGACTTCAGGAAAGGGAAAACCAGAGGTCTATGAGCTAGTACTCATCCAAAGCTCAGAGGTGGAGAGAGTCAGTGACTTTAAATTCCTAGGTGTCACTATCTCACATAACCTGCCCTGGACCCATCACATAAATATAATTACAAAGAAAGCACTGCAGCACCTCTATTTCCTTGGGAATCTACAGTGATTTGGCATGTCATCAAAAACCTTGGCAAACTTCTATAGATATGTGGTGGAAAGCACATTGACTGGCTGCATTATGGCCTAGCATGGGAACACCAATGCCTTAGAGTGGAAAATCCTACCAAAAGGTAGTGGCTTCCGCCCACTACATCACAGGTAAAACCCTCCCAAACATTGAGTACATCTACATTAAATGCTGCTGAAGAAAAGTAGCATCCATTTTCAAAGATCATGACAACTCAGGCTACTATTTTCTCGCTTACTGCCCATCAGAAGGTACAAGTGTCTCAGGATTCGCACCACCAGGTTCAAGAACAGTTAATGCCCTTCAACCAAGCTCTTGAACAAAAGGTAGTAACTGCATTCATTCTATTTCTGATGTTCTCACACCAATGGTCTCACTTTAAGGACTTTATCTTGTTATTGCATGCTTGTTATTTATTGCAATGTATTTATATTTTCATTTGCACAATTTGTTGTTCTTTGATCTTGTTTACAGTTAATGTTCTGTAGATTTGTTAAGTATGCCCACAGTAAAAAAGAACCTTGGGGTTGTATGTGGTTACATGTATGTCCTCTGATGATAAATTTAACTTTGAACTTTGAAGGTTTTGCATTCAAAGATGTTCTTCTACACACCATTGTTGTAACAAGTAGTTATTTGAATTACTGTTGCCTTTCTGTCAGCTTGAACCAGTCTGACCATTCCACTCCGACCTCTCTCATTAAACAAGGTGTTTTTGTTCACAGGACTACCACTCACTAAATATTTTTTAATGTTTTTTTTTTGTACCGTTCTCTGTAAACTCTAGAGGCTATTGTGCTTGAAAATCCTAGATCAGCAGTTTCTTAGACACTCAAACCACTCTGACACCAGCAATCATTCCACTGTCAAAGTCACTGAGATCATATTTCTTCCACATTCTGATGTTTGGTCTGAACAATAACTGATTCTTTGACCATGTCTGTATAAATTTATGCACTGAGCTACCACCACATTGTTAGATGATTAAATATTTGCATTTACAGGATATACCTAATAAAGTGGCCACTGAGTGTACAGTAAGAGATCTGGCAGATGAATGCAAAATTACCAAGATACTCCCCCAGTGACAGCTCTTACAGTATAGAGCTACAAGCCCCATTAACTGCAGCCAGTCTCCACTATTCCTACAGAGGGGACTCAGGTTCTGAGGAATATCATAGAGTCAGAGAGAGATTCAGAATAGGAATGGTTCTGCCTATTGAGTCCACATCATTAATCTATCACCCTTAACACTGATCCTACATCAATTCCATATTAGCCATTCTCTCAAAATTAACATCATCCAATGCCCCCCAACCTCGGATCCCACCACTCACCCATACACTAAGGGTAATTTACAGTGACCAATTAACTGATCAGCCTGCAAAATGGGAGGAATATGCAAACTCCAGAGAGGAAGCACTCGAGGGCTGAGTCAAATCCCGGTCTCTGGTATTGCAAAATAGTGTTTTCACCAGCTAGGAATTTACAACCACAAAATGTAAGTATCCAGATATGCACTTGAATTGTTTAAGCATAGAAGATCTGTATGAATGGCTTGCAATTCTAAATTTTCACCATCTTATAACAGATGATAATAATAATAAACAAGTATCAATATCATGCCAGAATCTCCCTCCATCTTCTCTACAACTTAAAATGACCTCTCCTGGTCTTTGTGATGAAGCAAGGTACCAAGATGGTGCCAAGCAGCTATCTCCATCGAGATTTAGTTGTTCTTTTCAAGTTTTCTTTAGATTTCTACAGATGGTTTTGGGGATAGAGAAGGGAGTTAGAGATCAGGTTAGGGTTTAGGGAGATTGTTGTGTGGGAGTTGTCCAGCCAGAGATGAATCCTGCACTCTGTTCAAAGCTCAGAGATCTGAATATGGTCTGATATCAGCAGACCAGCGAGAACGAGGGCCAGTAACCCCCTGGGTATGTGAACTGTGAGTTTGGATTTGAGGCCTAGTATTCAGTGTCCAACCATCAGAGATTTTGGATCCTTATCTGCCATCATCAGTGTGTCCTTGGTTAACAACAATCAAGACCAGAAAGTCAATCAGAACCCTAGATTAAAGCCCAAAGGTCAATTGGAAGTCCAGAAGTTGAGGCCCAATGGTCAAAGCTCCAATTCTGGATAGCTCTGCAAGTCTGGTGGGGAGGTGAAAGGCCCAATATCTGCAATTCCATGAATTGTAAGCCGCTGTAAGCCAGAGGCTGGAGACAGCCTGACTTGAGGTTAGAGGACTATGTATGTGTGGGGGTACATGAGAGGGAAGAACAGGGCTTGTTAATTCTGTTACAAGAATCACCCTTGTAATAATGGTCAATGAGACACAGAGAATCTGTAGTTAGCAACAAGCAGCTTTATTGTTTCAACTAAAAGCAACTGAGTTCACAAACTCAGTGTGCACCATACTAGAATTTCCTGACAGTCCAAATACAGTCAATGAAGAGAAAAGGATATTACCCAGGAAAGGAGAATATGCTGGCCAAGCTTTCCTTGTGGTCCCGATCTCCATATGTCCATGGAGTCCTCCTCCGCGATGGTTGGTCTCTGGCTGCTGGAGAGTTATCGCCCCTGTGTATTTGGAGCTCCTGAGTCTTACAAGGTTCCTCATCAACTGAACCATTGGATCTCCATGCTGTTGTTGCTTTTTCACTTGGTATATTCTGTTTTGAATTCTATGTTGTTCCACTGAGATGCTGGGCATGCTAAGTTGGCACCAGAATGTGTAGTGACACTTGCAGGCTGCCTTCAGCGCCATCACTAGCTGTGTCGGTTGTTATAATGCAAATGATGTAGTTCACAGAATGTTTCAATGTACATGTGAAAAATAAATATAAATCTGATTCAGAGACAGTTAAAACTCATCTAATTATTCTGGTTCCACACCTACCCTTTGCTCTGGACTTCTCTCCGGGGCTTTTTTTTTGGCCATATTAAAAGCTGTATTTGGTTCTCTTCTGAATGACACTCAATGAAATACCTGTATAGACTATGGTACTTGTTTCACTTTAACTTTATACCTAGCTACCATTTCAGGTAACATTATCGTTTCAACATCTTGGCTCTCACAATGTGAATGCTCCAGTTATGTATATAAACTATAGACTCAGTATGCACAGATAAATTAATTCAGTTTGATTTGTGACTAATGCAATTCCGAGCATCGTTAGCCACGTTTAATTTAATTTAATAGATCCAAGAAATGTTTAATATCTGCAGACAATAGTCAAAATAATCAAACAATTATTTTCATTTCTCTTCTAGTTTCAAAGGATCTTCTTGTAATCCACAATATTTTTTATTCTTCTTCCAGGTGCAAAGGTATTTCACTAGTAGAAACTAGTTGTCCAACTCCCAGGAGGCAGAAGGCCGATATACAAAAAGCAAATTAAGTGATATTATAGCCCTCAGGATTTGAATTGGTAGGATATGCTTTTGCTAATGCATTAAACTTTCAGAATTCACTCTGTATGATAAGAAATACAATGAGTAATTTATTGGGTCAGATGCAGGTGTAATCCATCTAATTTGTTTTACCAACACCTTTTATCCATTTATCTTTCCAGCTTGTGAATACAAACTGCCCTCTTCAAGGTCCATCCAGAGATATTCACCATTACCCAGCAATGCAACTGAATGAGCACCAAGCACGCAAAAACTTGGCAGGCGCTCAGCAATGAATGATAACAATAGATGACAAAATTGATAAAATGCTTATCTCTAGCTGCCTTTGGAATGCTTTGGGAGCAAATGTCTGGTGACAAGGGATTTGCCATCGTGTGTTTTTGTATACTGTCTCCACCTCCTCCATCAAGACTATCAATGCCATAAATGAAGATCAAATCCACTCATTCCTATAGTCTGTCATTATTTTAAACTCAGATTATCTGCAATAATTTATATCAATTGCTGCAAACACAATGTAAATCCTGTTCAAAAGTACTGATGCTTTAAGCACACTCTACTAGCCAATCTCAAGGATAGTAGGAGAGGAAAATAAAACTGCCACATTGTTAGCTTAGTATTACTAGCAAAAGGAAAATGCTGGAATCAGTAATAAAGTATACAACAACAGAATATTTTGTAAAGAATGCAATCAGCAGGATCAGCGCAGATTAAGGTAAAGAAAGTCATGTTTGACTTACCTGCTGGACTTCTTTGTAGATTTCACTTGTTAAACAGATAACGGGAACCAGTTAATGTGGCATTATTAGAATAAGGTTCAATGTCACTGCCATTAGTCATGAAATTTATTGTTTCGTGGCAGCAGTATTGTGAACCAAAACAAACTATATTAAGTAAAAATAAATAAATAGTGCAAAAGAGGAATAGCGAGGTGATGTTCATGTGTTTTTGGATTGTTCGGTAATCTAATGGTAGAGGAGAAGCAGTTCTTAAAGCATTGAGTGTGATTCTTCCAACTACTGTACCTTCTCCCTGATATTAGTGATGAGAAGAGGGCATGTCCTGCCTGGTGTGGGTCCTTAAATGATGGATGCTGCCTTCTTGATACACTGCCATTTGAAGATGTCCTCAATAGTGAGAGGGCTTGTACCACATGATGGAGCTGGCTGAATCTACAACTTTCTGAAATCTCTTACAATCCTGTGTATTAATGCCTCCATACCAGGCAATGATGTAACCTGTCAGGGTGCTCTCCAAGGTACATCTGCAAAAATATCTTAGAATCCTTGGTGACACACTACATTTCCTCAAACTCCTAATGAAGTATATTCACTCATGTGCCCTTGTTATGATTACATCAATATTATCAAAAAAAGATACAATTACCATTAGAGGAAGTGCAGCAAGGATTCACCAGACTGTTTCCAGAGATGGCGCGTTTGCTCTCTCGAATTTCACCAAATGAGAGGAATGGTCAGAGGCTTTTTCCCAGGGCTGAAATGGCTGCCACAAGAGGGCACAGGTTTAAGATGCCTGGGAGTAGGTGCAGAGATGTCAGGGTTAAGTTTTTTTTAATGCAGAGAGTAGTGAATGCGTGGAATGGGCTGCCGGCAACGGTGGTGGAGGTGGATACTATAGGGTCTTTTAAGAGACTTTTGGATAGGTACATGGAGCTTAGAAAAATAGTGGGCTATGAGTAAGACTAGTAATTTCTCAGGTAGAGACATGTTCTGCACAACTTTGTGGGCCGAAGGACCTGTATTGTGCTGTAGGGTTTCTATGTTTCATTGAACCTTACAAGTATTCTTGTAGAACTTGACAGGTTGAATGCAAGGAGGGTGCTTCCCCTGGCTATCTAGAACTAGGCATCATGGTTTCAGAATAAGGGGTAAGCCCTTTAGGAGTGAGGAGTTTCCTTGCTTAGAGAGTGAAATTCGTCATCGAGGATGGCTGCAGATGCTCAGTTGTTCATTGTATTTGAAACACAGTTTGACAGGTTTCTGGATGTTATAGGATTATGTTGAAAAATGATCCTAAGATAGAAGGTCGGACATGGCCTTGATGAATGATAGAACAGCTCTCAGAGGCAGATGGAATAAGGGTAGGCTATTTTTCATTTACGTGCAGTCAGATGCCAATGTCTGTAAATATTGAACAACATTTTGTAAACCAACAGCACAATGAACATCAGCTTTATTCCATCATGTAAGTTATCACAGAAGCAAGAGATCAAGAATTAGTCTGATCCAATTTGGCCAACTAGTTCTATAACATCAACTGTACTATCTAAATCAAATCCCCTTGCTGTTTCGAGAATACTAAGAATACCTGATTATCAGTGTATCTTAAAATAAGTAGAAAACAAAAAAAACTCCAGACCATTAAACTACTATTATTTCAAATGTCAAGACAGATACTTTAAGTCATAGCAAATGTGTACTTTTAAGGGCAAAATATTACTATTACTATGAAACTTCTATTACTTCAGGTTGTGATTCAGATCTTGCAAATTAATCTGTTAGTGCCTTTATACATAATGGATTTTTAGTATGTCAGGAGAGGATGAATTAATGACAAGCATTTTACAAATCATTGAATGGATTATAATCCAGAGGAATGAAAGCTGATAGATTTGGAGAGAGAACTAGAATACATTAGAATTGGTCATAAATATGGCAAGAAGAACTTGCATTACACAACATCCTTGTCAATTAGTGGCATCTGCAGCAAAATCTCCTATCAACTCTCTGCAGCATCATAATCTGTGGGAGAGGGGCATTCAAATTGGGGAAGTGAAAAGGAACTCTCCGGGAAATGGGGACAGGTGAATTAGAGAAAAAGACACCATTGTTACAGAGAGTAAAGCAGGAGGCTCTGAAGGTAAACGAGCAACCAGAATTAAAATTAAGAAGCAAACCTACAGAAGCAACAATTTCCAGGTTAGAATTTTATCCACACTGCCAAGTAAAATTAGATAAATGATTTCACAGAATGAAATGGCTGGAAGGGTGATAGATTTCAACTTATGGGACAAAAGCACCAATGCAAGGTTAAAAAGGCAGATGATAAATAAATCCAGATGCTGCAATAGTAAACAATTTATTTATGCTTTCTTCAGTTCCAAGACCAAGGTCACAGAACCAAAACATTAACTGTTTGCTTACTCCACATGTGCTGAGTGACGTGCTGAGGTCTTCTAGCATTTATGTTTATATTTAAAAGCAACTGCTCTATTGCGCTGGTTTCACAATAATATCAGCAAATAGGGCTTTAGATAACCTTTAAACCAACTTGTGAGGAATGGAGGGATGGGGAGGGAGATTGTGGGAAGGAAAACAGGATGGAATAAACACATGAAGAGCAGGTTCTGGTGAAGGGAAATTCAGGGAAGTTAGATAGAAACAAAGTCAGTGCAAGAATTAAATTCAAGCAATGAAACAAAGGGTTTTAGCTCAGAAAATCAAGTAGTGGTAATAGTTTAGGAAGAGATATGAAACAGCATGAAGCATAAAGCAGAAAAAAATAGATGTAAGTTGCTTATAGAACCTCACAATGTAACGGCAATGCAGGGCATAACAAATTATGGCATTAGAGATGCATGTAATAAGGATAAAAGAATAATTACAGGGAACATAACAGTGTACATAGATTGGAGGAACCAAATTAGCAGTAACAGGAACAGGAAGATCAATCCTTGGAAAGTATACGTGATGGTTCCCTCAATGGTTGAAAAAACAAGCTATGTTAGGTGAACTATTGCTTCATGGAAAAAGGTGTTAAATGATGATCTAGTAGTTAAAGGGAATTCAGTTGCAGTGTGAACTTTGTTTCCTTGAGTTTTATATAAAAGTTGAATTAGATATAGTTCACAATGAAACCAGAGTTTTAAACATGAATAAACTTTGAGATTCTGTGGTGGGAAAGCTTTTGGAAAAGATTCTTAGAGATAGGATCCATGGGCATCTAGAGAATCATGGTCTGATCAGGGACAGTCAGCATGGCTTTGTGAAGAGCAGATCATGTCTAACAAGCCTTTTAGAGTTCTTTGAAGAGGTGACCAGGCATATAGATGAGGGTTGTGCAGTGCATGTGATCTACATGGATTTTAGTAAGGCATTTGACAAGGTTCCACACGGTAGGCTTATTCAGGAAGTCAGAAGGCATGGGATCCAGGGAAGTTTAGCCAAGTGGATTCAGAATTGGCTTCCCTGCAGAAAGCAGAAGGCTGTGGTGGAGGAAGTACATTCAGATTGGAGGGTTGTGACTAGTGGTGTCTCCCAAGGATCTGTTCTGGGACCCCTACTTTTCATGACTTTTATTAACGACCTGCATGTGGGGGTAGAAGGGTGGGCTGGCAAGTTTGCAGACAACACAAAGGTTGCTGGTGTTGTGGATAGTATAGAGGATTGTCGAAGACTGCAGGGGAACATTGATAGGATGCAGACATGGGCTGAAAAGTGGCAGATGGAGTTCAACCCAGAGAAGTGTGAGGTGGTACACTTTGGAAGGACAAACTCCAAGGCAGAGTAAAAAATAAATGGCAGGATACTTGGTCGTGTGGAGAAGCAGAAGGATCTGGGGGATCATGTCCACAGATCCCTGAAAGTTGCTTCACAGGTAGATAGGGGAGTTAAGAAAGCCTATGAGGTGTTAGCTTTCATAAGTCAAGGGATAGAGTTTAAGAGTCATGAGGTAATGATGCAGCTCTATAAAACTCTGGTTAGGCCACACTTGGAGTACTGTGTCCAGTTCTGGTCGCCTCACAATAGGAAGGATGTGGAAGCATTGGAAAGGCTACAGAGGAGATTTACCAGGATGCTGACTGGTTTAGAGAGTATGCATTATGAATAGAGATTAAGGAAGCTAGGGTTTTACTCTTTGGAGAAAAGGAGGATGAGAAGAGACATGAGAGGAGAGGTATACAAGAAATTAAGAGGAATAGATAGAGTGGACAGCCAGCGCCTTTTTCCCAGGGCACCACTGCTCAATACATGAGGACATGGCTTTAAGGTAAGGGGTGGGAAGTTCAAGGGGGATATTAGAGGAAGGTTGTTTTACTCAAAGAGTGGGTGGTGCGTGGAATGCACTGCCTGAGTCTGTGGTGGAGGCAGATACGCTAGTGAAATTTAACAGACTACTAGACAGGAATATGGAGGAATTTAAGGTGGGGGGATATATGGGAGGCAGGGTTTAAGAGTCGGCACAACACTTTGGGCCGAAGGGCCTGTACTGTGCTGTACTATTCTATGTTCTATGTTATAGAATTTGAACAGACTATTACATATTAAGAAATTACATTGAAAATATGACAGTAAAAATAATTAATTTGTATATATATCCCTTAAAGGTATTAAAACACAAACAGGAAATATGTTTATCAAGGTAAGTTAATGACAGTATTAGAACAAAAAGGCTTATAATATTGCCAAAAAATAACAGTAAACTTGAGGATTGTGAAAATTCCAGAGTTCAGCAAAATAGGACTAAATCAATAAGGAGTAGGTAGCTGTATACTGTTAAATTGCTACCATGAAACATTAAAATGAACTCCAAGAGCTCCAATGGATATGCAAGAACAAAAAGTTAAACTAAAATTAATTTAGGTCAATAATATTCGGAAGGAGGAGAAATTATATTGGGGGAATAAAGAAAAAGTAGAGAAACTGCCTTCCCAGAAGACAAAGACAAACTCCAAAAACAGTGAAATATAAATACAGAGTGAAGGAGGAGGTCAAAATTATTAGTTAAAAAAATTGCTTGAGAGAAATTAATAGAACTGAAAGGCAATGATTCAACAAAAATGTAATATCAGCAGCCGATAATTTTGAAAGTAGTGGCAATAGAGGTAGGGATTGTACTCAACGTAATCTTCCAAAAATCACAATTCTCTCACAGATTGGAAAGCAGCAAATGAAACCTTACTAACAGAGATGGAAGACAGTCAGAACTTGAAGACCTACAGATTAGTCTGAAATTAGTAGCAAGGAAAAGGCTGAAATCTGTCATTGAAGTGGTGAAGGCACATTTGAAAAATAACATGATGGGGCATAATCAACTTAAATAAAACCACATTTGAAAAATTCATCAGTAATTTTGGAGATTATAAGCAGCATATTAGATAAGAGTTAATGAATTGATATAACATATTTGGATTTTCAGGTCTTTCATAAGGTGTCACAGAGGATATTAATAAACAAACTTAGAAAGTTGGGGTAATATAGTGACATTGCCTGAGGATTGATGCGGGCTGCAATGTAAGTCTTCAGGATGTATAAATATGTTGCAGCATGGCAAGAATACAGCGGATAGAAATATGAGTGTTATCCAATAAGGAAGGAAAAAAAAAACAGAAACAGTATTTTTTCTTTCTAATATACAATGTCAGGATAAATGTAGGGATGCTGATTTCAGTTGCTGGGGTGTGTAAAAACAATAGTCAATCACAAAAAGGGACCACAATGAGAAGAAATAGCTTCACCCAGAGGAGGTGAAACTTAAGAGCTGCTTAACCAGGAGATCTGATGGGGTATATTAATGACAGAAATTGATTTTTAGCTATCAAGGAAGTCAAATATTATGGGCTTAGTGCAAGAGGATGGTAGTAAAGAAAAACAATTACTTTATTCAAGGGGAGAGCAGTACAGGGACCAAAGAGCCTACTCCTATTTTTTTTTCATACATGCCCTCTCTGCAGATTTAAAGGAACACAGGCACAGAGATGGAGCAACCCAAAATTAATTAGCAGCTATTGTTCACTCATCAGCTACATGGTAGAGTCAGACATCTCACAAACTTGATGAACAAACTCCTACTCCTCAATCTAAATACACCACCGTACAACTGGATGTTGGACTTCCTAACAAAGACAAGGTGGTCAGGATGCAGAAGCACTCTTTCCTCACTGCACTTCAGCCCAAGGTTTTGTATTGAGCTCACGGCTATACACACCACTCAAGACTGCCAATGACACAACAGTGGTGGGGCTCATCACCAACAACAGTGAGACAGCCTACAGAGAGGAAGTGAAAGAGTTCTGAGACACAGTGTCAGACAAATAACCTGTTACTCAATGTCATCAAGACAAATGAAATGGTTGACTTCAGGAGAACTTGCACCACTCTCTTTTTAGTATCCTGCTTTATATTGTTGGCTAGTTTGCCCTCATATATTTCATCTTTTCCATTATAATTTTTCCTAATTGCCTTTTGTTGGATTTTAAAAGCTTCCCACTCACTTTTGCTACATTATATGCTTTTTCCTTGCCTTTTATGCAGTACTTAACTTCCCTTGTCAGCTGCAATTGCCTACCCCTGCTACTTCAAAACTACTACTTCCATGAGACATATCTATCCTGCGCCTTGTCAACTATACCCAGAAACTTCAGCCATCTCTGCCCTACCATCATCCTCATCAGTATCCTCCTCCAATCCACCTAAGCAAGCTCCTTTTTCATGCGTCTGTAATTCCCTTTATTCCATTCTGATATTGATACATGTGAGTTACGCTTCTCACTCTCAAACTCCAATATGAATTCAATCATATATGATCACTGCCTCCTAAGGATTCCTTTACATTAAGCTCAGTAACAAGATCTTGATTATTACTCAACACCTAATCTAAGATAGCCTTTCCCCAAGTAGGCTCAAGCACAAGCTGCTCTAAAAAGCCACCTGACGGGCATTCAACAAATTCCTTCTCTTACAATCCAACACCAGCCTGATTTTCTCAATCTTTTTTGCAATATTGAAGCCCCCAATTACAATTGTGGCATTAACCTTATTACATGCGTTTTCCAGCTTCCTTTGTAATTTTAACCCCACATCTTGGCTACGACTTAGAGGCCAATATATAGAAACATAGAAAACCGACAGCATAATACAGTCTCTTTGGCCCACAATGCTGTGCCGAACATGTACTTACTTCAGAAATTACCTAGGGTTACCCATAGCCCTCCAACTTTCTATGCTCCATGTACCCATTCAGGAGTCTCTTAAAAGTTTCTATTGTATCCGCCTCCACCACAGTTGCTGGCAGCCCATTCCACACACTCACCACTCCCTGTGTAAAAAAACTTATCCCTGACATCCACTCTGTACCTACTTTCAAGCACCTTAAAACTGTGTTCTCTAGCGTTAGAAATTTCAGCCCTGGGGAAAAGCCTCAGACTATCCACACGATCAATGCCTCTCATCATCTTATACACCTCTATCAAGTCACCTCTCATTTTTTGTTGCTCCAAGGAGAAAAGGCTAAGATCACTCAATCTATTCACAT
Organism: Hypanus sabinus; assembly: GCF_030144855.1. NCBI lineage: Eukaryota > Metazoa > Chordata > Chondrichthyes > Myliobatiformes > Dasyatidae > Hypanus > Hypanus sabinus. The sequence goes on along the minus strand of NC_082708.1, from coordinate 173,082,089 downwards.
GAGGCATGGTCCCCAATCTAGGCAACATCCTTGTAAATCTCCTCTGCACCCATTCCATAGTTTCCACATCCTTCATGTAATGAGGTGGCCAGAACTGAGCACAGTACTCCAAATGGAGTCTGACCAGGGTCCTATACAGCTGGAACAACACCTCTTGGCTCTTGAACTCAATCCCACGGTTAAAGGCCAATGCACCATACATCTTCGTAACCAGAGTCAACCTGCCGAGCAACTTCAAGTGACAATAGACAATAAGTGCAGAAGTAGACCATTCGGCCCTTCAAGCCTGCACTGCCATTCTGAGATCATGGCTGATCATCTACTATCAATACCCGGTTCCTGCCTTGTCCCCATATCCCTTGATTCCCCTAACCATAACATACCTATCTAGCTCCTTCTTGAAAGCATCCAGAGAATTGGCCTCCACTGCCTTCCGAGGCAGTGCATTCCAGATGCCCACAACTCTCTGGGAATAAAAGTTTTTCCTTAACTCTGTCCTAAATAACCTACCCCTTATTCTCAAACCATGCCCTCTGGTACTGGACTCTCCCAGCATCTGGAACATATTTCCTGCCTCTATCTTGTCCAATCCCTTAATAATCTTATATGTTGCAATCAGATCCCCTCTCAATCTCCTTAATTCCAGCGTGTACAAGCCCAGTCTCTCTAACCTCTCTGCATCAGACAGTCCGGACATCCCAGGAATTAACCTTGTGAATCTACGCTGCACTTCCTCTACAGCCAGGATGTCCTTCCTTAACCCTGGAGACCAAAACTGTACACAATACTCCAGGTGTGGACTCACCAGGGCCCTGTACAAATGCAAAAGGATTTCCTTGCTCTTGTACTCAATTCCCTTTGTAATAAAGGCCAACATTCCATTAGCCTTCTTCACTGCCTGCTGCACTTGTTCATTCACCTTCAGTGACTGATAAACAAGGACTCCTAGATCTCTTTGTATTTCTCCCTTACGTAACTCTACACAGTTCAGAAAATAATATGCCTTCCTGTTCTTACTCCCAGTGGATAACCTCACACTTATTCACATTAAACGTCATCTGCCAAGTATCTGCCCACTCATCCAACCTATCCAAGTCACCCTGAATTCTCCTAACATCCTCATCACATTTAACACTGCCACCCAGTTTAGTATCTTCAGCAAACTTGCTGATGTTATTCTCAATGCCTTCATCTAAATTGTTGGTGTAAATCGTAAACAGCTGTGGTCCCAATACCGAGCCCTGTAGCACCCCACTAGTCACCACCTGCCATTCCGAGAAACACCCATTCACCGTTACCCTTTGCTTTCTATCTGCCAACCAGTTTTCTATCCATGTCAATATTTTCCCGCCAATGCCATGAGCTCTGATTTTACCCACCAATCTCCTATGTGGGACCTTATCAAATGCCTTCTGAAAATCTAGGGACACTATATCCACTGGATCTTCCTTGTCTAACTTCCTGGTTACATCCTCGAAAAACTCCAATAGATTAGTCAAGCATTAGTCAAGATGTCCTATGGACACGGACCCCAAGATCCCTCTGATCCTCCACACAGCCAAAAGTCTTACCATTAATACTATATTCTGCCATCATATTTGACCTACCAAAATGAACCACCTCACACTTGTCTGGGTTGAACTCCATCTGCCACTTCTCAGCACAGTTTTGCATTCTATCGATGTTACACTGCAACCTCTGACAGCCCTCCACACTATCCAGAACACCCTTAACCTTTTGTATCATCAACACATTTACTAACCCATCCCTCCACTTTCTCATCCAGGTCATTTATAAAAATTACAAAGAGTAGGGGGTCCCAAAACAGATCCCTGATGCACACCACTGGTCACCAACCTCCATGCAGAAAATGACCCGTCAACAACTACTCTTTGCCTTCTGTGGACAAGCCAATTCTGGATCCACAAAGCAATGGCCCCTTGGATCCCATGCCTCCTAACTTTCTCAATAAGACTTGCATGGGGTACCTTAACAAATGCCATGCTGAAATCCATATACGCTTCATCTACTGCTCTACCTTCATCATTCTGTTGAGTCACATCCTCAAAAAATTCAATCTGGCTCATAAGGCATGACCTACCTTTGACAAAGCCATGTTGACTATTCCTAATGATATTATGCCTCTCCAAATGTTCATAAATCCTGCCTCTCAGGATCTTCTCCATCAATTTACCTCTCCTGTCCCCACTGATATTGCAAAGGTCATTGCCAGATGCTCAGTAATCCCCTCCCGAACCGCCCACAGTAGCCTGGGGTATATCTCAACAAGTCCTGGTGACATCCAACTTGATGCTTTCCAAAAGCTTCAGCACATCCTCTTTCTTAATGTCTATATGCTCAAGCATTTTAGTCCACTGTAGGTCACCCCTACAATCACCAAGATCCTTTTATGTAGTGAATACTGAAGCAAAGTATTCATCAAGTACTTCCACTATCTCCTCCGGTTCTATAAACACTTGTCCATTTACACACTTGATTGGTCCTCTTCTGTCGTATCTTAACCTCTTACTCTTCACATATTTGTAGAATATCTTGGGGTTTTCCTTAATCCTGATTGCCAAGGTTTTCTCACGGCCCCTTCTGGCTCTCCTAATTTCACTGTTAATTTCCTTCCTGCCAGCCTATAACTCTCTCGATCTCTATCATCACCAAGTCTTTTTTTAACCTTTCTTAAGCTTTTCTTCTTCCCTTAATGTTTTTAACTCCACCCACAAAGATACAAAATGCTACCTCTTTGAATTGAATTGACTTTATCCTTCACAAACATGAGAATTAAAAGTCTTTATGTTCCTCTCCATCTATGTGCAATTTATGGTAATTTGTAATAAATAGTATGTACAACGGGACAGTCAATATAGCATATCTCTTTCTGAAGATGTAATCTCATCTCTTCCTAACACAGCCAGACCACCACCTATGCCTCCCTGCCTGTTCTTTCAATAGAAAGTATATCCTTTGAAGTTAAGCTCCCAACAATGGCCTTCTTTCAGTCATGACATAGTGATGGTCACGTCATACCAATTTATATGTAATGCGCTCTGACTGCATTTGCACCCAGTCACTGGCTTGTCCTTCCTTACATTCATATTGCATCCATCATCTGCTTGTAAACCTGGTGGTTGATCCTCAGTTCTATCATACTGGTTCCTTTCCCCTGCCTCATTAGTCTAAACTACTCCCAACAGCTCTAATAAACCTGCCCAGAAGAATTTTGACCCCTCACGGATTCACGTGCAACCCATCCCTTTGTACAAGTCACACTTGCCCCAGAAGAGATCCCAATTATCCAGAAATCAAAATCCCATCCCCCTGCTCCAATTCTTCAGCCACACATTTATCTGCCACCTCCTATTCCAAGCCTCACTATTGCATGGCACAGCAACAATCCCAAGATTACTACCCTTAAGGTCCTGCTTCTCAGCTTCCTTCCTAATTCTCCGTATTCTTTTTTCAGGACCTCCTCCATTTTTCTACTTATGTTGTTGGTACCAATATGTACCATGAATTCTCTGTGTTCAACCTCCCTTTTCAGGATGCATTCGGACCTTGGCACCTGGGGGAAAACTACCATCCATGTTTCCTTTTTGCTTCCACAGATTCACTGATCTATCTCCACAACTATGGAGTCCCCTATTACTGCTGCCATACTCTTCAGTTCCCTACCCTTTTGAGCCACAGGGCCAGACTCAGCGCCAGAGTCACAACTGCTATTGCTTTCCCCAGGTAGGTCATCTTCCCCCACCCTTTCTTTAAATTCCTCATTTCCACACCCTTCTCCTAGTGATAACAATAAGTATTCATTTTGGGCCTTGTTCATATACCCTTAACTCCACACATGCATCACCCCTTTGATTACTGAAGAAACCACTCCTTTCTTGACAGTTACTTTGCTTCAAGTTTAAAAGGTTTCCGAATTCTTCTTAATTCAACACCATTAATCTTGATTATAGTGACACATCCGCGTACAAAGTAAAGCTATATTTTCCGCAAAAGAAAACCTCAAATACTGGAAGAATTCAATTGATCAAGCAGCATCCATGGAGGTAAAGGAACAGCCGATGTTTCAAGCTGAGACCCTACATCAGGAGACATCTCCATGTTACCTTGGCATTTGCTTATACCAGATATCCTTGCAAGAAAAAAAAGGTGAGACCTTTGTATCCTTATGAATCAATACAACACTGAACAGGAAAAGTATAATGAGTTGTAGCAGGAGATGGAAGGCCAAGAAAAAAATATAGAGGGACAATGATGACGAAGACTATGGTACATACTTGCACCTGACACCAGATAGCAACAATCACAAGAGATATGCACCATAAATGGTTCAGGTATATGCCCCAAGCACCAACAAGTTAGAAACTGGAACAATGATAGGGAATCTGGCATGGGGACTTTTGGGGGCTTCTCTTACACATTCATTCTGCCCTGGAGGACTATTATGTTACCCATCCTCTGCATGCCAACTTGGCTGAACAGAGGAGGACCTTTTGTAATAGACTAAGACAAGTACCCTGCTCCAAAGAGGACTATGAGGTTATTCTTACCCTCGGCCATTAGGCTTTAGCTAGGGAAGTGATGTCCCTCTTCTGTTAGACCATTTTAGGTAACTTATTTTTTTAATTCTTTCTTACCTCTCTTCTAATATTGTATATTTCTCTATCTGTGCACTTGTAATGCTACTGTGACACTGTAATTTCCCTTGGGATCAATAAAGTATCTATCTATATCAGCATGCATTCACATCAAAAGCAATGAAATTCTCAAATAACTTCCTTATTATTATGCCTGCTTAGATAAATACAGGTGAAGAAAGGTCAGATAGGAATTCATTTCTACTTTTTCCTAGGTGATTGTACAGAAGAAGGATACAAGACTTCCCCTCTGCCATTGATGTGTACTTTTAGCGAGAACCCATCAAAAAACCCATATCACAATATCTGCTAATTTAAGTAACCTCTGTGGAAATACAGACCAACTTCTTGCAAAGTCTTTTATATTTTCCTCCAGTCTCGTATTAATCCAACTAGAAATCTGGTCTGTGTCATATGGCACAGCTTGAAACTCCTCTTGAACACCAATATGCCCCAGGTAGAAACCTGATGTCATCACCAAGCAGAGAGATGCCACTAATATGCAGACGAATATCCTAATTGAATAGAAAAAATTAAATTGTGAGCAGAGTACTCATCTCAGTCCTACAGAGGTGCAACCAAGATTTTTGCAGTCCTCTAAAAGCAAAGAGATAATACAAGCAATTCTCCGAGAATATCTTTGCTGCAGAAAAACACAGCACTCAAGAAATTAAGTGAGGAAATGTTCTGCATAAGCAGATCACTCTCTTATTCAAGCAGAAAAATGCATGCAATTCTCTCCTCCTATCCCCCATTAATACATCACAAGCAGTATCCTGCTCAGAATGCACAAGATTGAAAACAACAAGATGCAGATGCTTAGGATTTAGATGATATCCAAGCCAATCTCAGACGTGAAGGTTTACAAAAAAGTCGAGTGCAGTGTGAATTCCAGCTGATCATATATTATCCTGAGAGGTCACCAACATGCAAGTTACAATCCCTTCCAAATGTCACTAATTAAGCTCTCAGCGAGGTTTCTTTTTTTTTGGTATTTTTTTTTATTGAAGTTCATCATCAAACAAACATTTCCATAAGATCTATTTCAGACATTGTACATATATATCATATAATCATATATATCACAAATCTCCACAAAGTATTTATCTGAGGCATACACTTATAGAAAAGAGTGGGGAAAGGAAGAACAAGCAAAAGGAAAGAACTATGTGCAAGTAGGGAGTGATCTTTTTTCTTAACAACAGATTCATTGATTTGTGAGAATAAAATCAGGCCTATGAGGCATTATGTGGTTAAACCAGTTTTCGCAGTATGAACCAAATTGTTCCAGCTTATGATTAACAGATGCTGTTATCTTCTGCATTTTGTAAATGTCCATTGTAATTTCCATCCATGTATTTAAAGTTGGGCTCTCCTGTGATAACCATTTCCTAGTAAGAGTCTTTTTACCAGCCACCAACAGTATATTCATTAAATATTTATCTCTTTTCAACCATTCTTGAAGTATATATCCAAAATATATGGTCTTACTCCCTAACGGTATTTCATATTTAAAGACGTCTTGTTGGGCATTGTGTATCTCCCTCCAATAGTTTTTGATAACAGGACAGTCCCAAAAAATATGATGATGATTTGCATTTTGATTTCCACAATTTCTCCAGCAAACAGGGAGGTTACTATCATAATGGGATTTCTGAGAGGGTGTAATAAAATATCTTATCAAGTTTTTCCATCCAAACTCCCTCCATTTCAGTGAACTGGTACACTTCCATTGGTACCTCCATATTGTTGTCCATTCTTCCTCAAATATAATTATCCCTCCTTCCTTTTCCCATTTTGTTTTAATTTATGAAGTTGAATGTGTTTTAAGATTTGACAACCCCTTGTACATGCTTGAAATGACTCTGCCACCATTATCTGAATTATATGCTTTTCTAAAGAGCTCTATCAAGCATGTACTTGCCTTGGTTACATTTTTAAGCATCGTATTAACATATTGTCACATCTGTAAATACCGATAGAAAGCTTGTTTTTCTAGTAATTGTTTCTCTTTAAGCATCTCAAAACTGAACAGCGTTCCTTCTGTCATTATGTTGAAAAGAACTGTTACTCTTTTAGCTGTCTAGTCCTTAAATCTAGCATCCAATTTATTTGGTGTAAAATCCAAGTCATATGCACACCATTTAAGAATTGCAATATCTCCCTCTAGATTATATTCTTTTATAGTAGTTTTCCATATTCTAAGAGTCAATTTCACCCATGGGTTATCAATAGTATTTATGTACCTTTGCAGGTTGTTGTCAGCCAAAATTGATTGTATGGGAATGGGAAGTACCCGCTCCTCAATGTTTTTCCATTGAGCATCATCTGATGGGTTGCACCAACGTATCACAGCTCTCAACTGTACAGCAAAATAATAATCTCTAAGAGAGGGCAAGCCCCATCCATCCCCCCCCCCTTTTCCTTTGCTAATTGCAAAGTTTTGAGATGAACTCTAGACCTTTTACCCTGCCAAATTTACCTTGATAGCATCTTGTTCTATTCATTGTATTGATTTTGACTAATCTCTATTGGTAGGGTCTGAAAGAGATATAACAGTCTGGGCAGTATATTCATTTTAATAGACTCAATCCTTGAACTGAGAATGAAAAAAGGTATCAGGTTCCATCTTGCCACATCTTCCTTAATTTTTTTATATAAAGGCTGATAATTACATTCTGAAAATTTTGCAAAATCTTTTGGCATAATGATGCCCAAACATTTAAAAGATTCTGTGTGCCATGCCCAGGGATATTGACTTTCAATTTCTCTTGGTGGGCTATAGTAATATGAAAGTAATTGGGTTTTATCTATGTTGATCTTGTATCCTGATAATTGACCATATTGTTCAAAGGATTGCATCAATTTAGGTAAAGAGCGTCTTGGTTGCCCTAGATAGATTAAAATATCATCTGCATAACAAGTGAATTTATGCTCTGGCCCTTTAATAGTAATTACCCTTTCTGGAGTAAGACTATTTGATAAATATCCATTGATTTTAATCCTAGCAGTAGGATTGTCATATAGTTTCTGTATAGTTTTAATAATTATGTCTTGGAAACCAAATCTATGTAAAACTCTGTAAAGAAAATTCCAATTAACCAAATCAAATGCTTTTTCAGCGTCCACGCTTATCACTATTGCTTCGATTTTATTTTTTTGTATATGATCCATAATGTGAAGTGGCCTTCGTATATTGGAAAGATTTTGTTTCATAGGTTTTTCCATTGGAAGAGTCTAAGTTTGGTTGTAATTGTAAATTTAAGTCTCCCCCACATATCAGGAGATCTTCTGTTTCCGTTACCATAATATCAGTAATTTTCTGAAAGAAACCAACATCACTTCCCAGGGGTGCATATATATTCAATAGAGTAACTGAATTTTTGTCTATATATTCCCCCTTACCAGAATATATCTGTCCTCTTTATCTCCCATTTCGAATACTTTTTCAATATTTAGCTTACTTGAGATAAGAATAGCAACTCCTCTCCTATGTCCTGATTTATACGAGGAGAAAAACAGATTAGTTAAGCCCATTCTCTTTAGTTTTTTATGCTCATTATCACTTAAATGAGTTTCCTGTAAATATACTACATGGGCTTGCTCTTTTTTCATTTTGGATAAAATTCTCATACATTTGATTGGATTTAATAACCCATTGACATCAGAAGAAACAAATTTTACCTTGTCCTTAGCCATCTATATTTATCTGTCAATTTATCATTGAAATTAGCATAATAAAACTTAATCGATCTACTCCCTGAACAAATAAGAACGAAGAAACGCAAATAATAACGGCAACGAACATGTGATTCTAAGGCTGAGGTCTCTAGTAGATAACCCTGCATTGAGCTATAGGAAATGTCCAGCTGTGGGGAGATAACCCCTCTTACTTGTGAATTGAGGGCCCCCATTACAGTATTCATAGAAGTCAGTGAACAAATCCATTACACAGAAAATATTTCCGTTCTCCTCCTCTCTCTCTCTCTCTATATATATATATACACACACACACACATATACACACACATATATACATATATATATATATATGCATATATATTTACATATGTACACACATATATTATATACATATTCATACATGCACATATATATTCTCATTTTGGTGCGGGAAAAGGAGTGAGTGAATAAAGAATAACAACTAAGTAATATAAAATCCACATTATAATAAGTATTTCTCGAGATAGGTATATCACCGTGTACTTTTGCTTCCGTTTAGCTTCTCGACATTTTTAAAGTTAGCCAAACCTTCTGGCTCTTTTGAAGGAGGTGAGGACTGTCTTTGGGAAACTCCTGGTCTCTTCCTGATATAGTTCTCTCGACCTCCTCCTGTCTCCTGCCCTCTTGATTCTCGCACTATTTCCCAAGTGGAGTGGGATAATTCCTCTGCCAGGCTTTCCCTCGGTTTGGTCACACTGACGGGCAACCCTCTGGCCTTCATGTCTGTAGTCGCCTCTTCCACTGTCTGGTATAACTGCATCCCGTTGCCATAAAACACTCTATGTTTAGCAGGGTATGGAGTTTGAAATCTAATCTTTTTTTGCTCTAGTACTCACTTTACTTCAAAGTATTCTTTGCGATTCTGCAGGACCGCGGTGGGGGGTAATTTTGGTCGAAATATATTAATTTATCATCGAAAAACACTCTCTTCTTACCCCAGGCCCTTCGTAGAATCTCCGCCTTGGTGCTGTACCGAAGGAATTTAATTATTATTGAGCGTGGCTTTCTATCCCGGGTAAGTTTCAGGATGAGCGCATGATGGGCTCTTTCGACTTCCAGCTGCATAGCTGAGGGAAGATCCAGCGCATCCCGCAGTAACTTTCTGACAAACTCCGTCATAGACGAGCTCGCCACTCCTTCAGGAACGTTGTAGGTTCTGATATTTTTCCGCCGTGATCTTCTCTCCAGGTCAAGCAGTTTACCTTCATGGTGTGTAATATATTTTTTTGTCTTACTCAGTATCCATTCCACGCTTTGAATGCGATCTTCCACCTTCTTAATTCGAGTCTCTGCCACCGCTATTTTTTGATTGACGCTGGCGAGCTCTGACTTAATATCATGGAGCTGCTGTTTTATATCTTTCTGGAACTCCATTATCTCTTTCAGGATTTCAAACATATTCGCTGCTTCGCCTGAACAAGGCCCAGCGTCCGCCTTGCTAGCACACAGTCAGGTAGGAGAGTCGCTCGCTGCACTCCTCTCAGTCGCTGGCTCCGCAGTGTCACTTTTTTATTTCCATTCTTTTTCCCCATTCTTGCTCCTCTTTTCAGTTCAAATATTATTCAGAAAATATTATACTTGATGGGTTAACAGGGCTTAATACGCGTTTTTCTGAAGGAGCTAGTAACTTAAGCTGGCATTCTCGACGATGACATCACCAGAAACCCCCACCAAGGTTTCTAAAGCAACACACTGATGACCAATCACTCCAGACTGGTTCTTCAGTTCGTAAACATCAACATTCAAAGATTAACTCATCTACACTAAAAGCTTCTCTTATGACTTTAGCAGTGTCTCTTGTGTCTGGAAGGACTTCTTTGCAGTCTAGAAAGAAAAGGGGTAACTTCCAGAACAACTTAGTGCTCGACTATCAATTCTCAATGACAACATTCCATTTTTGCTTTTAATCATGGTTTTCTATTCAGGTTTTGTTTAATTTTGCCTTCCTAAAATAATTTTTAAACCACAAACAATATTGAAATGCAATTAAAGAATATGTCATCTTTTAGTGTGCATGGATAAATCAGTGTGGTCTAGGAGCCACTGGAAATGATGTCTTATTGATGATGTCTTAAATGATGTCTTATATGATACCTTATTTAACAAGACTGCTAATGTAGTGGATTTCTGGTCAACATGTGCAATGTCAAACCTAACCAATGAGGAATGTTTTGTAAATAAAATGCATCGCTTCAGAGCAATGCTGCAAAAAAAAAAAGGCAATTTGACCATTGCCACACAATTCTGGAAACAAACATATACAACCATCCCCACCTAGTTGCAGCTGCCCATCACCACCCCATTAATTCCAACTACCAGACTTCATCTGGTTCCACATTTCACCTAACAGTCTCTATCTCACACTCTCTCTCTATTCGATTCTGTTGAAGGTCTTGACCTGAAACATCAACCATTCCAGAATAGAACAAAAATGGGGTTATATCTAAATTGTCATGGATGAAATAATATGTGATACTTTAGTTTTTCACCACTGCATATTTTGTAATGGTCAAATGATGCCATGTCTTCAACTGAACCTTACTTAGAATTTCAGAGGAATTACCCCTTTAAGGTATCTCCCTTCTCATTACATTCTAATCCGATCAACATATTGTAACACCTATTACTCTAACCTGTATTCTCTGCACTAAGCAATATCTACTCTCAAAAGTGACTAGCAAGGCAAAGCATAAAAAGCTTTGAACCATCTAACACTTGCAGAATAGAATGTCTCTGAGAAAAGTTCTCTTCCTATAAAGTTAACAATGTTTTCAACAGGGTGTTGTTCATCAGACTTTCCAAAAGTGCAAGCCACTTGAAGAATAGGAGTAGCAATTAATTCATTGAAGCATTTCAAGCTTTACAGTACTTATCTTAATCTATTTTTCAAGACCTAGGCTTTGCTGGCAAGATCATCATTTATTGTTCAGTCCTAACTGCTCTGGAGGTGATAGTAGCCAGTTGCCTTTTTGAACTGCAGTAAGCATTGCGTAAAGATACTCCTATAGTATTGTAGAGAAATGAATGCAAGGATACAGACCCAGTGACAAAGAAACGGCAATATACCTCTAACATTAGGTAGTATTCAATTTAGAGGAAATTTTATAAATGCTGTTGCACCCAAATACATGCTGCTCTTTTCCTTCTTACTACTGGGAGTCACATATTTGAGAGATACCATTGTATTAACTTGCCTAAACTACACTTGTACTTTGATGTATTTTGTAGATTATGCACACTGCAGTAACTGTGGGCTAGTGGTGAAAGCAATGAATTTTTGAATGCTCATTGAGATATCAATTAAATGGTCTGTGTTGTCCTAGCCAGTATTGAGCTTCCTAAGAGTTGATGGAGCTGCATTCATTCTGCCAAGCATTCTATCCTGCTCCTGACATGCCTTGTAGATTATGTAAACACTTCGGTGTGGCAGGAGGCAAGTCACTCATCTCTACTACTGGTGGGTTCCTGCCAAACAGCGTTTATATGGCTATATGGAATTCTGGTGTTTGGTTAACATATAGTCCTGTGTTGTAGCTTCACTGGGTTGGCACATCATTTTTTGGTGAACCTGCAAAACAGAAAGGGAGGAATATTATGCATCTCCTGGCTACTTATTGATGTATATTGATGATAATTAATGGAGCATAGAGACAGGCAAGAAGTTTGCATTGTGAAAATCTACTTTCCACTACGGAAATCCATTGTTGTCTGCTAAGATACAGCCTCCCTCCTTCAATCACTGTAGTCTATAGTAAGCTACATAACCTGGCAAATGGAAGACTTCCAGGTACTCAAGGAAGAGCAGAATCAGAATCAGGTTAATAATCACTGACATGTGTCGTGAAATTTGTTAACTTAGCAGCAGCAGTTCAATGCAATACATAATATAAAAGGAAAAATAAGTAAATCAATTTACTTGGGAGAATCTCACCTGGTCCCTCAACACCAGCTCCATTGCAAATAAAGCCCAGCAGTGTCTCTACTTCCTGCAAAGGCTGAGGAAAGTCCATCTCCCACTCCCCCCCCCCCCATCCTATAGGGATTGTATTGAGAGCATCCTGAGCAGCTGCATCACTGCCTGGTTCAGAAATTGCACCATGTCAGATCGCAAGACCCTACAGCAGTTAGTGAGGTCAGCTGAGATGATCATCCGGGTCTCTCTTCCCACCATCACAGACGTTTACACAACACGCTGCATCCGCAAAGGAAACAGCATTATGAAGGACCCCATGCACCCCTCATACAATCTCTTCTCCTTCCTGCTGTCTGGGAAAAGGCTCCGAAGCTCGGACTCTCACAACCAGACTATGTAACAGTTTTTTCTCCCAAGCTATCAGACTCCTCAATACCCAAAGCCTGGACTGACACCTTACCCTATTTTCCTGTTTATTATTTATTGTAATGCCTGCTCTGTTTCTGTGCACTTTATGCAGTCCTGTGTAGGTCTGTAGTCTAGTGTAACTTTCTCTGTGTTGTTTTTTTTATGTAGTTCAGTCTACTTTTTGTACTGTGTTATGTAACACCATGGTCCTGAAAAACGTCTCATCTTTACTATGTACTGTACCAGCAGTTATGGTCAAAATGACAATAAAAGTGACTTGACTTACAGTATACATATATCGAATAGATTAAAAAATTGTGCAAAAACAGAAATAATACATGTTAGAAAAGTGAGGTAGTATTCACAGGTTCAATGCCCATTTAGGAATCAGATGGCAGAGGGGAAGAAGCTGTTCCTAAATCACTGAGTTTGTGCCTTTAGGCTGCTGTACCTCCTATCTGATAGTGAGAAAAGGGCATGCCCTGGGTGCTGGTGGTCCTTAATAGTGGACGCTGCTTTTCTGAGACACCACTCCTTGAAGATGTCCTGGGTACTTTGTAGGCTACTACCCGAGATGGAGCCGACTAAATTTACGACCTTCTGTAGCTTATTTTGGTCCTGTGCAGTACCACCACTCCCCACCCCCATACCAGACAGTCCTGCAGCCAGTAAGAATGCTCTCCACAGTACATCTACAGAAGTTTTTGAGTGTTTTTGTTGACATAACAAATCTCTTCAAACTCTTAATGAAGTATAGTAGCATAAAGAAAGAACCCAAGTGCAATGAAGCATATGCAGAAGGCCAGCAAATGTAAGAAGCCAACTTGAAGATCTGAGAGGGGAATGCACTAACTCAAGATCAGGAGCTCTATCTTTCACAGAAGTGATAACAGCAATTTAAGTATTTAAAGTGAAATTACGTACAAAATAGTTGTACTGTACATGAACAGAGATTAGGTGCTTCAACTTGCAACTCATATGTTTGTATTAGTGTACCAATTTGATCAATATTGATTGCTATTGTCCACCAATTTATTCCGTGCTTCCATAACTTGGGAAGTAGCATCAACACCAAATCGATGACATCTTCAGTTTGTTTGTACACCTAACACGTGGTCATCTGAGAAAATTTTGAATATGCTAAAACCAAAATGAAAACCTCCACCCCTTGCAGTCTAGCATCTTTTAGCGGCTAAATGCTGAATCCAAATGAAATATTATCTACAATATCTTCTTAAATGAAGGAAGAAATATAATCAATTCTAATATTTCCTAATACACCATGGCTAGAGGCATGATACCAAATGACTAGAAAACTAATGTAGTACTTTTGTTTAACAGAATGCTGATAAATGAAGTAATTACTAACCTTAACCAAGTACGATAATTGTAAAAGTTACTAGAAAAAGTTTCAAGGAGCAATAAAAAGCACTCAGATAAACACAGGTTAATCAAAGTCAGTTAGCTTGAATTTTTTTTGAGGCCTTATTATGTCCGGCTTCTTGACAATAAGTGTCAATAAGGGCAGTCTACATGGATTTTTTTGACACAGTTATGCATAGCAGATTGGGCAATTGTTTTACAGAACATGTTCAGTCTGCAGAAGGACCCAGAGATTATTTCCAATCTCATTCAGACCTATCTTTAGCTTTCTGTATTATTCCAATGAAACTCAAAGTAAGCTCAAAAACATTTTTCCATTTTCCAATATGACACATTGCCTTCAGCAATCAACAGCAAATTCAAATATTCCAGATAATCAGATATTCCAAACCTGTATCCCACATTACCACTCTCAGGTTATTTTCATCTCTCCTAACATTTCACATTTCATTCCTTCTACTTTGAACCTTCAAACCTTTGAACTTTTTTTAATTAGTTTTTGCAATTCTTCAGTATTTACCACAGTAGTCAAAATGAATTTATGAAAAATGAATGTAGTCAAAAGTCATTTAACTGCTTCACTAATTTGTGGAGAGATCACAGACTGTTGCAAGAACACAAGGTTGTTATAGTAGGTGATCTTAATTTTTCCACATGTTGACTAGGAATCCAATAATGTAAAAGGGCTGGATGGGAAATAATTTGTCAAAATTATTTGATGACTACACCTGCAAAAGGTGCATCCAGCTGCAGCTACTGACAAACCATGTTAGGGAACTGGAGCTGGAGGAACTTCAGACCATTCGGAAGGCAGAGGCAGAACAGACGGGAGTTTCAGGGAGATAGTCACCCCTAGGAGTCAGGAGACAGGCAGTTGGGTGACTGTCAAGAGAGGGAAGGGGAATAGACAGGAAGAGCAGAGCACCCCTGTGGCCGTTCCCATCAACAATAAGTATACCATTTTGGATACTGTTGGTGGGGACAACCCAACAGGGATAAGTTGCAGTGGTTGTGTCTCTGGCACTGAGACTGGACCCTCAGCTCAGAAGGGAAGGAGGGAAAAGAGAAGAGCAGTAGTGATAGGGGTTTCAATAGTTTAGGGGACAGATAGGAGGTTCTGTGGAAGAGATAGAGAATCCCAGATGGACTGTTGTGTCCCTGGTGACAGGGCCTGCGATATCTCAGATCGAATTCTCAGTATTCTCAAAAGGGAGGGTGAGCAGCCGGATGTCCTGGTCCATGTAGGGGCCAATAACATGGGTAGGAAGAGTGAGGAGGTCCTGAAAGGTGAGTTTAGGGAGCTAGGTGCCAAGTTAAAAGACAGGAACTCCAGGATAGCAATCTCAGGATTGCTACCAGTGCCACATACAGGTGGGTTTAGAAAGAGTAAGATAGTGCAGATGAACACATGGCTGAAGACATGGCGCAGGAGGGAGGGCTTCATTTACAGATAATTGGGCAGTTTTCTGGGGAAGGTGGGACCTGTTCCTGTGGGATGGTTTACATCTGACCTGGAGGGGGACAAATATTCTCGCAGGTAGGTTTGCTAGAGAGGCTCCAGTGGATTTAAACTAAATACGAGGGGGGGGGAGGGGAACCAGAGTGTAGAAACAGAGGTATGGGAGAAGGAAGAAAAAGAAGACAGTAAAGGTAGATGAGCTTAGAGCATGGATTGATACATGGAAATATGATGTTGTAGCTATTAGTGAAACATAGTTGCAGGAGGAGTGTGATTGGCAACTAAATATTCCTGGATTTCACTGCTTCAGGTGTGACACAACTGGAGGGAGAAGGGGGAGGTGTTACATTGCTTATCAGAGAAAATATTACAGTGGTGCTCTGGCAGGATAGATTTGAGGGCTCATCTAGGGAGACTGTTTGGATGGAATTGAGGAATGGGAAAGCTGTAGTAACACTTATACGGGTGCATTACAGAGCACCTAATGGGGAGCGAGAATTGGAGGAGCAAACTTGCAAGAAGATAGCAAATATTTGTAGTAAGCACAGGGTTGTGGATTGTGGGAGATTTTAACTTTCCACAAATAGACTGGGAAGCCCAAACTGTAAAAGGGATGAATGGTTTGGAGTTTGTAAAATGTGTGCAGGATAGTTTTTTTTTGCAGTAAAACAGAGGAACCAACTAGAGAAGGGGCAGTGTTGGATCTTCTGTTAGGGAATGAAATAGGTCAGGTGACGGAGGTATGTGTTGGGGAGCACTTCGGGTCCAGTGATCACAATACCATTAGTTTCAAGATAATTATGGAGAAGGACAGGACTGGACCTAGGGTTGAGATTTTTGATTGGAGAAAGGCTAACTTTGAGGAGATGCAAAAGGATTTAGAAAGAGTGGATTGGGACAATTTGTTTTATGGGAAGGATGTAATAGAGAAATGGCGGTAATTTAAAGGTGAAATTTTGAGGGTACAGAATCTTTATGTTCCTGTTAGGTTGAAAGGAAAGGTTAAAAGTTTGAGAAACCTATGGTTTTCAAGGGATATTGAAAACTTGGTTCGGAAAAAGAGAGATATCTACAATAAATATAGGCAGCATGGATTTAAATAGCTGCTCGAGGAATATAAAAAATATAAAAAGAATCTCAAGATAGAAATTAGAAAAGCTAAAAGAAGATACGAGGTTGCTTTGGCAAATAAGGTGAAAATAAATCCAAAGGGTTTCTACAGTTATATTAATAGCAAAAGGATAGTGAGTGATAAAATTGGTACCTTAGAGAATCAGAGTGGACAGCTATGTGTGGAGCCGAAAGAGATGGGGAAGATTTTGAACAATTTATTTTCTTTGGTATTTACTAAGGAGAAGGATATTGAATTGTGTAAGGTAAGGGAAACAAGTAGGGAAGTTATGGAAACTATGATGATTAAAGAGGAGGAAGTACTGGCACTTTTAAGGATTAGAGAAGTGGATAAATCTACAGGTCCTGACAGGATATTCCCTAGGACCTTGAGGGAGGTTAGTGTAGAAATAGCAGGGGCTCTGACAGAAATATTTCAAATGCCATTAGAAATGGGGATGGCGTCAGAGGATTGGCGTATTGCTCACATGGTTCCATTGTTTAAAAAGGGTTCTAAGAGTAAACCTAGCAATTATAGGCCTGTCAGTTTGACATCAGTGGTGGGTAAATTAATGGAAAGTATTCTTAGAGATGGTATATATAATTAACTGGATAGACAGGGTCCGATTAGGAACAGTCAACATAGATTTGTGCATGGAAGGTCATGTTTGACAAATCTTATCGAATTTTTTGAAGAGGTTACAAGGAAAGTTGACAAGGGTAAAGCAGTGGATATAGTCTATATGGACTTCAGTAAAGCCTTTGACAAGGTTCCGCACAGGTTAGTTAGGAAGGTTCAATTGTTAGGTATTAATATTGAAGTAGTAAAATGAATTCAACAGTGGCTGGATGGGAGATGCCAAGGAGTAGTGGTGGATAATTGTTTGTCAGGTTGGAGATAGGTGACTAGCGGTGTGCCTCAGGGATCTGTACTGGGTCCAATGTTGTTTGTCATTTACATTAATGATCTGGATGATGGAGTGGTAAATTGGATTAGTAAGTATGCAGATGATACTAAGGTAAGTGGCGTTGTGGATAATGAAGTAGGTTTTCTATGCTTGCAGACAGATTTAGGCCAGTTAGAAGAGCGGGCTGAACGATGGCAGATGGAGTTTAATGCTGAAAAGTGTGAGGTACTACATTTTGGTAGGAATAATCCAAATATGACATCCATGGTAAATGGTAGGGCATTGAGGAATGCAGTAGAGCAGAGTGATCTAGGAATAATGGTGCATAGATCCCTGAAGATGGAATCTCATGTGGATAGGGTGGTGAAGAAAGCTTTTGGTATGTTGGCCTTTGTAAATCAGAGCATTGAGTATAGGAGTTGGGATGTAATGTTAAAATTGTACAAGGCATTGGTAAGGCCAAATTTGGAGTATTGTGTACAGTTCTGGTCACCAAATTATAGGAAAGATGTCTACAAAATAGAGAGAGTACAGAGAAGATTTACTAGAATGTTACCTGGGTTTCAACACCTAAGTTACAGGGAAAGATTGAACAAGTTAGGTCTATATTCTTTGCTGTGTAGAAGGTTGAGGGGGGACTTGATAGAGGTATTTAAAATTATGAGGGGGATAGATAGAGCTGACGTGGATAGGCTTTTTCCATTGAGAGTAGGGGAGATTCAATCAAGAGGACATGAGTTGAGAGTTAGGGGGCAAAAGTTTAAGGGTAACATGAGGGGGAATTTCTTTAGTCAGAGTGGTAGCTGTGTGGAACAAGCTTCCAGTAGAAGTGGTAGAGGCAGGTTCAGTATTGTCATTTAAAGTAAAATTGGATAGTATATGGACAGGAAAGGAATGGAGGGTTATGGGCTGAGTGTGGGTCGGTGGGACGAGGTGAGAATAAGTGAGAAGGGCTGAGATGGCCTGTTTCCCTGCTGTAATTGTTATAAGGTTATATGGTTAGATGTGTCCAGGGAAGCTTTCTTAATTAGTACAGAGAAGTCCCAAAGTGCACTAGTCTACAAAGTAACCAGGACATCTTCAAGGAGCGATGCCTCAGAAAGGTAGCATTCATTATTAAGGACCTCCAGCACCCAGGTTGCTGATGATACAACCATTGTTGGGAAAATCTCAGATGGAGTTGAAAGGTGGTACAGGAATGAGATATACTGACTGGTGGAGTAGTGTCACAGCATCAACTTTGCATTCAAAGTCAATAAGACAAAATAACTGATTGTGGACTTCAGGAAGGGTAATCTTCATAGAGGGATCAGAAGTGGAGAGAATGAGTAGTTTTAAGTTCCTGGGTATCAAGAGCTCTGAGGACATAGCCTGGTCCCAACAAAATGATGCAGCTACGAAGAAGGCAAGACAGCGACTATCCTTCATTAGGAGATTTGGTATGTCAACAAAGTACCATGGAGAGCATTCTGACAGGCTGCGTAACTGTCTGGTTTGGGGGGGGGGGTGCTACTGCACAGTACCGAAAGAAGCTGCAGAGGGTTGTAAATTTAGTCAGCTCCATCTCAGATACAAGCCTACAAAGTTCCCAGGACATCTTCGAGAAGCAGTGTCTCAGAAAGGCAGAGCCATTATTAAGGACCTTCAGCACCCAGGTTCTGTAACTTCTCAATGAGGATCATGGGAATGATGGTGTTAATTGCTGAGCTATAGTTGATGAACAGCATCTTGACACAGATGTTTGTATTGTTCAGGTGGTCTATGGCTGTGTGAAGAGCCATAGAGATTGCATCTGCTGTTGACCTATTGTGACGATAGGCAAATTGCAATGGGTCCAGTCCTTGCTCACTCTAGTCATGACCAATCTCTCAAAGCATTTCATCACTATAGATATGAATGCTTCTGGACAATACTCATTAAGGCAGCTCACGTTATTCTTCATAGGCACTGGTATAATAGTTGACTTTTTGAAGTGGGAACTTCTGCCCGAAGCAGTGAGAGATTGAAAAAGTCCTTGAATACTCCCACCTCTATCGTATCTATCCCTTTCATAATTTTGTGTGTCTTTATAAGATCTCCACTCATTCTTCTAACTTCCAGCAAGTACAGTCCCATGCAACTCAATCTCTCTTCATAGTCTAACCCCTCATCTCTGGAATCAACCTGGTGAACCACCTACAAAGCCAGTATATCCTTCCTCAAACAAGGAGACCAGAATTGCACACAGTACTCCAGGTGAAACCTCACCAGTACCCTGTACAGTTGTAGCATAACCTCCCTGCTCTTAAATTCAATCACTCTAGCAATGAAGGCCAACATTCCATTTGCCTACTTGACAGCCTGCTGCACCTGCAAAGCAAACTTTGGTAATTTATGCAAAAGCACTCCCAAGTTCCTCTGCAAAGCAGCATGCTGCAATTTTTTACCATTTAATTATAACATGCTTTTTCATTTTTCCTTCCAAAGTGGATGACCTCACATTTACCAACATTGGACTCCATCTGGAGGGTGGGAGGGAGGGAGGATGGAAATAACCACAGCCATAACTATTTAAATATCAACATAAAATGCAGGTGATGGAATTATGAAATAAAAACAGAAAATTCTAAAAAAAACCTTGAACGGATCAGGCAGCATTCTTCCAGTATATTTTCATTACACCTTCCAAACCTCTATATTGATTTAGGACAGGGCTCAAGAGCCAGAAAATTGCCAATTTAATACCCATGTTGTAAAGATAACTCTGTAACTACAGACCAAACAGGTTAACCAAGTTAACAGAGACATTCCAGGAATAAAACAATCAGGGTTACAATTAGCAGCAATAAAAGAAAATGATGGAACATTTAACATGCAGAAAGAAACACAACCAAAAACTTTCAGGCTGTTTTTGAATGGATGGACGGTTGGGAGGAGTGTTAATGGGAGAGAAAATGAGGAGGACCCAGTTAGTCTGGAATAAATGGCTAAGGTGTAAGAAAGGCAATATTCAGGCAGAAAAATTACCAATTTCACATTGTAAAACCTCACAAGCCATAACCGCTAGATATTTATGCAAATCAAGTGCAAACACCTCAAAGGTTACTGCTCTGGGAAGGTTGAAAATTTAGGACATGGGGCAGTTCAGAGCACAGAGGTAAGCAATTTGGGAAATTCAAGTATGAAGGAACACAAAAATTCCAAACTAAATGTCTAGGCTAAAGACTTGCCAATGCACTTTGATCATGATTGCCCAATGTAATAGCCTAGCACGTCATTCCAGAAAACTTGGTTATATACAATAATTGGAGGCCCAACGAGAAACTATTAGGGATAATAAATCAATTTACCAATAAACCAATTTTATATTTGGTGGATAAGTACAAGTTCTGATGATAAAACTTAACACAAGGGCTGCAGTCATGACTGATCTGGGTTCAGGGGAGAAAGATCATGATATAATTATAGGAAATAAAAACAATAACAAGGAGCAGATAACACTCATGCAAAAAGTTTATAGACTTCTTGTCAAGGAATTTCAATATTCATACAAAAATCAAATAAACAAGTTGTTGAGATGAGTTCACAAGAGCATTAAGATTCTAGATTAAAGTATTATAAAACAACAAGGTTAAGGGTTATTTTATAACATCTTTTGAATGGATGACAGTTTTAATTATTAAATTTCACAATAAAGGATTAAATGGATAAATTATTGATCATATTCACAATGAGACTTACAATAACACTTTGAAGCCCAAAAGCAGGAATGTTAAACTTAAATAAATTTGTTTTGTACGATAGATAAGCTGGAAAAGGTAGGAGGTGAAATTAAATTAGATAGCAGGATAGAATATTAGCAATGGCTGCAAATGTTTCAAAAATCTTTATTGATGGTGATACAGCAATAGATGTGTGAATACAACCAAAATTACTGCTAAAGGGGGTGAATGGAATACAAGAATAAGGTACCGAGAATTTAAAAGAAGAGTTTCTTCAGGTATATCACATGGAAGTGTGGGATTATTGGCGGCAGAGGTAGAACAAAACCTGTCAGCGAACAAGATGAAAAAATGGCAAACGGTGAAAAACTAAAAACAAAATTCTGGAAACGTTCAGCAGGTCAATCAGCATTTATGGATCAACCCATTTCACACCTTGGAACCAAAAGCATTCTTGACAGAGTAAGGAATCAAGGGTCCATAAGGAATATAGCCCTACATTTTTCCATAACTATTTTTATACTAATAGTGTTATGATCACTGATCCCAAAGTGTTCCCCAGCCAATACTTCTGTGTCATTGACACTATCTTATTTTCCAAGATTTTGCTTTACCCCTTTGAGAACAGTCATCTATGTATTGATAGGGACACACTCAGTGAATTTCTCCCTTTCTAAGCCTTTTATACTATCAATTCTTGGAAAGTTAAAATCCTCTAGTACAACCACCTTCTATCCTACTGTTATAAGTCATTCTCAAAAGACATCTTATGCAATGAAAATGAACTCTTACTCCCTAATCTTTGTGATGGCCCTTGCACTTTGTTTATTTGCACTGCACTCTCTCTGTAATTGGTGGTTGGCGTCCATCTGTCTCGAAGGACAATGGATGATAATGATCATCATCACAAGCCTGGGCTGAAGGTATGGAGTTCCTGAGATGCCCAGTTGTCAAGATCCCCCTCTGATCTCGTAATCCAAAAGGAAAGCTTATAAAACAATACGTTTGGGACCAGCAGATGCCAGTGGGATGTTCAGTGATGTCCAGCTGGCTCCACTCTGGATTTGCCATCTGGGTCAGCCTTTGTCTCCCTGTCCACAAAGCAATGGGCCTATTTATCCATAGCTGGGGATCTGGTTCACAAGCACCAGGGTATGTTCCAGACACCCGTGGGCCTGCTTGCTACGTGTACAAGGGCCAGACCTCCTCCCTGTCCTCCATTATTCAGCCTGAGTCCAAGAGGAGCTCAAACTTCCATGTGATGCCAGTCAGGAGGCACTAAGTGAGGCTTGCTATTGGAGAGGCTACATACTGGGAGGGAGGGACTTACATATTCAGCTATCCTTTTCGGGAGACTGCTAGCCAGTGGTGCAAGCTGAAAGCAAGAGCAACAAGCACTGCCCACTACACTACCACACAAGACACATCACAACAACCCTTCATCAGGGGGATATTTAAACTTTTTTTAGGGTAGGCATTCCTGATAAAGGGTGGCAGCCCGAAATGTATACTGTTTATTCTTTTCCACAGATGCTGCCGAGCCTACTGAATTCTTCCAGCATTTTGTGTATCCTACTTTGTATTTCTAGCATTTGCAGTTTTCCACATGTTTGTGATACTGCTACTGCAAAATCTCTTCAAGGGTGCCTACCCTGAAAATGATTAAATCTTCCCTTCAACATTTTCATTTAACCAGTCCTGATGAAGGGTTTCAGCCTGAAACTTCAACTGTTTACTCTTTTTCCACAGATGCTGCCTGGCCTGCTGATTCTCTCTGGCATTTTGTGCATGTTGCTTTGCCTTACCTGTTAGGTTTCTTGCATTGAAATAATTTAGTTTAATCCATCAGTCTTCCCTTGCTCCCTGACATGGCTCCTGTCTGAACATTTTCTCTTCAACCCAAGCATTTTCCACAACTTTCTTATCAACTTCAGTGCTGTTTGGGTCCTACCCTACAGCCAGACTAGTTTAAACCCTCCCAAATAGCTCGAGCAAATCCTACACCAGGGTATTGGTCCCCACACATATTAGGTATATCTTGCTCCTCATTAACAGGTCACCACTAATCTCAGAACAAATCCCAATAATCCAAAATTCTGAATTCTTCCCTCTTGCACATACTGCACAGCCACACATTCATCTGCCCTATTCTCCTATTCCTACTCTCACTTGCATGTGACATTGATAGTAATTCAAAAATTACTACCCTTAAAGTTCTGCTTCTTAATTTCTTGCCTCATTCCCTACAATCACTCTACAGGATTATTCCCTATAATCACACTTCTCCCTACCTACATTATTTTGGTCAATATGTGCATTGTGTTCACGTGCCTCTTTGAAGAATTTACTACATTTACTCCTTGACTTTAGCACCTGGAAGTAACATACCATTGTGTATAATTGTGTACCATTGTGATAATAAATTTAATAATAAATTTTATTATCACAAAACATATGTGTCACCGCATCCAATCCCAAGATTCATTTTCATGTGGGCATATTCAGCAAATCTACAGAACAGTAACTATAACAGGATCAATGAAAGATCAAACAAAAGCAGAAGACAACAAAGTGTGTAATTACAAGTATAAATAAATAGCAATAAATAACGAGAACATGATACAAGAATATAAAAAGTCCTTAAAGTAAGATCATTAGTTGTGGAGACATTTCAATGGATGGGCAAGTAAGTGCAGTTATCTCCTTTTCTTCAAGAGCCTGATGACAGAAGGGTAGTAATTGTTCTTGAACCTGGCATTGCGAGTCCTGAGACTCTGCACCAAGTTGCAACAGACTCTCAAGTTTGCCGACAAATGAGAGCAAATTGATTAAGTATGATCCCATCCACTTTGGCTGTAAAAAAGATAAACTAAAATATATATTTTTCAAATGATCAACACATTCCAACAAGAGATCAATAATTTACCTACACACAAGCCTTAGAATGTTACTGATAAGTAGATATGGAAGATGGTGATTTTGCTCACAGTCATAGGAGCAGAGTTAGGCCATTCAGCCCACTGACTCTATTCCACTATTCAGTGCTGATTTATTTCCCCTCTCAACCCCATTCTCCTGCCTTCTCCCCATAACCTCTGCTATTCTTACTTGTCAAGAACCTGTCAACCTTCACTTTAAACTCTGGAGTTTGCAAAGAATGGTGCCAAAAACAGAAAAAAAACATCCAGCGAGTAGCTGTTCTGTGAGAAAAAACATCTTGTTAAATCCACTCGCTGGATGTTTTTTTTTGTTTTTGGCACCATTCTTTGTAAACTCCAGAATCTGTTCTGCGTAAAAATCCCAGGAGATCAGCAGTTTCTGAGATACGCAAATCACCCTGGGCGGCACCTAATTAATTAGCTTGTTTATTTCGGCTTTTTTCTTAGAGGTGCCGGGTGCATTCCAGCTAGCACTGCACCCCTGGAGGTATATAAAGTCATGGGATTTTAAGTAAGGCAGACAGTCAGAGTCTTTCTTCCAGATTAGGGGTGTCTACAATGAAAGATCAAATTAACATGAGCGGGGAAGGATTTCAAAGACATCAAATGGGCAATGTTTCCCTCATCGACTTAGTGGATATATGGAACAAGCTGCCAAAGTGACAGAGGAGGCATAATTACAATGTTTAAAATACAAGTGGACAGCTTCAGAGGGACATGGATCATATGGAGACATAAGTGACCAGCTCATATCAATATATCTGTGTCTGCAAAGACAAGTTGGAGCTGTACCCATATTGCAAACCTCCATGACTAATACATGTTTGCACATTACCCAAGTGACGAGCACAATTCACATCACTGAAGTGTCACAAAATAACTATATTTAACGGTGCAGAGTCTGACTACTTGCCCTTAATACCGAAAGAAACAATTAGTTCTCCTCCACGGCTTGAGACAAAGTAAGAATCAAGAACCAAAACATGCATGAGTGAAATTAAGAGGAAAAAAATCCCAAACACAATATATGGCAGAGGTTTGGGACTCTCTTCAGCAAGTAGTAAATAATGCAAGGTCAGTTGTTACTTTTTAATCTAAGGCTGGTAGATGATAGAAGCATCGCAATATAAAGAAATAGGTTTGAGCAGCTAAATAACTAAATGTACTATAACATGAATAAATGTGAAGCTATCTATTTTAATAGGAAAACTAAATTATTATTTAAATGGTGGTTGAAGTTACAAAAAGATCTGAGCATTCTTGCAGACAACTCACTAAAAGAAACATGCCAGATGTCTCTACTATCATTCAATGTGTTGCTACCATTGAACTTTGTCTTGCAGAGACTGTACCTGGAATATTGAGTGTACTTTTGTTCTCTTTACCCAAGGTAACACTTGTCACAGAGCCAGTGCAACAGATTCTCACCAGACTGATTCCTTGGATTGTAGGACTGCCACAGAA
Source organism: Hypanus sabinus (assembly GCF_030144855.1). Lineage (NCBI taxonomy): Eukaryota > Metazoa > Chordata > Chondrichthyes > Myliobatiformes > Dasyatidae > Hypanus > Hypanus sabinus. Next base: position 173,056,408 of record NC_082708.1, on the reverse strand, counting down.
CAAAAGAGTGGATTGATAAGGCCATATTCATATGATTTGAGGAAGCAGAAAGGAATTCTCATTGAAATATCCAAAATACTGAAAGGGGTTGACAGACTGGAATAAAGTTTCCTTTAACAGAAGAATTTGGAATGAAAGTCAAGACAGTTAAGAATGAGAAAAAGATAATTTTCTTCATTCAGATTCTAGTGAACCTACATAAATCCCTCATCACAGGTAGCAAAGGATTCGTCATAGAAAGATTTCTAGATACACAAGTCATCTGAGATATGAAGTGAATGCAGAAATGAGTATGAAGTCGAGGAACATTGCAACTCATAGTGTAACAGAGCACTCTGAAACAGGCCAAATGTTCAGTTCCAGTTCCTACTTTGTTTGTGTGTTTCCAGGGCAGCAAAGAGCACTGAATATTCCTCATAAATTATTCCAAGGAGATAAGATTATAGACTGATTTTCCTCGCTGAACTTCATTTTACTCTTTATATAACTGAAAAAGTATCCTGCTTTATATTATCAGCTAGTTTACCCTCATATTTCATCTTTTCCCTTCTTATAACTTTTTCAGTTGCCTTTTGTTGGATTTTAAAAGCTTCTTCCTTGGCTTTTATGCATTCGTTAACTTCCCTCGTCAGTCATGGTTGCCTGACCCTTTTTCCGTGGGGCACATCTATCCTGCACCTTGTGAACTATTCTGAGAAATTTCAGCTAGCTCTGGTCCTACACAAACAGTCAAGACATTAGACCATAAGACATCGGGGCAGAATTAGACCATTCAGCCCATTGAGTCTGTTCCACCACTGCATCCTGGCTGCTCTTGGATCCCACTCAACCGCATACACCTGCCTTCTTGCCATATCCTTTGATGCCCTGACCAATCAGGAAACTACCAACATCTGCCTTAAATATCTCACGCACTGAGCCTCCAGCGGAATATGTGGCACAGCATACCACAGATTCACTACTCTCTGACTAAAAAACTTCCATTCCTTCTTACCTCTGTTCCAAAGGGTCAAACCTCAAATTTAAGGCTATATGCCATAGTTCTGGATATCTTCAACATAGAAAACATCCTCTCCACATCCACCGTATCTAGTCCTTTCAACATTCGGTAAATTTCAATGAGATTCCTCCCACATTCTTCTAAATCCTAGTGAGTACAGGCCCAAAGCTGCTAAACACTCATTTGTTACCCCCTTTATTTCTAAAATCATTTTCATGAACCTCCTCTGGACTCTCCCCAATCCTTTCTGATACGAGGCCCAAAACTGCTGACAATACTCCCAAGTGTGGCCTGACAAATGTCTTATAAAGCCTCAGCATTATCTCCTTACTTGTATATTCTATTCCAGTTGAAACAGATGCCAACAACACACACAAAATGCTGGTGGAACACAGCAGGCCAGGCAGCATCTATAGGGAGAAGCACTGTCGACGTTTCGGGGCGAGACCCTTCGCCAGGACTAACTGAAAGGAAAGATAGTAAGAGATTTGAAAGTAGTGAGGGGGAGGGGGAAATGCGAAATGATAGGAGAAGACTGGAGGGGGTGGGATGAAGCTAAGAGCTGGAAAGGTGATCGGCGAAGGTGATACACAGCTGAAGAAGGGAAAGAATCAGGGGACAGGAGGCCTCAGGAGAAAGAAGGTGCTTCCCCCACCCCCCTTTCTTTCTCCTGAGGCCTCGCGTCCCATAATCTTTCCTTTCAGTTAGTCCTGATGAAGGGTCTCGGCCTGAAATGTCGACAGCGCTTCTCCCTATAGATGCTGCCTGGCCTGCTGTGTTCCACCAGCATTTTGTGTGTGCTGTTGTTTGAATTTCCAGCATCTGCAGATTTCCTCGTGTTTGCGAAATAAATGCCAACATTGCATTTGCCTTCTTTACCACAGACTCAACCTCTAAATTAACCTTCTAGGAGTCTTGCGCAAAGACTCCCAAGTCCGTCTGCACCTCTGATGTTTGAACCTTATCTCCATTTAGATAATAGTTTGCACTATTGTTCCTCTGGACAAGAAAGTGGCAAATAAAATACAATGTTGGAAAATGCTTGGTCATGCACTTTGGGAGTAGAAATAAATATACAGAACTATTTTCTAAATGGGGAGAAAATCCAGGAATCTGAGATGCAAAGGTTAATTTGCAGGTCAAGCCACTGGTGAAGGAGGCAAATGCTATGTTTGCATCCATTTCAAGAGGTCTAGAATACAAGAGCAAGGATGTGATGCTGTGGCTTTATAAGGCATTGGGTAAGGCCTCACCTTGAGCATTGTGAACAGTTTTGGACCCCTCATCTCAGAAAAGATTTGCTAGCATTGGAGAGGGTCCAGAGGAGGTTCACAAGGACGATTCAAGGAATGAAAGGGTTATCATGTGAGGAACGTTTGATGACTCTGGGTTTGTACTCACTGGAATTTAGAAAGATGAGAGGGGACCTCATTGAAAACTTTCAAATGTTGAAAGGCCGATACAGAGTAGATGGGGAAAGGATGTTTCCCCATGGTGGGAAAGTCTAGGACAAGAAGGCAGAGCCTCATGATAGAGAGGCACCCTTTCAAAATAGAGATGCGGGGAAATTTCTTTAGCCAAATGGTGGTAAATTTGTAGAATTTATTGCTACATGCAAATGTGGAGGCCAGGTCATCGGTGTATTTAAGGCAGAGATTGATTGGTTCTTGACTGAACATTGCATCAAAGGTTATGGGGTGAAGGGCGGGAACTGGGGTTGAGGAAGAAACAGAGAAAAAGGATTAGCCATGATTGAATGGCGGAGCAGACTTGATGGGCTAGATGGCCTAATTCTGCTCCTATATCTTATGGTCTTTTATCAAAATGCAATACCGTATATTTCCCAATATTGTATTCCATTTGCCACTTTTTTCCATTCCTCCAACTTGTCCAAATCCTGCTGCAATCGCATTGTTTCCTCAGCACTACCAAACCTTCCACCTATCTTCATTTCATCTGCAAACTTTGCCACAAAGCCATCAATTCCATTATCCAAACCACTGACAAACAATATGAAAAGTAGCATTCCCAATACTGACCCCCTGAGGAACACCACTAGTCACTGGTAGCCACTGCCTCCTGTCTGTCATGCCTCTATCCACACCACTATTTTACCTGAAACACTATAGGATTTTAATTTAAGCAGCCTCATGTGTAGCACCTTATCAAACACCTTTAAACCACTCCCAACTGCTCTAATAAACCTGCCTAAAGTAATATTGGTCCCCCTCGGATTCAAGTGCAATCTGTCCCTTTGGTATAGGTCACAACTGCCACTGAAGAAGTCCCAATTATCCAGAAATCTGAATCCATGCCCCGTGCTCCAATTCTTCAGCCATGAATTCATCTGCCACCTCATTCTATTCCTATCCTCACTATCGCATGGTACAGGCAGCAATTCCAAGATTACTGCTCTTGGTGTTCTACTTCTCAGCTTCTTTTTTAACACTGTATTCTTTTTTCAGGACCTCTTCTTTTTTTCTACCCATGTTGTCAATACCAATATGTACCGTGACTTCTGACTGCTCACCTTCCTTTTCAGTTATATTGTGGATACGATCAGAAACATTACAGACCCTGGCACCTTGGAGGCAAACTACCATCCGTGTTTCTTATTCGCGACCATGGAATTGCCCCTTTGTTCCCCTACAGAGTCCCCTATTATTGTTGCCATCCTCTTCAGTTACCTACCCTTCTGAGCCAAAGAGCCAGACTCAGTGCTAGAGACACAGCTGCTGTTGCTACTCCCAGGTAGTTGCCCCCCAACCCCCAAAACAGTACTCAAAATGAAGTACTTATTGTTGGAAGTGGATGGCCTCAAGAGTGCTCTCTACTATCTAACTTCTCCCCTCCCTCTTCTACCAATCATCCATTTATCTGTTCCTGTAGACTTGGAGTGACTACATCCCTGTAGTTCCTGTCTATCACTTCTTCATTTTCCTTAACAAGCCAAAGGTCATCGCACTGCAATTCCAGTTTCCTAACACAGTCTGTAATGAGCTGCATCTCGATGTTCCTGATGCAGATATGGCCATCGGGAAGGCTGGTAAAAATCCTGAAAATCTCACAACTGACACCCAGAACAGAACATAGGCCCTGTAAATATACCCCCTAATCTCTTAAGAGTTAAGAAATAAGGAATGAAACTTAACCACTTACCTTGCCTCCACCTGTTCTCACCGAAGCCCTGTTGAGCCAAAGCCTTACCACTCTCAGACCACGCAAAGACAACTGCTCCTTCGATGACTGATCCACTAGATGTACCCCTCTTTTATGAATGGGTTTTAAAGACCTTTGCTGGACTTGTGCGGGAATGCTTCTCCTGTGTCTGTGCAGTACTGCAATTATGTCACATATATCAGAACTAATAAACTCAGGGCTTATTCAGTGTAGACCACCAAACACATTAAATCTGTTTCTCTCTATACTGCTGCTGTCTAACCCGCTAAGCATCTCCAGATTTCCCAATTTGCTTTAAACTTTCCAGCATCTGCAAAATATGTTCCTTCTGTTAAATTCTTATAAGAACAGAATTGGAATAAAAATAGGAGTTACATGATTAAAATGAAAAACTGAATCAAAACAAACGCGAGAGAAAGGGAAACTACTACTGAAATCAAAGAATACTTGAAATCATCCTCCCTTTGTAACATAATCCATGACTTCCTCACCAAAACACTTTGCAACACTTCTTTCATGATTATCTTCAATGCTAGTGCTCCTGAAAGCTGTATCCTCATTCCTTTACTTCCTATATACTCATGACTGTGCCCAGACACTGCTCCAACTTTATCTGCAAGTTAAGAGATCATACTGCTATAGTGGACTAAACAACACAAATCAGATTATTGGAAGGAGATAGTGAGCCTAGTGACATGGCGCTATATCAAAAATATTTCCCTTAATGCCAGCAAAACAAAAAAAAAAGCAGGTCATGGATAATAGGAATGGAGGCTAGGCAAACACTCCTGTTTATCTCAACAGTGGTGAAGTCAAGAGCGTTGAGCTCTTCAAGGTCCAAGGAATTAACTTTGAGAGGATTGAAATTAACAGCAATGGATCCTAGGTGGTCTCCTCATTGTCTCCTCTTACAACAGTGGTCATTCAAACCATGCTTTAGACCAACTTGCATCAGATACAGTTCAACTATAACTAGGGTGCTTCCTGATGTACATTGTTAAACCAACTGCTTAATTTGGTCTCAATCTTCCCTCTCTCTAATTTCTTCCAATATTACCATCCTATCATATGTCTATGCTCCAAACTTTTATTTGGATATTCGCAAATTTTGTTAAAAAACTGAATTAGTTGTTTCACTTTCAGCTGCCAAAACCTCAAGAAACAAAAATCCCTCCCCAATTTTTCTATCTTTCTTCTTTGATATTTCTTGAAACCTATTTGGCCAATCTTTTGATCATAAGCTCTGATGATTCCATACAGTATGAATGTTTAAAATCCTTCATGCCCATGCTATAACTTTGTTGGCGAAGATAAGCACTGCAACCAATTTTTCACAGCCTGGAGGTTATTATACAAAGTAGGTAATCCATTAAAATGCTAAATATACAGTGCCGGCAATTTTAAAAGCACACAAAATCTGTGACAAATTCCCAATAGTGCCATTGTTGCAAGCCAGGTAAACTATTGGCTGAAGATCAACTTTAAATATTGCCAGCATAATCTATTTAAAACCTTGATGTTTGAACAAATTTAAATGACAATTTAAGGTGTTTATTTTTTTTAAATAAGTTGTTCTGCAACAGACTTGCTTCAAGCAAATAGTCTAACAATATAGGAGCAGATGAGTCAATTGACAATGCAATAAAGTGTGGTCAAGTATTGGTTAAGAAATCTACCTTACATCCCAGTGCACAGTCAACTTTCATTCACAATAAATTTATTTAAACCCGGGCATAAGAATCAAAATCTTAATTTGTTTGAAGCAGTAAATAGTTTGGCCAAGGAAAAGAGCTTAAAAGATAATCCAATAAATTAGTAGAAAGGTTGATAAGTGGCTGAAGCAAGGCGCTCATAAAAAGCAACAACTACATTTCTGAAATAAACAGCCATTATATTAAACAATTAGATAAGAAACTTTAAGATTAAATGGACACTTGTCTGAATCTAGAGTCAAAACACAAATCCCAGTGGCATAATGTTTTTAAAAAATTAAGTCCAAGAGGACATGAGCTAATTAAAGGCTTGTGTAGAGTTTTGATGAGGACACAATTATGAATATTTTGGGCCATTTTAGGCATCTTTTACAATTTAATAGATATTAAATTCAAACCAAGCACATAGAATGGCTTCATTAAGATGACCAACATGATGTAATAATTTTCATGAGACCAAAGATTTCTTAGGAGAGGAGATTTGATATGGGATTTTAAATTTGGGAAGGGTTTAGATTTAGTGATACATGAACATTATCATGTGCAGCCTGCAAAAATATAAGATCATCAAATGTTCAGCAATGAAAACTTCCCTCAGTATAAAAGTGGAGCATTTTAGAGAGTTGATGCTGCACAATAATCAAGAAATTCATTTCTTCCAATTTGAGCATTCTAACAGTGCAGACTTATTTTCATTCTAGTCTTGCTTTAGAATCAGAATCACTTTATTGACAGTGTATGAAACATACCAGAATCGATTGTGGTTCAGTGTCAGGCATAAAACACAGGACAATACGACAACAGACAACACAATAGCAACCTACAATTTACAAGACAATAGTGCAGTCATGAGCAATCTACATCTAGCAGAACAGTTACATGAGCAAACGTCAATAATCAAACTTGAATAAATGAACACATGAACATACTCAAATTATAATTATCAACAGAACAAGGAGAGCAGGAAATACCATTTAAAGGATGTTGTGCAGGGACAGTTAGGGCATTGCACACTCAATTTCTCATTATGATGCTGGAGGCAGTCGCTTAGCTCACCAACTACATGTCAATTTGCAGTAGAACAGATGCAGAATCAGATGTATTATCAATAAATTACATGTTGATTTGCAACTGAAGTATAATGTTAAAACAAAACTAACTACAAATTACAAAACAAATATATATTGCAAAAATAGATTAATGATGTATTATTCATAGATTCATGAACTGTTCAGAAATCTGATTGAGAAAGGGGAGAATATGTTGAGTATGGGTCTTCAGTACCTGTCCCTCTAAGCTGCTTGGCCACGCACCAACTGAAATGCTCACAAGCACGTAGCCTTTGCTGCTGCGCAACTGGAATTCTGTTTCATATAACGTTAATATAATTCTGATATACCCTTTAATTAAGTGCCAATGAATATGATCCATACATTTTATAAATAATAACATGCCACATTTACTATGAAACATTTTAGAGTTGGAACATACAGGTAGTCCCCGAGTTAGGAACATCAGACTTACAGACAACTCGTACTTACAAACCGAGGAAGGAGAACGCTGTCTGCCATTTTAAGTCAGATCGCGACACCGTCCACCATTTTAAGTCACTGCCGTTGACACTGTGTTGAGTGTTTAACTTTGTATTTGACTTAAAGTTTTCTTAGTAAGATTCACCTTGACCCCACCTGCGCCACCCCCCCCCCCCACCATTCCAGTCAGCTGGTGGCGCAGTGAGATCAGCGGCGGGCTGGAGAATGGAGTTTCCCGAGTTTGATCCAGTGATAGACCATTCCCATGTTGGGTTGATGTCGATTCAGTGACTCCCGTACCATCCGTGGTGGGCTGATGTCAAGCTCGCAACTCAACCTCCTAAAAAACACTGCCACCATCAGTTTAAATTCCCACGCGGAATATTGTGTATGATCAAATACCCAAACCCAACACAGCAAACACAACAAATTGTAACAATAAACACAGAAGTTATTAACACATTGTTAATAATCCACTGGCCCACTGAATGCTGATGTCACCTAGTAATAACATTCTACTTTTGCCATTGTGCCTGTCAGTTGTTTTGACTGCCTGATATTTTATTTACTTGTGTTGTGAGTTGTGGTTTATGCTTGCTTGATATGCGTATTACAAAAAAACATTTAAAATGCCAAGCAACACACACAAAATGCTGGAAGTACTCAGGATGCTACAGTTTGCAGGTTGGGCTGCAAAACAACATTTTTGCTCAGAGCAATGGTTCGTCCGCGCAGCTGTAATATACTGGGAATGTTGGTCTTCGGGCTCTAATTTCTCCTTCACAATGGTAATAACAAGAAGATGGCATGGCCCAGATGGCGAGATTCCTTATTGATGGATGTCACCTTCTTAAGGCACCTGCCCTTGAAAGTGTCCTTGATGGTGAGAATAGTTGTACCCATAATGGAGCCAAATCTACAACCCTCTGCAGCGCCTAACATTCCTGTGCACTGGAACCTTTATATCATACTACAATGCAACCAGTCAGAATACTCCACCATACACCTGTAGAAATCTGCAAGACTCTTTAGAGACAAACTGAATCTCCTCAAACTCCTAATGATTATATCATGGCTACATCAATGTGCTGGACCCAGAATGAGTTCTCCAAGATGGTAACACTCAGGAACTTGAATCTGCTCACCCTTTCTATCACTGACTGTTATTGAGACACCACTCTGTCAGTTGATTTACCCTGCTCCTGTATGCCCCCTTGTTGTCATGTGTGAATTTATGAATGGCGTTTGAACTGTGCTTTGCCACAGTCATGAGAGTAGAGCAGTGGGGCAAGCACATATCTTGTGTTGACGATCAGCGAGGAGATGCTATCAGCAATCCAAATTGACTGTGGTCTCCTGATGAGGAAATCTCCCTGCAGAGTGAGGCTTGGAGGCCCAAAATTTAAAGCTTGTTGATTAACACTGAGAAGATAAACCTATAATCATTAAACAGCAACCACCCATATATTAGGCACACATGTACATCCGCTCATTAAGGCAAATATTCAATCTGTCAATCTGTGGCAGCAACACAATGCACAAAAGCATGCAAACATGATCAGGAGATTCAGGTTACTGTGGCCACAAAGTTAGGATAAGGAAAATAAGGAATGTAATTCATATAAAATTCGGACAATGGTAGGAACTCAACAAGGAGATGAGTAGAAATTTCTTCCCTGCTTTATATTACACGATCACAGGAGCACTGGACACCTTGGGGATTCACACAATTGTAATATTATTCTCCCTTTTAAATTCTGCATAAAAGTAATTGAGCTTATTGGGGAATGAAGTATCACAGCCAGTCATGCAGTTGAGTTTCACCTTTTAGGAAGCAATGGAACATAAATCTTGCCACAGTTGTCGTGCATCCAATTATGTCCCTAAGGTCACACTGAATTGCCTCTAGTCTATCCCAATTTCACCTTCCCTGCATCATTTCAGTTCATTCTTGCTCGCAAGCCCTTTGGGCCATCTTTCATTCTTTTACTCCAATCTCCATCAAGGAGTCTTTTGTTCAAAAAAACATACCACTAGCATACCAAAAACATACCACTAACATACCAATACAGAACATATATAGGATGTTGAAGACAATTAAATCATTTGGCAGAAACTTGCATGGCCACCAGTAAAAAAATGCACACATCATACACACAGCACCTAAGATCAGGATATGGAACAAACCCGAGTCTTGGGAAGTAATTGCAATGCCACTGCACCATCCACAAATGAAAATGTACACGCCAAGTCATAAAACTAACAGAACATAGCTACATGACTATAACCAGTTGTTCCAAGTCCAACATATGTACCAATGAAACAATTTGCTTAAAGTGGTCTGGCTGGGAAAAGAGGCAGTAGGCATGAATTTAAGTTCACTTACAGGAGACTTAAGACTTTAGTACAGAACAATGAAGAGCTCTTATGCCGAGGGAGGAAGCATATCCCAGGCACTTAACAAAAAGAAATAAGAAACATGAAAATAGAACAAAGCATTATAATCTCACAAAATGGGCAAAGGCAAGATTTACAGTGGTATGCAAAATTTGGGCACCCCGGTCAAACTTTCTGTTACTGTGAATAGCTAAGCAAGTAAAACATGACCTGATTTCCAAATGGCATGAAGTTAAAGATGACACATTTCTTCAACATTTTAAGCAAGATTACTTTTCTATTTCCATCTTTTACAGTTTCAAAATAAAACAGGAAAAGGGCACAAAACAAAAATTAGGGCACCCTGCATGATCAGTACATAGTAACACCCCCTTTGGCAAGTATCACAGCTTGTAAATGCTTTCTGTAGCCAGCTAAGAGTCTTTCAATTCTTATTTGGGGGATTTTCACCCATTCTTCCTTGAAGAAGGCTTCTAGTTCTGTGAGATTCTTGGGCCGTTTTGCATGCATTGATCTTTTGAGGTCTCTCCACAGATTTTTGTTGATGTTTAGGTCAGGGGACTGTGAGGGTCATGGCAAAACCTTCAGCTTGTGCCTCAAGGTAGTCCATTGTAGATTTTGAGGTGCGTTTAGGATCATTATCCTGTTGAAGCCATCCTCTTTTCATCTTCAGCTTTTTTTTTAAAAAAACAGATGCGTTGATGTTTGCTTCCAGAAGTAGCTGGTATTTAATTGAGTTCCTTCTTCCCTCTACCAGTGAAATGTTCCCCGTGCCACTGGCTGCAACACAAGCCCTAAGCATGATTGTTCCACCCTTTGTGCTTAACAGTTGGAGAGGTGTTCTTTTCATGAAATTCTGTACCTTCTTTTCTTCAAACATACACTTGTTCATTGTGGCCAAAAAGTTCTATTTTAACTTCATCAGTCCACAGGACTTGTTTCCAAAATGCATCAGGCTTGTTTTGATGTTCCTTTGCAAACTTCTGATGCTGAATTTTGTGATGAGGGTGCAGGAAAGGTTTTCTTCCGATGACTCTTCCATGAAGGTCATAGTTGTGCAGGTGTCACTGCACAATAAAAGAGTGTACCACCACTCCAGAGTCTACTAAACCTTCCTGAAGGTCTTTTGCAGTCAAACAGGGGTTTTGATTTGCCTTTCTAGCAATGCTACAAGCAGCTCTCTCGAAAAGTTTTCTTAGTCTTCCAGACCTCAACTTGACCTCCACCATTCCTGTTAACTGCCATTTCTTAATTACATTACTAACTGAGGAAACAGCTACCTGAAAACACTTTGCTATCTTCTTATAGCCTTCTCCTGCTTTGTGGGCATCATTTATTTTAATTTTCAGAATACTAGACAGCTGCTTAGAGGAGCCCGTGGCTGCTGATTGTTGGGACAAGGTTTGAGGAGTCAGGGTATTTATAAAGCTTTTAAATTTGCATCACCTGGCCTTTCCTAATGATGACTGTGAACAAGCCAAAGCCCTAACAAGCTAATTAAGGTCTGAGACCTTGGTAAAAGTTATCCAAGAGCTCAAATTTCTTGAGGTGTCCAGACTTTTGCATGGTGCTCCTTTGCTTTTTTTTAAACTCTAAAATTATGCAAAACAAAAATAATACACTCATCTTGCTTAAAATGTTGAAAAGAATGTTTCATCTTTAACTTTATGACTTCTGGAGACCAGTTCATCTTCTACTCACTTAACTATTCACAGTAACGGAGATTTTGACCAGGGGTGCCCAAGCTTTTGCATGCCACTGTATATACTCAAATTTTCATTTACCCCAGGTGAAGTCAAGACTTATACATTTAATTCCTCTTGTACACTATATTTAATACAAAAAACCATCAACTCCCCCTGCATGACACGTAATGAAATTACATACATAGAACATAGAATAGTACAGCACAGTACAGGCCCTTTGGCCCACAATGTTATGCCGACCCTCAAACCCTGCCTCCCATATAACCCCCCCCCACCTTAAATTCCTTCATATACCTGTCTAGTAGCCTCTTAAACTTCATTTACACATACCCATCTTCATTTTTTTCCTACCCACAGCAAAACAAACATTGACATTCACTCCTTCTTCCTACTCACTGCCAGCCACTCAGTAAAATACAGGTCCACAATCCCTTATCCAAAATTCTGAAATCCAAAAAGCTCCAAAACCGATGTTTTTTACACCAACAGCTGATGTCACTCAGGTGTGACATGGCAGCACTAGCAGAGGCAGCCAGACATCAGTTGTGGCTCAGCACTTGTACTGGTTACACGTGCATTTGCTGTTTGCTGATATTTTGTGTTCACTGTTGACTATGTTTAATTTCACTTTAAATATGTCAAAAAGAGCTGCAGATACCCCTATGGGTAACAATGAGAAAAAGAGAAGGAAGCATCTATCATTATCAATAAAGCAGAAAGTGGAGTTATTGCAGAAGCTTGATCATGGTGTGTCTGTGCGACATCTTACTGAAGAATATGATGTCGGAACTACCACTGTATATGATTTAAAGAAACAGAAAGACAAGTTACTGAAGTTTTATAGTGACAGTGATGTTCTATGTTTATTCCAATAAAATCATTCACCACGTGTTTGATTTGGTTCATTTGAAACTGTGTATTTTTGTTTTATTGAATGTTTATGCTGGAAATAATTATTTTTTTCATGCCATTATTCCCTAAATAATGGGAATAAGTGTAACAACTATTTATGTGGTATTTACATTATATTAGGTATTATAAGTAAGTAATCTAGAGATGATTTAAAGTACTGTATACGGGAGGATGTGCATAGGTCTGGTGCTCCACAGGGTCCTAAAGTCCACCCACTCTAAGACAAGTTAAATAAGGGTCTTGAGCATACGTGTTTTTTGGTATCCCCGGGGAGGGGGGGGGGGGGGTTCCTGGAACCAATAAGGAGGGATTCTGAAATCCAAAAAAATTCTGAATTCCAAAATGCAACTGGCCCCAAAGATTTTGGATAAGGGATTGTGGCCCTGTATATATTTATTAAGCAAACGCATCCTGCCATGGATCAACAGTATTAAATCAAAACTTGTGATTTACACTTGCCAGCTTCAAGAGACAAAAATCAAACCCACAAACTGCAGATGCTAAAAATCCAAAAGAATGCAAGAAATACTAAAAAAAAAATCTAGTTGCATCCGTGGTTAGAAAAACAGAGCTGACATTTCAGAACTGGGAAGGAGACAACAAAAAGAAGCCATTAAGCTGCAGGGAAGTTGGAGAAGGGAGTAAAAGTCATTCAGTAAAATTAATAGTCGGGATGAGCATGGACATAAACTGCAAAGAAGGTTCCCTGGTTAGTGTGTAAATCACAATCAGGTTAATTATCACCAGCATGTGACGTGAAATTTGTTAACTTAGCAGCATCAGTTCAATGCAATACATAATCCAGCAGAGAAAGAAAATAATAATAAATACCATAAAAAATAAATAAGCAAGTCAATCAATTATGTATATTGAATAGATTTTTAAAACGTGCAAAAACTGAAAAACTGTATATTTGAAAAAGTGAGGTAGTGTCCAAAGATTCAATGTCCATTTAGGAATCAGATGTACCTCCTATCTGATGGTAACAGTAAGGGCATACCCTGGGTGCTAGAGGTCCTTAATAATGGACGTTGCCTTTCTGAGACACTGCTCCCTGAAGATGTCCTGGGTACTTTGTAGGCTAGTGCCTAAGATGGAGCTTACTAGATGTACAACCTTCTGCAGCTTCTTTTGGTCCTGTGCAGTATCCCCTCCATACCAGACAGTGATGCAACCTGTCAGAATACTCTCCACAGTACAACTATAAGTTTTTCAGCGTATTTGTTGACATAACAAATCTCTTCAAAATTCTAATAAAGTATAGTTGCTGTCTTGCCTTCTTTATAACTGCATCGATATATTGGGATCAGGTTAGATCCTCAGAGATCTTGACACCCAGGAACTTGAAGCTGCTCACTCTCTCCACTTCAGATCTCTCTGAGGATTGGTATGTGCTCCATTATCTTACCCTTCCCGAGCCCACAATCAGCTCTTTCGTCTTACTGACATTGAGTGCCAGTTTGTTGCTGTGGCACCACTCCACTAGTTGGCAAATCTCACTCCTGTACCCCCTCTCGTCACCACCTGAGATTCTACCAACAATGGTTGTACTATCAGCAAATTTATAGATGATACTTGAGCTATGCCTAGCCACACAGTCATGTGTGTATAGAGAGTAGAGCAGTGGGGTAAGCACACACCCCTGAGGTGCACCAATGTTGATCGTCAGCAAGGAGGATATGTTACCACCAATCCACAGACTGTGGTCTTCCAGCTTGGAAGTTGAAGATCCAATTGCAGTGGGAGGTACAGAGGCCCAGGTTCTGCAACTTCTCCATCAGGATTGTGAGAATGATGTATTAAATGCTGAGCTACAGTTGATGAACAGCATCCTGACGTAGGTGTTTCTGTTGTCCAGGTGGTCTAAAGTCACATAGAGAGCCATTGAGATTGCATCTGTCAGTGACCTATTGTGGCAATAGGCAAATTGCAATGGATCCAGGTCCTTGCTGAGGCAGGAGTTCAGTCTAATCACGACCAACATCACTGTCAATCTGAGTGCTACCGGGCAATAGTCATTAATGCAGCCCACATTATTTTTCTTTGGCTCATTATTGCCTTTTTGAAGCAAGTAGGAACTTCCACCCATAGCAGTGAAAGGCTGAAGATATCCTTGAATGGAATCAGTTAGAGAATATAAGACAAAACAATATAAAAGTTGTAAAATGCAAAGCACTGAAGAAAAAAGAGTGTAAAAGAAAAAATAGTTATCCGTGGCTAAGTAAAGAAATAAAGCAAAGTATACGACTAAAAAGAAAGTTATATAAGGTAGCTAAATCTAGTGGGAAGATTGAAGATCGAGAAGCTTTTAAAGATCAGCAGCAAATAACAAAAGATTGATTAAGGGGAAGATAGATTATGAAAGTAAATTGGCAAAAAACATAAAAGCAGATAGTAAGAGTTTTTATAGTTACATAAAAAGAAAAAGGGTGGCTAAAGTAAATGTTGGTCCCCTAGAAGATGAGACCGGGAAATTAATGGTAGGGGACATGGAGATGGCGGAAATGCTGAACAAATATTTTGTATCAGTTTTTACAGTAGAGGACACTCAAAATATCCCAACACTGGATAAACAGGGGGCTCTAGGGGGAGAGAAGCTAACTACGATTCAAATCACCAAGGAAATGGTACTTGATAAATTAATGGGACTGAAGGTAGATAAATCCCCTGGACCGGATAGCTTGCATCCTAGGGTCTTAAGGGAAGTGGCGGTCGGGATTGTGGATGCATTAGTGATAATTTTTCAAAACTCACTGGCAATGGTCCCGGCAGATTGGAAAAATGCTAATGTAACTCCTTTATTTAAAAAGGGCAATAGACAGAAGGCTGGGAATTATAGGCCAGTTAGCCTAACATCTGTGGTTGGCAAAATGTTGGAATCGATAATTAAGGAAACAGTAACAGGGCATTTGGATAAACATAGCTTAATAGGACAAAGTCAGCATGGCTTTACAAAAGGGAGGTCATGTTTGACAAATTTGTTGGAGTTCTTTGAGGACATAACATATAGGGTAGATAAAGGGGAACCAGTGGATGTGGTGTATTTGGACTTCCGAAAGGCATTTGACAAGGTGCCACACCAAAGATTATTACTTAAAGTAAAAAATCATGGGATTGGGGATAATATTCTGGCATGGGTGGAGGATTGGCTTTCTAACAGAAAACAGAGAGTTGGGATAAATGGTTTATTCTCAGACTGGCAGCTGGTGACTAGTGGTGTTCCGCAGGGGTCGGTGTTGGGACCCCAACTCTTTACAATCTATATTAATGATTTGGAGAAAGGGACTAAGTGCAACGTATCAAAGTTTGCTGATGACACAAAGATGGGAGGGAGTGTAATGAATGTGGAGGACATTGAAACCCTGCAGGGGGACATAGATAGGCTGAGTGATTGGGCAGACATTTGGCAGATGAAATATAATACTGACCAGTGTGAGGTCTTGCACTTTGGCAGGAAAAATAATAGAGCAAGTTATTATCTAAATGGGGAGAAACTGGAAAGTGCTTCTGTGCAAAGGGATCTGGGGGTCCTGGTGCAGGAAACACAAAAAGTTAGTATGCAAGTGCAGCAGGTGGTCAAGAAGGCCAATGGAATGCTGGCTTTTATTGCTAGGGGGATGGAGTACAAGAACAGGGAGGTCTTACTGCAGTTGTTCCAGGTATTGGTGAGACCACACCTGGAGTACTGCGTGCAGTTCTGGTGTCCATATTTAAGAAAGGACAAACTGGCTCTCGAGGCAGTGCAGAGAAGGTTCACTAAGTTAATTCCGGGGATGGGTGGGTTGATGTATGATGAGAGGTTGAGTAGATTGGGACTCTACTCATTGGAGTTCCGAAGAACGAGAGGCGATCTTATTGAAACATATAAGATTGTGAAGGGGCTTGATCGGGTGGATGCGGGGAGAATGTTCCCAATGATGGGTGAAACTAGGACTAGGGGGCATAATCTTAAAATAAGGGGATGCCATTCCAGGACTGAGATGAGGAGAAATTTCTTCACTCAGAGGGTAGTGGGGCTGTGGAATTTACTGCCCCAGAGAGCTGTGGAAGCTACTACACTCAATAAATTGAAAACGGAGATAGACATTTTCCTGGATAAAAATGGCATTACGGGATACGGTGAGTGAGCAGGTAAGTGGACATGAGGCTAGGTTTAGATCAGCCATGTGATCTCCTGGACCAGTTTTCGATAGCCTGCTTGGGTCAGAGAGGAATTTTCCAGATTTTTTCTCCTCAATTGGCAAATCGTTTTTTCACCCCCCCCCCCCGGGTGATCAAATGGGTTTGGGGTTTGGGCGGGATGAATAATAAAATAAAAGGGCGGCATGGTGCCCTGTTGGTTGGCACTGTTGCCTTGTGGGATTCAGTGAAAACTAGAGTTAAGATTGGATCAGCCATGATCTTGTTGAATGGCGGAGCAGGCTTGAGGGGCCGATTGGCCTACTCCTATCTCTTATGTTCTTATGACAATACTGGCAAAAAAAATTTTAAAGAAACAAATAAACTTAGGGTTAAAAGAAGTTTGATTGATGAGAGTAGAACAGTAGATATTGTATACATGGACTTTAATATACTTTTGACAAAGTTCCTTATGGTAGACTGTTTTAGAAGATTAAAGTGTACTGTATTGTATTATATAATATAGACATGTATTTATATACACACACACACTTACAGTGCCTATAAAACTATTCACCCTCCTTGGAAGTTTTCATATTTTATTGTTTTACAACATTGAATCACAGTGGATTTAATTTGGCTTTTTGACAGAAAAAGAAAAATCAACAAAAGAGACTCTTCTGTTTCAAAATGAAAACAAATTTCTGTAAATTGATCTACATTTATTACAATTATTAAACAAAATAATTGATTACATAATTACTCACCCCTTCAAGTCAGTATTTAGTAGAAGCACCTCCGGCAGCAATTGAGATTGCTTAAATTCTATCAGCTTTGCACATCAAGATACTGCAATATTTCCCCATTCTTCTTTACAAAACTGATCAAGCTCTGTCAGATTACATGAGGATCTTGAGTTAACAGCCCTTTTCAAGTACCCACAAATTCTCAATTCGATTGAGGTCTGGACTCTACTTGGTCACTGCAGGACATTAACTTTGTTGTTTTAAGCCATTCCTATGTAGCTCTGGCATTAAGCTTGGAGTAATCATCTTGCTGGAAAACAAATATTCTCCAAAGTCACAGTTCTCTTGCAGACTGCATCAGGTTTTTCTCCAGGATTTCCCTGTATTTTGCTGATTTCATTTTACTCTCTACCTTCAAAAGTCTTCCAGTGAAGCATCCCCAAAGCCATCACCATGCTTCGGGGTAGGAATGGTGTATTTTTGATTATGTGTGGTATTTGGCTTACATAACATTTAGTCTGATGGCCAGAAAGCTCAATTTTGCTTTCATCAGACTATTGATTCTTCTTCCAGCTGACTTCAGAGTCTCCCACATACCTTCTGGCAAACTTTAGCCAATATTTCATGGGATTTTTTTCCCCCAATAGTTGCTTTCTCTTAGCCACTCTCCCATAAAGCTGCAACTGTTGAAGCAACCAGCCAACAGTTGTTGTATGTGCAATACATCCCATCTCCAATGTTGTCATAGAATTCTTGGCCTCACTCACCAGACCCGTTCTTGCAGAGTCACTCAGTTTTTGAGGACAGCCTGCTCTAGGCAGATTTACAGCTGTGCCATATTCTTTTCATTTCTTAATGACTGACTTAACTGCACTCCAAAGGATATTCAGTTCCTTAGAGATTTTCTTGCTTCCATCACTTGTACTTTTCAATAACCTTTTCATAGAGTTATTTGGAGTGTTCTTATTGTCTTCATGGTGTAGCTTTTGTCAGGATACTGACTCATCAACAATTGGAGTTTACAGATACAGGTGTATTTTATGACAATCAATTGAAATACCTTGACTGCATACAGGTGATCTCCATTTAAGTAATTATGTGACTTCTGAAACCAAATGGCTGCATCAGTGATGATTGGTAAGTCATATTAAATGGGGGTTAAATCTTATCCAATCAATTATTTTGTGTTTTATGTTTGTAATACATTTTAATATATTTTTATTAAATTTTAAGAGAATTACATACAATGAATAGAACGAAAGAATAATGAAAATTAATATTAGCACTCCTGCCCTCCCCTTAACCCCTTAACATCCCTATCTAAAAAAAAAGAAAGAATTGCCTGGATATCGGAGGATCCCCACATGCACTATGGAGTTCAAATAACTTTAGTGCATATCTTTTTTTTCCAAATAACTAATAGTTTTATCTTCAAAGGACCTATATATTTAATCCTATCTTTTGTAGATAGGGGTGCCAAATCTTCAAAAATATATCATATTCATTTCTTAAATTATAAGTAATTTTTTTCAAGTGGAATGCAGCTATATATTTCATTATTCCAACAGTCCACAGTTAAATATGAATCTGATTTCTAAGTAACTGCAATAATTTTTTGGCTACTGCCAATGCAATTTTTATAAATTTTTTCTGATATTTATTCAATTTAGGTTTCGGTATTATCCCTTCAATATCGCCTAATAAAAATAATGTTGGGCTATGTGGAAGTTGTATTCCAATAATTTGTTCCAGTAAAAGTCTTAGATTTATCCAAAAAGGTTGCATTTTAAAACAAGACCAAGTAGAGTGTAAAAAAGTACCAATTTCTTGATTACATCGGAAACATTGGTCAGATAAATTTGGATTTAATCTATTTATTTTTTGTGGTGTAATATATAATTGATGTAAAATATTGTATTGTACTAATCTAAGTCGGACATTTATTGTATTTGTCATACTATCAAGATATAGTCTTGACCAATTTTTTTTCATCAATTTTAATATTCAAATCAGTTTCCCATTTTTGTCTTGACTTATGAATTCCTGGTTTAATTGTCTGTTTTTGAATCAAATTATACATACAAGACATAATTTTTTTTAATTTTTCCTTTTTGAATTAAAGTCTCTATTTCATTAGGTTTTAGAATTAACATTGTTTGACCCAGTTTATCTCTTAAAAAGGCCTTTAATTGAAAATAACAGAAAAGAGTGTTATCTGATATTTTATATTTATTCTTTAATTAATTGATCAAACGACATGAATATACCTCCTTCAAAACAGTCACCTATATATTTGATCCCTTTTTGAAACCAGTTATATAAAAGTTGATTATCCATTGTAAAAGGAATGTCTATTTTGAATTAGGGTTCTCTTTGCTAATAAAGATTTCTTTATCTCATTATCCACATTTATCTTATTCCATAAATCGATCAAATGTTTTAATATAAGGGATTCTTTCTTTTCCCGTATCCATTTGGATTCCCATTTATATATAAACTCTTCTGGTATATTTTCTCCTATCTTATCTAACTCTATTCTAATCCATGCCGGTTTTTCTTCATCAAAAAAGATGCAATAAATCTAAGTTGATTTGCTTTATAATAATTCTTAAAAATTGGGAGTTGTAACCCTCCTTGGTCAAATTTACATGTCAATTTTTCCAACAATATTCTTGACATCTTACCTTTCCAAAGAAACTTCCTCACACATTTATTCAACTCTTGAAAAAACTTCTGGGGCAGTTGTATTGGTAATGTTTGGAAATGTTTGTAATACATTTAGATAAATTTGTAGAGATCTATTTTCACTTTGACACTTAAGAGTCTTTTTCTGTTGATCAGTATCAAAAAAAGCCAAAAGCCAAATTAAATCCACTGTGATTCAATGTTGTAAAACAATAAAACATAAAGACTTCAAGGAGGAAAGGTTTTAAAGGATTTCCAGCAGGAGACCATGTTTGACCTGTAAGTGAAAGTGGAACTTCCTTGACAGATCTAAACATCAGTGTCAGTTGAGGTTTAAGGTATCTCGGTAAGTCGTAGGTGATCATAGATCAGTGTTTGCCACGCTCGGCAATTAGCTTGGAGGCACTTCATCATCAGTCAGGGTGACACGCTCAGTATGCAGTGTTTCTCCCTGGGAGTGCTCACATTTATATAGACCCCATTCGCTGGCCTCAGTCCTGATTGGCTACCGCTTCAGATGACCTTTGGGTCACATTTCTTTGTGTCTTAGGGGTTCATAGATGGTTTCTATTTCAATATGTTTGTTTATAGAGTTATCAGGAGAAGCATGCTTCTAAAAATTCTCATTTCTGTTTTGTGTTTGCCTGCGCTAGAACCCCCATGGTGTCACATTTAAAGTGGTATCCTTTTTGTGGACACCACTGAGGTGCTGGTGCAGGCAAATACAAAGCAGGCAAAAGAATTTTTAGAAGCGTAGTTCTCTTCTTATAACACCATAAACAAACTTATCAAAATAGATGCCATCTATGAACCCTTATGAACCACAGAAATCCGAACCAAGAGAATTAAAAAGGTCAACTGAAGCAATATCCAACTAGGACCGAGTCAAGTGATCAGGGACCTATATACATACAAGCACACACAGAGAGAAACACCAAAAACTGCACCCTGAGGATGTCTCCTCAACTGGTGATGAAATATCTGCAAGCAAATTGCCAATCACAAACAAGAGAAAATCCGCAGATGTTGGAAAACCAAGCAACATACACAAAATGCTGGAGGAACTCAACAGGCCAGACAGCATCTAGGAAAAGAGTACCATCGAGGTTTTGGCCCAAAACCTTACAGCACTCTTTTCCTAGATGTTGTCTGGCCTGCTGAGTTTCTCCAGCATTTTGTGTAGCAAGCAAATTGCCAAGCTCGGTGAACACATTAAATGCCTCAAACCAAACTACTAATATTCACCACCAGCCATAGGTGATCCTTGTTGCATTTGGAACATTATCTGCTGCCAGTTGGACTTGGTGGACATTACAGCGCAAAAGTGATCAGCAACTCTAACTTCTAACTCCTGTGATACCTCTGGGGCACCACCAGAGATATATACAGGATTTGCAGTTTGCTAACCTTTACTGCATTAGGCAATGCCACCAATTTTGGCACTGAAGAAGGTAAACAGAATGAGTGGATGCTTGTGCCTCTTGTTGGCTTTTTTATAGATGTAATGTGTCACCTAATCATATGATTCAGAACTCTGGTGTTCAGTAACTGTAAAGACTTTCATTGCGTTAATTGTTCAGGTGGTGTGTAACCACAAGGAGAGATTTCGCCAAATATGTGTAGAATTCCTGACAAGCTGCCAAGGATTGTTCATCTCACAGTACTCTACCCTCCCTGATTTATGCACACCTCCAAGAAAATGATGGGGGAGGAGAGTGCCTCTGCATGAGCAAAAGCTTCCAGAAAATACATGGCTGATAACCAAGCACCTCTAAAGAGGAACCAAGTAACAAGGTACATCATATTCAAGACTGCTTGTCCACAAAGATTGTCAGCAAGCAAGACTTGTCAAGGATATGCTCAAGGAAAACTGACCAATCCAGAGATCAAAGATCTATAAAGTCAAAGATATCAATCAATATATAATCAAACTAGAGATAAATACATAAAATCAAATTTGGACACAAAGGTAGCTGAGCAGATTAGCAAATTTGTAGATGACATAACAATATGAGATTTGTGGAAATTAAGGAGGGCTGGCAAAGAAGTTAAGAATATAGACAAGTTCTCTCAACTTTTTAGGGTCCAATTTGACCCAAATCCCCTTACTGCCTTGTTTGGTATTATTGCAAATGAAGATATAACTTTAAATACTCCTAACCTACAGGTTTTAGTTTTTACCTCTCTCTTAGCAAGAAGAGCAATCTTGCTTAAATGGAAGGAGTCTACCCCTCCTACATGTCTTCAATAGCTACGTAATATTATGTTGTATTTAAATTTAGAGAAGATCCGCTGCTCAGTCTTAAATTCGAAACAATCTTTTTATGATATTTGGGGACCGTTCCTAAATTACTTTTCCAATTTATAAAGTTTAACAGTGCACAGACGTTTATGTATATTTTTATCTTCTCTTCTTAAGTGAATATGTTTTCTTTTCCTAATTATCCATTGTCACCCCTCAGCTTTTTTCTTTGGTAGTTGGTAGAGGGTTGACTTTTTTTATATATAAAAAAATTCTTTTATGATGTAAAACCTATCTTTAAATTTTTGATTACAGAGTGGTATACCTTTATGTGTTATGCTATAACATTTTGATCAATTTTATTACAATATATGAATGTACACGTTATGTTGAGATGTATCTATGTGTTGCACTCTGTAAATCTTTTTTTTCTGAATAAAAATATTGTAAAAAAGAATATAGACAAGTTGAAATATGGGCAGAGAAATGGCAAATGGAGTTTAAAATGAACAAGAGTAAGCTGTCACTTTGGGAGGTCAAATAACATATCGTAAATTCAGAATCCTTCAGAGCAGCGATGCATTTCAAGATCTCATTTTACAAAACCATGATGGGGTGAAACAAGCAAATAGGGTGCTAAAGAAGGAAGAAGATGTGATTGCTTTCATCGGTCAGTGCATTGTATATAAAAGTTGGTTACTCACATTGCTGTTAAAACCTTGGATAGCCCATGCAGTTCTAATCATTCCATTAGAGGAAAAAAGTGAAGGCTTTGGAAAAGTGGCAGAAGAGGTTCACCAGGTAGTTCCCTGAAGTATGAAATATTAGCCAGAAGGAGAAGTTGGAGAATCAGAGACTAAGGAGTGACTTTAAAGAAATACAGGCAGTCCCCGAGTTACAAATGTCCGACTTACGAACAACTCGTACTTACGAACAGAGGGAGAACACCGTCCGCCATTTTAAGTCAGATCACAATGGCAGCCGCCATTTTAAGTTGTTGCCGTTAACACTGTGTTGAGTGTGTAACTTTGTATTTAGCTTAAATATTTCTTAGCAAGATTCACCCTGACACCCACCTTTTCCAGTCAGCACCACCCCTACTTGTCCCATTTAACCTAGCTCAGTGCGGGTGAAATTTAGGACCCAGGGGAGCAGAGGACCTTCCACCCGCGGCTGCTGCTGAATCTGCAGTTTTCTGTTCCCTTGAAAGGAAACAATCACAATTGAAAATAAAGTAGAAATAATAAAGTGATTGTAAAGAGGTGAAATGCCATCAGTCATTGAAAAAGTGTTAGGCTACAGTCAGTCAATGATCAGAACAATTTTAAAGCAAACAGTTAAATGATAAAGTGAGAAAAACGGAGCATGTGAAAGGCCCTACCGATGAAAGCTACAATTATTACTAAGCAACGCAGTGGTTTAATTATTGAAATACATAAGTTTCTTTACTGTTTTATTTGCATAGAAAGGTGAAATATATAACTATAT
This sequence comes from Hypanus sabinus, assembly GCF_030144855.1. Classification (NCBI taxonomy): domain Eukaryota; kingdom Metazoa; phylum Chordata; class Chondrichthyes; order Myliobatiformes; family Dasyatidae; genus Hypanus; species Hypanus sabinus. The sequence goes on along the minus strand of NC_082708.1, from coordinate 173,032,689 downwards.
AGTAGGACAAACGTTTGACTAACTGAAGCTAAATAATACCGGATGTATCTGTTCCGATTTGCATACAAATCTGACTTAAAGGTGGACTCAGGAACGGAACTCATTCATAACCTGGGGACTGCCCGTACATAAAATTATGTCAAGCACAAATGAGGTAGGTAAATAGCCAGTCTTTGTACTTCCAAAGTGGAAATGTCAAATTCTAGAAAGCATAGCCTTGAGTCAAGAGGGACAATATTTAAAGGAGATTTATGAATAAGTATTTAAAAAAGTGGTAAATGCCTATAAGTGTTTCAAGCAGATATGGTAGCAACACTTAAGAAGCATGAGCAGGTCAGTAATAGAAGGATATAGATAGATATTTTATTGATTCAGAAGGAAATTACTTAAGTGTTGCCACCAATTCTGCTTGAAACACTTATAGGCATTTACCACTTTTTTTAAATACTTACTCATAAGCAGGAGTAGCATGAAAAGTGCAGAGATATTCAAATATACAAATATTAGAAGAAAGAAAGAATAAAAAAGAAGTTATCTCAAACAGTCTAACAAGAGGGGCTCATCACTTCCCCTGGCTATAGGTTGACTCATTATACAGCTTAATAGCTGAGGGTAAGATGACCTCACATAGCGCTCTTTGGAGCAGTACAACGTGCTCCTCTGTTCAGCCAAGATGGCAAGTAGAGGGTGAGAAACATTGTCTGGAATGCCAGAATTAATTTTACTACAGTCTCCAACATGTCCAGTTTGACTCCTGAAACAGAGCCAGCTTTTCTAATCAATTTACTGAGTCTGTTGGCAACATGCAGGCAGATGTTCAGTGTAAACTGGCATCATGGTCAGGACAAACATAGTGGGCTGAAGAACTGTTCTTGTGTTGTACTGTTCAATACTGTAAGTCACAGACTGATAAGCCCGTATGAGGATGGCTAGTGCAAACATCAGAATGGGCTAGGTAGTTATTACGGAACAGTCTCTGCAAAACACTGAAAGAGAAGGAAAGGGGAAGATGATTCTGGTGGTGAAACCTCTCTATGACAGAAGTTTTCCATTCCTCCAATCACACCACTTCTTAATGCATTCTCCTCTGCAACACTTGCTCTTTCACCCCCTGATGCACCAACAATAACTCTCTCTGAAACGTGAAGTTGAGATATCGGCTTTTATTGACTGGAAAAAAGAACAAGCAGTAGTTGACCACCATAGAGCCACAGGAGCAGTCAGCAGGGGGCATGTCCAGGCAGGTATATGTAGTTCACCACACCCCCTTCTCAACATCCAGAGGAGGATGAATTTGTGACTGAGAGATTGGAGCAGAGGGCATGGATTCAGATTTCTGGATCATTGGAACCTCTTTTGGGGCAGGCATGACCTGTACAAAAAGGACAGCTTGCACTTGAATCCCAGGGGGACCAATATCCCGCCGGGGCAGTTTGCAAAGGCTGCTGGGGAGAGACAAAACTAGAATTGCTGGGGGGTGGGAACCAAATGGAAGAGACAGAGGAAGATGCAGTTGGCTCACAAATTGAGAAAGCTTGGAGACAGTGCGAGAAGGAGGACAGGCAGGTGATAGAGAAGGGACACGCTCAGACCTATGCTTTGAAATGTGTCTATTTTAATGAAGGAGTACAGTCGGCCCTCCTTATCTGCGGGGGAGTGGTTCCGGGACCCCCCGCAGATACCAAAAAACGCGGATGCTCAAGTCCCTTATTTAACCTGAACCAGTGCAATAGTCTTTAGGACCCAGCGGAACCCTGGACTTCATTTAACACGTCTCTGTGCGGTAGACATTATGACCCAGCGTCATAGCTCTGAATCTGCTATGTGTCTGTTCACAAAAATAATCAGTCACAATTGAAAATAAGGTAGAAGTAATAAAGCGATCGGAAAGAGATGAAACAGCATCAGTCATTGGAAAAGCATTAGGCTACAGTCGGTCAACGATCCAAACAATTTTAATGGAGCATGTGAAAGGCCCTGACCCGATGAAAACTACATTTATTACTAAGCAACACAGTGGTTTAACTATTGAAATATGTATGTTTCTTAAGTGTTTTATATGCATAGAAAGGTCAAATATGTACTATATACTAAGAAAAACGTTTGACTAACTGACGCTAAATAATACCAGATGTACCTGTTCCGACTTCAAATCCGACTTAAAGACGGACTCAGGAACGAAACTCATTCATAACCCAGGGTCTGCCTGTACTTTTAAGTCATTTCTAGATTACTTATAATACCTAATACAATGAAAATACTATGTAAATAGTTGTTATACTGTATTGTTTAGGGAATAATGACAAGATAAACTTGCCTGTACATGCTCAAACAACGAGCACTAGAGAGAGAACTTCCGGGTTTTCCCAATCCGTGGTTGGTCGAATTTGCATATGTGGAATCCGCAGATAAGGAGGGCCGACTGAATAATGAACAAAGCAGCATGGATTATTACTTGGAGCTATGATGTTGTGGCCATTACAGAGACTTGGATGGCTCAGGGGCAGGAATGGTTACTTCGAGTGCCAGGCTTCAGGTGTTTCAGAAAGGACAGGGAGGCAGGCAAAAGAGGTGGGGGCGTCGCACTGTTGATTAGAGATAGTGTCACTGCTGCAGAAAAGGAGGAAGTCATGGAGGGATTGTCTACGGAGTCTCTGTGGGTGGAAGTTAGGAACAGGAAAGGGTCAGTAACTCCACTGGGTATTTTTAATAGACCACCCAATAGTAACAGGGATGTCCAGGGGCAGACAGGGAGACAGATTCTGCAAAGGTGTAATAATAACAGGGTTGTCATGGTGGGAGATTTTAAATCCACAAATATCAATTGGCATCTACCTCGAGTGAGAGGCTCAGATGGGGTAGAGTTTCTTTGCTGTGTTCACGAAGGTTTCTTGACACAGCATGTAGATAAGCCTACAAGAGGAGAGGCTGTACTTGATCTGGTATTGGGAAATAAACCTGGTCAGGTGTCAGATCTCTCAGTGGGAGAGCATTTTGGAGATAGTGATCATAATTCTATCTCCTCTACCACAGCATTGGAGAGGGATAGGAACTGACAAGTTGGGAAAATGTGTAATTGGAGTAAGAGGAAATATGAGGCTATCATGCAGGAACCTGGAAGCATAAATTGAAAACAAATGTTCTCAGGAAAACATACGGAAGACATGTGGCAAATGTTCAGGGGATATTTGCATGGAATTCTGCATAGTACATTCCAATGAAATGGGGAAAGGACAGCAGGTTACAGGAACTGTAGTGTACAAAGGCTGTTGGAAATCTAATTGAGAAGAAGAGCTTATGAAAGGTTCAAAAAAAAAACTAGGTAATGATAGAGATCAATAAGACTACAAGGCTAGCAGGAAGGAGCTTAAGAATGAAATTAGGAGAGCCAGAAGGGGCCATGAGAAGGCCTTGGTGGACAGGATTAAGGAAAACCCCAAGTCATTCTGCAACTATATGAAGAGCAAGAGGAAAAGATGTGAGAGAATAGGACCAATCAAGTGTGAAAGTGGAAAAGTGTGTATGGAACCAGAGGAGATAGCAGAGGTACTTAATGAATACTTTGCAACAGTATTAACTACAGAAAAGGATCTCAGCGATTGTAGGGATGACTTACAGTGGACTGAAAAGCTTGAACATGTAGATATTAAGGAAGAGGGTGGCTGGAGCTTTTGGAAAGCATCAACTTGGATAAGTCACTGGAACTGGATAAGATGTACCCCAGGCTACTATGGGAGGTGAAGGAGGAGATTGCTGAGCCTCTGATGGTCTTTGCATTATCAATGGGGATGGGAGAAGTCCCAGAGGATTGGAGGGTTGTGATGTAGTTCCCTTATTCAAGAAAGGGAGTAGAGATAGTCCAGGAAATTATAGACTCCTGAGTCTTACCTCAGTGGTTGTTAAGTTGATGGAGAAGATACTGACAGGCAGGATCTATGAACATTTGGAGAGGCATAATATGACTAGGAATAGGCAGTATGGCTTTGTCAAAGGTAGGTCGTGCCTTACGAGTCTGATTAAATTTTTTGAGGATGTAACTAAACACATTGATGAAAGTAGAGCAGTAGATGTAGTGTGTATCGATTCCAGCAAGGCATTTGATAAGGTACCCCATGCAAGGCTTATTGAGAAAGTAAGGAAGCATGGGATCCAAGGGGATATTGCTTTGTTGATCCAGAATTGGCTTGCCCACAGAAGGCAAAGAGTGGTTGTATATGGGTTATATTCTGCATGGAGGTCGATGACCTCCATGGTGTGCCTCAGGGATCTGTTCTGGGACTCCTTCTCTTCATGATCTTTATAAATGACCTGGATAAGGAAGTGGAGGGATGAGTTAATAAATTTTCTGATGACACAAAGGTTGGGGTGTTGTGGATAGTGTGGAGGGCTGTCAGTGGTTACATTGGGAAATTGCTAGGATACAAAACTGGGCTGAGAATTGGTAGATGGAGTTCAACCCAGATAAGTGTGAGGTGGATCATTTTGGTAGGTCAAGTATGATGCAGAATACAGTATTAATGGTAAGACTCTTGGCAGTGTGGAGGATCAGAGGGGTCTTGGTGTCCAAGTCCATAGGACCCTCAAAGCTGCTGCATAGGTTCACTCTGTGGTTATGAAGGCCTATGATGCATTGGCCTTCATTCATCGTGGGATTAAGTTTAATAGTCAAGAGGTAATGTTGCAGCTATATAGGACCCTGGTCAGACCCCACTTGGAGTGCCGTGCCCCACTTGGAGTTTTGGTCGCCTCACTATAGGAAAGATGTGAAAACCATATAAAGGGTACAGAGGAGAATTACAAGGATGTTGCCTGGATTGGGGAGCATACCTTATGAGAATAGGTTGAGTGAACTCGGCTTTTTCTCCTTGGAGCAACGGAGGATGAGAAGTGAGGTACTGATCCTGTGGATAGTCAGAGGCTTTTTCCCCAGGCTGAACTGGCAAGCACGAGAGGGCACAATTTTAAGGTGCTTGGAAGTAAGTACACAGGAAATGTTAGGGGCAAGTATTTTTACACAGAGAGTTGTGAGTGCATGAAATAGGCTTTCAACGACATTTGTGGAGGCAGATACAATAGGGTGTTTTAAGAAACTCCTGGATAGGTACATGGAGCTAGGAAAAATAGAGGGCTATGAGTAACCCTGGGTAATTATCTAAGGTAAGAACATGTTTGGCACAGCTTTGTGGGCCAAAGGGCCTGTATTGTGCTGTAGGTTTTCTATGTTTCTATCCAGGGATCCAAAAGAAGCAGAAATTCTCTAACACATCTTCCAATCTAACGTACTACATGGAATCTTCAAAATGTGATCTCTTCTACATTAGATCACTCTGCAACACACCTGCCACCATCAGTTTTCCGTTACATTCCATTTGAAATCTCCCTTCCGCTCCCATTCCACTCGCCTACTATAATACTACTGCAGAGCCCACAACACGCTTAGGGACATCACTTCATCTTCTGTCAGGGAATGCTGCAGCCTTTTGGACATAATAACCAACTCCACAGCTTCAGCCGGTTGATCTATCTGTCTTCATCAGTCAACATTTCAATGTTCAAAGTAAAATTTATTATCTGAGTGCAGCCACATACAACCCTGAGATTCTTTTTCTGCCGGGATACTCAGCAAATCCATAGAACAGTAACCATATAACCATATAACAATTACAGCATGGAAGCAGGCCATCTCAGAACTCTTGTCCGTGCTGAATACTTACTCTCACCTAGTCCCACCTACCTGCACTCAGCTCATAACCCTCCATTCCTTTCCTGTCCATATACCTATCCAATATTTTTTTAAATGACAAAAATCGAACATACCTCTACCACTTCTACTGGAAGCTCGTTCCACACAGCTACCACTCTCTCTGTAACTGTAAGAAAACTATGCAAATGCATATATAAGTAAATAGCAATAAATAACAAGCATAAAATAACAATATAACAGAATTTGTAAATATTTATGTTTTGACTCAGCCTGTTTGCTTTATTCACTTTCTTCCCCACACACTTCGACACACTTTTCTCTTTTTTTCCTTTTGGAGTGAAGAACATGTGCAGCCTGAGCTGGCAGGCATGCTTTTTGCATTTCTACCTCATTTGTCTGTGTTCTCACTCTCTAATTGGGAATTATAATTGGCAATTGGTTTATTGTCAGATGTACTGAGACACAGTGCAAAACTTCTGTCTACGTACCATTCAGGCAGATCATTCTACACATTAAAGCAATACAACAACAATGCACAATATATATTGTACTATAGTTAGAGAAATAACAGTGCAAGTAGACATGTGTAAGGGCCATGACAAGACAGACTGAGAGATCAGGAGTTCATCTATACGTGCACAAGAGAGTCATTCAATATTCTGCTCACAGCAGGATAGAATTTATAGAATTTATCCTCAAGCTGCCCGACCTGCTGAGTTCATCCAGCTTTTTTGTACGTCTTGATTTGACCACAGCACCTGCAGTGCACTTTGTGTTTATTATTCTCAAGCCTGCATGGGGAGTCAGGGAGGGGTAGCACCTCCAATGAGGCGGATACATTGTGCTCCCGTGCGAGTCCCTATTTGAACTCAGCTGTCACCTGTAGCTCCAAGCAGCTGTTTGCGAACAACAATGGCCACGCCCTGGTAAACTACCTCAGGCTAAAGCAGGGGAGGAACCAATAGTTCTTAAAACCTCGGGGAGCTTGGGTTTGCCCACCCTAGCTAACAAAGACTGGACCTAGCTGACTGTCTGGAAGTAATCACTAGTTTGGCTCAAGAGGCAGAAGGCAAGGCACTGTGGAATGCTTACGGACGCCATGGTTATCCACTGCATCTGACTCTATCGCCAGCTGTCTTACCACTGGCGAGATGGTCAAGTGAGGTCAACACTGTGCAACTCCACCTCACTTTAAACTAAATCTTAGTGCATCACTTTTGTCATCCATCCTTTCCATCCCAAACTAACCCAAGTCCTATGGCAGGTGCAGGTCCGCTGGCAGCCGTAGCTGCAAACCTGCACACTGGAGGCTCAGACCACAGGGACATTACCTACTGAATAGTGTGATAGGCCTGAGGATGAACCAGCAGGTTTACAGGTAAATGACTGGTACAATATGAATGCAAGGAAGGATAAACCAATGACTGGTTACAAATATGGACACAGCAAAGAGTTAAATTATACCACAGAAGCAAAATTCAAAAGGGCAAAGAATGCAGGAATGAAGGTGCTGTATTTAAATGTGCATAGCATTTGGAATAAGGTGGTCAAACTCATGATGCAATTACAGATTGGGCGGGATGACATTGTGGGCATCACTGAGTCATGGCTGAAAGAAGGCCATAGTTGGGAGCTTAACATCAAAGGATATATTTTGTATTGAAAGGTTAGGCAGGGAGGCTTAGTCAGTGGTGTGACTCCGTTGGTAAGAAATGGAATTACACCTTTAGAAATAGGTGACATCAGGTCAGAAAATTTTGAATCTTTGTAGATGGAGTTAAAAAAATTCAAGGGTAAAAAAAAAATTACAGGAATCATAGGCCTCCAAATAGCAGCCAAGACGTGGGGTTGAGATTGCAAAGGGAGCTGAAAAAGGCATATAATAAGGGTAATGTTACAATTGTAATTGGGGACTTCAATATTCAGGGGGATTGGGAAAATCAAGTTGGTGACAGATTGCAAGAGAGGGAATTTGTTGAATGCCTACCAGATGGCTTTTTAACAGCAGTTTGCCTATTCGGTGAAAGGCCATCTTAGATTAGGTGTTGTGTAATAACCCAGGTGTTATTAGGGAGCTTAGTAATGTAAAGAAACTCTTAGGAGGTAGTGATCATATGATTGAATTCATACTGCAATTGAGAGGGAGAAGAATAGTCACATGTATCAGTATTGCAATGGAATAAAGGGAATTACAGAGGCATAAGAAAGGAGCTTGCCCAGGTAGATTGGAGGAGGATACTGGTGGAGATGATGGCAGAGCAGAGATGGCTGAAGTTTCTGGGAATACATAGTTCACAGGGCGCAGGATAGATATGTCCCGCAGAAGTTGTTCTCAAATGGCAGAGGTAGGCATTCATTGCTAACAAGGGAAGTTAAGCACTGCACAAAAGCCAAGGCAAGGGCATATAAGGTAGTACAAATGAGCGGAAAGTTGGATGATTGGGAAGCTTTTAAAATCCAACAAAAGGTAACTAAAAAGCTAAAAGAAGGGAAAAGATGAAACATGAGGGTAAACTAGCCAATAATATAAAGCAGGATACCAAAAGTTTTTTTTTCCAATATGTAAAGAGTCAAAAGGAGGTGAGATTTGATCTTCGAAAATGATGCTGGCAAGGAAGTAATAGGGGACAAAGAAATGGTAAATTAACTTAATAAATTACTTTGCATCAGTTTTTACTGTCAAAGACACTAGCAGTCTGCCAGAGTTCTGTGAGTGTCAGGAGTGAGTGCTATTACAAAGGAAAAAGTGCTAGGCAATTTCAAAAGTCAAAAGGTGGATAAGTGACCTGGACCAGATGGACGACATCCCAGAATCCTGCAAGAGGTTGCTGAAGAGATAACGGATGTATTGCTCTTAATCTTTTAAGAATAACTTGATTCTGGCATGGTCACAGATGACTGGAAGATTACAAATGTCACTCCACTCTTTAAGAATGGAAGAAGGCAAAAGAAAGGAAATGATAGGTGTGGTAAACTATGTATACCTGTCTGAACATGCCCCTCTGCTGACTGCTCCTGTGGCTCCTCCCACAGACCCCTGTATAAAGGCGATTGGGGCACTGCTCCTCCCTCAGTCTTTGACATGTCGTACTCCCTTTTCGCTGTTAATAAAAGCCTATCGTTCACTTCTAGCCTCCTAGAGTTATTGATGGTGCATCAATGGTGCCAGTTAGCCTAAGCTCAGTGGTTGGGAAAGTGTTGGAGTCTATTAAAGATGAGGTTTTAGGGTACTTGGAGACTAATGATAAATTAAGTCAAAGTCAACATGGTTTCTGTGAAGGGGAATCTAGCCTGACAAATCTGTTAAGAGTTCTTTGAGGAAGTAAGAACCAAGGTGGAAAAAGGGAGGCAGTGGATGTTATTTACTTGGATTTTCAGAAGGCATTTGTTAAGGTGCCACACGAGGCTGCTTAACAAGATAAAATCATATAGCATCACAGGAAAGATACTGGCATGGATAGAGGAATGGCTAACAGGCAGGAGGCAGCGAGTGGGAATAATTGGGGCCTTTTCTGGTTGGCTGCCAGTGACTAGTGGTGTTCCTCAGGGGTCAATATTGGGACCACTACTTTCCACATTGTTTGTCAATGGTTCGGATAATGGAACTGATGACTTTACGGCAAAGTTTGCGGATGATATGAAGATAGGTGGAGGGGTTGGTTGTGCTGAGGAAACAATGCAAATACAGCAGGAAGTATGGGCAAAAAGTGGCAGATGAAATACAGTGTTGGAAAATGTACAATAATGCATTTTTTGGTAAAAGGAACAATAGTGCAGACTGTTATCTAAATGGAGAGAAATTTCAAACATTAGAGGTGCAAAGAGACTTGGGAGTCCTCATGCAAGACTCACAGCAGGTTAATTTACAGGTTGAGTCTGTGGTAAAGAAGGCAAATGCAATGTTGGCATTTATTTCAAGGGGAATAGAATTTAATAGCGTGGAGATAAAGCTGAGGCTTTGTTAGACACCAGTCTAATTTTGGGCTCTGTAACTCAGAAAGGATGTGTTGTCACTGGACAGAGTCCAGGGGAGATTCACATAAATGATTCCAGGAATGAAGGGATTAACATAAGAGAAGCGTGTGGCAGCTTTGGGCCAGTACTTACTGGAATTTAGAAGAATGCAGGATTAATCACATTGAAACCTATCAAATGTGAAAGGACTAGATAGGGTAGAAGTGGAAAGGATGTTTCGTCTGGTGGGAGTATCCAGAACTAAAGGGCACAGTCTCAAAATTGGGGTATGACCTTTCAGAACAGAGGTAAGGAGGAATTTCTTTAGCTGGAGAGAAGAGAATCTGTGGAATGCTCTGCCAGTCTGCGATGGAGGTCAAGTCCGTGAGTATATCTAAGGCGGAAGTTGATAGTTTCCTAATAGGTCAGGGCATCAAAGGATATGGCAAGAAGGCAGGTGTATGGGGCTGAATGGAATCCGGGATCAGCCATGATGGAATGGCGGAGCAGACTCCATGGGCTGAATGGCCTAATTCTACTTCTTGGTTTTCTAGTCTTATCTTATTGACTACATCGTCATCAGAAAGAGAGACAGGCAGGATGTAACAGTGACAAAAATTCATGTGCAGTACCAAATGCTGGACACACCACCACTTCATCGTTTCTAACTTCACATCCATATCCAGCCCAAGTGATGCACACAAAGAAAGAAAGCCCCAAGACGACTGAATGTCTCCAAGCTGAAAAGCAGCAACGTAAAACAGTATTTGTTGACACTTTTGATGACCACTTAAACTCCACCCCTCTAGAGAATCAGAGTATGGAAACTGCTTTGTCAACCCTTCAAGAGCTGATCTACAACACTGTTACAGAATTTTAGGGCCTAATACCAGAAAGCACAAGGACTAATTTGATGAAAACTGCAAATCTGCAACATTTGCTGGATAAGACACACCTCCACAAAACTTTCTTCAGCAACCTTAATAAGTCCATCTCAAAGAAGGATGCCTTCAACAACCCATGAAGGATTCTACAACACAAACTGCATCAGATGCAGGATTCTTGTCTGAACAATAAATATGATGAGATCCAGGCATTATGCAGATAGCTATGATTTTAAAAAACTTTTACGTTGTACTAAAATAAGCCCACATCCTCAGGATCATCCACTCTCCAGTGCTGATGGGAACAGGCTGATCATGGACAAGAAAATTCTTCATAGGTGGGCTAAACTCTTTAACAGTGTTCTGAATCATCCTTCAATTATAATTGATGAAACCATCGATCATCTGTCCCAAGTACTGTCAATGAAGCACTGGATGTTTCAACGACCTTAGACAAGATCCAGAAAACAATATATCAGTTCTGTCACAGCAAAGCATCTGAAGCAGATGCAACACCAGCTAACACCTACAAGAAAGGTGGTGCAGTGCTTAAAGAAAGCTCCATCAGCTCTTCCAACTCATGTGTCAGCAAGAGACAATTCCACTGCAATTTAAAGACACATCCATCGTCTACCTGTATAAGTCAAAGGAAAATTGACAGTACTACAACAACTATCAAGGAATATCCTTGCTGTCTATCAAAGGAAAAATTTTCACCAGGTTTTATCTCAACCACCTCACATCACACCTTGATCAGGAACTCCAACCAGAGAACCAGCGCGGATTCTATAAAGAGCATGGGACTATCAACATGGTATTTTCTGCAAAGCAGCTGCAAGTGACATGTCAGGAACAAAATACTGAGCTTTCCAACTGTAATGTTGATCTGACTAAGGCCTTCAACACTGTTATCAGAGATGGTCTATGGAAGATCAATGCGATATACAGATGCCCGAGGAAATTCATCACCATGCTGCAGCAATTTCATAATGGCACACAAGCAAGAGATCAGGACAATTCTGAGACATCCATGCCCTTCCCAGTCTCATATGAGATCAAGCAGGACTGCATCTTGGCACCAATGGTATTCAGTCTGATGTTCATCATTAAGCTAACTGATGCCTTCAGAGACATAGATAGACATTGGCACTGCCATCAGATTCTGCACATGGGAGACTGTTCAACCTTGGGGATCTAAGCAAAACCTAGGGTTATAATGGGCATCATCAGAGAGTTTCTTTCTATTGATGACTGTGCCTTCAATGCTTGTTCAAAAGATGTTACGCAGCTTTGTGTCAACAAGTTTTCAATTTGTGTACCAACTTTGGGCTTACCATCAACACCAAGACTGAGGTAATGCATCAGCCAGTTCCAGGGAAGTCATACAGTATGTTGAACCAAACTCACAATCAACAGTCAAAAGACTCAACCCAGTGAACAGATTCACTTATCTTGGCAGCACACTGTCCTAGAACATCAACATTGATGATGAAGTAAATATTGGGAATGGCAAAGTAAGTGTGGCCTTCGGCCTACTTAGGAACAGAAGAGGCACAGGTCTTCAGACAAAACAAAGACGTAACTAGTAAAGTGGATAGGGGAGAGCCAGTGGATGTCGTATATTTAGATTTTCAAAAGGCTTTTGACAAGGTCCCACACAGGAGATTAGTGTGCAAACTTAAAGCACATGGTATTGGGGGTATGATATGGATGTGGATAGAGAATTGGTTGGCAGACAGGAAGCAAAGAGTGGGAGTAAATGGGACCTTTTCAGAATGGCAGGCAGTGACTAATGGAGTATCGCAAGGCTCAGTGCTGGGACCCCAGTTGTTTACAACATATATTAATGATTTAGATGAGGGAATTAAATGCAGCATCTCCAAGTTTGCAGATGACACGAAGCTGGGCGGTGGTGTTAGCTGTGAGGAGGATGCTAAGAGGATGCAGGGTGACTTGGATAGGTTAGGTGAGTGGGCAAATTCATGGCAGATGCAATTTAATGTGGATAAATGTGAGGTTATCCACTTTGGTTGCAAGAACAGGAAAACAGATTATTATCTGAACGGTGGCCGATTAGGAAAAGTGGAGATGCAGCGGGACCTGGGTGTCATTGTACACCGGTCATTGAAGGTGGGAATGCAGGTACAGCAGGCAGTGAAAAAGGCAAATGGTATGTTGGCATTCATAGCAAAAGGATCTGAGTACAGGAGCAAACACGAGGATATCTGCAGATGCTGGAAATTCAAACAACACACACAAAATGCTGGTGTAACACAGCAGGCCAGGCAGCATCTATAGGGAGAAGCACTGTCGACGTTTCGGGCCGAGACCCTTCGGCAGGACTAACTGAAAGGAAAGGTAGTAAGAGATTTGAAAGTAGTTGGGGGAGGGGGAAATGCGAAATGATAGGAGAAGACCGGAGGGGGTGGGATGAAGCTAAGAGCTGGAAAGGTGATTGGCGAAAGTGATACAGAGCTGGAGAAGGGAAAGGATCATGGGACGGGAGGCCTCAGGAGAAAGAAAGAGGGGGGGAGCACCAGAGGGAGATGGAGAACAGGCAAACAACTAAATATGTCAGGGATGGGGTAAGAAGGAGAGGAGAGGCATTAACAGAAGTTAGAGAAGTCAATGTTCATGCCATCAGATTGGAGGCTACCCAGACGGTATATAAGGTGTTGTTCCTCCAACCTGAGTTTGGATTCATTTGGACAATAGAGGCAGCCATGGATAGACATATCAGAATGGGAATGGGACATGGAATTAAAATGTGTGGCCACTGGGAGATCCTGCTTTTTCTGGCGGACCGAGCGTAGGTGTTCAGCAAAATGGTCTCCCAGTCTGCGTCGGGTCTCACCAATATATAAAAGGCCACACAGGGAGCACCGGACGCAGTATACCACACAAGCTGACTCACAGGTGAAGTGTCACCTCATCTGGAAGGACTGTCCGGGGCCCTGAATGGTGGTGAGGAAGGAAGTGTAAGGGCAGGTGTAGCACTACCCCATAACCCTCCATTTTTCTTTCATTCATGTACCTACCTGTCCAAGAGGTTCTTAAATACCCCTAATGTTTTAGCCTCCACCACCATCCCTGGCAAGTAATTCCAGGCACTCACAACTCTTTGTGTAAAAACCTTACCCTGATGTCTCCCCTAAACTTCCCTCCCTTAATTTTGTGCATATGCCCTCTTGTGTTTGCTATTGGTGCCCTGGGAAACAGGTATTGACTATGCACCCTATCTATGCCTCTCATAATCTTGTAGACCTCTTTCAAGTCCCCTCTCATTCTTCTACGCTCCAAAGAGAAAAGTCCCAGCTCTGTTAACCTTGCTTCATATGACTTGTTCTTCAAACCAGGCAACATCCTGGTAAATCTCCTCTGCACTCTCTCCATAGCTTCCACATCCTTCCTATAAATGAGGTGACCAGAAATGAACACAATAAGTGCTGGTGGTAATGATGGTGGTACTGCATTCACAACTCTGCGACTTCTTAGTCTTGGGCAGAACAAAGGTCAAAGAGTTAAGAGTCAAAGGACACTACAGCACAGAAACAGGTCCTTCCACTCATCTAGTCCATACCAAACTATTAATCTGTCCAATCCCTTTGAGCTTCACCAGGACTGTAGTCCACCATACCCTTCCATCCATGCACCTATTCAAATTTTTCTTAGGTGTTGAAATAAAACCTGTATCCATCACTTGCGCTAGCAGCTCATTGCATGCTCTCATCACCCTCAGAGTAAAGAAGATCTCCCACATGTTCCCCTTAAACATTTCACCTTTCACCATTAAAAGATGACTATTATTTGTGGTCTCAACCAAGCTCAGCAGAAAAGGTCTGTTTGCATTAACCTATTTATACCCCTCCTAATTTCGTACACCTCTATCAAATCTCCCCCTCAATCTTCTATATTTCAGGGAATAAAGTCCTAACTTATTCAACATTTCCTTATATCTCAGATATAAAAGTCCTGGTAACATTTTTATAAATTTTTCTCTTCACTCGTTCAACCTTATTTACATCCTTCCTGTTGGTAGGTAACCAAAACGGCACACAATATGCCAAATTGTGTGCATAGATAAATGTTTTATACAACTTCAACATAATATCACAACTCCTGGACTCAATACACTGATTAACAAGGGCCAATATTCCAAAAGTTTTTTTTTAAACTACCCTATCTACCTGTAACTTCTAAGGAATTATAGATCTGCATCTCAGATCCCTCTGTTCTACCGAATTCTTCAATGCCATAGTGCTCACCATGTAAGAACTAACCTGGTTGGTCCTAACGAAGTGCAACACCTCAAACTTAACTCATTAAATTCCATATTCCATTTCTCCAGCTGATCCAGATTCCACTGCAAGGTTTGTTAATCTTCCTTGCTGTCCGCTACACTTCAAATATTGGTAACATCCACAAATTTGCCATTTCAATTTACCAAATTATCATACAGAAGGTTGATATAAATGACAAATAACAATAGACCCAGCACCAATCCCTGCAACACACCACTAGTCACCAGCCTCCAGTTACAGAGGGAACAATCTACTACCACTCTATGGCTTCTTCTATGAACCAAATGGCTAATCCAATCTACTTCTTCATCTCAAATGCCCAGAGACTGAACCTTCTTAACCAACTTCCCATGTGGGGCCATGTAAAAGGCATGCAGACAACATGACTGCATTGCCTTTATCAACTTCCCTAATAAGTTGCTTGATTTACGCTTTAAGATTGGTTCAACATGACTATCATGGACAAAGCCGTAATGACTATCCCTAATCAGTCTGTCTATCGAGATACTTATATATCTGGTTCCTTCAAATAAATTCCGTATTACTAATGTCCGGCTCACTGGTGTGTAATTTCCTGGTTTATTCTTAGGGCTTTTCTCAAACAACACAGAACAACATTAGCTATCCTCCAATCCTCCGGCACCTTACCCGTGGCTAAGGATGTTTTAAATATCTCCACTAGGGGCCCTGCAATTTCTGCACTAGCTATCCACAGAATCCAAGGGAACACCTTGTCAGGCTCTGGAGATTTATCCACTTTAATAGGTGTCAAGACAGCAAACACTTCCTCCTCTGTAATCTATATAGGGTCCATGATCTAACTGTTGATTTGCCTTGCTTCTACATACTCTGTGTCAATCTCCTAAGTTAATACAGATGCAAAAGTTAATTTAAGATATCCCACATCTCTTTCAGCTATACGCATGGATTACCATTCTAATCTCCCAGAGGACCAATTTTGTCCCTTGCAAACCCTTTGCTCTTAACATATCTGTACAGTGAATCCCTTGGGATTCTCCTTCACCTTGTCTGCTAGGCCAACTTCATATTTTCTTTTAGCTCTCCTTAAGGGTTCTTGTGCATTTCATATACTCTATAGGTACCTCATTTGTTCCTACCTCCCTATACCTGCTATACAATTTTTTTTCTTAACCAAGGCCTCAATATCTCATGAAAACCAAGGTTCTATTAATCTGGTATGCTTGCTTGTTACTCTGACAGGCACATACAAACTTTGTACTCTCAGAATTTCACTTTTAAAGGCCTTCCACTTACCAAATGCACCTTTGCCAGAAAGCAGCCAGTTCCAATCCAACCTTGCCAGATCCTTTTTGATACCATCAAAACTGGCCTTTTCTCTGATTCAGAATCTCAGTTCCAGGACCAGACCTATTCTTTTCCATTATTACCTTTAAATTAGGCTGTTTCCATTGAGAGTAGGGGAGATTCAAACGAGAGGACATGATTTGAGAGTTAGGGGGCAAAGGAAACACGAGGGGGTATTTCTTTACTCAGAGAGTGATAGCTGTGTGGAATGAGCTTCCTGTAGAAGTAGTAGAGGCCAGTTCAGTTGTGTCACTTAAGGTAAAATTGGATAGGTATATGGACAGGAAAGGAGTGGAGGGTTATGGGCTGAGTGCGGGTAGGTGGGACTAGGTGAGATTAAGAGTTCGGCACGGACTAGGAGAGCCAAGACGGCCTGTTTCCGTGCTGTGATTGTTATATGGTTATATGGTTATTACGATCACTAGATGGAAAGTGTTCTCCCACATAAACTTCAGTCACCTGCCCTGTCTCATTCCCTAACAAATCTAGTAAAGCACTCTCTCCAGCTGGGACTTCTATGTACTGCTTAAGAAAATTTTCCTGAATACATTTTTTTTTGCATACACTTTCCCATACAACCCTTTCACAATATGGGAGTCCCAATCAACAAGTTAAAATCACCTAATATCACAACCATATGTTCTTGCAACAGTTGGTGATCCCTCAACAAATTTGCCCCTCTAAATCCCACTGACTGTTAGGTGCTCTAAAACAGTGGTTCCCAACCACCAGGCCGCGGATCAGAACCGGACTGCAAAGCATGTGCTACCGGGCTGCGAGGAAACGGTATGATTTGGCAGTATGAAGTGATATGAGTCAGCCATATTGCTTCATACCACCAAATCATATCATTTCTTCGTGGCCCAGTAGCACATGTTTTGCGGCCTGGTACCAGTCTGTGGCCCGATGGTTGGGGACCACTGGTCTAAAATATAATCTCATTTACATGGTCATACTTTTCTTATCCCCCTGTTCTACCCATAAAGCCTAATTAAATGAGCTTTCCAGTCTGTCCTGTCTGAGCACTGCCATTGCATTTTCCTTGATTCATAACGCCACCCCTCCCCTTTCATTCCCTCCATTTTTATCATATCTGAAACAATGGAACCACAGAGCACTGAGCTGCCAATCCTGCCTCTCCTGCAGCCAAGTTTTACTTATGCAATAATATCGTAATTCCACATGCTGATCTTGCCTTAAACTCATCTACCTTCCCAAAAACATACCTTGCATTGAAACATACACAGCTCAGTACTTTAATGGGCCAATTGGTCTATTTCTGCTCCTACATCTATGGTCTTGTTAATCCTATCAATGCACAACCTTCTGGTTCCTGACTTTGTATGTAGGCTTAACAACATCTTTCTCCACAACTAGTTCATTATCTGTTCTGGGGCTTAGGGACCCATCCCAGAAGAACTTAAGAACATAAGAAATAGGAGCAGGAGAAAGCCATCTGGCCCATCGAGCCTGCTCTGCCATTCAATAAGATCATGGCTGATTTGGCCATGGACTCATCTCCACCTACCTGCCTTTTCCCCCATAACATTTAATTCACCTTTACAGAAGTCTATCCAACTTTGTCTTAAATATATTTACTGAAGTAGCCTCCACTGCTTCACTGGGCAGAGAAATCCACAGATTCTGCACTCTCTGGGAAAAAAGTACTTCCTCATCTCCAATCTAAATCTACTCCCCCGAATCTTGAGGCCAAGTCCACTAGTTCCAGTCTCACCTACCAGTGGAAATAACTTTTCTGCCTCTATTTTATCTTTTCCTTACATAATTTTAACTTTTCTGTAAGATCTCCTCTCATTCTTCTGAATTCCAGTGAGTATAGACCAGGCAACTCAATCTCTTCTCATAGTCTATCACCCTCATCTCTGGAATCAACCTGGTGAACCTCATCTACACCGCCTCCAAAGCCAATATATCCTTCCTCAAGTAAGGAGACCAGAACTGCACGCAGTACTCCAGGTACATGCAGGTACTGTGGCCTCACCAGTACACTGTACCATTGCAGCATAACCTCCCTGTTCTTCAATTCATGCAGAAGCACCTCATGGTTGCAGGAGGGGTATGATTGGCAACTAAATATTCCTGGATTTCGTTGCTTCAGGTGTGATAGAATCGGAGACAAGAGGGGGAGGTGTTGCATTGCTTGTCAGAGAAAATATTACAGTGGTGCTTTGGCAGGAGAGATTAGAGGGCTCATCTAGGAAGGCTATTTGGGTGGAATTGAGGAATGGGAGAGGTGTAGTGTTACGAACTCCCGTAACTGGATCACTTACCAGCAAAGATAGAGAGGTCCGTTGAAGTCTGATGGTACTATTTTTAAAAGTATTTATTGATAAAGGACACAAAAATAAGATTAATGCAAACATACAGATAATCTACGTCGTCAATACTAAATCTAAAGCGCAGGTATAATAATAACCAATAGGAAATAGCTCTATTGTTGTCTAGGGGATAATGTATTGTCTGATGGAAAGATAACAGTCACTATCAGTTCGGTCAAGCTGCAGCATTGTTGGGTTCAAATGCGATGCGGTTTAAACTTGCCCCAGGTCTTTTATGATGCCAATCCGTTGAGTCAGGGGAGCAGGCTTCCCCATTGTTAGCTAAAAGCTGTTTTCCGTGGTTCCAGCCACAGAATCGAACGCACGTGGCCTCCTTCAGATGACTTCCTGCTGTTACATGGTCGCTTAACGTTTCTTCTGGTGCGTCTGAGGGATTGTTCCTACAGACCCTCTTTTATCCTGACTCACAGGGTCGTAGATGTCAATCAGTTTGGGGGTGTGCACTCTCTCCCTCAACCAGCCCACTTTGCCTGAGGGCATTCACGTAGTATAGTAGCTCAATCCACAAATTGGTCTCCAAGAGACAATGGTCATGTCCCGTAGCTTTACATCGCCGGGGAAACGAGCCAGCCTGCACGTCTCTTTTTCCATTTCCTGGGCCCCTTGACCCAACCCAACAGTGATCTTGCGATTCTCACAAAGGAGGGGGCTACGGACGTAACAGTAGTAACACTTATAGGAGTGTATTATAGACCACCTAATGGGGAGCGAGAATTGGAGGAGCAAATTTGTAAGGAGATAGCAGATATCTGTAGTAAGCACAGGGTTGTGATTGTGGGAGATTTTAATCTTCCACACATAGACTGGGAAGCCCATACTGTAAAAGGGATGAATGGTTTGGAGTTTGTAAAATGTGTGCAGGATAGTTTTTTTGCAGCAATACATAGAGGTACCAACTAGAGAAGGGGCAGTGTTGGATCTCCTGTTAGGGAATGGAATAGGTCAGGTGACGGATGTATGAGTTGGGGAGTACTTTGGGTCCAGCGATCACAATGCCATTAGTTTCAATATAATTATGGAGAAGGACAGGACTGGACCCAGGGTTGAGATTTTTGATTGGAGAAAGGCTAACTTTGAGGAGATGCAAAATGATTTAGAAGGAGTGGATTGGGACAATTTGTTTTATGGGAAAGATGTAATACAGAAATGGTGGTAATTTAAAAGTGACATTTTGAGGGTACAGAATCTTTATGTTTCTGTTAGGTTGAAAGGAAAGGTTAAAAGTTTGAGAGACGAAATGGTTTTCAAGGGATATTGAAAACTTGGTTCAGAAAAAGAGAGATATCTACAATAAATATAGGCAACATGGAGTAAATGAGGTGCTTGAGGAATATAAAGAATATAAAAAGAATCTCAAGAAAGAAATTAGAAAAGCAAAAAGAAGGTGCAAGGTTACTTTGGCAAGTAAGGTGAAAATAAATCCAAAGTGTTTCTACAGTTATATTAATAGCAAAAGGATAATGAGGGATAAAATTGGTCCCTTAGAGAATCAGAGTGGACAGCTATGTGTGGAGCCTAAAGAGATGGGGGAGATTTTGAACAATTTCTTTTCTTTGGTATTCACTAAGGAGAAGGATATTGAATTGTACAAGGTAAGGGAAACAAGTAGGGAAGTTATGGAAACTATGATGATTAAAGAGGAGGAAGTACTGGCGCTTTTAGGGAATATAAAAGTGGATAAATCTCTGGGTCCTGACAGGATATTCCCTAGGACCTTGACAGAAGTTAGTGTAGAAATAGCAGGGGCTCTAACAGAAATATTGCAAATGTCATTAGAAACGGGGATGGTGCCAGAGGATTGGCATATTGCTCATGTTGTTCCATTGTTTTAAAAGGGTTCTAAGAGTAAACCTACCAATCATAGGCCTGTAAGTTTGACATCAGTGGTGGGTAAATTAATGGAAAGTATTCTTAGAGGTGGTATATATAATTATCCGGATAGACAGGGTCTGATTAGGAACAGTCAACATGGATTTGTGCGTGGAAGGTTATGTTTGACAAATCTTATTGAATTTTTTGAAGAGGTTATGAGGAAAGTTGACAAGAGTAAAGCAGTGGATGTAGTCCATATGGACTTCAGTAAGGTCTTTGACAAGGTTCCGAATGGAAGGTTCGTTAGGAAGGTTCAATCGTTAGGTATTAATATTGAAGTAGTAAAATGGATTCAACAGTGGCTGGATATTTGTCAGGTTGGAGATAGGTGACTAGTGGTGTGCCTCAGGGATCTGTACTGGGTCCAATGTTTGTCATTTACATTAATTATCTGGATGATGGAGTGGTAAATTGGATTAGTGAGTATGTAGATGATACTAAGATAGGTGACGTTGTGGATAATGAGGTAGGTTTTCAAAGCTTGCAGAGAGATTTAGGCCAGTTAGAAGAGTAAGCTGAAAGATGGCAGATGGAGTTTAATGCTGATAACTGTGAGGTGCTACATTTTGGTAGAAATAATCCAAATAGGACATACATGGTAAATGGTAGGGCATTGAAGAATGCAGTAGAACAGAGGATAATGGGGCATAGTTCCCTTAAGGTGGAATCTCATCTGGATATGGTGGTGAAGAAAGTTTTTGGTATGCTGGCCTTTATAAATCAGAGCATTGAGTTGGGATGTAATGTTAAAATTGTACAAGGCATTGGTAAGGCCGAATTTGGAGTATTGTGTACAGTTCTGGTCACCAAATTATAGGAAAGATGTCTACAAAATAGAGAGAGAACAGAGAAGATTTACTAGAATGTTACCTGGGTTTCAGAACCTAAGTTACAGAGAAAGGTTGAACAAGTTAGGTCTTCATTCTTTGGAGCTTAGAAGGTTGAGGGAGGGCTTGATATAGGTATTTAAAATTGAGGGGGATAGATAGAGTTGACGTGGATAGGCTTTTTTCCATTGAGAATAGAGGTAATTCAAAGAATCACAGTAAGAAGGCATGGACATGAGTTGAGAGTTAGGAGGCAAAAGTTTAGGGGTAACACGAGGGGAAACTTCTTTACTCAGAGAGTGGTAGCTGTGTGGAACAAGCTTCCATTAGAAGTGGTAGAGGCAGGTTCAATTTTGTCATTTAAATTAAAATTGGATAGGTATATGGACAGGAAATGAATGGAGGGTTATGGGCTGTGTGCAGATCGATGGAACTAGGTGAGAGTAAGTGAGAAGGGCCAAGATGGCCTGTTTCTGTGCTGTAATTGTTATATGGTTATAAGCACTCCCAAGTCCCTCTTTTTACCATTTAAATAATACACTGCTCTTTCATTTTTACTCTAAACATCCAAGCTGGCTGAATGGAACTGCTGAAATTTGAAACAAAACACATAAATATCATCTCGGTCTACAAACCCCCTAATGAACCATTCATGTGGCCACCTAACCTAGATCTCCACGACAAACTATACCTCATTATTGGTGACTTTAAGAGTCATAGCACCAACTGGGGGATACAAAGATGACGATGCAAGTAGATAAGTTGTATCATGGGCTCTAAGCAACAACATTGAGCTATCATTCAAGTCAAAGGACACCTCTACCTTCACAAGTGCCAGATGGAGAAAAGGATACAACCCAGACCTTGCCTTTGTTACCTCGTCAAGCTCTGACCTGTTCATGTGAGCAGTCCTCCAGCATATACCCAAATCCCAACATTGTCCAGTCCAGGCAGAATCTCTTCCAGTTCTGAGACTTGTACCATCAAAATACCTACCAAGATCTAACCTGAGAAAAGCGAACTGGACATCTTTTACAGAATCCCTTGATCAACTTATCAATACCATACCACCAGAAACTGATCATTATGATGAATTTGTCTGACTAATCTGGAAAGTT
Organism: Hypanus sabinus; assembly: GCF_030144855.1. Taxonomy (NCBI): domain Eukaryota; kingdom Metazoa; phylum Chordata; class Chondrichthyes; order Myliobatiformes; family Dasyatidae; genus Hypanus; species Hypanus sabinus. The sequence continues at coordinate 173,010,343 of NC_082708.1, read as the reverse complement.
GCGCAGCAGAACATACCTAGAGGCTGCAGAACCAAATATATTTGGGGATTGGCTAGACATATCAAGCAAAGTTTTGATGAGTATGTTAACTTATATGACCAAGACCTGTTTGGTCAAGACACAATTGAAATGGGAGAGTCAGTTCTGTCCCTACTGAGCCAAGAGGGACAACAGCGTTGGCAGGAACCGACAGAGAACACAGACATGACCAAGAACAGTAAGAAGGCATGGGCAACAGTTCGGAAACTCAACTCAGACAACAGACCACCACAGAGAATTGCTGCCATAACACCCAAACAGATTGCCCACCAACTAATTATAAATGGACGACCAACTAACAAGGAACAGGGACAAAAAAAAAGCAACATCAGGAGATGGAAGCAACACACACAAAATGCTGGTGGAACGCAGCAGGCCAGGCAGCATCTATAGGGATGAGTGCTGTCGACGTTTCAGGCCGAGACCCTTCATCAGGACTAACTGAAAGGAAAGATAGTAAGAGATTTGAAAGGAGAGGGAGGGTAAAATGCAAAACGACAGGAGATCGGAGGGGGTGGGGTGAAGCTGAGAGCCAGAAAGGTGATTGGCAAAAGGGATACGGAGCTGGATATGGGAAAGGATCATGGGATGGGAGGCCTAGGAAAAAAGAAAGGGAGAGGGTTGCACCGGAGGGAGATGGAGAACAGGCAGGGTAATGGGCAGAGAAAGAAAAAGAGAGAGGAGAAAAAACTAAATATATCAGGGATGGGGCAAGAAGGGGAGGAGGGGCAGTAACAGAAGTTAGAGAAGTCAATGTTCATGCCATCAGGTTGGGGGCTACCCAGCCAGTATATAAGGCGTTGTTCCTCCAACCTGAGTGTGTCTTCATCTTGACAGTAGAGGAGGACTTGGATAGACATATCAGAATGGGAATGGGATGTGGAATTAAAATTTGTAGCCACTGGGAGATCTTGCTTTCTCTGGCGAACCGAGCGTAGGTGTTCAGCGAAACGGTCTCCCAGTCTGTGTCAGGTCTCACCAATATATAAAAGGCCACACCAGGAGCACCGGACGCAGTATACCACAACAGCCAACTCACAGGTGAAGTGTCGCGTCACCTGGAAGGACTGTCTGGGGCCCTGAATGGTGGTGAGGGAGGAAGAGTAAGGGCAGGTGTAGCACTTGTTCCACTTGCAAGGATAAGTGCCAGGAGGGAGATCGGTGGGAAGGGATGGGGGGGGGGATGAATGAACAAGGGAGTCAGGTAGGGAGCGATCCCTGCGGAAAGCAGAAAGGGGGGGGGAGGGAAAGATGTGTTTGGTAGTGGGATCCCATTGGAGGTGGCGGAAGTTACAGAGAATTATACGTTGGATCTGGTGGCTGGTGGGGTGGTAGGTGAGGACAAGGGAGACCCTATCCTGAGTGGGGTGGTGGGTGGATGGGGTGAGGCCAGATATGTGGGAAATGGGAGAGATGCATTTGAGAGCAGAGTTGATGGTGGAAGAAGGGAATCCCCTTTGTTTAAAAAAGGAAGATATCTCCTTCATCCTGGAATGAAAAGCCTCATCCTGCAAGCAGATGTGGTGGAGACAGAGTCAGCTCTCTCAAACAGGAATAACAATTTCCCACCTCTCACCCTAGAAGAATTAAAGGATGAAGTATCACAGCTAAAATCCAACAAAGCTGCTGGCATAGATGGGAATCTTAATGAATTCCTTAAACATCTTGGACCTAATGTACTCCACTGGCTTCTGTCCCTTTTTAAACTGTTGCCTAAGATCATTAAAAATACCGAAAAATTGGAGAAGAGCCAAAGTTGTTGCTCTCCTAAAACCCAATAAAGACCCCAATATTCCTAAAAACTACAGACCGATTTCCTTGCTCTGCACTCTCTATAAACTCTACAACAGACTCATACTGAAAAGAATATCCCCCTTAGTCGAAGATCTTCTGACACCAGACCAAGCCGGGTTCAGGACAGGCCGCTCTTGCTGCAGTCAGGTCCTGAACTTAACCCAGTATACTGAGGATGAGTTTGAAATGTGACAAATTACAGGGACAGTATTTGTCGACTTAACAGCAGCATACGACACTGTGAGTCACAGAGGCCTTCTACTGAAGTTATCTAAAATGTTAAAGAAAGAAACCACAGTCAGATTAATAAAAAGCCTCATAGAAAATTGTTGCTTTTATGTAGAAATGAATGGAATTAAGAGTAGATGGTGTCTACAAAAGAACAGACTACCAGAGGGATCAGTCCTGGCAGCTCTACTATTTAATGTTTACACAAACGGTCAGACCAACCAACCTTTCCTAACACACACAGGTTTATCTATGCAGACGACCTATGCATAGCAACACAAGCTAACACCTTCCAAGAAGTTGAAGTATTACTTACAGCAGTCCTCGAAGCAATAAAGCAGTATTATGAAAAATGGTCTCTGAACCCAAATCCATCAAAAACTCAAGTGTGTGCATTCCACCTTTGGAATCGAGAAGCAGCTCGGAAACTTGAGATCTTCTGGTGTGGGAAGGAGCTTGAACACCATCCGACTCCAAACTACCTGGGTGTGACACTGGATAGGACGCTCTCATTTGCCACCCACATCCAAAAACCGAAGGAAAGTTGGCTCTCGCAATTCTCTCTTGAAAAAATTAGCAGGCACGAAATGGGGAGCTATTGCTCGCACACTTAGATCTACTGCCCTAGCACTCTGCTATGCACCTGCAGAATACTGTGCACCTGTGTGGGGCAGATCAGCCCATGTGAAGAAATCAGACCCATTGCTTAACAAAGCCTGCCGAATAATCACAGGCACACTGCGCCCCACACCCACTAACATCATTTACAGACTTGCAGGCATTGCTCCCCCAGAGATCCAAAGACACACTACAACAAAAATTGAAAAAGGTAAACAAACTCGGATCTATGGCACCCACAACATCATCATGTGCCAGTTTCCAACCACCTAAAATCAAGGAAAAGCTTTGCTATAGTGGAGGAACTACCATACGGAACATCCCCCCCAAACATACAGGATTGACCTCTGGCAACAAACAGAAACCTGAACCCCACCAAACAAAACAGTGCAAGGCCCCACAGAAATGTTGCCAGACGTGGCACTGCTTGACAGACAGAAGTGGTGCACTCTTAAAGCAAGAGTGGGAGTTTGTAGGATGGGAGACAATATGGTGAAGTGGGGTTAAAGACCAGCAAATCCTGTGAGTGTGGCAAAAGAGTACAAAACATTAAACATGTTCTGCGCAACTACCCACACTCACCTGATTCAGCTGGCACTGACCTGCTTAACATCAACCAAACAACACTAGAGTGGCTGGCTGTCTGGTGTGACAAGCTATGTTGATGATTTTTCCTTCCAAAGTAGATGACCTTGCTTTTACCAACGATGTACTCCATCTGCCATACCATTGCCCACCCCCTGCAACTCCAGTTTAAAACCCCTCCCCACTATGCAATATTGGCAAACCTTCCCACTAGGATATTAGTCCCTTTCCAGTACAGGTACAAACTGCCCCTTCTGTACACGTCTTATCTTCGTTCAATAAATAGTCCAACGATCCAAAAGTCTTAAGCCCTCTCTCCTGTACCAACTTCTTAGCCACTTGTTAAACTGTATGCTCTTCCTATTTCTGGCCTCACTAGCATGAGGTAAAGGTAGCAATTCTTAGATCACAACCCTGTAGGTTCTACCCTTTAATTTAGCACCTAACTCCCTGAACTTAGTTTACAGTACCTTGTCACCCCTCCAACCCATATTATAGACCACTACCTCTGGCTGCTCACCCTCCCAGTAAAGAATGCTGGGGACTCGATCTGAGATGTCCCTGACCCTGGCCCCTAGGAGGCAACATAACATCCAGGAAACTCATTCTCATCCGCTGAACCATCTTCCTGTTCCCCTAACCAACAAATCCCCTATTGTTATAGTCCGTCTCTTCCGCCCCTCCCCCCCCCCCCCCGCCCCACAGCTCACCTTCCCTTCTGAGCCACAGAGCCAGACTCAGTGTCGACGACTTGACCACTGTGGCTTTCCTCTTCTAGGTCATCCATCCAACAGTATCCAAAGCAGTATATCTGTTGTTGAGGGAAACAACCACATGGATGCCTATCCCTTTTCCCCCTCCTGAGGGTCACCCAGTTTCCTCTGTTCTGCACCTTGGCTATACAATAACTACTGTATCTCCCTGTCTGTCCTGTCTATCAGTGCCTCAGTCTCCTGAATGATTGGACTTTATCCAGTTACAGCTCCAACTCCTTAACATGGTCTGTTAGAAGATGCAGCTGGGTAGACATTGCAGGTGTACTTGTCAGCAACACTGGAGGTTTCTCTATCTTCCTACTTTCCACAAGTGGAGCATTTCTACTTTACTGCCTGATAACTCTACTGCTCTAAATGTGCAATGAGAAAGAATAAATAATGAAAAAATTTATGAACTGCAATGCAGTAGGATAGGATGCTTTCTATAATGCATCTGTAAAAACTGGAATGAATTATCGAGGATGTACCAAATTCTACCTACCATTCAATCATCGACAGGGTAAACTTGTCCTCATGGTCATAGCAGTCCCCTTACACACCCTTCCTGCACCCTAGCAAACTTCTTTTGTCTACTTTGTCCAATTCTAATAGAGGGGCTTCACCTTGAAACTTTCTGTTTTTCATTCCATAGATTCAGCCTGACCTGCAAAATATTTCAGTATTTTCTGTTTTTTTTCATTCCAAGAGACAAATGGATTTGAATGCAGAACTGAAAAACTAAAGAGGCAGGTCCAATTTTTCCAGGAATGTCATTAACATTACAATTATGCACCACAAGACACAAGGACATGGTGAAACTGATGTAGCAATATTGGGTGAGGAAACAATTACAGCTATCCTGACAGATGCAATCATAAAATTGTTACAGCAGAGAATGTCATATCCATTGAGTCTAGATCAACTCTTCAAGGACAAATTTTGTCAGTCCCTTTCCTGACTCTTCTCACAAATGCACAAAGAATCAAAAATTCAACACCCTGTAAAAGTATTCAGCCCCCAACCTTTTATTAGCATAAGCAAGTATTATAACAAAAGGCTTTGATCAACTTAACTGAGAATTTTAATTTGTGAATCACATTTTTTTCTCATAGTGGAGCCCAAAAATAACAGGGAAAATTGTAAAGCATGAAAGACTTAAAATTCAAAAACTAGAATGTCAGCAGCTTAAAAGTACTAATGCCCCTTTGCTCAGAACTTAGTTGGACCATCTTTCACAGCTATCACAGCCAGTAGTCTTTTCAGATAAGAGTCAATTAGCTTTGCACAACATGACAGTGCAAGATTTGCCCAATCTTCCTTGTAAAATTGCTCAGACTGCACCAGATTAGTTGGGGTTCAACGGTCAACAGCAATCTTGAGGTCTTACCAGATATGTTCAATTGGGTTAAGGTCAGGAGTCTGACTGGGCCACTCAATGACATCAATTTTGCTCATTTGAAACGACTTAATGGTTGCTCTAGCAGTATGCTTTGGGGTGCTGTCTTGCTAAAAGATGAACTTCCTCCACAGTTAAAGCTTTCTGGCAGAGGCTAGCAGGTTTTTATCCTGAATCTCTCTGTACTTAGCAGTATTCATCTTCCTATCATTCCTGACCAGATTTCCAGTCCCTGCTGCTGAAAGGCATCCCCAGAGCACGATGCTACCTCCAGCATCCTTTAAAGTAGAGATGACATTACCTGGCTGATGCAAAATATTAGATTTACGCCACACGCACTTAGTGTGTAGACCAAAAAGTTTCACTTTAGACTCATCCAACCACAATATCTTCTTGCACATCTTTACAGTATCTGAGTGATGCTCTGCAATACCTTTACGAGCAAGAATATGCCTTTTTTTTTAAAGCTAGTGCTTCTTCTTTGTCACTCTTACATAAATAACATCTTTGTGCAAGACCTTGGAGATTGTGGAGCCATGAATTGCATTTCCAGTTGCTGCCACTGATTTCTGCAGCTCACTCAGTGACAGTTGGCATCACAGTGGCCTCTCTTACAAGAGACATTCTTCTCTGGCAACTAAGTTTAGAGGGGTGGCCTCTTTAGAGGGCTGTGGTTTCTTATTTTTCCCACTTTTTCATGATGAACTGCACTGAGCTCTGAGACATGTTTAGTGCTTTTGAGATGGCCTTGTACCCTTCCCCAAATTATTGCTTCTCTATTATCATATCCCTAACTTGCCTTGAATGCTCTTTTATCCTCATTTTGGTTTGGGTCTGTTGAAAACCTACCGTACTGTTGGAACTTTCAGAGAGAGACTATTTATTCAGAAATCCTCCAATTTTCACATCAACAAATTGGTAAGGTAATATACCATATTGCACTGGAGGAAAGTTAGCATACAGTAATTGCAAACGGAATGAATACTTCCTTAGTCTCACAATTTTGGCTTTTAATTTTCAGTAAATTGTTGATAGGTTTTGGAATTGTTCTTTTAATTTGGCATGATGCACAATATTTTGTACAATAGCTCAAAAAATCCTACTTCAATATATTTTAAATATAGAAAATGAGACAGTAAAATGTGAAAATAGTTGTGCAGGTTGAATATTTTTTCAAGGCACTGTAAATGCAGATGCTGGAAATCAGAAAATGTAAATAGCTCAAAACACGCTGCGTGTCAGGCAAAATCTATAGGAAGAGGAATAGGGAAAATACTTCAAGTTAAAAACACTTTCTCATGAAGAGAGAAAAAAACAAGTTTTAAGTAGCAGTACGGTTGAGGATGGACTGATACAACAAAGGGAATAACTGCATCTCTGATAGGCCGAGTCGAGGCTTACAGTGGGGATAAGCTGTCAAAGAATTTATCAATTTCTTACAAAATAAAGTTTCAACAAGATACATCATCTTTTTACCTTGTTTCACCTTTTGGAATTCTAAGGAACTATTTCATTTGCATCTCCCTAGCCTGCTCTCCACCAAACACCCTTCTGTCTCGGATTAAATCTCCTTCAGTTACATGGGAAAGTAGTATTTTTATTTCACTATGTTATTCCCTCTCATACTGACAGACCCAGCAAGGAGGTGCAACAGATAAAACGAATGCCAGACACAGCAGGAGCTGCCATTTAAGAGTGGCAAATTTGAGAGCATCTGTTTCTGGGGTGGAACTGTTGGTATTAAGGTCAAAATGCAAAGTATGACAATGTAGGCTTCAGCATAGTCAAGCTCATCATAAGCTTACATCCAATCCATTTTCACAATGCATTTTATCAGGAAAACTAACAATATCATCAAGGATGCCTACCATTCCTTTTCCTCTCTTCTACCTTTTGGGAGAAAATATAGGAGCTTGGAATTCCAAATGATTAAACTTAAGAACAGCTTCTTCCCCTTCAGACCTCTAAACAAATCAGCTCTATCACATCACCTTCCTGGTGTTGCTATTACATTCTCAAACCCTTAATTCTATCTCTTCCATTACTGTCACTTAGGCATTTATTTCTGATCTGCCTCAGTTCACACTACTATAATTTGCATCATTCTATTATTTCTGCATTCATCGCTGCATTTCTTGTATAACAATATACAATGTGTACTCTGTGAGCTTTACATGTGCAAGGAATTTAAGGGTTTTACAGACAGAGATTGAGTTGTAGTGAGTGATTCGATTTGAAGAGGAGTCAAAGTGGACTAATTTTGGTGCCTATTCGCCTAAACAAATGGCAAGGTTAAATCGTTTTAAGCACCAAGCCAATTTGTAGAGGTCAAGAACAGCTTCAGGCCAGGCAGTAACTCAGTGACTGGGGCCTAGCGGGACACAACCCAGTGATTGAACAATTTAAACGCAAGGAAAGGCCGGGTGCCGGGACTGCAGCCGAGGATCAGGATGATTTCGCTCACTCTCCTATATTGTTCATTCCACCCTCCACAACAATGAGTCTGTGAGTCTGCTCCCACTACGTGCTTCTGTCTGTGAGTTTTAGTGGTTTGTGCCACTATACAATGAACTTCAAACAAAAGCTTTCCAGCAATTTGGGTCAAAGGACGCAATTTGGTTTGGAATGCTGTTGCTTCTTTCTATTGTTTGCACGATTTTTATTTTGATTTTCCTTTTTCTCTCAGCATTAGGTGTTAGTCTTTCTTTTTTCCTTTTAATTGGATTCTTTCAGGTTTCTTGCTTTGTGGCTGCCTGAGGCAGACAAATTTTAAGGTTGTTTAGTTTATACATACTTTGATAATAAATTTACTTTGAATGTTTGAATTTCATAAACTAACCGGATCTGCTCCATTGGTGGAAAAGGCTCAGAGGAAAACTGACTTGATCTTGTTCCTAATTCCTAAGATCCTATGGCTAGTCCATACTACAAACATGGCTTATCAGTGGCTGAGGAAATGGATGCAACAGCCTGTGACATATTTAAGATAAAGGCTGTTACTGATCTTTTCATTCTTGTGGAAGTTTGCCTAATGCATTCTAAACATCCAGACAGCAGCTACAAAATTTTCCTAATCAGCCTACAGATATATCAAAAAAAAGATTCAATCAAGTTGGATAAACAAAATTTCTCTTTAATCATTTGTGTTGGCTCTCCTTTTATCAACTTCTCCAAGTACCTGTTAGAAATAATTAGAAAAACTTACATTAAATCAATAACTATTGCCTGGTGCTATTCCTTGCAATGTTTTTAAACAAGGGTGTAAATTTGCTATTTTCCTATTCCTCATGTCACATCCAAACGTACTCCAGAAGTTGGAAAAGATCAAGATGGCAAGAAATTCACATTGATTGTCCAACTGACTGTCACTGAACATTTTACTGTTGCAAAGAACAGGTGAACCAAAATGCAGGACACTGGCACGGAGACAGAGTTAGGATGCAGACAGGGCGTGAGTGTGGCTAGGACTGAACGGCAAACAGGAGACAAGTGGCAGTCAATATTACCTTGACACGGAGTGTTGCTGGAGCTAAACAGCAAACAGGAAAGGGAAGCAGCAGGCAATACTTATCTTGACACAGAGAGACGGGGTTACACAGGTAAACCTCGGTACTGAACTAAAACTTAGAATACACAATCCTAGGCGGCCGGGTACGTGAATTACCACACTGGATAAAACAATGATCTGGCAATGAGTGGATGCATAGCCAGGATATTTATGCTGCAGGTTTACATGAGCATCAGGTGTGCCACAATCAAAGGGAATTAGGAGAATATGGGGAATTAACGGTCGAGACCGTGGCATTTACTAAAGAGCATAAAATGTTTGTTTTCCCTTTCCCCCACTACCTTTCAGGACAATTGCTGTAACTGTCACTCAAACCAAATAATTAAAACCAAGCCCCAAATTAATTTCATTCAAGGACCTTGATATGAGCTTAAGATGAACCCATGAAGCTGTTGACCTAAGCTGTCATCGATAATGCATTATCACTCAGCTTATTTTGCCCCATTGCAAGATTTGGTCAAAAGAATTTAAAAACTGCCTCTACACATATTGTCACTGAATGTCACTTTACCTTTTGAATAGACCTTGACATTACATTAATTGAACCAGCTGATTTCAACGTCATTCTATTTGATCAAGATCTTCAAGGCCAATTAATGAATGCATCTATGTATCATGAGGGGATTTTTATTTATTCAACTTTCTGGATGTGAACATCACTGGCAAGGCCTAAATTTATTGCCAGTTCCCCAAATGCCTCTGTACAGATGGCTGAAAGCCATCTATTCAAATCACTAACGAAGGTCCTCTCATAAAACTGTTGGATTGGGAATTCAAGGAGTTGGACCAAGCAACGTTGGCAGGAAAGTGATAATATTACCAAGTCAAGAACACCTCTGACTTGGAAAGGAACCCAAGGTAGTGGTGATATTCCCTTGCACTTCTCTTTATCTATCTTCATGGCTAGGGAGATGATAATTAAGCAAGTGCCATGAATATGATATAAATGCAAACTAACATTTCAAGTAACAATCATAGAGGAGACTTAAAAAAGCACATGTTGTCATGGATGGATTTTCATTCTGGTAATGGACAGCAAACCAATGCCAATTGCATGTTTGATAATATAAAACTGTTATCACGGTTAGGTGATAACAACTTCATTTCAGAATTACTTGAGATCTGTGTTAGAATACCAGCTGCTGGAAAAATGAAAGAATAGTGGAAAATCTTTAATATTGTCAAGAAAGTTCAAAACTTTTCCTGTGGAATCAGATGTCAATGAGTAGTGATGGACAATACTATTTCAAGATTATCTGTAATCTATTACACAGTCCTTTGACAACTTGGGTTTCATAATGGGGATGTTCAACAACAATATCTGGACATTGCAGGAGTGTAAAAAGCCAGAAATACAATACATTGTTAAAGCAAAGCTCTGGAGTTGCCAGAAATATTTAGAATATTTCCTTTTATTAAAAAGATAGCTGTTATTTACAAAGAACCAATTATCAGTGATAGTGGTGTGCAAGGGGGGCTGGGAAGGGAGGGGCTGTTTTACTGTGAAAGATGGGATGCCATTCTAGCATTGAGGTTAACACAATGCTGTTACAGCACAGGGCATTGGAGTTCTCCCCATGAGCAGGTAGGTTTCCTCCAGTTGCTCCAGTTTCCTACCACAGTCCAAAAAACATTACATGTTAGTAGGTTAATTGGCCATTGTAAATTGCTCCATGATTATCTTATGGTTAAATAGATGGGTTTCTGGGCAATGCAGCTCATTAGACCAGAGGGCCTGTTTCATGCTCTATCACAAAAAAAATGAAGAAAGCACACGCTGCAAAGAGCTTGGAATGTAAAAGTTACAAAACCTCTTGGCATACCTTGCACCAACCTCTAGGAAGTTCTCTTCAGTCAAACTATGGCCCCCAACAATACGAGAATGGAAATCCTTGAAAATTACAAATAGCAAGATTTGACTTTCAAGATGCAGTACAAATTGCTATATAAGTGGAGATGCAGTAAATGTGGTGTACTTGGATTTTCAGAAGACCTTTGACAAGGTACCACACATGAGGCTACTTAGCAAGATAAGAGCCCATGGAATTACAGGAAAGTTACTAATGTGGGTGGAGCATTGGGTGGTCAGCAGAAAACAGAGATTGGGAATAAAGGGATCCTATTCTGGCTGCCTGCCGGTTACCAGTGGAGTTCCACAGGGGTCGGTGTTGGGACCGCTGCTTTTTACGATGTATATCAATGATTTGGACTATGGTATTAATGGATTTGTGGCTAAATTTGGTGATGATACAAAGATAGTGGAGGAGCGGGTAGTGCTGAGGAAACAGAGAGACTTTAGTTTAGACAGATAGTTTAGGGGAATAGGCAAAGAAGTGGCAAATGAAATACAATGTTGTAAATTGTATGGTCATGCACGTTGGTGGAAGAAATAAACAGGCAGACTATTATTTAGATAGGGAGAAAATTCAAAATGCAGAGATGCAAAGGGATTTGGGAGTCCTTGTACAAGATAAGCTAAAGATTAACCTCCAGGTTGAGTTGGTGGTGAAGAAGGCAAGTGCATTGTTGGCATTCATTTCTAAAGGTATAAAATATAACAGCAGAGATGTGATATTGAGGCTCTATAAGGCACTCATGAGACCACACTTGGAGTATTGTGTGCAGTTTTGGACTCCTTATTTTAGAAAGGATATACAGTACTAACACTGGAGAGGGTTCAGAGAAGATTCACGAGAATGATTCCAGGAATGAAAGGATTACCATATGAGGAACATCTGACAGCTCTTGGGCTGTATTCCCTGGAATTCAGGAGAATGAGAGTGGACCTCATAGAAACATTCCGAATGTTATAAGGCCTGAAGGGTCGGCCCTAAAAATCAACTGTTTATTCCTCTATATAAATGCCGCCTGACCTGCTAAGTTCCTCCAACATTTTGTGTGTGATACTCCAGATTTTCAGCATCTGTGGAATCTCTTGTGTTTAGGTAACGGTGAAGGCTAGTTTTCATTGACTTGGTGTGAGGAACCTTAACATTTTTTCATTATATATGATTTAAATATGGACATTAGAGGCCTGTTCAACAAGCATACAAATATGATGGTGCTGTGGATAGACAGGAGGGTAATCTTTGTTTATAGGATGATAATGACAACTTAGTAAGATAGGTATGCATTGGCCTATAGACAGCCTATCTTACTAACTTACTGACAAATGTGAAATGAGGTACTTTGGGAGGATTAAAAAGGCTAGAACATGCATAATGAATGTAAGGAACCCAGGGATATTAAGAAACAGAAGGACCTCGGTAAACATTCCAAGGATCTCACATGTGTCAAAGAAGTTGATAAAATGGCAAAGAAGTCATGTGAGACACTTACCTTCCGTAGCTTGCAATATAAAAGCAGAAGGATTACAGTAAAGCTTATATAAAGTAGTTAGGCCACGAATTAGAGTGTTATGTGCATTTTAGACACTGTACTACATGAAGGAGGTGTTGCACTCTCCAATGCAAAGAGAGATTCACCCAGATGTTGCCAAGGGTTGAGCATTCCAGTTATGAGGAGAAACCTGATGTGCTTCCTTGGCAGAGCAGGAAACAGAAGGTTGATTATACATAATGCCGAGGGGCATAGAAAGTCGATAATTAGAAACTTCCCATTTCCTACCAAGACAGAGGCATACAAAATTAAAAAGGTACAGGTTTAAGGTAACAGGTAGGAGGCATTAGAGGGGATCCATGGAATATATTTATTTGACCCAAACAACGCTTGGAACTGGAACACAGTGCACAATGCATTAAGCATATGACCAAGATGGCGGTGCGACGCAGTTTACAGCGGCCACTCCGGAGCTGATATCTGTTATTTGTTAAGCAGAGTGCCATGCACAATCCTAATCTGATGAAAAGCAGATGTGGGAGCACAGAGGAACATCTGGAAATCTCCACAAATGCCTTCTTCATTACTGCTTGCTGCTGTTGTGAGATCTGGGTCTCTGCTGAAAAGAACAGGCCTCCAGTCCTCGGGGTCGCATTGTCGGTGGCGTCATAGTGCACTTGGCAGAGGATGGTGTTCAGAAAGCCTGTGCTGGAGGGGATGGTTGGAGGCTCGGAGGTTCAACGGGCTCAGAATCCACTGCAGTCGGGGCGCTTTCACTGTGTGCTGCATCAGCGAGGCGGAGTCCAGCGCCGTGGAAGTCCATAGTGGGAGTACTTCCTTCTACCACCTGCATGGGATGACGAGTCTATCGGGACCCTGAGGACTTTGGAAATTGTGTGGTGGTTTCTTTCGAACTTATAGTCTTTTAACACCTTTGAACTACTTTTACTGTGCCCATGGTCTGTTTTTTTTTTATCAATTATGGTATTGTCTGCACTGTTGTAACTACATGTTAACTATATGTAACTATGTGGTTTTGTGTAGGTCTTGTAGCTTTAGTAGTTGGTCTCTTGACTTGGTGTGTCAGAGTAGTCCTGTTTTTTCTGGTGGCTTTGGAACTCCTTTCTGGGGAACGCACTAAGATGGTAGTGCAATATTAATATGCAGCAGCCTCTCCGGACTGGATGTGGGGATTACCAAACGTTATGTGGATTTTCTGGTGTAGTCTGTTTTGTTGTGTGCTTTTGTGATATCATTCTGGAGAACATTGTCTCATTTTTTAACTGAATTGCATTTGTGGTTCCTCAATGACAATAAACTGAAACTGAACTGAACTGAATGCAGACACTTTTAAGCACTTAAGTATCTAGCTGAGTACTTGGATCTCAAAGGCATAGAAGGCTATGGACCAAATGCTGGATTATGGGATTAATATAGTGATGCACTAAATGGTCATCACAGATGAAGGGAGTCTTCATGTGTTATATAACCTTGCAACCCAAATTTCTGTCATCCTTCTATCCTTAACTCAAGAAAAAGTATGAGAAGATAATACTGGAATAAGGAGCATCAGTGACCTCAGTATTTTTTCATTTTTTTGTATGAGCACCATACAGATCAACACCACCATCTATAATGATCATGAAGCAAAAAGGTAAATGTGACAATGAGACTGGTTGTGCCAAAGCAGCCAGGACACAAATGCAAACTTGCCCCAAGAGCACAAAAGTCACAAATCCCTATAATGGCTGCCGTAATAAACTTACTCTGTAGGCACCACTCTTCAGATGTTGAGATATGAAAGTAGATACTTATTCCTATGCATTCCTATAACTCTTGAATAACAATCATCCATTTTCAAGAAGAAGCAATGCCATTCAAAAATCCTTTACATGTAGTTTCTAACTGTCAAAATAGCTGTGAAAAATTGTAGAAACGTTGGTGGCAAGTGAGAGAAAAATTTAAGAGTATTATACTGCTAGGGGATAAACAAAACAATTTTTAATCAAATAAAACCGGTCTGAAAGGTGTTGCAAGAGTGTAACTGCAGTGCAGTTAGTAGACAACAAATGCTGCAGCCATGGTGAATGGTAATACACTGGTGTGCAGCAATGTTAATCACACTGATCTCTTACCCTTTACTGTGTCAAACTTTGAGCATCAGAAGTAAAGATAACATTCCACCAGTCTGATTTGTGCCTTGAAGATAACTTAAATATTCTGGGCTTTCAGGGAGTGAGCAACACATTGCAAGATGACCAGCCTCTGATGTGCTCCTGTTGCCATAATGTTGCTGGACTATTTAAATTTCTAGTAATACACAAAATAATGTTGGTAGCTTGACAGTAACTGTATGTTGAATATCAAGCACAGGCATTTAGTTTACTGGAGAAGCCTACCACTTGCCATATGTTACAAAATTGTATTTATTTATTGAACAATACAGCACAGAGTAGGCCCTTCCAACACTTTGAGCCACACTGCTCTATCATCCCCAACAAACTCGATTAACCCTAATCTAATTACAGGACATTTTACAATGACCATTAACTTACCAGGTAAAACTTTGGACTGTGGGAGGAGACTGGAGGGCCTGGAGAAACGTACAATGACTCCTTACAGAACGGTGCTAGAATTGAATTTTGAACTACGTTGTAAAGGAATTGTACTAACCCAGGCATGGGCAAACTACGGCCCGGGGGCCATATGCAGCCCGTTAAGCTTTTTAATCCGGCCCGCAGAACTTGATGAAATTATATTAATAAACCTTGTTAACATTTTTTCCCCGCAATTCTGGCGTTTTCCCAATAGATGACGCACTCTATATACATTGACCTTTGTTGAGGTGCAGCGTATTACTCCACATTTGTGCTTTACTCTTTGTTCGGCTCGACCTATTTGTGTGAACAGGCGTTCAGCGTCATGAACGTCAACAAAGCCAGCCACAGATCCAAGTTAATTGACCAACACCTCAGATCCATCCTGAGAATTGCCACAACAAAACTAAATCCAGACTTTGATGCGCTGGCTAAAAAGGGAGACCAACAACACTGTTCCCACTGAAATTAAAAATAAGTTTCTTCGTTGTGTTATGTAAAAAATGCACTTGAAAATACTTTTTTCAATAAGCCTTACATGTTACATGTCATTTCTGTTAAGTGATGGACATGAGTAGTGCGCAAGTGCACGTACGTTCTCAAAATAAAAAATGCGTTCCAGATCAAATAACACGCTCCGCATACTGGCGCGCTGTCACTGTTCTGTCCTTGTGCTGGTCGTTGTTGAGTTTTGGCACAGGGGACAATTGAATAAGAAGGAGCAGGACAAGTAGACCTGCATCTCCTACCGTTTTTGAAATAAAGAGTCAGGAGGAGAGTGATGATGATAATATCTTAAAGGATAACAGAATTTTCAGTGCTTTAAAATAATAACTGTTACTATTAAAAAAAGCTGTATTTTATTCATTTAATTTTCAGTGTTTTAAAAGTCATTTCAATAAATAGCTAAATACCGTGGGACTTCAAAGACAGATATTTTGTTGTAATGCATTTGTTCATTTTCAATTGAAATTAAAGCACATGTTTTCTACATATCCCATGATATTTTATTTTCTCTTATGAGGTGTATTACCAAAACACTCCATCCATCTGCTCCTGGTCCGGCCCCCCTGTCAAATTTTAGAACCGTTTGTGGCCCACAAGTCAAAAAGTTTGCCCACCCCTGTACTAACCACTATGCTACTGTGCCACAATTACTCAAGGTTATCATGTAAGCAGCATGCAAGCAGAGGCTGCCACATAAACTTCTGCATCACCTCCCAAACCTCATTACATCAATGTAACTGAACAGTGATGTCATTATTAGCAAATATCTCCAATTCTGAACTTATAATGGAAGGAAAATCACTGATGAAGCAATAAAACTCTGTACCAATGTCTTGGGGCTGGAATAACTGATCTCTAACAATTGCAGATATTTTATTTGTGAAAAATACAATTCCAGCCAGAGGTAAGTTTTCCCTCAATTCCTGTTAACTTCAGTGTGTCAAGAGCTCAATGCCATATTCAGTCAAATGCTGTCAAGGTCAAGTGTCACCTCTCTACCCTATTGAGATTTGGAGCTAAGAGCTCCTGACTAAACAAAAAAGACCACTAAAATGTGCAGGATAGTAGTGACAGACATTAATGATTGAAGTGCATCTTCAGGCAGTTTCATGGTCACCATTTTTAAGGCAGTCACTATTATGGGAATTGAACCAAAGTCTTCTAGTCAGTGGTCCAAACTTCACATTCTAGTCCAGTAATTTAGTCAGTACATCACTGACCTTCAATGTTTTGGAGCCATCTCAAGGAGCTTACAATCCATGTAAACAATAAAAACATATTTCTACTCTAGGGGAATACCAATGATGGCAAGTAGTAGATGATTTTTAATACAGCTAATAAGAAATTTATGAGAAAATGTGAACAGTGAAAATGGAGCCCATTAGTACAAAGTATAATACTAGTCCTTTGCTCAAGGAATTTAAGGAAATGGGCATTTAAAAGTTAACAGAGGAGTTTGTGTATGGACAGTACGGTCAGCTTGTGTAGAGTCCATGTTCAAAAAATTGTAAAATTAAATACAAGCAGTCTGTATGTTTACAACTCAGGCATTGGCTTATATCTAGATACTCATCCAAGCTATATGTGGAATTACTTCCAGGACATCCTAAAAAGTTATCTATTGTTCTGACAATAATAAAGTGAGAATACAAATTGCATATGATATTGCATATTGCTTATCATGTTTACAAATTGGTTTCATTATATTAACCATGACAAACCAGTAATCAAGACTTGTATTGACAACAGCTATATCCAAATATTCAAATCATGGAAAAGTACGTTAGATACTATTGCAGTTTCTCTGTTGCCAACAGAAAAAAAAGCTTCTATACAAATCTAGTTTAAGAATTCTTTAACCCAGTTCAGAAACGTAGTCACATATATTACAATAATGCTATTTGTCTCACTTTTGGGCAGAGAAACCTTATTCTAAAAACAAATGTTAAGTCTCTAGCTTTACAAATATCAGGGACAGCAATGAAAAAAAATAAACAGTACACTTATTCCAATGTTGAGCGAGACTTAAAATTAAAAAAGCATGAATTTCATACACCGCCTGAAATTTCCCACACTGAAAAGTCACCAGTAACAGATGAAGAGTGGATTACAGGAATAAAAACAGCAGATTGAGCATCCCCCACAACCCAAAATTTTAAGTATTGTCTGGGGGAGTGAGATACGAGGAGATAGAAATAACCGATAAGGTGAGGGCACATGTATCATCACCGTCAGCTTATAACGGTGCAATCGAACTAATAAAACCAACAAGCTTAGCAAGGATTTCCTTTGTACAATTTCTTTCTTCCTTTTTAGCAAAATCGTTGCGGCCTATAATGCTCCTGGAGGCCCAGCCAGCACTCATTTAACGAAGAATAAAATTTTGCTTTCATTCAAAACAAAATATAGATTTTCATTTTTCACTGAAAGTAAAAAGCATCATAACCTCTTATGAAATGTCATGCGGTTTAGTGAAGAACGTGCGCCGCAGGGAAGGGGGGCAAGCTCTTGAAACAGCTAATACTTTTCCAACAGTACATCTAAGAAATCCTATCAGTCATAATGCTTTAAAGGGAGTTGAATCCATCACTGTACAGTTATAAATGTTTTAATAGCGTATTATAAAATTAATCTAGCCCAAGAATGCACTTTTAGAAAATGCACTATTAATCCAGACTTTTTATTGAAAATGAGTCAATAAAGGCCACGTTTGAGATTTCAATTACCAGATACATTTTTAAAAAACTGCAACCATCCAGTACATGGGCGCACACAAAAGACTGTCAAAATGACAATTTGCAAATGAACTCCGCTACGCACCTGCCGATTTCTTGTCTCTTTTTTGGGGGGGAGGGGTTGGAGTACAGCAGTTGTGTGTTCCTTTTAGTGATTGTTGCCTGTGGTTTGGATCGCTCCTCTCAAGTCTCTCTCACAGTGTGGCTGCTGGTGTCTATGGTGATGGAGAGAGGGAGGGAGGCGGCGGCGGTGCTGCTGCTGACAATAATGATGCGAAGCTCACAACTGCTGCCTGCCGCCGTCGCTCGGCAATCGCAAACACCACCTCAGAACAAGAAAGATGTCGCTGTCTAGGTTTTTTTTTAACCCTCCTCAAACTCTTTCACCCCTCCTTCTCCTTTTTCCTTTTTTAACCACACCGCCGCCGAATGCGTATTTACAGCAACGCTGTCAGTCTGTCTACCCCGTGAGGGAAGCAACAAACCACCCCCCTCACCGAGCGGCCGCTGCCAACTAGAGAGCCGGCCCCTCCTGCCGACCGCCCAGACCACCAATCAGAGTGCCCTGCGCGCGCGTTGCTCGAGCCTCCACTGGTCCTTCGCCCACCGCACTTCCAGCCAATCGCCGCTCTCGGCTGCTCCGCGCGAGGGTGGAGTGCGCTCGCTCCCTACTCCGAGCGCGGTGCCGCGCGCTCGCTCGCTCGCTGCTCGGACCGAAGGTGGCGCGCGTCCGCTCGCTCGCTGCTCGGACCGAAGGTGGCGCGCGTCCGCTCGCTCCCTGCTCGGACCGAAGGCGGCGCGCGCTCGCTCGCTCGCTGCTCGGACCGAAGGTGGCGCGCGTCCGCTCGCTCGCTCGCTGCTCCGGTGGAAGGGAGCGCACGGGCGCCTGATGGGCGAGGGCGGAAAGATAACGGCTTGTTTCCAGCCTAACTACCCAAAGGCACTCTAATGATGAAAGGCTTCGAGATTTTGAAAGGAGCAAGATAGAGAGGACCTCATCCATTTTGATTTGGCATTATCGGATAAAATGCAAGATTTAAAGGCAGGTTTCGGGAGTGAAGTTGTCAAATACTTCTGTAGGGGAGAAAGTGGAGGGCATTAGAGACTCCCTGCCATCCAATCTTGATCTGATGGGCTTTATTGTAATTGATTTTACAAACTTCGAAGGTTTTAGATGTATTAAGACTATGAAGTAAAATAATAATCTAAGGGATTAAAAACTGTAGAATCTGAAAATAAGAAGCATAAATCGTGCAAAGCTCAGCTGAAAAAGCGGCATCCTTTGAAGGTAAATAGTTAAGATTTCAGCACGAAGACCCTTGTTCTTATTCAGGGTCTCAGACCTAATTCTATTTCTCTATAGATGTTGCCTAACTTGCTGAGTGTTTCCAGCATTTTTCTGCTTTTGTTTCAAAATTATTATGAAACTTGACAGGAGAGATGCAGTGTTGATGTTTCCCCTGGCTGAAAACCAGGAATCATGGAGTCAAAAAAGGGAATCCGAAATTCAAGACAAAGAAAAGAAATTTCTTCACACAGTAGACAGTGAGTCCTTGGAATTTCTACCCAGAAAGATGTAGATGTTCAACAACTGAGTATGTTCAAGAGAGATTTTCAAAGAACTTTCATGGTTAAGGGATTTGATACAGGAAAGTACAGCTGAGATTTAAGAAAGCAGCTGGGAAAAATATGGGTATTTTATGAGCTTTAAGATAACCTGACTCATTGCTTACAATTACAGTTTTTATTTATGCAAAGTTGAAATGGCCAGACCTTTAGACTTTTTTTTCATTCGTACTTGGTCAGGCATCATCAATGGAGGCAAGGGATGGTTGCACATTTTGGGTTGAACAGGGTCTCAATAAGAAATGTTTGCAATCCCTTTGTATCCACAGATGTTGTTCGACTAGATGAGTACTTGCTACAGTTTATTTTCAATATGCCACCAAAGAATCTTACAAACTTTTATAGAGGTATAGTGGAGAACATTCTGATCGGTTTCATCAGAGCCTGGTACGAAGGCTCCAAAATGCAGGCTCTCAAGAGAATGCAGAAAGTTGCAGAATCAGCCAGCTCCATCATGGACATAACCCTCCCCAACACTGTACTTCAAGAAGTCAAATCCATCACTGAGGAACCTCATCAAGTAGGACATGCTTATGCCGCAGCAGGTGAGGAGGTATTGAAAAGAGATCTTCAGGAGCTCTATTAGAAAGCTGAAAAGCAGGACCTCCAGGCTAGTCATCTCTCAATTTCTGCCTGTGCTATGTGCTAGTGAGGGTGAGAATAGGAGCATTCGGCAGACAAATGTGTGGCTGAGGAATTAGTGCAGGGAGCAGTTTTCTGGATGAATGGGATCTCTTTTGCAGAAGGTGCAATCTGCACACAGGTTACAGATTCCTTGCAGACAGGTTTGCCAGAGCTATTTGGGAGGGTTTAAGCTACTTTAGCAGGGGAATGGGAACTGGAGTGATAGGGCTGAAGATGGAGTAGGTGGTTAACAAACAGACTTCTAGCAAGGGGAGTCCGTTCATGGGGCAAAATTGCAGTCAATGGGATGAGTTGCAATGTAAAAGGTGGACAAAATCAAAAAGGGTGATGAATAGAGGACAAAAGGTGTTATATTTGAATGCACACAGTATACGGAATAAGGTAGATGAACTTGTAGCACAGTTACGGATTGGCTTGTATGACATTATGGACATCACTGAATTGTGGCCAGTAGAAGATTATAGCTGGGAGATTAACATCCAAGAATACACATTGTATCAAAATGACAGGCAGGTAGGCAGAGGTGCTTCTGTTGGAAAAAAATATTAAATCAAAACCTTAGAAAGAGGTGACATAGGATCAGAAATGTGTAGAATCATTGTGGGCAGAACTAAGAAACACCAAGGGTAAAAAGAACCTGATGGAAGTTAAGCACAGACCTCTGAAAAGTAGCAAAGATATGGACTACCGATTACAATGAGAGATAGAAAACGCAAGTAAAAAGGGCAATGTTATAATAGTCATGGAAGATTTCAATATGCAGGTAGATTGGGAAAATCAAGTTGGTAGTGGATCCCAATTGGGGGAATTTGTAGAATGACTGTGAGATGATATTTTAGAGCAGTCCGTAGTTGAGCTCACTAGGGGATCAGTTATTCTGGATTGGGTATTGTGAAATGAAATAGAATTGATTAGAAAGCTTAGGGTAAAGGAACCCAGTGTGCATGATAAGGTAGAATTCACCTTGAAATTTGAGAAAGGGAAGCTAAAGTTAAACCTATCAGTGTTATGGCGGAGTGGAGGGAATTATAGAAGCATGAGAGAGGAACTGGCAAAAATTAGTTGGAAGGGGACACTAGCAGGGATAATGGCAGAGCAGCAATGGCTGCAGTTTCTGGGATCAAATCGGAGGTTGTAGTTTAGATACTGTACATCCCAAAGAAAAATAATTTTGAAAGCAGGGTGACACAACCACGGCTGACAAAGACAGTCAAAGCCAACATAAAAAACAAAGAGATAGCATATGATAGAGCAAAAATGAGTGGGAAGTTAAAGCATTGGGAGGCTTTTATAAACCAGTAGAAGGCAACTAAAATAATTATTAAAAAAAAGGTGGAATATGAAGGTAAGATAATGAATAATATTAAGATATTGAAAATTTCTAAAGATTTACTGTATAAAGTATAAAAGGAAGGCGATATAGAGCTGCTGGAAAATAGTGCTGGAGAGGTAGTAATGGGGGACAAGGGAATAGCAGATGAACTGGATAAGTATTTTGCATCAATATTCACTGTGGAAGACATTAGCAGTATGTCAGAAGTTCAAGGGCATCATGGGGCAGAAGTGAGTGAAGTTGCCATTACTAGGGAGAAGGTGCTTGGGAAACTGAATGGTCTGAAGGTAGATTAATCACCTGAACCAGATGGTGTACATTCTGGAGTTCTGAAAGAGGTGGCTGAAGAGATCATGAAGGCACTAGTAATAATCTTTCAAAAATCAATAAATTCTAGCATGGTTCTGGAGAGACTGGAAAATGGGAAATCTCACTCCACTCTCCAAGAAGAGAAGGAGTCAGGAGAAAGGAAGCTATTGGCCAGTTAGTCTGGCCTCAGTGGTTGGGAAGATGTTGGAGTTGATTGTTAAGGATGTGGTTTAAGTGTATTTAGACCCACATGATAAAATAGGCCAAAGTCTGCATGGTTTCCTAATGAGAAAATATTGCCAGACAAATCTGTTCAAATTTTTTGAAGAAATAACATGCAGAATAGACAAAGGAGAATCAGTGGATGTTGTGTATTTGGATTTTCAGAAGACCTTTGACATGGTGCCACACATCAGGCTGCTTAACAAGTTAACAACCCATGGTATTACAGGAAAGATATTAGCATGAATAGAGCATTGGCTGTTTGGCAGGAGGAAAAGTGTAGAAATAAAGGGAGCCATTTCTGATTGGCTGAAGGTGACTTGTGGAGTTCCATATGGATTTGTGTTGGGAACACTTCTTTTTACATTATATGTTAATGACTTGGATGATAGAATTGATTACTTTGTGGCCAAGTTTATGGATGATACGAAGATAGGTGAAGGGGCAGGTAGTGTTAAGTAAGCAGAGAGGTTATGGAAGGATCTAGGTAGATTAGAAGAATGGGCAAAGAACAGGCAGATGGAATACAGTGTCAATAGGTGTATGGTCATGGACTTTGGCAGAAGAAATAAAATGGTAGACTGTTTTCTAAATGGAGAGAAAATACAAAAATCTGAGGTGCAAAAGGATTTTGGAGACCTCATGCAGGATACCTGAAGGTTAGTTTCCAGGTACAGGAAGGCAAATGTAATTTTAGCATTTATTTTAAGAGGACTAGAATATGAAAGCAAAGGTGTAATGCTGAGGCTTTATATGGCTCTGGTGTGGTCTCACTTTGAATATTGTGAGCAGTTTTGGGACCCTAATCTAAGAAAGGATGTGCTGACATTGGAAAGCACTCAAAGGATGTTCATGAAATTAATTCAGGAATTGAAAGGCTTATATGAGGAGCGTTTGATTGCTCTGGGCTAATACTCACTGAAATTCAGAAGACTGAGGAGGGATCTCATTGAATGTTGAAAGGATTCAGTGGAGTGGATGGGGAGAGAATGTTTTCTGTGGTCCAAGACCAGAGGACACAGCCTCAAAATGGAGGAACATCCGTTTAGAATAGAGGTGAGTTGGAATTTCTTAGCCAGATAGTGGTGAATTTATGGACATCATTGCCACAGGCAGTTGTGGAGGCCAAGTCATTGGGTATATACAAAGCAGAAGTTGATAGATTCTTGTGCCCTCATCTCATTACTACCATTGGAGAAGAGGTACAGGAGCCTGAAAACAGACACTCAATAACTCAGAATCAGTTTCTTCCCCTCTGCCATTTGATTTCTGAATGCACCACAAATCCATGAAAGTTATATCTTCATTCCTTTCTTTTGCACTATTGATTTATTTTCATAATTTATAGTAATTGTATGTCTTTGCACTGTACTGCTGCAACAAAACAACCAATTTCATGTCATATAAATATGCTTCTGATTCAATTTTTTCTCCTGTTTCTACTATCTGCATTTCTTTTGTCTCATTAATTCTGGTTTTTGATTAATGCTTATTTCCTTAAGTTCTTTGTCCTAACTAGATCTTGGCTCTCCTATACTTTGGTAAATCTGTTGCTTCACAGCCTGATGTGGAGGGATCACAACCTTGTACAAAACAATTATTCTGCTGCTCTGCATTTTTCTCAGTCTCCTTTGTAATCTCCGGCATATCTAAGTAGAAAGAACCTAAATTTGTGCTCACCAGTCTTTTCTTTTTATATATCTTTAAAAGTTATTAAAGTCTATTTTTAAAGTTTCTCTAACAGTTGACTCTCATATTCTATCTATTTTTTTGCTTGGGCTTCCTTTGCTGAGTTCTAAAAATTTCTAATTTCGCAGCCCAACTGCTTTTTCTGGCAACTTTATAAAATTCTTTCCTAGACTTGATGCTCTCTTTAATTTAATGCTATCTTTAGCTTTTCTAGTCTGTCATGGAATAAATGGAATCTTCTGAAATTGGCAGGCTAAACTTGTTGGTACTGCCAGGCTCCAGCTAACCATAATCTATCGAACTGATTTGGTGAAGGAACAAAATTGGAGTTAAAAATTGGTTAATGATGCAAATCTAGGTAGGATTGGGAACGTTGTCAAAAATATAGCAAATGAACATTATGTAGAAAACTGTCAGGTCATCCATATGAAACAGCAAAACAAAATATTAAGTGCTGAGAGACCGAATAGAGTTACGTACAAAGGCCTTAGGGGTGCTTGTCGCCCAAGTCACAGAAAGTCAACATGCAGGTGCAACAAGTGATTCATAAGGGAAATCATATGTTAACTTTGAATTCAAGTAGATTTGAAAACAAGAATGAAAAAGTCTTACTGCAAATATGTGAAAGATATATAATAAAATCAATTCCGGGGCATTCTTACAGTTTTGATATCTTAACCTATGAATAAATGTACTTGCAATCAAGGGAGTGCAGCAAATATTCACGGGGCTAGTTCTAGAGATGATCAATTTGCTGACGGAGGGAAGGTTGCATTATCATGGACTGCATTCACCAGAGTTTAGAAGAATGAGAAGAGCTGTTATTGAAACTTACAAAAGTTTTCCAGCACGTTAAAAACTGGATGCAGGGAAAACTCAGGAGCCTAGAACTACAATTTCAGAATAAAGGCTGCTTATGACCGAAGTAAGAAGAAACTTCTTTATGCAGAATGTGGTGAATGTTTGAGCCCCAGAGAGCTGTGGAGCTGCTCAACCTTTCATACAGGTTACTAGATTCCTGATTATTAAGGAAATCAAGGGATATATGAATAGTGCAGGAAAATCATATTAAGTTTAATCAGCCATGGTCTCAAGGAATGATGCAAGCTCAGAAGGTTTAATTGGCCAGTTTCTACTCATATTTCTTCTGTTCTCTCATACTGCTTGTAAACTATTCACAGATGGCATATGATGACAGGTTGATCAGTTTTTCACAGTGCCACCCCTGTCTGAGAAGGTTGTATGTTAAGATTTGACTCCTAGACCTGCCCTTAAAAACTGAGCAAGAAACTTCACAATATTTCTAATCTAGACAGGCTTATGATGGATTGGATTTGGATTGAAACAAAAACATTAAGGATTCTGAGGTCTTTGATCATTTTTAGAGAAATGAAAGGTGCCTTGGGTTATAGTTGTCAGAAACAGATTAAGGTTTATTAGCATTGACATGTGTCATGAAATTTGTTGTCCTGGGGAAGCCATACTGTGCAATACATAAAATATAAGTTATTGTAAGAAACATAACTAAATAGACACTGTAGATAAATAAATATATAGTGCAAAAAGAGCAGAATAGTGAGTCAGTGCTGAGGTGTGAGTCATATCAATACATCTCAGAAACAGGAATTTTTGGCAGCGTAAAGTGATGACAAAAAAGATAGTGAATATAGAGAGTAGTAATGTTTAGATTTGGTTTACCCTAAGGCAACCAGTGATATCAGTAACTACTGATAAGTCATCAGATGTTGCAGCTCAGAACTCAAGGTGGAATTAAGGGCCAAATATGCATGTGCACAGCTTTCAATGTTGTTTCATGCAGGGGAAAATAGATCTGCCATCAGTCTCTGTTCAGAATAATGACCAATATAATGCATTCTTAGCCACCAAAGTGGATTCTATATTCAATCCCAAGTCTGTCACTTGATAATTCAATTTAACTCCCAAAATGGTTAAATATATATATAAAATCATTGACCTTCCTTCTCCTTTGGATTCTATTTTATCACTTCTTTGGGCTCACCTTTTCCAAATTACCCATTTTTTTTGTCATCCAGTCTAAATTAAGTGACATCCAGGCACCTGCAAGAGTATTTCACAAAACACAGGTGTGAAGATATTCCTGACCCTTGAGTCTGGTACTGAGTGATGTTGATTGTTAATGTTCTTCACTTTTTTCCTGATAATATTTAGAAAAGTGGCTTCTTACAGCCCAAATACATTTGGAAAATACAGTATGAGAAGCTACTTTATTTTGAAAAGATGGTTCCAGGTGACAAACTGAAGAAAGCAAAATTAATTTTATGTTACAGTAACAATGAACAATTTTAAAACTGCAATACCACCACATTTCAGTAATAGATAATTCTTGTTAGAATCAGAGCAAACCAAACCTGGAACCTATTAGAACATCTTCAGTTGTATACTGGTTTTGCTAATTTAAGTCTGGGAGCTGCAGCCTCATGCAACAGAGAACTTGATAGTTACAGCACAAGAACAGGCATATCAATCCACCGTGACTATGTCAACCATGATACCATTTAAAATAATGCCATTTAGCTGGCATGGTCTGTATTTATGTATTTCTTCCCTATTTACATGTTTGTCTAACAGTCTTTCAGATGTTGCTATCTTATTTGCTTCTATTGCCATCCCTGACAGCACATTCCAGGCCCTTACCATTTTCTGTGCCATAGAATTTGACTCACAAAAATTATTTAAACTTACTTCATCTCATGTTAACAATGTGCTTTTCGTATTTGGCATTTCCATCCTTGAAAAATGACTCTGAATACCTATTCTAGCTGCACCTCTCATAATATTAAGTACTTATATCAGGTTGCTCCTCTCTTGCCAATACTCCAGAAAAAATAATGCAGATTTGTTTAAACACTCCTCTTAGTTATTATTCTCTAATCTAAGCAATCCTGGTGAACACATTTGGAGTCTCTCCAAAGCGTCCTATTGTACAGTGACCAGAAATGCACATAGTTCTCCAAATGTTGCTGAACTGAAGTTACAAACAGCTGCAGTATGACAATCCAACTTTAGTACTCAGTGCCATCACCTACGAAGGCAAGCATGCCATAAGCTGCCTTTACCACTCTATCCACTTGTGTTCTGACTTTCAGGAACTATGGACTTCAAAATAACAATCTCTCTATACATTAATTCCCCTAGGGTATTACAATTTGCCTTCTTCACCCCACACTTACCCAGATTAAACTGTGCATTTTACAGTTTTATTATTCCAAGATAGCGTCAGCAGAATGTGCACTCATGAGGTGGATGTAAAGAACAAAATTTAGATTTCCTAATGCCCCTGACCAAAAGATATTTTTGGGTCATCTTTTTCAAGGCTTTTACATGAAGAATAGCTTATCGTTGATGTCCATGTGCACTCACAGAACAGTACCTTTGGATAAGTGATTGTGATGAAATAATGAAGAAGGAATTGGCAAGAAGAACATTTCCAACTAGTTCTCCATGCTATTAGACTTTGAAGCTTAAAAAAATCTTACACATTGATTCTCTACAGAGGTTTTTATTTATTCATTTGATTTACTTATTATTAATCCCTAATTTAGTTTTGTTTTCACAGCATTTATGCCAGAGAATAATTTGCAGTTGCTTGTATTCTGTACCCATTTCTTCGCTGGGTAGTCTTTCCATGACAAGCACTTGCTGGTGTGTATTGAATGGCTGACAATATTCCGGTTTATTGTTCAAACATTTTCTAGTTTTATGCTAAAAATTAAACTTGTTTTTTTATTACATCAGTATTATCCCGTTTGGTTCAATTAAAGGAATGTCTATATACACATCTAATAATGCTTTACGTCTGTGCAGCACCAGCATATTTCTAGTTTTAGTTCACATTGAACTGAACTTGTTATTAGTTAGGAATTACCCATAACTGCCTTTTAGTTGTTGCTTCATTTGTGCATTTGGTTAACAGTTTTCTGATTCTAATTACAGGAACTGGATACCTATGAAAATCTGAATAATGATAAGTTTAAAACGTCAATCTTAATTAATAGTCTGTCCAATTTGTTCTGACACTAAAGCAATTTGATCTGTCAACTCTGTGGTAACGCATACTAAAGGAACAACATTAGATTCATATCCCCACTCTTCCCCCTTGTCCTGAAGATTATTTTCTTTCTTTTGCATGTTAATTTTTGACGGAATTAATTTATTCCACCATCCTTACAGTTTGTTTATAAAATGTAATTTTCTCACCAAGTCTTGAAAATCTTGGCCAATATGTGCAGAAAAAGGAAAAGGTACATCTGGTCTCCACAGTGACAGGGTTTGTGGATTCCACATGGAGATGCATCATTCAGCTATAACTAGAGAGCAGGAGTATAAGTAACTCATCTTTCTGAAAAGACTGAATAAGAAAGAGAAAGAGAGCATTAAATTGTAACAACTGTCTGAGCAAAATGATATCTTTTACATCCTCTCCTTGTATTTATTACCAAAAACTGTGTCTTTTAGCACTTAGACTCTAGGTGAAGAGTCTGAATTCAAAACATTGACTCTTCATTTCCTCCCATTGACATTGCCTAACTTGTTGAGTTTCTCCAGCATTTTGTGTGTTGCTCCCGGTTCCAGCATCTGTGGTCTTTTATGTCTCTGTTAAAAGTAAATGTTGTCAATACTGCAAGTTGTCAACTTTGGCATTGAATGTGAAATACTAAATCTGCCACTGTAATTTCTGCTGATATGACAAGTAAAAGAGTTACAGAACCAAAAAACACAACCGATCTATTGTCCCTCCATTCTGACCATTGAGTATGTAGATATGCTAATTATTTTTTTCTGGCACTTGGCCTGTAGTCTTCTAAGCCTTGAAGATCTGTGCGCTCATTTAGATAGTTCTTTAATGTGAATGTTTATGTCTCTGCCAACCTCTCAGGTGTTCCAGATGCTTTTGAGAGTTTTATCTTCACTCACTTGAGTAGAATATTCTTCTCTGCAGAAATGTGCTTCTACTAGATTCTCTTGAGACAATTCAGTTGGCTTCTCTTTTCAAACTAGTATCTCAAAATTAATAATAATATAATATTTTAGGATTAAATAGTTCAACTGGTTTTGTTTATTTTCAGAGAACGTATACAGTTTACAAACAGAAATACTCTTTGCTTGAATCCATGAAAAACAGAAGAACCCCAGAAGAATGAAAGACAAAAAACATTAGAACCCCAAAGCTTCCTCCCCCCATGCAAACAGCAGCAATGCATCAACCTGCCCCCTTCTCCCATTTCATCAAAAGGTGTCAGCACCCACCACCCACCAAGCAATAGTAATTACTGATGATATTTACCATTTTTACATCTATTTTTTTAAGTTCAGAGATACAGCACAGAACAAGCTCTTCCACCCAATGTCTGCAATCCCAGCAATCCACCTTTTTAACCCTGGTCTAATTGCAGGTCAATGTATAAGGAGCAAATAACCTACTAATCAGAACTTCTTTGGACTATGAAAGGGAATTGGAGCACCAAGAGGAAAGCCACATGCTCACAGGAATGTACAAATTTCTTATAGACAGCACTGGAATTAAACTTTAAACCCCAATACCCTGGGCTATAACAAGGTCATGTTAACCACTACACAACTATGGAACAGTTTTTCATCTTTTGCAGAGAAGTTGTAGACTAAAATTAGGCAAACAAATTCCTCAATATTATTAGTCTTCATGAAACTGCTGCAGATAATGAATGGTTGCAGAGAATACTATTAGCATATGCTCATGTAAAGCTAGCCTCATTAGTTGCTAACCTATGTAAACATAAATCTACAGAAATCCAAGTTTGGATAACAGTCTCTGCATTAAAAATTTACCTTCATCAGCTCAGTGAAGATCCAAGAGAGATTCCTGTGAATTTGATATTTGACCAAGTTGCCATTGATCTAGTTCCTTTCGTTCTGAACCTATTTCATGCTTTCAAAAGTTATGACGTCATTAGTAAAAATGTATCAAAGGGCTTGCCATTGAGGACTTTTTCAACAATGAAAAGAGATAGGTAATGATTTTCAATGAGGCAACTGAGGGAGTAATCGCCAGATCTATCCATGCACAGTTGAATGCAGAAATCAGAAAATTGTCCAAAATATCCACAGCTCAAAGTTCTACGTTCCAAGTAACTTAATTATCTAAGTACATATATGTCACCATATACTACTCTGAGATTCAATTTCTTTTGAGTATTCCAAATAAATGCAAAGAAACCCAAAATAATCAATGAAAAACTACACACAAATATGGTCAAATAACTAAAAGAACCATTGAACATTACAGCACAGAAACAGGCCTTTTGACCCTTCTTGGCTGTGCCGAACCATTTTTCTGCCTAGTCCCACTGACCTGCACCTGGACCATATCCCTCCATACACCTCTCATCCATGTACCTGTCCACGTTTTTCTTAAAGGTTAAAAGTGAGCCCGCATTTACAACTTCATCTGGCAGCTCATTCCACACTCCCACCACTCTCTGTGTGAAGAAGCCCCCCACAATGTTTCCTTTAAACTTTTCCCCCATCACCCTTAACCCATGTCCTCTGGTTTTTTTCTCCCCTAACCTCAGTGGAAAAAGCCTGCTTGCATTCACTCTATCTATACCTATCATAATTTTATATACCTCTATCAAATCTCCCTCCATTCCTCTACGCTCCAGGGGGAAAAAAGTCCTAACCTATTCAACCTTTCTCTGTAACTCAGTTTCTCAAGTCCCAGTAACATCCTTGTAAAGCTTCTCTGCACTCTTTCAACCTTATTAATATCCTTCCTGTAATTCAGTGACCAAAACTGCACACAATAC
Source organism: Hypanus sabinus (assembly GCF_030144855.1). Classification (NCBI taxonomy): domain Eukaryota; kingdom Metazoa; phylum Chordata; class Chondrichthyes; order Myliobatiformes; family Dasyatidae; genus Hypanus; species Hypanus sabinus. Next base: position 172,979,534 of record NC_082708.1, on the reverse strand, counting down.
TCCAAATTCAGCCTTACCAATGCCTTATACAACCTCACCATTACATTCCAACTCTTGTACTCAATACTTTGATTTATAAAGGCCAATGTACCAAGAGCTCTCTTTACTACCCTATCTACCTGTGACACCAATTTTAGGGAATTTTGCATCTGTATTCCCAGATCCCTCTGTTCTACTGCACTCCTCAGTTCCCTACCCTTTACCTTGTATGTTCTACCTTGGTTTTTCCTTCCTCATACTTGTCTGTATTAAACTCCATCTGCTATTTTTCAGCCTAATTTTCCAGCTGGTCCAAATCCCTCTGCAAGCTTTGAAAACCTTCCTTATTGTCTACTGCACCTCCAATCTTTGTATCATCAGCAAATTTGCTGATCCAATGTGCAAAAAAATTGTGCAAATATAAAAAGAAAAATATCATAGTAATAATAGATAAATAAGTAAACCTCAGTGGTTGGGAAAGTGTTGGAGTCCATTATTAAGGACAAGGTTTTGGGGTACATGGAGACTAATGATAAAATAAGTCAAAGTCGGCATTGTTTCTGGAAAGAGAAATTATGCCTCACAAATCTGTTAGAATTCTTCGAGTAAATAATAAGCAGGGTGGACGAAGGAAAGGAGAGCTAGTGGATGTCATTTACTTAGATTTTCAGAAGGCATTTGATAAGGTGCCTCACATGAGGCTGTTAAACAATATAAGATCCTATGGTGTTACAGGAGAGCTATTGGTGTGGATAGAGGAAAGGCTGACAGGCAGGGGGCAGCAAGTGGGAATAATGGGGGCCTTTTCTGGATGGCTGAAAGTGACTAAAGGTGTTCCTCAGGGGTCAATATTGGGACTGCTACTTCTGGTATACGTAGTTTTGTCAATGATTTCGATAGTGGAATTGATGCCTTTGTGGCAAAGATAAGTGGAGGTGTAGATAGTGCAGAGGAAGCAATGTGGTTGCAGCAGGACCTAGACAAATTGGAAGAATGGGAAAATAGTGGCAGATGGAATAGAGTGTATGATAATGCAGTTTGGTAAATGGAACAATAGTGCAGACTATTATCTAAGTAGGGAGAAAATTCAGACATCAGAAGTGCAAAGGGACTTAGCAGTCCTTATGCAAGCTCCCAGAAAGTTAATTCACAGATTGAATCTGTAGTAAAGAATACAAATGCAATGTTGGCATTCATTTCAAGAGGAATAGAATACAAAAACAAGAAGATATTGCCAAAGCTTTATAAGACACTAGTCAGGCCACACTTGGAGTATTGGCAACAGTTTTGTGCCCCTTATCTCAGAAAAGATGTATTGTCATTGGAGAAAGTCCAGAGGAAGTTCACAAGGATGATTCCAGGAATGAAGAGGTTAACATATAAAGAGCAGTAGGCAACTTTGGGCCTGTACTCACTGGAATTTAAGTTTGTAGAATAATGGGTGGGGATCTCATTAAAACCTACTGAATATTGAAAAGACTAGAAAAGATGGATGTGGAGAGGATGTTTCCTCTGGTGGGGATATCTAGAACTAGAGGGCAACCCGCTCAAAACTGAGGGATGACTTTTTAGAACAGAAGTAAGGAGGAATTTTAGCCAAAGAGTGGTGAATCTGGAATGCCCTGCCACAGACTGCAGTGGAGGCCTATTCTGTGGGTATATTCAAAGTGGAAGATGATAGATTACTGATTGATGTGGGCATCAAAGGATATGGTGAGAGGGCACATGTGTGGGGTTGAATGGAATCCGGGATCAGCCATGATGAAATGATGGAGCAAACTCAATGGGCTAAATAGCCTAATGCTGCTCCTGTGTCTTATGCTCTTATGGTCTAAGTAATAAATAATATTGAGAACAGGAGTTGTAGAGTCCTTGAAAATGAGTCCATAGGTTATGGAATCAGTTGGGACTTCAGTGTTGAGGAGAGCGAAGTTATCCTCTCTCTGGTTCAGGAGCCTGATGATTCAGGGATAACTGTTCCTGAACTTCATGGTTTGGGACCTGAGGCTCCAAAATCTCCTTCCTGATGACAGCAGCAAGAGAGCGTTGCTTGGTTTCTGCCACAGGACCCCTTGTAGATGTGCTCAGTTATGGGGTTGACAAATCATTACCTGTGATGGATTGGGCTGCATCCACTGCCATTGGTAGGCTGTTCCTTTCAAGGGCATTGATGTTTCCATACCGGTCATGACGCAATCAGTCAGTGTACTATTTATCATGCAGCTACAGAAGTTTGTCAAAATTTTAGATGACGTGCCAAATTGTAACAAACTTCAAAGAAGGTAGAAGCACTGAGGTGCTTTCATGCCTTCTGAGTAATGGCACAAACATGCTAGTCCCAGGTTAGATCCTTTTGAAATGATAATGCTGAGGACTTTAAAGTCACTGACACTCTGCACTCAGGTTCCCTGATGTGGACTGGCTCATGGACCTCTGCTTTCCTCCTACTGTAGTCTATAATTAGCTCTTTGGTTTTGTTGATATTGAGTGTGAGGTTGCTGCTGTGGCATCATTCAGCCTGATTTTCAATTTCCCTCCTCTAGGCTGATTCATCACTACCCTTGATTTAGCCAACAACAATGGTGTCATCAGCAAATTTAAATATAGCATTGGAGCTGTACCTAATTTCACAGACAGAAGTACTAAGCAAGTAAAGCACGGTGCTTATGGAGCATGTGTGCTAATGTTGATTGTTGAAGAGATGTTGTTGCCAATCTGAACTGACTAGAGTCTGCAAGTGCATAAATCAAGTATCCAGTTGCACAAGGATGTATTGAGGCCAAGGTCTTGAAGCTTATTCATTAGTTTTGAAGGAATTATACTGTTGAATGCAGAGCTGCTGTCGAAGAATATCCTGTTTTATGCATCTTAACTGCTCAGATGTTCCAGGGCTGAGTGAAGAGCCAATGAAATGGCATCTATTGTTGACCCGTTTTGACAGCAGGCAAATTGGAGTGGATTCAAGTCGCTCCATAGGCACGAGCTGAGATGTTTCATCACCAGCTTCTCAAAGTAGTTCATCACAATGGATATAAATATACTGGATGATTCTCATTGAGGCAGATTACTACGTTATCCTTGGGCACTGGTATAACTGAAACCAGCTTGAAGCATTTGGGTACCTCATACTGCTGAGGTGAGAAGATGTTATGTTTTGTAACTAAAACATAAAACTAATTCAAAGTAAACACTGAGACAGGAATAGTTCATGTACATTCTTAGTTCTATTTTTAATGTCCTTCCTGACAAGGGGGATCACTTTGCTTGGCAAGTGAGAGGTGGCTGTGAAACAATCTCAGTGAGAGCCACCTCTCACTGCTTTGTCTATAGTAATGAGTTCAAGGGGTGGAGTGCAGTAGCCAGGTTTGGCAGGAACTTGTAGTAATTGGCAAATCCTAAAGAGGACTGCAACTGGTGTACTCCTTACGTGTCAACCACAGTAAGTGATGCTTAAAAAAATTCCCTCTTGTTGCATCATGCTCTGAGCCTATAATCTTCAAATCATTTTAACACTGTATTGCAATTTTGGAGATGTTCCTTGTCATCCTTACCGGTAACAAAGTTGTCATCCAGGTGACGTTGATTATATGGGCAGTCCTGTAGCACCTGGTGCATAGCTTTCTGCCAGAGTGCAGGTGCAAATGCCACTCCAAAAAAGAAAAAAAGACTATTATAGTGATAAAGGACTTTGTCAGTGTTTATGGTGAGAAACACTTTGAACTCTTAATCCATCTGCATCTGTAAGTCAGCCTCAACTAAATCCACTTTACTGAAGTGTTTTCATCCAGAAAGGTTTGCAAAGATATTCTCTACCCTGGTCTATCCTCTGATGGTCTACTTTCAGTAATGGGTTGATGGTATCCTTAAAGTCACCGCATTTCTTGACAGACTTTGGCTACTGGGACCACAGGCATTGCCCATGGGTTGCATTTAACCTTGCAAAGTATCCCTTCAGTGTCCATGTGATCTAGCTCACTGGCTACTTTATCACAGATTTTATTAAGGAATCAAACAAGCTTTGTATAACTTGGGTGTGGCATTTTCATTTAACACTATTTTACCCTTGATATGTTTCAGTTTCTCAGTACCATCTTTGAACACTGCTGTGGCATCATCCAGTCCCTTTCTTAATTAACTCAGTTGACTTTTTTAAGCTTGATGAAACCCTCGTGTTATTCAAGCTCAAGCAGCAATGCCTTATGTGTGTAGCAGTGGGCAATGCAGATCGTTCACCCTGGGAACTGGAAATGACGTTGGTGAGTTGATCACATGTGCTCAGTGTTGAGCTAGAGCTGTTCTGTAAATAAAATGTTCTAGCATTTACCCATGCCAGGTTTGTCTTTATTAAGAACAAACATAACATGGTGTCAGAAGTCAGTGTGAGAGATACAAGTTCTTTTCCTGTAATGAGAAGATGATTCTCTACATTTTGCAAGTACTGGTAAAACAGAATGGATTGCTCCAGTGACTGTAAATGAGACATAATTCAATTCAAGCTTGACACCGGAGCCAGGTGAATCTGTTATCCATATTTCATTACAACATTCTCAAAGTAAACAGCAAGATTTACCCAGTAAAGTTAAATGTGAGCAGCTATACTGGAGAGAATGTTACAGTAAAAGAGGGCTTTATAATGACCTTCAAGCACAAAGGGCAGCACCTAAAGCACAGCTGCTGATTGAAGAAAAGTGACTGCAGCCTATATTAGGTCTGAGTGCATGTGAAAAGTTCAGTCTGGTACATAGTTACTTCACAGACCAGAGATAACCATGCAACACTCATGGAAGAGTGTGCAGATGCCTTTGAGGGGCTCGAATGTTTATTTAGTTTAACTCAAGAAACTTGTAACAGCATCCATGAGAGCTCCAGAGAGGTTATGCAAGAGAAGCTGAAGAACTCCACCTTCTATAGACATCTATCAGCTACCCTAGCATGACAGCCAGGATGCCAGTGCTGAACAGAGTGATCTTGATGAAGAAGTCATCAGTCTTGCTTACACATCATGCAGCTTTGATTGAATGACTGTCATTGACTTCCAGTTGAAGACTAGAAATCCAAAATATCTCCACAATCCTCACCAAAGTTAAGAGGAAAAATATAAAGGAAGGTAAGAAGACCACACAATTCCCAAGGTCAGAGCAACAGCAACAGTTCAGCACAGATCAACAGGAGGAGTTGCTATCTATGATACACACTCAACAAAGGGAGCTGTGACTTGAGACAGAATCAGTTTGAACTTGTGCAAAGACTCATTAATCACATGGCTGCAGTCCAGGGCTCTACTATGGGGTACGTGGTGCAAATTATAGTCACACAACAACAAGAACAGAGATGAACAAATAAAATCTTGGCAGACAGATGTGAAAGAAATGAACATGTTGATCAAAATTCACAGAAAAGCTCCAATATAAACACAGGAAATGAAAACAACGCATCTGTGGAAACAAGCAGCAGACCAAAAGGGATCATCAAACCACCTCAGAGACTGATTAAAAGTTTATGAGTGAACAAGTGACTGCATTTGCACTTTACAATTGAAGTTAAAGTACTATAGATACCTTTGTTGGAAAGGATTATTGTTCCTTGCATATTTATGAGAACATATTTGTTTTTATTTAAAGGGGGAAGATGTTACGATGTGTATCTGTAATAAAGAACTTCAGTTCCCAGAAGGTAATGTGGGTGATACACTACAGGAACCAGAAAATACGTTGGTGAGCTGGACATGATTGCTCAGTGTTGAGCTAGAAATGTTTTCTAAATAAAATATTCTAGTGCTTAGCCACACCAGATTTGTCTTTATTAAGAACAAACATAACAAGCAGGACATCAGCTTTTGATAAGGCATTTTGAGACATGGTTTCAACACTGAATTAGATTACTATAGATAATTACTGCTGATTCCATTTGCTTGCATGCCAAGTTGTTAAAAATAGTTTTGCTGCTTCTTTCAAATTATAAGGCATACAGTGGCATGCAAAAGTTTGGGCACCCTGGTCAAAATTTCTGTTACTGTGAATAGCTAAGCGAGTAAAAGATTACCTGATTTTCAAAAGGCATAAAGTGAAAGATGACACATTTCTTTAATATTTAAGCAAGATTACTTATTTATTTCCAACTTCTATAGTTTCTTTTTCAATATTTTTATTAGTTTCTGCATAGAGCAATACGGAGTACAAGAAGATATATATTATAAATCAAAAGAAAAAAAATAAAATGGTACCAAATACATTGTATTAAAAATACAGTTAAGTCACAAAACCCTGTATTCAGAAAAATTAAATTAAATTGTAATATTGAAATATAATAAGTTTGTTGTAGGAAGCAATGGAACATAAATCTTGCCACAGCTGTTGTGCACCCAATGATGTCCCTAAAGTCATATTGAATTGCCTCTAGTCTATTCCAGTCTTATCTTCCCTGTATCCTTTCAGTTCATTCTTGCTCACAAGCCCTTTGGGCCATCTTTAATTCTTTTGCTCCAATCTCTACCAAAGAGCCTTTTATTCAAAAATCTTACCAATAACATACCACTAACTTACCAATACAGGACATGTTTGGGATGTTGAAGACAATTGAAGTGCTTGGCAGAAACTTACATGGCCACCAGCATACATGCAGCACCTAAGATCAGTATGTGGAACAAACCCAAGTCTTGGGAAGTAATTGCAAAGCCACTGCACCATCCACAAACCAAAATGTACACGCCAAGTCATAAAACTAACAGAACATAGCTACATGACTATAACCAGTTGTTCCAAGTCCAACATATGTACCAGTGCAACAATTTGCTTAAAGTGGTCTGGCTGGGAAAAGAGGCAGTAGGCATGAATTTAAGTTCACTTACAGGAGACTTAAGCCTTTAGTACAGAACAACGAAGAGCTCTTATGCCGAGGGAAGAAGCATATCCAGGGCACTTCACAAGAAGAAATTAGAAACATGAAAATAGAACAAAGTATTATAATCTCACAAGATGGGCAAAGGCAAGACTTACAGTAGGACCTAAAACTTTGACTGACCATTCCCTTCACTGAGTTCCTCCAGGAAATCAGTTTTTGCTTTTGTTGCAAACTGCCCTTCATTCATTCATTCATTCCTTCACTGATCTCACTTGTATTTCATTGTCCCAGCTTGCATTATGTCAAAACTTGGTAATATATTTTAAGGCTAATGGTTTTTTTTATCTTGAAAATTTGTTCAAGTTGTGATTAGATTAAAAAATAATACCCTCATTATTTGACACTGGAAATCATTGTGCTGAAAGCAAACAAACTGTATTCATAACATCAATTATTCAGTTATTATATAAAAACCAATAGTTAATCCATATGTGCACGCAGTAGCTACTTTATTAGACCACATGGATACCTCTAGTTAATGCAGACAGCTAATCAGCCAATCATGTGGTGGCAATTCACTGCATAAAAGTACACTGACATGGTAATGAGGTTCAGTTGCTATTCAGACCAAAACATCAGAATGGGGAAGAAATGTGATCTAAGTGACTTTGACTGTGGAATGATAGTTGGTGCCAGATGGGTTGGTTTGGAAACTGTTGATCTCCTGGGATTTTCATGCACAACTGCCTCAAGAGTTTACAGAGAATAGTGCAAAAAATGAAAAAATATCCAGTGAGCAGCAGTTTTGAGGGTGAAAATGCCTTGTTAATGAGAGATGTCAGAGGAGAATCACCAGACTGATTCAAACTGACAGGAAGATGACAGTAACTCAAATAACCATGCAATACAACAGTAGTTTTGAAGATCATCTCTGAAGGTACAACATGTCGAACCTTGATGTGGATGGGCTACAGCAGCAGAAGACCTAAAACATACACTCACTGGACACTCTGTTAGATACTGGAGGTACCTAATAAAGTGGCCACTGTGTGTGACTGCAGATGCATGAGTAATAAGATTTAGTATAACATGAAAACTGTTGGTGTTATGGAAAATGAAGAAGGTTGTTTAAGGCTTCACAGAAGAAAACACAGTAATAAAGTTGGAGTATTGATATATGGAGTTTAGCAAGTCAAAGAGGGCTAAGACATTTACATTTAATGAGTGGTTATTAAGGAATATTGATAAAACAGTGAGAAATAAAGTTTCAAGTATATTGTTTCCTGAAGGTGATAAAGAAAGCTCATGGCATGCTTGGCTTCAAATATTGGGACATGAAATTAAAGAGTTCGGACATTATATTGCAATATTACTAAACACTGGTTTGGCCACATTTGAAGCACTGTGTGCAATTCTGTTTACTACAATGTAGGAAGTGGATTGTACCAGCCAAAGTTGAGAAATGATTAACTCCTTGAGGAGTTTAGTTAAGGGGAGAAATAAAATAAGCTGGATTTGTTTTCCCTAAAATTAAGGAGGCTGTGGGGTGACCTGCTAGAAATGTGTTTAAAATTATGAAAGGCACAGATTGGGTAGATAATCAGAACATTTTCCTCTGGCAGGGTTATCAAAAACAGGAGGGCATAGTGTTAAAGCAAACTCGAGGAAATCTGTAGATGCTGGAAATTCAAGCAACACACAGTGTTAAGGTAGAGTTAGGAGCTATAAAGGGGATCTGAAGGATAAGAATTTAGCACATTGAATGTAGCATACTCTGAAACATGCTGCCAGAGAAGGTGGGAAAATGAGATAAAATGATAACTTTCACAAGTTCTCAACAGATCCTTAAATTGACAAGGCATAAAAGGTCCTAGTGCAAGCAATTGAGATTTGTGGTAGATGAGCAAAAAAGACAGCATGAACATAAGGGCTGAAGTGCTTCATTCCATGTTGTAATTATGATACTATGGCTAAAACATATTGCAAATGGTTGATGAAGCACTCAAGCATCAATAGTGCAACTGACTCTGTTACTAATTTGCAGGAAGAGTTTAAAAGCAAGCAGAGTTGAGAAGGCGACAGTTGTTTCTTTGGCAGTTTGAACGGGGCACAACTGTGCAAATGCGTGGAGGTTGACCAGCGGGAAGAGTTTAAAAAGAAGATAGATTTACAGAGCGGACGACAGAGTAGCGGGAGACAGAGTAGGAAGGTTTCGGCTCAATGGGGCTTTGGTGATAAAGGGTCGAGGCGAGGTAGTTTATCTGTTTAAAATAAAGCCAGGGAGTATGTGTGTGAGGCTGATTTTCTGTGCTTGGTGTCAGATGTGGGAGGTCCCAGAGACTCCTGGCCTCCCAGATGACAACATCTGCACCAGCGCGTCAAGCTCCAGCTCCTTAGCGACCACGTCAGGGAACTGGAGCTGCAGCTCAATGACCTTTGTCTGGTCAGGGAGAGTGAGGAGGTGACAGAGGGGAGCTATAAGCAAATAGATTGGGGTCAATGGAGCTCGTCAGCCTGGGCAGGCAGTCCATCTAAGAGAGGGAAAACTGATTTCAAATATTGGCTGCCTTGCAGCCATACCCACTCATGGGAAAGGCTTTTGGAGTAAACCCTGAGGACAAATCTGGAGCAGGAGTCCCTAAGACAGTCCAATGTTGCTTTCAACCTCACTCTGGCAACTCCTGTGATGACACTGGTGCCAAGCTGTATTGGCCATTGCCCTTCCCTTGGACAACATCAGTGTCGTGGAGAGGGGAGACTTGCTGCATGGGCAACTGCTGGTCTTCCATACAACCACGCGCTGGCTTGCGCCCTGGAAACCATTCCAGGCGCAGATCCATGGTCTCGCGAGACTAACAGATGCCACCATATGCAAGTAGTCAACCTGGGACTATAGGAGATAGAGAAGTGGGTAACAGCCAGGAGAGGGAAGGGCAAGAAGCAGATACTAGAGAGTACCCCAGTGGCTGTCCCCCTTAACAATTCCTACTTGAGTACTGTTGGGGGGGATGGCCTACCTGGGGGAAGCAACAGTGGTCATGCCTCTGGCACAGAGACTGGCCCTGTGGCTCAGATGGACAGACAGACAGACATACTTTATTGATCCCGAGGGAAATTGGGTTTCATTACGGTCGCACCAACCAAGAATAGTGTAGAAATATAGCAATATAAAACCACAAATAATTAAATAATAATCAGTAAATTATTCCAAGTGGAAATAAGTCCAGGACGAGCCTATTGGCTCAGAGTGTCTGACAATCCAAGGGAGGAGTTGTAAAGTTTGATGGCCACAGGCAGGAATGACTTCCTATGGTGCTTAGTGTTACATCTTGGTGGAATGAGTCTCTGGCTGAATGTACTCCTTTGCCTAACCAGTACATTATGGAGTGGATGGGAGACATTGTCCAAGATGGCATGCAACTTGGACGGTGTCCTTTTTTCAGACACCACCGTCAGAGAATCCAGTTCCACCCCCACAACATCACTGGCCTTACGAATGAGTTTGTGGATTCTGTTGGTGTCTGCTACCCTCAAAAGGTAGGGGAAGGAAGAGGATGGCAGCAGTGAATAGGCACTCTATAGTCAGGGGGTTAGACAGGTGATTGGGTGCACGCAGGAAAGAAACGTGGATGATAGTTTGCCTCCCAGGTGCCAGGGTCCGGGATGTTTCTGATCGCGTCCACGATATCTTGAAGTGGGAGGGAGAACAGCCAGAGGTCATGGTACATATTGGTACCAATGACATATGTAGGAAAACAGAGGAAGTCCTGAAAAAAGACTACAGGGAGTTAGGAAAGAAGTGAGAAACACGACCTCAAAGGTCGTAATCTTGGGATTATTGCCTGTGCCATGGATTGAAGCAGGGGGCAGGGATTCAGATTTCTGGATCGTTGGGACCTCTTGTGGGGCAGGTGTGACCTGTACAAAAAGGACGGGTTACACTTGAATCCGAGGGGGGACCATAATCCTGGCAGGAAGGTTTGCAAAGGCTATTGGGGAGAGCTTAAACTAGAATTGCTGGGGAATATGAACCAATCTGAAGTGACGGAGGAAAGGGAGGTTGGCTTACAAGTAGAGAAAGTTTGGAGACAGTGCGAAAGGAAGTATAGGCAGGTGATAGAGAAGGGACGCACTCAGAGATGGGTCTATTTTAATGCGAGGAGTATCCCTCCATATTTCTTTGACTCACTTAGAGAAACTGAACACCTATGTGAGGATGTTATTTGTGGACTTCAGTTCTGCATTTAACACAGTCATCCCCCATAAACTGGTCAGTAAACTAAACACTCTTGGCCTTGGTTCCTCCCTGTGCTCCTGAGTCATGGACTTTCTCATAGACTGACCACAGCAAGTCATAATTAGTAAGCACACTTCCACCACCCTCATCTTAAAAACAGGCTGTGTGCTGAGCCCTATGCTCTACACATTCTTCACACATGATTGCACCTCCATCTACACCTCCAACTACATAATTAAATTTGTGGACGATACCACAGTGGTTGGCCTGATCTCGGACGAGGATGTAACAGCCTAAAGGCTGGAGGTGGATCATCTGACGGAGTGGTGTAAGGACAATGACCTGGTCCTTAACTCTTCTGAAACAAAAGAGATGATAATTGACTTCAGGAGATCAAAGGACAGAGTACACAACCCCTCCATATACATGGAGAGGTAGTGGAAAATGTGGAAAACCTAAAGTTCCTTGGAGTTATGTTGTCAAAACAGCTGACATGGACCACCAACACCTCGCTGACATGGACTACCAACACCTCGCTGCTTGTAAAAAAGACAGAACAAAGACTCTTCTTCCTCAGAAAGCTGAAACAGGCCAAACTCCCACAAAAACTGTTGCTTAACTTCTGCAGAAGCACAATTGAAATCACCCTGACCAACAGCTTCACAGTGTGGTATGCCAGCTGCACAGCCGCTGAGTGACAAGACCTGCATCGCAAGGTGAAGGCAGCCCAGTGAATTGTCAATAGACAATAGACAATAGCTGCAAGAGTAGGTCAATTGGCCCTTTGAGCCAGCACTGCCATTCAATGTGATCATGGCTGATCATCCACCATCAGTAACCCATTCTTGCCTTCTCCCCATGTCCCTTGACTCTGCTATCTTTAAGAGCTCTATCTAACTCTTTCTTGAAAGCATCCAGAGAATTGGCCTCCATTGCCTTCTGAGGCAGAACATACCACAAATGGAGGATCCATCAGGATGGAGCTCCCAGGACTGGACACCATCTATTCCAGCAGACTCAGGAGGAAAGCAATCAGCATAACCAGAGACACCACACATCCCGGACACTCCCTGTTTGACCCGCTGCCATCCAGCAAAAGGTTCAGGTCACTATAAGCCAGAACAAATAGACTTAGGAACAGCTTCTACCCCAGAACTGTGTCCTCCATCACATCACTCCCACAGAGCAATGACTGAAACTGTGAGCACACACAAGGACTCAACTACTTGCACAAACGGCACTTTGTGCATTACTATGATAGTCTGGTGCTGCTGCAACTTATTTTCTGCTACTTATCTATTTAATACATTTTTTATTACTCCCTTGTTTTTATCTACTGCTATATTTAATTGCTTGAGAGGAAGCTAAACAGAGTTTCATTGTACCTATGTATAATGACAATAAAGAACATTCAATTCAGTTCATTCAATTCATAAAGTGGATGAGCTTAGAGCGTGGATCAGCACCTGGTGCTATGATGTGGTGGCCATTACAGAGACTTGGATGGTGCAGGGGCAGGAATGGTTACTTCAAATGCAAGGCTTTATACGTTTCTGAAAGGACAGGGAGGGAGGCAAAAATGGTGGGGGCATGGCGCTGTTGATCAGAGATACTGTCACGGCTGCAGAAAAGGAGGAAGTCATGGAGTGGTTGTCCACAAAGTCTGTATGGGTGGAAGTTAGGAATAGGAAGGGGTCAAAACTCTACTGGGTGTTTTTTATAGACCACCCAATTGTAACAGTGACATCAAGGAACAGAAAGGAAGACAGATTCTGGAAAGCAGTAATAATAACAGAGTTGTTGTGGTGGGAAATTTTAATTTTCCAAATATTGATTGGCATTTCCCTAGAGTGAAGGGTGTAGATGGGGTGGGGGAGTTTGTTAGGTGTTTTCAGGAAGGTTTTTTGACACAGCATGTAGATAAGCCTACAGGAGGAGAGACTGTACTTGATCTGGTATTGGGAAATGAATCTGATCAGGTGTCAGGTTTCTCAGTGGGAGAGCATTTTGGAGATAGTGATCACAATTCTATCTTCTTTACCATAGCACTGGAAAGGCATAGGAATGGAAAAGTTACGGAAATGTTTAATTGGAGTAAGGGGAACTATGAGGCTCTCAGGCAGGAACTTGGAAGCATAAATTGGAAACAGATGTTCTCAGGAAAACATACGGAAGAAATGTGGCAAATGTTCAGGGGATATTTGTGTGAGGTTATGAGTGGGTACGTTCCAATGAGACATGGAAAGGATGGTAGGCTACAAGATCCATGGTGCACAAAGGCTGTTGTAAATCTAGTCAAGAAGAAAAGAAGAGTGTACGAAAGGTCCCAAAAACCACGTAATGATATGAATCTAGAAGATTATAAGGCTAGCAGGAAGGAGCTTAAGAATGAAATTAGGAGAGCCAGAAGGGGCCATGAAAAGGCCTTGGCAGACAGGATTAAGGAAAACCTCAAGGTATTCTACAAGTATGAAAAGAGCAAGAGGATAAGATGTGAGAGAATAGGATCAATCAAGTGTAACAATGAAACAATGTGTATGGAACCAGAGGAAATAGCGGAGGTACTTAATGAATGCTGTGCTTCATTAATCACCACAGAAAATTATCTTGGCAATTATAGGGATGACTTGCAGTGGACTGAAAAGCTTGAGAATGTAGATATTAAAAAAGAGGATGTGTTGGAGCTTTTGGAAAACATCAAGTTGGATAAGTCACCGGGACCAGATGGGATGTACCCCAGGCTACTGTGGGAAGCAAGGGAGGAGATTTCTGAGCCTCTGGCGATGAACTTTGCATCATCAATGAGGATGGGAGAGGTTCTGGAGGATTGGAGGGTTGCGGATGTTGTTCCTTTATTCAAGGAAGGGAGTAGGGATAGCCCAGGAAATTATAGGCCAGTGAGTCTTACTTCAATGGTTGGTAAGTTGATGAAGAAGATCCCAAGAGGCAGGATTTATGAACATTTGGAGAGACATCGTATGATTAGGAATATTCAACGTGGCTTTGTCAAAGGAAGGTCAAGTCCTATGAGCCTGCTTGAAGTTCTTGAGGCTGTGACTAAACAGATTGATGAAGGTAGAGCAGTAGATGTAGTGTATATAGATTTTAGCTAGACATTGGATAAGGTACCCCATGCAAGGCTTATTGAGAAAGTAAGGAGGCACGGGATCCAAAGGGGCCTTGCTTTGTGGATCCAGAACAGGCTTGCCGACAGAAGGCAAAGAGTGGGTGTAGACAGGTCATATTCTGCATGAAGGCCAGTAACCTGTGATGTGCCTCAGAGATCTGTTCTGAGACCCCTACATTTTATGATTTTTATAAATGATCTGGATGAGGAAGTGCAGTTATACGTTAGTAAATTTGCTGATGACAGAAAGGTTGGGTGTATTGTGGATAGTCTGGAGGGCTGTCAGAGGTTACAATGGGACATTGATAGGATGCAAATCTAGGCTGAAAAATAGCAGATGGAGTTCAACCCAGGTAAGTGAGAGGTGGTTCATTTTGGTAGGTCAAATAATACAGAATGAATGGTAAGACTCTTGGCAGTGTGGAGGATCAGAAGGATCTTGTGGTCTGAGTCCATAGGACAGTCAAAGCAGCTGCGCAGGTTGACTGTGGTTAAGAAGGCATACGGTGCATTGGCCTTCATCAATCATGGGACTGAGTTTAGGAGCAGATGGCTAATGTTGCAGCTATAGTAGGACCCTGGTCAGATCCCACTTGGAGAACTGTCCTCAGTTCTGGTTGCCCCACTACAGGAAGGATGTGGAAACCATAGAAAGAGTGCAGGGGAAATTTACAAGAATGTTGTTTGGATTGGGGAGCATGCCTTATGAGAATAGGTTGAGTGAACTTGATCTTTTCTCCTTGGAGCGACATTGGATGAAGTGACTTGATAAAGGTGCATAAGATAATGATTGTGTGGGCAGTTAGAGGCTTTACCCCAGGGCTGAAATGGTTAGCACGAGAGGACATAGTTTTAAGGTGCTTTGGAGTAGGTACAGAGGAGATGTCAGGGTAAGTTTTTTATGCAGAGAGTGGTGAGTGCATGAAATGGGCTGCCGGCAATGGTGGTGCAGGCAGAAATGATAGGGTCTTTTAAGAGACTCCTGGATGGCTACGTGGAGCTTAGAAGAATAGAGGGCTATGGGTAAAGCCTAGGTAGTTTGACGGTAGGGACATGTTCAGCACAGCTTTGTGGGCCAAAGGGCCTGTATTGTGCTGTATGTTTTCTATGTTTTTATATATATAGGACCATGGTTAGACTCCACTTGGAGTACTGTGCTTAGTTCTGGTCACCTCACTACAGGAAGAACGTGGAAACCATAGGAAGGGTACAGAGGAGATTTACAAGGCTGTTGCCTGGATTGGGGCGCATGCCTTATGAGAATAGATTGAGTGAACTCAGCCTTTTCTCCTTGGATGACAGGTGACCTGATAGAGGTGTATAAGATGATGAGAAACATTAATTGTGTGGATGGTCAGAGGCTTTTCCCCAGGGCTGAAATGAACTAAGGTGCTTAGGAGTAGGTACAGAGGAGGTGTCCAGTGTAAGTTTTTTTTTGCAGTGATTGGTGAGCGCATGGAAAGGGCTGCCAGCGGTGGTGGTGAAGGTGGAAATGATAGGGTCTTTTAAGAGACTCCTGGATAGGTATATGAAGCTTAGAAAAACAGAAGGCTATGGGTAATCCTTGGTAATTTCTAAGGTAAGGACATATTTTGCACAGCTTTGTGGGCTGAAGGGCCCGTATTGTGCTGTAGGTTTTCTATGTTTCTATTTATTAGATACAGAAGGTACCTAATAAATTGGCCACTGAGTGAATATTTAAATGATCATTAAGGTCACATGTATTTGGTTGAAAGCAGCTTGAAAACATTACTTTTTCTTGGAGAATTGAAGGCTGGGAAAATGAAACAAATCTCATAAAATGCATGATCGGATTGTAATGACCGGATTGCAAGAGAAGCTCAATGTCAGCCAAAGAGAGATTTATTTGTGCACCACAGAATAGGGCTCTTTGGTCCACCCCATCAATATCAATTATTTTGCCCAACAACATTAATTTTGCTTCCTCACATTTGGTTTCTACTTTTCTATGTTTTATCTATTTAAGTGCTGTCTAAAATGACTCTTAAATGTAGTGATTATATTTGATTTGGTCAACTCCTCCAAAGGCATGCCCCAGGTATCAACTACTCTCTGTGAAATAAAAAACCTTTCCCTCAAAACTTCATTAAATCTCCTTCCTCACACCTTAAAGATGTTTAGATTCTTTTAAATACCCAAAGAGAAAAAATAGATTCTGACCATCTACCCTATCTATGCCTCTGATGTATTGTACCTCCATCAGATCACCCTTTATCCTCCTTTATTTCAGTGAAATCAAACACAGGCTAATAAGTGGTACAAGCTGAATCATCTGCAGCTCAACAGCAGTGAGACAAAGAAAATGGCGATGAACTTTAGGAAGACTAAACCTGCACTGCACCCAGTTACTATTTATGGTGAGAATGTGGATGTAGTGAGGACCTGCAAGTACCTGGATGACAGACTTGAGTGGAGCACCAGCACTGAGGCTGTGTACAAGAAGGGCCTGAGTTGCCTCTACTTCCTGGGGAGAATGAAATCCTTTGCAGTATGCAGGCCACTCCGTCACATGTTCTGCCAGTTTGTTGCCACCAGTACAATCATCTATGTGGTGGTGTACTGGGGCAATGGCATCAGCATGGGTGATGCCAACAGGCCCAAAAAACTGATTAGATGGGCTGACACACACAAAATGCTGGTGGAATGCAGCAGGCCAGGCAGCATCTAAAGGGAGAAGCACTGTTGACGTTTCGGGCTGAGACATTAGATGTAGGAGTCAAACTGGACACACTGGAGACTGTGGTAGAACAAAGGACCTGATGGAAAATCCTGGCAATTCTGAACAATTTTTCTCGCCCTCTGCATGCCACCTTGACTGAAGAGAGGAGCACTTTTAGTAATTTACTAAGCCCAAAGAGCACTATGTGAGGTCATTCTTACTCTCAGTCATTAGGCTCTATAATGAGCTTGAAAATTGATGACCACCTCCTGTCACATTTTTTCAGATGACTTATTCTTTATTCTTTCTTACTTCTGATATTAGTATATTTGTATATCTATGCACTTCTAATGCTACTGTTGCACTGTAATTTCCTTTGGGATCAATGATGTATCTATCTATTGATCAATCTCTCCCCATTATTAAAGTGCTCCAATCCAGACATCATACAGGTGAATCTCCTCTGAAGGTTGTCCATTACAACCACTTACATTCTAAAGTGTGGCAAGCAGAACAGTGCATGATATCACAAATGGAAATTACACATGAGAAAGATAAAATAGGAACTGAGTTGATTTGTACATGTGCCAACAGTTCAGGTGTCCAGGATCCCTGAAAGATACATTTGGAGAGCTTTGTCCTTGATCACTTTAAAACTCATTTTAGCACTAATTATTTATATACTTTATTGCTGGATACAGTTTAGTTTGTGTCAGCCCCTTCAAATCATTGTTCATGCAGCATGTTGGCAGCTGCTTCTTGCAAGTGAGTTATATTATAAAGCTACTTCTCTTTCTTCTCTCTTGTTTAGGAATTTAGAGGCCTTTTTGTGCTCCTACATCTCTCTATTTGTTATCATATATCCCTGATTCAGAACATTTGGGTGATAATAAATTTTCAAGAATTTGTAACCACAATGTGTTTGCACATTGTATCTAGATGGTATAGATAAATTGAATTAATCTAAAATGCCACAAATGCAATATTTGTTTTTTTATGAAAATGAGAAATATCTTGCAAAGGATTCAATGCAAGATAAAAAAAAATAAAAATTAAAAATAAACTGCCATTATTTTATGCCAACAATCATTAAGTCAAATCGAAGTAAAACAATTACTTTAATCATAGGAAGCAAATGAGTGTTGGTGAACAAAACAACCTCAGGATTAAAGTCACAGTGGTAAAAAAAATACATGTATTTGAGTTCCAAGTGGTGTACTTCCTCCAGTGTAATAAATAATTCTGGAACCATTAATATCCTCATAAAAACTTACCTCACAATTTTGTTTATAGGAAGTGTGCTCTGTCTTTTTTTCATATCAGTTACAGACATGAAATGAGAATTAACTTCTAAAAATCTTTTTCTGTGTGAGTGATACAAAATACACAATGCAGAAAACACATTTGCATTCTTTACACTTTGCCATTGATATTGAGAATGAGTTTGTTCCTGTGATGTTTCATCTAATTACATGACCCTAACTTATTCCTTTCCTAATTTTCCCCTGAGACAATAGTCTTACAGTATTGGCCTGTATCATATTTGATTCAATCTCCTCCATGTGGTGATATGACGTGTAAGAACATGATTGAAGAAAGTTCTGAGCTTGCGCAGAAATGACAGAAAAATCGAGAAACATGGCATTGTAAAAACGCGGTGGTTGTTGTTAAATAAAAGTTCTATTTCTTCCAGAACATGGTTCTTTATTAGTAACCCACAGTACGTATGAATATAAAGAACACAACATGGTGTCAGAAGTTGGTCTGGAAGAATAATACGTTTCCTAACATGGGAGAATCAAAGATAATTTCCTTAAAAAAGAGTTTGAACTGTTTTGGTGTTTGCTAACAGTTTTACAAATGGAAGGTTTGCAGCCTCCATCGACACTTCAATTGTCTGGGAACGTAGCTGAGAACTGGAGAAAATTTAAGTAATGTTTTGAATTATATGTATCAGCGACCGATGCGGATTGAAAACTGGGAAAAATAAAAGCTGCGCTTCTACTCCACGTAATAGGTGATGATGCAATTGAGGGATATAATCATTTTATTTTTGAAAATGGAGATAATTTAAAGTTAAAGTCGATAATGGACAAATTTGAAGCATTTTGTACACCGAAGCGTAATGTAATGTACGAGTGGAATAGATTTTTTACATGTACGCAGAGAGCTGGTGAAACTATTGATCAATATGTTACTGAGTTGAGATACTGGAGTAAAACATGTGAGTTTGGAGAATTGTCAGGCTCCCTCAATAAAGACAGAATTGTTAGTGGCATTCTGGATAATGGTCTGAGAGAAAGACTGTTAAGAGAATAAGACTTAGACTTGGAAAAAGCTTTGATGCTCTGAAAAGCTTCGGAAACCATGACACCACAGGCTAAAGAACTTTCAGTTGAGAGCTGCAATGTAAACGTTGAGAGGAAGCATGAACACATTAGAAAAAAAAACAACAACAAAAACAACAGAAAGCAAGATGTCATCTGAGAGAAAAAAGCTATGTGATCGCTGTGGGTGGATGGCAGCATCAGCCAAAACAGTGTCCAGCTTATGGGAGAATGTGCAAGGACTGCGGTAAGAGCAATCATTTTTCATGCTGTTGCAGAAGTAGAAAGAAAATAAAACAAGTAAATGCTGTGCTTGAAAATGAACATGAGGAGTTTTATATAGATGTGCTTTGTGAAAACAAACAAAGTAAGAATGATTGGACTGTTCCATTGCAAGTGAACCAAAATAATATTCTGTTTAAACTTGATACTAAAGCACAAGTAAATTTTCTTGCAGAATCTGAGTTTAGTGCATTAAAACCAAGACCAAAGTTACATAAGACAAATTTAAAAGTGACTGGGTATTCAGGTGAAGACATTCCAGTTAAAGGAACATTTGTGACAAAAATATTGCGCACACACTTTCATTTGTGGTGGTGCCAAGTAATGTATAGTCAATACTGGGTCTATCTGCCTGTGAGAGACTGAATTTGGTGAAAAGAGTATTTGTCCTGGACAGTGACACAGAGTCAAAATACAGTGACTTGATGAAAGAGTATGAGGATTTGTTCAAAGGGCTTGGTTGTCTTCCCCTGTAGTTGACCATTCCCATGAACCTTTGAACATCATTTTTACATTGCGGTCTTGGAATGTTCTCAATAGCAGAAACCTTTAATGGATCAGGTCACACACCCTCCCTGCTGATGATATCATCCACAAATGTAAGTTAAGTCACTCCAGCTGACGTTTGTCTTCATTCAGCTTCAGGTTTGCCTTGTGTGTTACCTCAAAGACTTATCCATTACCTCAAAGACAATCTATTGATATTGAAACTGATCATAAGCCTCTGATTGCATAGTTCCACAAACCTTTAAGTGACTGTCCTTTGCAAATTCAGCAAATGAAGATCAAATTGCAAAGATATATATTGAATGTGTCATACCCACCTGGAAAATTCATGTACATGGCTGACACATTTTCCAGAGCTGTGGATCCAACAACAAAACACAGTTAGCTGTTGATGTTCAGGCATTTGTTGATATGATCATAGAGACTGTATCTGTTGCTCCCAAAAAGTTGGAACTGCTGCGTCTTGAGACAGAGAAGGATAGAATTCTAAGTCAGGTAATACAAGTGGTGATGGGTGGATGGCCAGCTAATAAGCATGACTGTTCCTTAGAAGTACAAGAATATTGGAACCACAGATCAGAACTTTCTGTTGTGGATGGGATATTGTACAAAGGTAGGAGAATTGTAATTCATATAAGTCTCTGAAAAGAAATGCTTGGGAAAATTCATGAATGCCAGCTAGGTATTGAAAAGTGTAAGAGAAGGGCACGGGAAGTGATGTTTTGGCTCAGGATGAATCAGGAAATTGCAGAATTGGTGTCTTCTTGTCAAATATGCCAAATACCAACCTAGCAACCCTAAGGAGCCCCTTCATCCACATCCTAGTCCTCAGAGACCTGATCAGAAGGTAGGCATTGATCTGTTTGTAAATGACAACAAAGATTATCTATTAATAACAGATTACTACTCATTGTAACCTGAAGTGTGTGGTCTGAGTAGAACAGCAGAGAATGTAATTACATGCATGAGATCAGTTTTTTTCCAGACATGGTGTACCTGACGAAGTTTTCACAGACATTGATCCACAACTCAATGGTGAATGCATGAGCCATTTTGCTCATAAGTGGGACTTTGTTCATACAACATCTAGTCCACTTTTCGCCAAGTCCAATGGATTAGTTGAGAAATCGGTAGGAATTATCAAGAACCTAATGCACAAAGTAAAAGATAGTGGAGATGATTTTTATAAAGCTTTGTTAGCCTATCACAGTACTCCACTTGAATGTGGATTTTCACCTGCTCAGCTCTTGATGGGACGCCGTTTGAGATCCAATCTGCCAATAGATGAGAGCCTTCTGAGAACAGAGGGAGGTGAACAAGTGAAAAGATGGAAAGATGAACACAAAGCAAAGCAGAAAACATACTTTGACAGACATTCTCGTCCATTACCTGAACTGCACCAAGGAGATGAAGTAAGGATACAAGACAAAATGAACACATGGACACAGAAAGCTACAGTACTTGAAGAAGTACAATCCAGATTATACATGGTCCAAACAGAAGAAGGAGCAGTGTTAAGAATAAATCGCAAAGACCTCAAGAAAGAGCCAACTTCAGAGTTTCAGTTAACTGATGCAGACCAGACAAAACATGGAAATAACAACGAAACACAAGAACTGTGTGAACCACTTAGAATGTCTGCTCGTGTTCGTAAACCCCCAGAGAGACTGATAGAGACATGTTAAATTATGCATTTGCTCTGGTCAATGTTGCTAGTGGTTTTTCTTTTTAAGGAGAGGAAGATGTGGTGATATGATGTGTAAGAACATGATTGGAGAGAGTTCTGAGCATGCGCAGGGATGACAGATAGATCCAGAAACATGCTATTGTAAAAACGTTGTGGTTGTTGTTAAATAAAAGTTCTATTTCTTCCAGAACATGGTTTTTTATTAGTAACCCATGATATTTATGAATATAAAGAACACAACACTCCACACACTCTTTGTTCCATCTTATTCCCACAGCTGCACCTACCTTTTGTGGCCTCAAAGTATTAAATGTCCTTCAAGCCTCTTTGAGTGATAATGAGGCCTCATTGGGCTCTACCTACCTCCATATCACCTGCTGACATTTTGGTAGTTTTGCTGTCATTGTTTTTAATAAATAATCAGGAGCATTTAATAACAGAGATTTAAATAATTAAAAATATAGAGTATTTAAAAATAATTGAAATACTTAAAACACATTGAAAAGATAGAAATGAATTAAACCATGAGCTAAAATCAGGTTTATTATCGCTAGCACATGTTGTGAATTTTGTTGTTTTGTGGCAACAGTACTGTGTAATACATACAAACTTGCTATGTTGCAATAAGGAATATGAAAAATAAATAGTCACTGCAAAAAGTGACAAAAATGTGACCATGGCACATCCGGAAACCTAGGGGAAGAAGCTGCTCCTAATACACTGATTATGTGTCTTCAGGGTCCCGTACTTCCTACATGATGGTAGCAATGAGAAGCAGGCATGTTCAAGTGCTGATAGTCCTTGATGATCGATGCCATCTTCTTGTGGCATCACTTAATCAAGATGCCCTCGATGGTGGGGTGGCTAATGCAGCTGATCATTACTTAGTCCTGAAATCAGCAATGCAATGAACAAGTACAGAAATCAGGAGCAAACTTACCTTCCTGGTGGAGCTAAGCAGTGGTTTTGCATGAACAGCTGGCTGGTGGACAGCATTATCTGGCTAATTGCCTTGGTAATTTTTCTTACTGTTTACTAAGCAAAATATATTTGAGGAAACCAAAATTGTTCTTCCTCATGTGTTTCAAGAGTTCTCACTTTTCAGTTATAAATTCCTTACTGTGTGGTGTAAACTGGAGTAGAAGAGGTGTTATATTTTTCTGCTTTTTTGAGACATTCCTGTTGCGTTCTATCTGGCAGAATTTAAATATTCTATCAGAAAGGTTTAGAATTCTTAGAAAGTTGGTGAACAGCTTGTAACTAATAATAACAAGCATTCTCTTATTACATAATAAAAGCTGAATCCATATTCTAGTGGGATTCAGAAATAGGAGAGGTAGCATAAGTCTTAGGAATTCACAGAGTCCATGTTGGAGAGGAATGGAGAGAAATGAGGCTTTGGACCTAAAGATTCTTTGGACTGACAGATACAAATTGTCATTGATCGAGAATGCTGCTGAGACCTTTATATAAGCCAGGGGCCAGAAGGAGAATGTGTAGACCAGGAAACTCATTGCTGTGTTTTGCTGATTCAAGCACACCTGCTCTCATTATAATAGAGTTCCAAAGCACAGAATAGATCCTGTGGCCTAATTCAAAGTCAAAATCAAATTTAGTATCAGACTACATATATTTTACCATATGTACTACCTTCAAATTCATTTTCTTGCAGGCATTTACAGAAAAATAATAACATTTCAATGGTATTTACCAGAAACTGAGCATAAACAAAAATGACAAGCATCTAATGTGTAAAAAGAGACATTGTGCGAATAAAAAAAGTAATACTGAGACAATGACTCTTTGACAGTGAACCTGTCGGTTGTGCAATCAGTGCAAAGTTGAAGTGAGTCAAGTTATCCACGCTGGTTTTGGTGACAGATGGTTGGAGATTAATAATTGTTCCTGAACCAGGTGGTGTGGGTGGTGGCCCATGCCAACCTGATACCTGTCTATGCTAATCCCATTTTCCTGAATTTGGCACATGTCCATTTACTGGTCGAAAAGCTGTTTTTGCCTGTACTGCCTCCTCTAGCAGGTCTTTATATTACCATAAGACCATAAGATATAGGAGCAGAATTGGGCCATTTGGCCTATCGAGTCTGCTCCACAATTTCATCATGGGTGACCCAATTTTCCTCTCAGTCCCAGTCTCCTGCCTTCTCCCTATATCCCTCCGTGCTCTGACCAATCAAGAATCTTTTGACCTCTGCCTTAAAAATACATAAAGACTTTGCCTCTACAGCTGCCTGGGGCAAATAATTCCACTCTCTGACTAAAGAAATTCTTCCTCATCTGTTTTAAAATTACGCTCCTCTATTCTGAAGTGTGTCTTCTGATCTTAGATGCTCCCACCATAGAAAACATCCTTTCTACATCCACTCTATCAATACCTTTTGATAGGTTTCAATTAGTTAGGTCTCTCCTCATTCTTCTGAATCCTAGTGAATACAGGCCCAGAGCCATCAAGCATTCTTCATTTGACAAGCCATTCAAAACTGTAATTATTTTCGTGAACGACCTTTGAACCTCTCTAGTTTCAGCACATACTTTCTAACTGCTCCTAACACTCCATGAGGCCGCACCAGTGTATTATAAAGTCTCAGCATTACATCCTTTTATATTCTAGTCTTCTTGAAATGAATGCTAACAATGTATTTGCCTTCCTCACCACAGACTCAACCTGCAAATTAACCTTGAGTGAATCCTGCACAAGGACTCCAAGTCTACTTGCACCTCAGGATTTTTGTATTTTCAGTCCATTTAGAAAATAGTTAACCCTTTCATTTCTTCTACCATGGTGCAGGGAATAGATAAGGTATACATGTATATATATTCTTTTTTCCCTGTCTATACACCCTATCTACACCTCCTAGAATTATATCAACTTCCATCAGGTCAGCCCACAGCCTTTTATATTCAAAGGTTTCAAAGGTACAGTTAATGTCAGAGAAATGTATACAACATACATCCTGAAATTCTTTTTCTTTGCAACCATCCATGAAAATAGAAGAGTGCTCCAAAGAATAAATGACAATTAGGAACAGGCAGCCAGTACAAGGTATCTCTGTGGCTGTTTCCCTCATTAATAAGTGCACTGCTTTGGATACTGTTGGGGGTGAGGAGTGACCTACCGGGGGAAGCCACAGCGACTGGTTCCCTGGCACTGAGTCTGGCTCTGTGGCCCCAGAAAGGAAGAGAAAAGAAGAGTGTAGCGGCGATAGGGAAGTGGACAGGAGATTCTGTGGAAGTTATACAATCACCTATATGTTACGTGGTCTCCCAGGTGCCAGGGTCAGAGACACCTTGGATTGGGTCCACAGCTTTCTAAAGGGAGAGGGGAAACAGCCAAATGGTGTGGTACATATTGCTACCAACAACATAAATAGGAAAAGAAATGAGGTCCTGAAGAGAGATTATAAGGGATTATGCAGAAAGCTAAAAAGTGGGACTTCAAGGGTAGTAATTTCTGGATTGCTGCCAATGCCATGCACCAGTGAGAGTAAGAATAGGATGACTTGACAGATGAAAACATGGCTGAGGAACCTGTGCAGGGGGTAGGGTTTCTGGTTTCTGAGTCATTGGGATCTCCTCTGTGGAAGGTATGATTTATATAAAAAAGATGGGTTACACCTAAATACAAGGGGGTAGATTTTCTAAAGCTTTTGAGGAAGGTTTAAACTAATTTGGCAAGGGGATGGGAACTGGAGTGAGAGGGCTGAGGATAAAAAATAGATGCAATGTGTAGTGAAACTGAGAGGAAGGGCAGACAAACGATAAGGTAACATTTTAGTCAATGGGATTAGTTGAAATGTAACGGAGCAAAATTAAAAAGAGTGATGAATACAGGACTAAAGGTGTTATATTTGAATGAATGCAATATATGGAAAACTGCACAAATGATCTTATAGTGCAGTTAGAGATTGATGGGTATGATCTCAGGGTATCACTGTGTCATGGCTGAAAGAAGATTACATTTGGGAGCTCAACTTCCAAGGGTACACATTTGTACCAAAAGGACAGGCAGGCAGGCACTGGGGGTGGGATGGCTCTGTGGGTAAAAAAAAATCATAGAAAGAGGTGACATAGAATTGGAAGATGTGGGTAGAGTTAAGAAACTGAAAGGGTAAAAATTAGATTTATATACAGGCCTCTGGACTGTAACCAGGATGTGAGGTGCAGATTATGATGGGAGATAGAAAAAGTATGTAAAAAGGGCAATGCTACAATAGTCACAGGGGATTTCAATATGTAGGTTGATTGGGAAATTCAGGTTGGTGCTGGATTCCAAGGGAGAGGATTTGTAGAATGCCTATGAGATTGCATTTGAGAGCATGTTGTGGTTGAGCACACTAGGGAAAAGGCAATTCTTAATTAGCTGTTGTGTAATGAACCAGACTGCACTGGGGAGCTTAAGGTAAAGGAACTCCTTAGGAGTGTATTATCATAATATGATAGAATTCACTCTGCAGTTTGAGAGAAAGAAGCTAAAATCAGATATATCAGTATTAAAATGGAGTAATGGCCGAAGTTGATTGGAAGAGGTGCTAGCAGGGAACATGGCAGGACAGCAATGACTCGAGTTTCCAAGAGTAAATCAGAAGATGCAGGACAGATAGATCCCAAAGAAGAAGAAATATTCTAAAGGGTGGATACGGTAATCGAGGCTGACGAGAGAAATAAAAGTCAACAGGAAAGCAAAAAAAAAAGCACATATAGTGAAGCAGAAATTACAGGGAAGTTAGGGGATTTGGAAATTTTTATAAACCAACAGAAAAAATCCATAGGGTGAGAAAAGATGAAACATGAATGCAAGCTAGCCAATAATACAAGAGGATACCAATAGTTTTTTTTTCAGATATAGGAAGAGTAAAAGAGAGGTGAGAGTGGATATGAGACCAATGGAAAATGACACTAGAGTGGTAGGTATGGGGGACAAATAAATAGCAGACTAACATTAGCACTATGGCAGATATTCAAGAGTTTTGGGGGGTAGAAAAGAATATTGTTTCTATTACTAAGGGGAAAATTCTCCGGAAGCTGAAAGATCTGTAGGGAAGTAAGTCATCTAGATCATATGGACTAGATCCAAAAGTTCTGAAACAAGTAGCTGAATAGATTGTGGAGGAATTAGTAATGATCTTTCAAGAATCAATTGCTTCTGGAGTAGTTCTGGAAGAATGGAAAATTGCAAATGTCACTCCTAGAAGGGAGAGAAGCAGAAGAAAAGAAAATATAGGCCCAGTTAGTCTGACCTCAGTGGTTGGAATGTTGTTGGAGTCAGCTGTTACGACATGGGTTTGGGGTACTTGGAGGCAAAGATAAAATAGGCTGAAGTCAGCATGGTTTCCTTGATGGAAAATCTTGCCTGGCAAAACTCTTGGAATTCTTTGAGGAAGTAACAGGCAGGATAGACAAAGAAGAGTCCATGGGTGTTTCCTTGGATTTTCAGATGGCCTTTGACAAGGTACCAGATATGAGACTGTTTAACAAGATAAAAGTCCATGGTATTATGAGAAAAATACTGGGATGGGTAGAAGATTGACTGACAGGCAGGAAAAAAATAACTGTGGGAATAAAAGGGGCATTTTCTGCTTTGCTGGTGGTGTTCGGATCACTTCTTTTCACATTACATGCCAATAATTTAGTTGTTGGAATTGATGGCTTTGAGACCATGTTTGCAGACTATCTGAAGATAGGTTGAAGAGCTGGTAGGGATGAGGAAGCAGGAAGACTGCAAAAGGACAAACAGATTAGGAGAATGGGCAAAGAAGTGGCAAATGGAATACGGTGCACTTTGGTAGAAGGAATGGACCATTTTCTAAATGAAGTGAAAATTCAAAAATCAAGGCACAATGGAGCTCCCTTATGGTTAACTTACAAGTTGTGTTGGTGGTAAGGAGGACAAATGCAATGTTATCATTCCTTTCGAGAGGACTGGAATACAAAAGCAAGGATGTAATTCAAAGGATTTATAAGGCATTGGCCAGATCTGACATGTGAGCAGTTTTTGTCCCTTTATCTAAGAAATAATGTTCTGTCTTTGGAGAAGGTTCAAAGGAAGTTCATGAGAATAACTCCAGAAAAGTTGTGCCGAACATGTCCCTACTTTAGAAATTATTAGGGTTACCCATAGCCCTCTTTTTTTCCAAGCTCCAGGTACCTATGCAAAAGTCTCTTAAAAGACCCTATCGTATCTGCCTCCACTACTGTTGCCAGCAGCCCATTCCATGCACTCACCACTCTCTGCATAAAAAACTTACCCCTGACATCTCCTCTGTACCTACTCCTAAGCACCTTAAACCTGTGCTGAATTCAGCCCTGGGAAAAAGCCTTTGACTATCCACACAATCAATGCCTTTCATCATCTTATACCCCTCTGTCAGGTCACCTCTCATTCTCAGTCGCTGCAAGGAGAAAAGGCCAAGTTCACTCAATTTGTTTTCAAATCCTCCCCAACATCCTTGTAAATCTCCTCTGCATCCTTTCTATGGTTTCTACATCCTTCCTGTAGTGAGGTGACCAGAACCAAGCACAGTACCCCAAGTGGGGTCTGACCTTGGTCCTATATAGCTGCAATATTACCTCTCTGCTCCTAAATTCAATTCCACGATTGATGAAGGCCAATACACTGTATGCCTTCTTAACCACAGAGTCAACCTGCACAGCCGCTTTGAGTATCCTATGGACTCAGACCCCAAGATCCCTCTGATCCTCCACACTACCAGGAGTCTTACCATTAATACTATATTCTGCCATCATATTTGACTTACCAAAATGAACCACTTCTCACTTATCTGGGTTGAACTCCATCTGCCACCTCAGCCCAATTTTGCATCCTGTCAATGTCTTGCTGCAACCTCTGACAGCCCTCCACACTATCCACAACATCCCCAACCTTTGTGTCAACTTCAAACTTACCAACCCATCCCTGCACATCCTCATCCAAGACATTTATAAAACTTATGAAGAGTAAGGGTCCCAGAACAGATCCCTGAGGCACACCACTGGTCATTGACCTCCATGCAGAATATGACCGGTCTACAACCACTCTTTGCCTTGTGTGGGCAAGCCAGTTCTGGATCCACAAAGCAAGGTCCCCTTGGATTCTATGTTTCCGTACTTTCTCAATAAGCCTTGCATGGGGTACCTTATCAAATGCCTTGCTGAAACCCATATACATCTATTGCTCTACCTTTATCAATGTGTTTAGTCACATCCTCAAAAATTTCTATCAGGCTTGTAAGGCACAAACTGCCCTTGACCAAGCCATGCTGACTATTCCTAATCATATTATACCTCTCCAAATTTTCATAAATCCTGCCTTTCTGGATCTTTTCCATCAACTTACCAACCAATGAAGTAAGACTCAATGGTCTATAATTTTCTGGGCTACCTCTATTCCCTTTCTTGAATAGGGGAAAAACATCTGCAACCCTCCAATCGTCTGGAACCTCTCCCATCCTGACTGATGATGCAGAGGGTCAGAAATCTCCTCCCTCACCTCCCACAGTAGGCTGGGTTACATCTCATCCAGTCCCAGTGACTCATCCAACTTGATGTTTTCCGAAAGCTCCAGCACATCCTCTTTCTTAGTATCTACATGCTCAAGCTTTTCAGTCTGCTGCAAGTCATCACTACAATCACCGAGATACTTTCCCATGCTATACTGAAGTAAAGTATTCATTAGGTACCTCTGCTTTTTCCTCCAGTTCCATACACACTTTTCCACTTTCACACTTGATAGGTCCTATTCCTTGACATCTTATCCTCTTGCTCTTCACATACTTGTAGAATGCCTTGGGGTTTTCCTTAATTCTGCCCACCAAGGCCTTCTCATGACCTCTTCTGGCTCTCCTAATTTCCTTCTTAAGCTGCTTTCTATTAGCCTTATAATCTTCTAGATCTCTAATATTACCTAGCTCTCCGAATCTTTCGTAAGCTTTTCTTTTCTTCTTGACCAGATTCACTACAGCCTTTGTACACCACGGTTCCTGTACCCTACCATAACTTCCCTGTCACATTGGAATGTACCTATGCAGAACTCCACACAAATATCCTCTGAGCATTTGCCACATTTCTTCCATACCTTTCCCTGAGAACATTTGCTCCTCATTTAAACTTCCAAGTTCCTGCCTGATAGCCTCATAATTTTCCTTACTCCAATTAAACACTTTTCTAATTTGTCTGTTCCTGTTTCTCTCCAATGCTATTGTAAATGAGATAGAATAATGATCACTATCTCCAAAATGCTCTCCCACTGAGAGATCTGACACCTGATCAGGTTCATTTCCCACTACCAAATCAAGTACAGTCTCTCCTCTTGTAGGTTTATCTATGTTTTGTTTCAAGAAACCTTCCTGAACATACCTAACAAACTCCACCCCATCTGAACCCCTTTCTCAAGGGAGATGCCAATTGATATTTGGGAAATTAAAATCTCCCATCATGACAACTGTTATTATTACACCTTTCCAGGATCTGTTTCCCTATCTGTTTCTCGATATCCCTGTTGCTATTGGGCAGCCAATAAAAACCACCCAGTAAAGTTATTGACCCCTTCCTGTTCCTAACCTCCACCCACAGAGACTCCGTAGACAATCCCTCCATGGCGTTCACCTTTTCTGCAGATGTGACACTATCTCTGATCAACAGTGCCATGCCCCTACCTCTTTTGCCTCCCTCCCTGTCCTTTTTCAAGCATCTGAAACCCAGCTCTTGAAGTAACCATTCCTGCCCATGAGCCACCCAAGTCTCTGTAATGGCCACCATATCATAGCTCTAAGTACTGATCCAGGCTCTAAGCTCAGCCGCTTTGTTCACAACACACCTTGCGTTAAAATAGACACATCTCAAACCATCGGTCTGAGCGCATCCCTTATCCATCACCTGCCTATTCTCCCTCACACACTGTCTCCTAGCTTTCCCTATTTGTGAGGCAACCGCCTCTTCCCCAGTCTCTTCAGTTCGGTTCCCAGCCCCCAACAATTCTAGTTTAAACTTGCCCCAGAAGCCTTAGTATCCTGCTTCTCAACTTCCTTCCTAACTCCCTGTAATCTGATTTCAGGACCTCTTCCGTTTTCCTACCTATGTCATTGGTACCAATATGTACCACGACCTCTGGCTGTTCTCCCTCCACTGCAGGATATCGTGGCCGTGATCTGAAACAACCTGGACCCTGGCACTTGGGAGGCAAACTACCATCTGAGTTTCTTTCCTGCATCCACAGAATCGCTTGTCTGAATTATAGAGTCCTCCAACACTGCTGCCATCCTCTTCCTTTCCCTACTCTTCTGAGCCGCAGGGCCGGACTCTGTGCCACGGCCACCGTTACTTCCCCCAGGTAGGCTGTCCTCCCCCAACAGTACTCAAACAGGAATACTTATTGTCAAGGGGGACAGCCACAGGGGTACTCTCTAGTACCTGACTCTTCCCCTTCCCTCTCCTGACTGTTACCAACTTGTCTGTCTCCCGTGGCCCCGGTGTGACCACCTGCCTGTAACTCCTCTCTGTGACCTTCTCGCTTTCCCTGAGCAGACAAAGGTCATCGAGCTGCATCTCCAGTTCCCTAATGCGGTCCCTTAAGAGCTGCAGTTCGCCACGCCGGGTGCAGACATGACCATCCGGAAGCCTGGGAGACTCCAGAACCTCCCACATCTGACACCGAGCACAGAACACCGGCCTCACACACATACTTCCTTTCTGCAATTAACACAGGTAAACCTACCTCAGCTCGTCCCGTCCCATTACCACCTAAGCCTGTTGAACCAAAGCCCTCTCACTCCCTGCTGGATATGGCAGTCTTCTTTTTAAACTTTTCCTGCTCTACTGGCTGATGTCATGAGCCTGCGCAATCTTGACTCTCTTTACCCCAAGTAGTAAAATGCCTTTGCTCTGGAAATCCTTAGCTATTCCACTCGCAGCCTTCTTGCTTCAAATCTTGTTAAACAGCCTTATGTGTGGCACCTTGTCAAAGGCCTTCTGAAAATCCAAGTACACCAGATCTACTGCATCTCCTTTTTTTCACCCTGCTTCTAATTTCCACAAAGAATTACAGTAGGTTTGTCAGGCAGGAGTTCCCTTTCAGGAAACCATGCTGGTTTTGGCCTATCTTGTCATGTGCCTCCAGGTACTATATAATCTCATCCCTAACAATTGATTTCAACAACTTCCCAACTACTAATGTCAGGCTAACAGGTCTATTGTTTCCTTTCTGCTGCCTCTCATGCTTCTTAAATAGCGGAGTAACATTTGCAATTTTCCAGTCATCTGGTACAATGCCAGAATCTATCGATTCTTGAAAGATCATCGTTAATACCTCTGCAATCTCTCCAACTACTTCCTTCAGAACCCAAGGATGCATTCTTTCAGGTCCTCCCTCAGACCATTAAGCTTACTGTGCACCTTCTCAGTCATAATTTTCACTGCACCTACTTCACATCCCTGGCACACTTGAATGTCCGATATATTGCAGATGTCTTCCACTGTGAATGCATTTAGTTCCTCTGCCATCTCTGCATCTCTCATTGCAATGTGTCCAGTGTCATTTTATATTGGTTCTATATCTACCCTCAACTCTCTTTTGCCTCAGTTCACTAAGTTTTGTGTTTGACTCCCTATTAAATACTGATGCAAAAATTCCATTTAAGATCTCCTCTCTCTCTTTCAGCTCCATGTATAGATGACTATGCTAATTTTCAAGTGAAGCAATTTTATCCCTTGCTAATCTTTTGCTCTTAATATATCTGCAGAAGTTCTCAGCATTCTCATTCACCTTTTCTACCAGAGCAAACTCATACTTTCTTTTAGCCCTCCTGATTTCCCTCTTCAGTGTTCTCTTGAAATTTTTGTATGTCTGGTCAGGACGTGGACTTGAGAATCATCCTTCCTACTAGAGTATACTTGTCTTTTTTCTCTATTACACCATTCTCCATCTTTTTATGCTTTCCTCTCAGAATACAACCAAATAAATTATAAATTGAAGAATAGCCATGGGGACCATGCATTTTTCCAGCTAACCCCCTCATTTAATGTTAACTCTGCAAGCAAATTGCAACTTGTGGGAGTTTCCAGAAAAAAACTACAAATGCACTGAAGTTCAAAAAGAATCAATATATTCCAATCCAAACTGAAAAAAGGAGTATTCCCATGAGTGAATATTTCTGTCAAATTCCATCTTCAGTCTTACTTAGCTATTGATCTAAATTAAGCCAATTTGCAGTAACAAATGTTAGATGGAAGATCTGAGGCTTGAATTGGAAAAAAAAATTAGGATGGATAGTGTAACTCTGGCCTAAATTAGGTTTTTCAAAGATTTTAATTTGAAAACAGGGTTACAAATCAGCCTACTTTTGAAAGACCATTGAGGGGCGTATCAAAAAGTTACACATTGGGCGGGAGGGGAATCAATTTGCAATTAAATGCCTGCTGATATTTGAGAAATAATTTTTTGAGTGTTTTTTTTTCCATGCATTTTGTCAGCTAAAAATGTGATGCAGGTGGAAAAAGTCTCTGCGGGGCCGGTTTCAGAGAGAACTGCAAAATAATTCACAGAGCAGTCACAAATTCCCATGCAGCTGTAGCATTTGTAAATGAGCCTTTTAAATCCATCAGGCAATGTGCATAATATAAAGCTCAATTATCTTCTATCAGCTTGCACAATACAATAGAAGTACTGCATGCAGTTTCAAGCTTTACCCACTCACAATGGAGCTTGTGTGTAACTTGGGAAACAGGCTGCCACCTCATATTTAATATTTTATGAACTGAATGAGTTTACTGTAGCATCTTGCATCAGCATTTATATTAACTTGCTGCAAATCTGTTATATAGTTTAGGCCAACTTCAAGGTCAAGAGATTAGTGTTTATTTACAAATCAAAGAGTGAATTCCATCTTGTTTCAGACTGAATAATCAGAATGTAACTGGATTAATATTAAGTTTTGTTTCAAAATGGAATGTTCTCACTGTTACAATTCACAGCACAAAAATTCTAGTAAGATTTTGTCTTCAGATGAAAGGTGATGTAAAGACAGATAATGCTTTACAAATGAGCTGTGGTGCAATAAATTTAAGGTGACGTGCTTGCTTAGTACCAGTGACCTAGGTTCAATTCCTGCCTCTGCCTGTAAGGAGTTTGTATGTCCTCCACGTGACCATGCAGGTTTAGTTTGTGTGCTTGATGCACCATCAATAATTCTCGGAGACAGGAGGCGAAAAATAGGCTTTTATTAGCAGCAAAAGTGACCACAACATCTTGGAGACTGAGGGAGGAGCCACAGGAGCAGTCAGCAGAGGGGTATGTCCAGACAGGTATACACATAGTTTGCCACATTCACCCCCCCCCTCTTTGTTTTAAAAGAGAGTCCCCACAGGGCGAAGTTTCTCATAAGTATATTTACAGGTTAAGTCTATCAGGCGGTTGAGTCTGTTGCTGCGATCTACATAGCACTAGTGGTGATTGCACCGGAATGGTGGTTGTGCTGGCTCCGGCCTGACTGGAGGTGCCAGCCCGTTAGGCGTCAGTAATCCCTCATGCGTGTGAGTGGTGCCCAGTAGGGGAGTGTTGTGAGGAGTCTGCGTCGGGCTTGGTGTGCGCAGTACGGGGTTCATAGTCACAGTGGAGTGTTCGGGGTAGGGGTCTGGTGCTCCTGCGGGCGCCGGGTCGCGGACGGAGACCGTGTCCTCCTGCCCATCAGGTAAGACCACGTAGGCATACTGGGGGTTCGCATGAAGTAGGTGAACCCTCTCGACCATCCGGGTGTATTTATTGCTCTTCGCATGTTTCCGGAGCAGCACTGGCCCTGGGGACATCAGACAAGCTGGTAGGGTGGTCCCAGTGCCAGACTTCCTGGGAAAAGAGAATAGGCGTTCGTGAGGGGTGGCATTGGTGGATGTACATAACAGGGAGCGGATAGAATGGAGTGCCTCGGGGAGGACCTCCTGCCAGAGAGAGACCGGCAATCCCTTTGACCTAAGGGCTAAGAGTGTGGCCTTCCACACTGTGGCATTCTCCCTCTCCACCTGTCCATTCCCCCGGGGGTTATAGCTTGTGGCCCTACTAGTAGCAATGCCCCTAGCCAGCAGGTACTGGCTCAGCTCATCACTCATAAACAAGGACCCTCTATCACTGTGGATATAGCAGGGATATCCGAACAGAGTGAAGAGCTGGTGCAGGGCTTTTATGACGGACGTGGTAGTGGTATCGGCGGGGCAGGGGATGGCAAAGGGGAACAGCGAGTACTCGACGATTATGTTGAGAAAGTACGCATTTCGGTCGGTGGAGGGAAGGGGGCCCTTAAAGTCGACACTCAGTCGCTCAAAGGGGTGGGTGGCCTTGATAAGTAGTGCCTGTTCAGGACGGTAGAAATGCCGTTTGCACTCAGCACAGACTTGACAGTTCCTGTTCATCATTCTGATTTCCTCAAAGGAGTAAGGCAGGTTCCAGGCTTTCACGAAATGGTAAAGTCGGGTGACCCCCGGGTGGCAAAGATCTGCATGGAGGGCGTATAGCTGGTCGAGCTGTGTGCTGGCACACGCTCCCCGGGATAGAGCATCAGGGGACTCATTGAGCCTGCCAGGATATCATAGTTGTAGGCGGAGAGTTCGATTCTCCACCTCAAAATTTTATCATTTTTGATTTTGCCCCGCTGTTGGTTGCTAAACATGAACGCAACTGAGGGCTGATTGGTCAGCAAAGTGAACCTTCTGCCGGTGAGATAGTGCCCCCAGTGCCTAATAGCTTCCACTAAGGCCTGGGCTTCTTTCTCCACCGCGGAGTGCCGGATTTCAGGGCCCTGAAGGGTACGAGAGAAGAATGCTACTGGCCTTCCTGCCTGATTGAGGGTAGCAGCCAGCGTGAAGTCGGAGGCGTCACTCTCTACTTGGGAATGGTCTCGTCCACCGCATGCATCGTTGCTTTGGCAATGTCCCCTTTAATGCGGCTGAAGGCCGCGCGGGCCTCGGCTAAGAGGGGAAGTGCGGTGGATTTGACCAGGAGGCGGGCCTTGTCTGCAT
Source organism: Hypanus sabinus (assembly GCF_030144855.1). Taxonomy (NCBI): domain Eukaryota; kingdom Metazoa; phylum Chordata; class Chondrichthyes; order Myliobatiformes; family Dasyatidae; genus Hypanus; species Hypanus sabinus. Next base: position 172,943,852 of record NC_082708.1, on the reverse strand, counting down.
AGTGAGGGACCCATTGGGCGTAATAGGAAAAGAAGTGCAGGCACCGTTTGAGGGCACTGAGGGTGGTGGGAAGAGGGAGTTCTAACAGGGGGTGCATACGGTCGGGGCCAGGGCCAATGACCCCGTTCTCCACGATATACCCAAGGATAGCAAGATGGGTGGTTCCGAGCACACACTTGTCCCTGTTATGGGTGAGGTTAAGAGCTTTGGCCGCTTGGAAAAATCATTGGAGATTGGCGTCGTGATCCTGCCAGTCATGACTGCAGATGGTGATGTTATCCAAATATGGGAACGTGGCCTTCAGTTGGCACTGGTCCACCATCCGGTTGATTTCCCTCTGGAAGACAGAGACACCATTCGTGACACCGAAGGGGACGGGCAGGAAGTGATAGAGCCTGCCGCCCGCCTCGAAGGCGGTGTAGGGGCGGTCCTCCGGGCGGATGGGGAGCTGATGGTAAGCGGATTTCAGGTCTATGGTCGAGTACACCTTGTACTAAGCTATCTGATTGACCATATCCGTGATGCGGGGTAGGGGGTACGCGTCAAGCTGCGTGAACCTATTGACGGTCTGGCTATAGTCCACGACCATCCTATTTTTCTGCCTGGTCTGAACAACGACCACCTGGGCCCTCCAAGGACTTGTGCTTGGCTCAATGATCCCCTCCCTGAGCAGCCGCTGCATCTCCGACTGAATGAAGGCCCTGTCCCCCGTGCTGTACCTCCTGCTTTTAGTTGCCACAGGTTTACAGTCGGGGGTCAGGTTGGCGAACAGCGGTGGGGGAGGGATCTTGAGGGTGGAGAGGCTGCAAGTGGTGTCAGTAGCACGGCCGTTGGCATGGTGTTGGGTGGGATGTGCGGGTCGGTGTGTGTGTGTGGTCAGTAGTGGGGTACATGACGAAGTCCCACAAAACTGAGGATTTCTGACAGTGATTGTTGGGAGGGACCCATCATATTCCATTGTCACACTTTTCAGGTGGCTCTGGAAGTCGAGCCCCAATAGCACAGGGGCACACAGTTGAGGCATGACCAGTAGCGCAAAGTCCCGATATTCTGTGCCCTGCATCACCAATGTCGCTACACAACCTCCCCGGATGTCTGTGGAATGCGATCCAGAAGCCATGGTGACCTTCTGGCTTACCGGCTGTGTCACGAGTCCGCAGCGTTGCACCGTGTCTGGGTGAATAAAACTCTCAGTGCTGCCCGTGTCAAACAGGCAGCTGGTCCTGTGCCCCTCCACCAGGATGTCCATCATTGACCTTGCGAGCTGGTGTGGAGCGCTTTGGTTGAGGGTCACGGAGGCCAGAGTTGCATTGCCGTCTTGGTGCCCGGTAAGCACCCGTGGGTCAGAGGCGGGGCGAGGTGTCGCAGACAAAGATGGCCGCCCCCATGCTCCGCACACAGTGGGCAGGCAAGATGGTGGCGACCAAGATGGCCGCCCCCATGCCTCGCATGCGGCGCTGCTCGACCCCGCTCGTGGTTTGGATTTACAGGCCTTGGCGAAGTGGCCCTTCTTCCCGCAGCTGGAGCAGGTAGCTTCTTGGGCCGGGCAGCATTTTTGGGGGTGTTTTCGAGTCCGCAGAAGTAACACTGAGCAGACTTGTGACTGGCAGCAGCCATGGTTGATACGCCGTGTTGCGGGGACTTCATGGACTCGCGACTGGCAGTAGCCGAGGTCGATTCATTGGCGGGTTGCGGGGAGTCCATGGACTCGTGAGTGGCAGCAGCTGAGGTCGATTCGCCGGCCGGTTGCGGGGACTTCAGGGACTTGCAACTGGCAGCAGCCGAGGTCGATTCACCGGCCAGTTGTGGGGACTTCACGGACTCGTGAGTGGCAGCAGCTGAGGATGATTCGCCAGCAGGTTGCGGGGTCTGCAGTGTCCATGGGGCCGGTGGGAGATCGTGCGCCTGGACAGCGTCAGCATCGTGCAGAGCGGCCTCCAGCGTGTCAGCCAGCTCGATCGCCAAATATAAGGTAAGATTGGCGTGTCCCAGCAGCCGCTGGCGCACGTACACTGACCTGATCCCCGTAACAAAGTTGCGTCTCGTACCAGGAGCTCTGCATGCTGTTCCGCCGTCAGTCCCCTGCAGTCACAGGCCCGCACGAGTGTCTGTAGGGCCCGGACAAACTCTGTGTCCGACTCTCCGGCACACTGCTGCCATGTCACTAAGCGATGTCTTGCGTAGATGGTGTTCACTGGCCGCAGGTATTGTCTTTTGAGGGTGTCCAGTGCCCCTTGGTAGGTTGGCAGGTCCCTGATCAGGGAGTAGACCCACGGACTGACCCTGGAGAGGAGAATTTTGTGCATCGTCGCAGGCTCGGTCACACAAATCTCCTCCAGGTACGATTGGAAGCGTGCAAGCCAGAGTTCAAAAGCGATGTCGGCTTCTGGAGATTGAGGGTCACTATCCAATCTGTCAGGTCGTAAAATGCTCTCCATGTTGTAAAATGCTGCTAATAAAATTGATGCACCATCAATAACTCTCGGAGACGGGAGGCGAATGATAGGCTTTTATTAGCAGCAGAAGTGACCACGACATCTTGGAGACTGAGGGAGGAGTAGTGCCTCCAATCACCTTTTTACAGGGGTCTGTGGGAGGAGGCACAGGAGCAGTCAGCAGAGGGGCGTGTCCAGACAGGTATACATAGTTTACCACACTGCTCTTGTTTCAACCTGCAGTCCAAATGTGCACTGGGTTCAGAGGTCATTGTAAGTAGTCTTGTGGTTAGGCTGGCGTTAGATCAGAGATTACTGGGCAGCACGGCTTGAAGGGTTGACCCTGTGCTGGATCTCAATAGATAAATAAATAAATATGTACATTGAGTCATAGAAAAATACAACACAGAAACAGGCCCTTTGGCCAACCTATTTCAAGCTGAAACATTTAAAGTGCCTACTACCATCGACCTGCACCAGGACCATAGCCTGCCATACCCCTACATAAGAACATAAGAAATAGGAGCAGGAATAGGCTATCTGGCCCATCGAGCCTGTCCCGCACTTCAATAAGATCATGGCTGATCTGTCTGTAAACTCAGCTCCATTTATCTGCCTTTTCCTCATAACCCTTAATTCCCCTAATATGTAAAAATCTATCCAACTGTACCTTAAATATACTTAGTGAAGAAGCCTCAACTGCTTCCCTGGGCAGAGAATTCCACAGATTCACCATTCTCTGGGAAAAAGAATTCCTCCTCATCTCCATCCTAAATCTTCTCCCCTGAATCTTGAGGCAAAGTCCCCTGGTTCTAGTCTCACCTACCTATGAAAACAACTTTCCTACTTCTATCTTATCAATTCCTTTCAAAATTTTGTATTTCTATAAGATCCCCTCTCATTCTTCTGAATTCCAGAGAGTATAGACCCAAGCAACTCAATCTCTCCTCCTAGGTTAACCCCTTCATCCCTGGAATTAACCTGGCGAACCTCCTCTGCACTGCTTCCAAAGCCAGTATATCCTTCCTCCAGTATGGAGACCCGAACTGCAGACAGTACTCCAGGTGCGGCCTCACCAGTACCCTGTACAGTTGCAGCATGACCTGCTCTTGAATTCAATCCCTCTAGCAATGAAAGCCAACATTCCGTTTGCCTTCTTAATAACCTGTTGTACCTGCAAGCCAACCTTTTGCGATTCATGCACAAGCGCTCCCAAGTCCCTCTGCAGTCTTTCACCATTTAAATAATAATCTGCTCTTCTATTATTCCTTCGAAAGTGGATGATCTGGCATTTACCAACGTTGCATTCCATCTGCCAGACCTTAGCCCACTCACTTAATCTATCTATATCCCTCTGCAGACTCTCCACATCCTCTGTACAATTTGCTTTTCCACTCAGTTTAGTGTCATCAGCAAATTTTGCTACGCTACACACAGTCCCCTCTTCCAAATCATCAGTGTAAATGGTAAACAGCTGCAGGCCCAGTACCAACCTTTGTGACACCCCACTCATCACTGATTGACAACCGGAGAAACACCCATTTATACCAACTCTCTGCCTTCTATTGGTTAACCAATTCACTACCCATGCCAATACACTTCCTTTGACTTCATGCATCCATATCTTATTTATAAGTCTCTTGTGTGGCACCTTATCGAACGCCTTCTGGAAATCCAAATATACGACATCCACCTGTTCCCCTCTACTCACTGCACTCATTATGTCCTCAAAGAACTCCAGTAAGTTTGTCAAACAGGACTTGTGTGGTAAACCATGTATACCTGTCTGGAGACGCCCCTCTGCTGATTCCTGCTGTGGCTCCTCCCACAGACCCCTATATAAAGGTGGTTGGGGCACTGCTCCTCCCTCAGTCTTCAACATGGTCGTGCTCCATTTTCGCTGTTAGTAAAAGCCTATTGTTCACTTTCAGTCTCCTAGAGTTATTGATAGTGCATCAACTTGCCCTTTCTGAATCCATGGAACCATGTCTGTCTAATGGAACCACTCCTTTCTAAATGATTCTCTATTTCTTCCTTAATGACAGCTTCAAGCATTTTCCTGACTACAGATGTGAAGCTTAATAGCCTATAGTTGCCTGTCTTTTGCCTACATCCTTTTTAAAAAAGTGGTGTGACATTTGCTGTCTTCCAGTCTGCCGGGACCTGTCCAGAGTCTAGAGAATTTTGCTAAATGATTACCAACACGTCTACTATGTACCTATCCAAACTTCTCTCAAACTTTGAAATAAAGCTTCTATGTATCACTTGTGCTGGCAGCTTGTTCCACATTCTCTTTACTCTGAGTAAAGAGACTCTGAGTACTCTGAGTTTCAAGAAGTTTCCCCTCATTCTCCTTTCACCCTTAACCCATGACCTCTAGTTATAGCGCCACTCAACCTCAGTAGAAAAAGCTAGCTTGTATTTCTCCTATCTCTACCCCTCATAATTTTGTTTACCTCTATTAAATCTGCTCTCAGTCATCTACATTCCAAGGAATAAAGTCCTAACCTGTTCAATCTTTCTTTATAACTCAGGACCTCCAGTCTTGGCAACATCCTTGTAAATTTTCAGCCTTTCTTGAACAATGAAACAGCATTAGCTATTGTCTCTCTTATTCTCCCACCCCACCCTGGTTCCATTTGTATTTCATCCCCTCCCCATCTGGCACCACCCGTCAGATATTCGCCATCAGATTTCTGAATGGTTTATGAGCCCATGAACACTACCTTGATATTCTTTTTTTGTACTGTTTATTTTTGTACCTCATCATTACTTCAATGTCTTGCACTGTTTAGTTGCCAATAAAAAACAGATTTCATGACATACAGTATGTCAGTGATAAACTTGATTCTGATTCTGATTCCCCTACCTGGTTCCAACTGCGAATCATCCCCACACCATCTGGTTCCAACCTATTACCTACCAGCCTCCATCCAAATCCTTCATTTACTGGAGATCTTTCTTGTCCCTCTGAGTCCTGATGCAGGGTCTTAACCTGAAATGTTGACTTCCAACCTTTGCCTCCACAGATGCTGTTTGACCCACAGACTTCTCTGAACATTCTGATTCCCGCATGTGTTGTCTCTATTGTCTTAAATGATGGGATAGCTGGGAATTTGGGTATGCAGGTAAGCTTGTGCATTCTCATAGACAAATACTTACCCAGTAAAGTATTATAGCATGCAAATTGATACTTCATGCTGAGCTTTCTAATCTTGTCACTCAATCAGAAAAATCCAACACGAGATATCCAAAATTATCAAATGTTTATTGTGGCATTTCATTATTGGCAATTAATTAATTAATGCTCATTTATGCTGAAAACATTGTCTCAATTGCCAGTATCTACTCAGCCTTTTGTTTGCATATTAGGAGTTCATAATTCACTGAGACCTCTTTAAAATACTCTGATAGAAATTATAATAAGATATTGAAAATTTGGGAATAGAACTAATCTTCTCAGTATGTGGAAGAAAATAATTAACATTTTGGGTACAACTTTTCAATAAATCATATGTTTTCAAGTTGTAAATCTTTCAAGCATCAATCTTATTTAATGATTTTTTTCTAATGTAAATTCTGAAAGGCTCATGAAGATAAAATTGAGAATCAAAAGAAGCTATGAAATGGCCGATCAGAGAAGATACTAAAACCATTGGCAGCTTTACATTATAATGGGTGACACAATAGCATAGTGGTCAGTGCAAACATTTTATAGCACCAGCAATCACCGATTTGGGTTTGTTCATGGCCTGGTATGGAAACTCCAAAGTCCTTAAACAAAAAAGCCTACAAAAAGTGGGATACAGCCTAGTCTGTCACTCGTAAAACCTTCCCCAACACTGAGCATATTTACAAAGAGTGCGGTCATAGAAAAGCTGTATTCATTGTCAAGGACACTCATGTTCTCTTCTCACTGCTTCCTTCAGGAAGGAGGTACATGAGCCTCTTGTCCTACACCACCAGATTTAAGAACAGGTTCACCATCAAGAATGCTTACTGTGCCATTCCATGTCCACACTTCGGAAAGTCCAATCACCTGGCTGTACTTCTATAAGAAGAGACTAAAGGTCACAGCACCAGTGGTGAAGACCTAGAAATTATGGATCAAGGAAGGCAGAGGAGAGCTTACAGGACTGCTTTGAGTCAGTGGACTTGACAATATTCAAGGATTCATCTTTGAATCTGAATGAATACACCACAGTTTTCAGTGACTTCATCAAGGCCTTATGTGGATCACTGTGCGCCGTCAAGAAGATACCAGACATACCCAAACCAAAAGCTGTGGATGAACCAAGAGATTTGTAGTCTGCTGAATCTGTGGCATTCAAGACCAGTGATGCAGAACTATACAAGAGGTCCAGGTATGATCTATGAAAGGCTATTTTAAAGGTGAAAAGGCAATTCTGATTGCAGTTAGAGGCAGAATTGAATGAAAGCCAGCTCTGGCAGGGTATTCAAACTATTACTGCCTACAAAACAAAACTTAACATCATGAATAGTTTTGATGCTTCACTCCCAAATGAGTTCAATGCCTTCTATGCATGCCTTGAGAGGGAGAATAAAACTACATCACTGCAAATTCCTGCAGCATCTGGTGACCCTGTGATTTCTGTCAGGACATTTTTCAAGAGGCTAAACCCTTACAAGGCATCAGGTCCTGATGGTGAACCTGGTAGGGTTCAGAAAACCCGTGCCAACCAACTGGCAGAAGTGTTCAAGGACACCTTCAATCTCTCACTGCTGCAGTTGAAGGTTCCCACCTGCTTCAAAAGGGCAACAGTCATACCACTACCCAATTAGAGCAGGGCGAGCTGCCTCAAGATTATCACCTAATAACACTCACATCTACTGTGATAAAGTGCTTTGAGAGGTTGGTCATGGCCAGAATCAACTCCTGCCTAAGGAAGGAACCGAACCCTCTACAATTTGCCTGTTATCACAAAAGGTCTAAAATGGATGCAATCTCACAGGCTCACCATTCGGCCTGAGATCACCTGGGCAACAGTAATTCCTATGTCAGGCTGATGTTAATTTACTACAGTGTTCAACACAATCTAATTATCAAGCTCCAAACATGAGGAAATCTGCAGATGCTGGAAATTCAAGCAACACACACAAAATGCTGGTGGAAGGTTCTGACGAAGAGTCTCGGCCCGAAACATCGACAGTGCTTCTCCCTGTAAATGCTGCATGGCCTGCTGTGTTCCACCAGCATTTTGTGTGTGTATCAAGCTCCAAAACCTGGATTCTTGACTTCCTTACCATGAGACACCAATTTGCCTGTGCAAATCGGAAATAACATCTCCTCCTTGCTGACAATCAACTCTGGAGCAACTCAAAGATGTGTGCTTAGGCCACTGCTCTTCTCTCTCTACACTTACAATTGCAGGTTAGGCAGAGCTCAAACGCCACCTATAAATTTGCTATTATTTATCTATAAAGGTAGTAGGGATAGTCCGGGTAGTTATAGACCAGTGAGCCTTATGTCTATGGTGGGAAAGCTGTTGGAATAGATTCTTAAAGATAGGATCTATGGGCAGGCTTATTAAGAAAGTCAGAAGGCATGGAATCCAGGGAAGTTTGGCCAGGTGGATTCAGAATTGGCTTGCCTGCAGAAAGCAGAGGTTCGTGGTGGAGGGAGTACATTTGGATTGGAGGGTTGTGATTAGTGGTGTCCCACAAGGTTCGGTTCTAGGACCCCTCTTTTCATGATTTTTATTAATGACCTGGATGTGGGGGTAGAAGGGTGGGCTGGCAGGTTGGTGGTGTTGTGGATAGTGCAGAGGATTGTCGAAGATTGCAGAGAGACATTGATAGGATGCAGAAGTGGGCTGAGAAGTGGCAGAAGGAGTTCAACCCGGAGAAGTGTGAGGTGGTACACTTTGGGAGGACAAACTCCAAGGCACAGTACAAAGTAAATGGCAGGATACTTGGTAGTGTGGAGGAGCAGATGGATCTGGGAGTACATGTCCACAGATCCCTGAAAGTTGCCTCACAGGTCAATAGGGGTGTTAAGAAAGCTTATGAGGTGTTAGCTTTCATAAGTTGAGGGATAGAGTTTAAGAGTCATGAGGTAATGATGCAGCTCTATAAAACTCTGGTTAGGCCACACTTGGAGTACTGTGTCCAGTTCAAGTCGTCTCACTATAGGAAGGATGTGGAAGCATTAGAAAGGGTACAGAGGAGATTTACCAGGATACTGACTGGTTTAGAGAGTATGCATTATGATCAGAGATTAAGGGAGCTAGGGCTTTACTCATTGGAGAGAAGGAGGATAAGAGGATACATGATAGAGGTGTACAAGATATTAAGAGGAATAGATAGAGTGGACAGTCAGCGCCTCTCTCCCAGGGCACCACTGCTCAATACAAGAGGACATGGCTTTAAGGTAAGGGGTGGGAAGTTCAAGGGAGATATTAGAGGAAGGTTTTACACTCAGTGAGTGGTTGGTGCATGAAATGCACTGCCTGAGTCAGTGGTGGAGTTAGATACACTAGTGAAGTTTAAGAGACTACTAGACAGGTATATGGAGGAATTTAAGGTGGGGGGGATATATGGTAGGCAGGGTTTAAGGGTGGGCACAACATTGTGGGCCGAAGGGCCTGTACTGTGCTGTACTATTCTATGTTCTAAGGTGGGGGACGAAGAGGAAAGCAAGCTGGTAGGTGGTAGGTAAGACTAGGTGAGGGAGGTGAGTGGGTGAGGGAAAGAAGATGATGTAAGTTGATAGGTGGCTTGTATGAGAATGGGAAATTAAATTGAAACAGGTGACCACCAGGAGATCCTGATAGGTGGATGCAGGGAAGTGGAATGTGGATGTTGAAATGGAAGAGCAAGTGGCAATAGCATCAGAAGCTGGTGCAAGATAGGCTGAAGATGATAGAATCTGACAGGAGACAAAGGTGGAGTATCGAATTAAGGGAGGGAGGTGGGGAAGGCTGATGGGAACAGTGGATGGAGAGATGGAAGGTGATGGGCAGATGGAGCAGGTGGAAGAGGGAAGAGTGTCAGGCAACTGCAGTGTCTTGTGGCTCCACCTCATTATTGCTGATACTTTCAGGAGCCCTCGGTGAAATGCATATTTCAAGCTCCAGTCTACTGAGACAAGAAACAGATTCAAAATATCAGTGCAGCTTTGCCTCATGTTTGCTTTTGGTGCTGAACCATACTGATAACAATCCCTGCCCACTCCACTCTTGTCAGCCCCCATCAAGCCATCTGCGGGAAGAAAGCCCAGTGCTTTCTGCAGTTCCTTAATCAGATTCTTAAGTCTGGCCTTGAAACTTACAACAAAATGATCAAGGAGTGAAATCATGATAAAACATAGATTTCAATGGAGGGGAAAAAATTGTCATAAGAGTTAGATAAGAAGGCAACAGTAGTAAAGCGAAATGTCAGATCAACATAACTTTGAAGACTTCAGACAACCCCAGGAAGCTACTGCAAAGTTTCATTGATACCATATTCAGCATCCATTCTGGTCAGATTAAAGAGGTTGAATTAAGCAGGCCAAGAAGAAATATACACCCAATTTCTGAACCTACCCCCCAACCCACCCCAGTTTTCTCTTCTAAATCTCTTACTTGCCATTCAACAATCAAAGATCCGAATTTCTACTGATTAAGAACATCTGCTGATATATAAAGATGAACAATAGAAGTAAGGATAAAAGCAAACTTTCCAAAATTTGTCATAACACAGCAAACAATTTGTAGTCTAGGGGGCATATTTCAACAGATGATTAATCAATATCGTTCCACGCATAAAGGATATTCTAAAAAAAAAGTAGTCTGTTTTTCTACAAGGTAATGAAAGCAATTTGAAAAAGATAATGTACATTATATCCCGGCTCTGGCAATGTCTTTGTCTTACTCAACCTTGTTGTCCGGACCTGTTGGGACAGGTTCCATTTCATCCCATATAAATCACCAATAAGATTAGTTTTATTTGTCACGTGTACATCAAGCATATTGTGAAATGTGTCACTAAGTCAGCAAGGATTGTCCTGAAGGCAGCCTGTAAGTTTTACAATATAGCATGTCCACAACTTACAGATTTCTTACAGACAGCAGCTGCAATCAAGTTCAAGCTGGAAGCAAATTTATTATTAAACTACGTATATATCACTAAATGCTACCCTGAGGTTCATTTTCTTGTGGGCATTCACAGTGAATGCAAAGAAACACAATGGAATCAAGAAAAACCATACACGAGACTGGCAAATAATCAGTGTGCAAGGACAAAAAGCTGTACAAATACAAGAAGAACAAAACAACAAACAAAATAATAATAAAAAATAAATAAACAGTAAATATTAAGAACACGCGATCGGAAGTCCTTAAAAGTGAGTTCATGGGTTGTAGGAACTGTTCAGAATTGGGCTGAGTGAGGTTTAGTGAAGTTATGCCCTCTAATTCAAGAGTCTGATGTTTGAGGGGTAATAACTGAATCAGAATCAGGTTTAATATCAATGGTATATGTTGTGAAATCTGTTGTTTTGTGGCAGCAGTACATTGCAATACACAAAAATAAAATCTATAAATTACAAAAGGAAATATATATAGAAAAAGAAAATTAAATAAGTAGTTCAAATAGAGATGGAAAAATACTGAGGTGGTTCATTGTCCATTCAAAAATCTGATGGCAGATTGGTAGACGCTGTTCCTGGAATATTGAGTGTGTGCCTTCAACATCCTGTACCTCCTCCATGATGGTGGCAATGAGAAGAGGGCATGTCCTGGGTGGTGAGGGTCTTTACTGATGGATGCCACCTTTTTGAGGCATTGCATTTTGAAGGTGCCCTGGATGCTGGGGAGACTAATTCCAGTGACGGAGACAGATGAGTTTACAACTATCTGTAGACTTTTTTCTGATCCTGCGCAGTGGCCTCTCTACACCAGATAGTGATGCAACCAGTTGGAATGCACTCCACAGTATAATTTAGAAATTTGCTAGTGTCTTTGGCGACATAACAATTTCCGCAAACTTCTGATGAAATACAGCTACTGTTGTGCCTTCTTTATAATTGCACCAATATGAGACCCCAGGGTAACTCCTCAGAGATGTTGACATGCAGAAACTTAAAACTGCTCACCTTTCCACTTCTGATCCCTCAATGAGAACCTGTACGTGTCCCCTTGATTTCCCGTTCATGAAATCCACAATCGATTCCTTGGTCTTACTGGCATTGATAGCAAGGTTTTTGCTGCAACACCACTCAGCCAGCTTATCTATCTTGCTCCTGTACACCTCCTCATTACCAACTGAAATTCTGTAGTTGTGTTGTCAGCAAATTTATAGAACTTCAACCTCACTCATGTTGTCCTCATCGTCATCAAGTTCCCTCTTGTTGGCGAATACTGAAGAGAGTATTCAGTGAGGACATCGCTCACTTCTACTGCCTCCAGGCAAATCTTCTCACTTTTATCTCTAATCGGTCCTACCTTCACTCCCATCATCACTTCACATAATTGAAGAATGCCTTGGGGTTTTTCTTTACCCTACTTGCCAAGGCCTTCTCATGATCCCTTCTTGCTCTCCTCAGCCCCTTCTTAAGCTCCTTTCTTGCTACCCTATATTTCTCAAAAGTCCTTGCTTCCTAAACCTCACGTATGCTGCCTTCATCCACCTGACTAGATTTTCCACCTCACTTGTCACCCATGGTTCCTTCACCCTACCATTCTTTATCTTCCTCACCGGGACAAATTTATCCCTAACATCCTGCAAGAGATCCCTAAACATCGACCACATGTTCATAGTACATTTCCCTGCAAAAACATCATCCCAATTCACACCCACAAGTTCTAGCCTTATAGCCTCATAATTTGCTCTTCCCCAATTAAAAAGTTTTCTGTCCTCTCTGATTCTATCCTTTTCCTTGATAATGCTAAAGGCCAGGGAGCGGTGATCACTGTCCCCCAGATGCTCACTCATTGAGAGATCTGTGACTTGACCCGGTTCGTTACCTAATACTAGATCTAGTATGGCATTCCTCTAGTCGACCAGTCAACATACCATGACAGGAATCCATCCTGGACACATTTAACAAACTCTATCCCGTCTAAACCATTGGAACTAATCATCTGCCAATCAATATTAGGGAAGTTAAAGTCACCCTTGATAACAGCCCTGTTATTTTTGCACCTTTCCAAAATCTGCCTCCCAATCTGCTTCTTGGTATCTCTGCTGCAACCAGGGGGCCTATAGAATACTCCTAATAGAGTAACTGCTCCTTTCCAGTTCCTGACTTCCATCCATGATGACTTAAAAGAGGATCCTGCTAAATTACCCACCCTTTCTGTAGCTGTAATAGTACCCCTGATCAGTAATGCCACCCCCCTCCCATTTTTCCTCCCCTCTATTCCTTTTAAAACACTGAAATCCAGGAATATTGAGAATCCATTCCTGCCCTGGTGCTAGCCAAGTCTCTGTAATGGCCACTACAACATAATTCCATGTATGTATCCAAACTCTCAGTTCATCACCTTTGTTCCTGATGCTTCTTGCATTGAAGTACACACACTTTAGCCCCTCTACGTTACTACCTTCACACCCTTTATTCTGCTTCTCTTTCCTCAAAACCTCTTTATACGTTAGACCTGGCTTTACTCCATGCACTATACTTGCAGTTCTCGCATGACCTTTATCCTTCTCCACCTCACTATCTGCTCTAACACTCTGGTTCCCCTCCCCCCTGCAAATCTAGTTTAAACTCCCTGGAGCAGCACCAGCAAATCTTTCTGCAAGGATGTTAGTCCCCCTCCAGTTCAGGTGCAACCCATCCCATCGGAACAGGTCCCACCTTCCCTGGAACAAGGCCCAATTGTCCAGAAACATGAAGCCCTCCCTCCTGCACCAACTCCTTAGCCATGTATTTAGCTGTATTATCTTCCTATTTCCAGCCTCACCAGCATGTGGCATGGGAAGCAATCCTGAGATTGCAACGCTGGAGGTCCTGTCCTTCAACTTTGCACCTAACTCCCTAAACTCTCTTTGCAGGACCTCCTCCTTCTTCCTACCCATGTCATTGGTCCCCACATGGACCACAACATCTGGCTGCTCACTCTCCCTCTTGAATATATTGAGAACTCAATCCGAGACATCGCATGTCTCCATCGCATGGCACCAGGGAGGCAACAGACCTCCAGGATTCTTGATCTCTTCCACAGAACCTCTTATCTGTCTCCCTAACTATCAAATCCCCTATCACTACTGCTCTCCTCTTTTCCCTCCTTCCCTTCTGAGCTGAGGGTCCAGTCTCGGTGCCAGAGATGAAACCACTGCAACTTTTCCCTGGTAGGTCGTCCCCACCAACAGTATCCAAAATGGTATACTTATTGTTGGTGGGAATGGCCACAGGGGTGCTCTACTCTTCCTGTGTATTCACCTTCCTTCTCCTGATAGTCACCCAGCTACCCGTCTGATGACTTTTAGGGGTGACTATCTCCCTGAAACTCCTGTCTATTTCTGCCTCTGGCTCACAAATAATCTGAAGTTCATTCAGCTCCAGCTCCATTTCTCTAACTCAGTTTGTCCGGAGCTGAAGCTGGATGCACGTTTTACAGGTGTAGCCATCAGGGACAATTATGCTTGCCCTGACTTCCCACATACTGCAAACGGAGCACCCGACTGCCCTAACTGCTGCCTCCATTACCTACTTCTAAGTTAATTAGATTAATTAAAGGAGCTTACACGGCCTTACCTCACTGGGAGCAAACTCGTCCTCAGCCTCTACTCGCCAAAACCTTCCTACTCTGACCTCCACTCCTCCGTCACCTGCTCTGTTAATCTGCTCGCATTTTAAACTCTCCCGCTGTCTCACTGGCCGACCTTCACGCGCTTGCGCAGTCGTGCCCCATTCAAACTGTCGAAGAAATTACGTTCCCCCTCTTCTTCTCCTTCTTCTTTTGGAATCTGCCCCCTTCCTTTCCAGTCCTGATGAAGGGTTTCAGCCCAAAACATCAACTGTTCATGTCCCTCCCTAGATGCTGCCTGGCCTACCGAGTTCCTCCAGCATTGTGTGTGTTGTTTCCACCTGTTGCCGCCAAGTTCTACACCACCTTTTCTTTCCATCTATTTATATTGACTACCTCCCTCTATCTTTCAGTTCAGATGCAGAACATAATTACTTGAGACAGTTGACAAATCAATCTGGAATTTCAATGTTATAATGGCTGTGATCACTTGCCTCTGCAGCTTGTATGTTCTACCTTTGCATTCTAAGACACATAGGACATGGAACAGAACAGCACAGTTAACAGGCCATTTGGCCCACAACAAAGTTCAAAGTTCAAAGTAAAATTTAGTATCAGAGTATATACATGTCACCACATACAACCCATAGTTTCTTTTTCATGTGAGCATACTTAGTAAATCTATAGCACGGTAACTGTAAACAGGATCAATGTACAACAAACTGTGCAAATGCAAATATAAATAAATAGCAATAAGTAATGACTATAAAATAACATAAAATAGCAAGATAAAGTGTCTTTAAAGTGAGACCCTAAGGAACCCCTAAAAATAAGATGTTTTGTAGTTATCCCCTTTTGTTCAAGAGCCTGAGGGCTGGTAACTGTTTTTGAACTTCATGCAGATCCTGAGGCACTTATACCTTCTACCTGATGGCAGCAGCGAGAAAAGATCATGGTTTGGATGGTGAGGATCTTTGATGATGGATGCTGCACTTCAATGGCAACATTTCATGTCGATATGCTCAATGGTTGGGAGGGCTTTACCCATATGTACTGGGCGGAATCCACAACCTTTTGCAGGATCTTCCTCTCAACAGCATTGGTGTTCCCATACCAGGCCACAATGCAGCCAGTCACACACCTATAGAAGTTTGCCAAGGTCTTTGATGACGTGCTGAACCTCCGTAGACTCCTGAGGAAGTAGAGGCATTGTCGTACTTTCTTTGCATTTATATTTATATGATGGGACTAGGACAGGGTATCTGAGTAACTTTAAATTTACTGACCCTCTCCACCTCTGACCCTCCAATGAGGACCGGCTCATGGACCTCTGGTTCCCTCTCCTGAAGCCAACAGTCAGTTCTTTGCTCTTATTGACATTGAGTGAGAGGATGTTGCTTTATACCACTCAGCCAAATTTTCAGTCTCCCTCCTGTATCCTGATTCATCACCACCTTAGATATGGCCCACAACAATGATGTCATCCACAAACTTGTATATGGTGTTGGAGATGTACTTAGCCCCATGGTCATAGGTAGAAAGCGAGTAGAGCAGGGGGCTAAACACACATCCCTGATGTGCTCCTGAGCTGATGGAGATTGTGGAAGAGATGTTTTTGCCAAACCAAACTGACAGGGGTTTGCAAGTGAGAAAATCCAGGACCCAATTGCACAAGGGGGTATTGAGGCCCAGGTCTTGGAATTTACTGATTAGTTTTGAGGGGATGATGGTTATTAAATGCTGATCTGTAATCAATACAAAACATCCTGATGTATGCATCTTTGCTGTATAAATGTTCCACAGTTGTGTGAAGAGCCGGTGAGATGACCTGTTGCTTTGGTGGGCAAATTGGAAGGGATCCAAGTTGCCACTCAGACAGGTGTCATCAATGCCATCCATGATGCCAGGTTAAAGTGAAGATCTGATGGCATGTGGTCTATATCCCACAGTTCCCTGCCTTTTTATGGGTCCATCCATCTGCCTCTTAAAGGTTGTTACCATATCTAGTTCTTTATCACCTTCAATCAACATCCTCTAGTAGTTGACAATTCCACTCTAAGAAATGGACTCCATCTCAAAGTCAATGTCAAAGTAAAATTTATTATCAAATTACACTATATGTTACCACATGCTACCTTGAGATTCATTTCTTGCAGGTATTTTTGCAGAAGTAAAGACACACAATAGGATGCATGAAACGAATACATAAACAAAGACGTACAAGCAACAAATGTGCAAAGTAAGGGAAATTGTGCAAGCAATAGCAAAAAATAATACTGAAATGTGAGTTGTAAAGACTCCTTGAAAATGAATGTGTAGGTCATATCTAATCTATCCCTCAGCTGGTCACACACTGCCTTGTATCTGCCATCAACAGCATACTTTATATTGGAGCCAATCCTGCAACAGGCTATGCTTGACACTGGCATCAAACAGTGCAGAAACAGGCCATTCTGCCCAGTGAGTTTGTGTTGACTATTGACAACCCATTTACACTATTTCTACATTAATCCCATTTTTAAAATTTTCATCATTCATACTCTTATTAACCACCCCAAAATACACACAACAAGCAAGTTACAGTGGCCAATAATCAGCCAACCTATTTGTCTTTGGGATGTAGAATCAGAATCAGGTTTATCATCACCAGCATGTGACTTAAAATTTGTTAACTTATCAGCAGCAGTTCAATGCAATACATAATATAGAAAAAAACACAAAATAAAATAATAATAAATAAATACATTACAGTTATACGTATATTGAATAGATTAAAAATTGTGCAAAAAGCAGAAATACTATATATTTTAAAAACTGAGTTGGTCCAAGGATTCAATATCCACTTAGGAATTGGATGGCAGAGGGGAAGAAGCTGTTCCTGAATCACTGAGTGTGTGCTTTCAGGCATCTGTACCTCCCACTCAATGGCAACAGCGAGAAAAGGGCATGCCCTGGGTGCTGGAGGTCCTTAATGAGCTGCCTTTCTGAGACACTGCTCCTTGAAGATGTCCTGGGTACTATGTAGTCTAGTACACCAGATGGAGTCAACTAAATTTACAATCCTCTGCGGCTGCTTTCAGTCCTGTGCAGTAGTTCCCCGATACCAGACAGTGATACAGCCTGTTCAAATGCTTTCCACATTACATCTATAGAAGTTTTTGAGTGTTTGTGTTGATGTACCAAATCTCTTCAAACTCCTAATGAAGTATAACTGCTGTCCTGCCTTCTTTATAACTTCATCGATATGTTGGGACCAGGTTAGGTGCTCAGTGATCTTGACTGGAACTGGAAACTGCTCACTCTCTCCACTTTTGATCCCTCTGTGAGGATTGGTAGGTGTTCCTTCGTCTTATCATTCCTGAAGCCCACAATCAGTTCTTTTGTCTTACTGATGTTGAGTGCCAGGTTGTTGCTGTGACAACATTCCACTAGTTGGCATTTTTCACTCCTGTACGCCCCCTCGTCACCACCTGAGATTCTACCAACAATGGTTGTATTGCCAGCAAATTTATAGATGGTATTTGAGCAATGCCTAGCCACACAGTCATGTGTGTATAGAGAGTAGAGCAGTGGCCTAAGCGCACACCCCTGAGGTGCATCAGAGTTGATCGTCAGCAAGGAGGATATGTTACCACCAACCCGCACAGATTGTGGTCTTCTGGTTAGGAAGCTGAGAATCCGATTGCAGAGGGAGGTACACAAGCCCAGGTTCTGCAACTTCACAATAAGGATTGTGGGAATGATGATATTAAATACTGAGCTATAGTCAATGAACAACATGGGTGTTTGTTTTGTCCAGGTGGTCTAAAGCCTTGTGGAGAGCCATTGAGATTGTGTCTTCCATTGCCTATTGTGGCGATAGGCAAATTGCAATGGGTCCAGGTCCTTGCTGAGGCAAGAGTTCAGTCTAGTCATGACCAACCTCTCAAAACATGTCATCACTGCAGATGTGAGTTCTACCGGGTGATAGTCATTAAGGCAGCTCACATTATTCTTCTTAGACACTGATATAATTGTTGCCTTTTTGAAGCAAGTGGGAATTTCCACCCATTGCAGTGAGAGGTTGAAAATGTCCTTGAATACTCCCGAGAGTTGGTTGGCACAAGTTTTCAGAGCCTTACCAGGTACTCCATCAGGACCTTCTGTCTTGCGAGGGTTCACTCTCTTTAAAGACAGCCTAACATTGGCCTCTGAGACGGAGATCAGATGCAGCAGGGATCTTCACAGCTGTAGTTGTATTCTCCCTTTCAAAATGGGATAGAATGCTCTGAGTTCATCTGGTGGTGAAATATCGCTGCCATTCATGCTATTGGGTTTCACTTTGTAGGAAGTAATGTCTTGCAAACTCTGCCAGCATTGTTGTGCATCTGATGTCGCCTCCAACCTCATTTGAAATTGTTTCTTTGCCCTTGAAATAGCCCTCTGCAGATCATACCTGGTATTCTGGGTCAGGCTTGGGTCACCAGACTTGACTGCCACAGATCTAGCCTTCAGCAGACACGGCTTTTGGTTTGGGAATGTACAGTAAGACTCTGTAGGCACACAGTCATCCACACAGGTTTTAATGAAGTCAGTAACGACTGCAGCATACTCATCCAGGTTCAAAGATGAATCCTTGAATGCAGTCCAGTGCACCGATTCAAAGCAGTCCTGTGCTTCCCTTGTCCAAACCTTCTTGGTCCTCACTACTGGTGCTGCAGTCTTCAGTCTCTGCCTACACTCAGGGAGTAGGTGTACAGCCAGGCGATCAGCAGCAACAGGGGCATCTGACCAAATCCCATGTGGTCACGAGAAGGACATGCAGATTTCATACGGACTGCACCCAAGGTCAGAATTGAATCTGGGTCTCTGGTGTTTGAAGGCACAGACTCTGCTAACTGTGCCGCTGTGATGAATATTAATACAGGTGGCCAGCTCTACCTCATGGGGATCACTGCAGCACTTCTCGCAGACAAGTGACTAATGACAATATCGTATAATCCCCAAGGTTTCTATTTCCATGTCATGTTAAATATAATGTTATGCACATGGGAATTCTAGTGCCAACTGTAATTCACGATAATCAATACTGCAAAGGAAAATGTTTGGATATTGAATGTACAATAGATTTGAGCATTGTGTGTTTAGCTGGTGCACAGTTTCAATTCTCAACATTGCAGAAAAAAACCTTTTCTGAAATAAAGTAAAGGACCACACTCTACATTTTAGCAACAGCTGTTTCCCCTCCACCATCAGATTTATGAATGGTCCATGAACCCACAAAAACTAACTCACTGTTCCTCTTTCATACAATTTATTTATTGCACTTACAGTAATTTTTTTTATAGCTTGCACTGTAAAGTTGCCACATAACAATCAATTTCATAACATGAACTCATTGCCTTTTTTCTTCAGGTACCTCCTATACCTAATAAAGTGGCCACTGAGTGTATGCTCGTGGTCTTCTGCTGCTGTAGTCCATCCACTTCATGGTTCGAGGTGGTGTGTATTCGGAGCTTCTCTTCTGCACACTACTTTTGTAATGTGTGCTTATTTGAGTTAATGTTGCCTGCCTGTCTGCATGAACCAGTGTGGCCATTTTCATCTGAACATTCTCATTAACAAGGTGATTTTGCCCACAGAACTAACGCTCACTGGATGTTTTTTTTTGTTTTTCATACCATTCTCTATTACCATTTGAGATACTTAAACCACCCCATCTGACACCAATATTCATTGCACAATCAAAGTCAATTAGATCACATTTCTACCCCATTCTGATGCACCACACACTAAAAGCCTAAGGAACTCAGCAGGTCACACGGCATCTATGGAAATGAATAAATGGTCAATGTTATGGGCTGAGACCCTTCTTCAGCACTCAAACATTGACTGTTTACTCATTTGCATTTGGATTACCTTGGATTTCCAGTATCTGCAGAATTTCTCAAGTTTATGATTCACTATTCTAATGTTTTGTCTGAACAACAATGACCATACATGTATGCTTTTATGCAATGAGTTGCTCCCACATGATTGGCTGATCAAATATTTGATTTAATGAGCCTGTGTACAGTTGTACCTAATAAAGTGGCCACTAAATGTATGTCAGTGATAATAAACCTGATTCTGATGCATTCGTTATCAAACTAGATCTGTCACATTCACAAGATCACAATACTTAAACAGGAAATCCTCAGAAAATGCCAACATAACAGTAATATAAAGACAAAATAAAAACTGCTGAGTGTTTTGAAGACAGCAGATTAATTAACAATCCTTATTGCCATTTCTGTACCTACTGGCATTTAATCCAAAAATATCAGAGTAGTAGATAAGCCAGCACATTGTTTATTATCAGGTACACTGAGATTCACAATAAGCAAACTGCAATTTAACTTGACAATGCAGGGTAGTAAATATTTTAAGTGAATCTCGGGGCAAAATTGCAACTGAAAAGAGGGATATTCACAAAGGGAGAATGTTGTTATATCTTTGAATGCACAGAGTATATAGAAAGAAGATAGATGAGTTTATAGTTTGAAATTGAGGGGTATAAAATTGTGGGCATCACAGATTCGTGGCTGAATAAAGATCACAGCTGGACTTAGACATCCCAGGTACACATCTTATTTAAGAGAGAGGCAGATGGACAGAAGGTGGGGGGTGGCTTTGTTAGTAAAAAATAAATGAAATCCAATCCTTGATAAGAAGTGACATAAGAACAGAAGATGTAGAATCAGTGAGGGTACAGTTAACTGAAAGAGTGAAAAGACCCTGTGGGAGTTATACACAGGCTTCTGAAAAGTAGCCTAGATGGGCAGGAGATTATGCAGGTGATAGAAAAGGCATGTAAGAGAAGCAATGCCATGGCGCTCGAAATGAAGGTAGACAGGGAAAATCAGGCTGGAGCAGAATCACTAGGTGAGGAACTTGTAAAATTCTGTGTCTATGAGATTGCTTTATAGAGCAGATTGTGGTCAAAGCCACAGAGAAAAAGGCAATTCTGGATTTGGTGTTGTGCAGTGAACCAGATTTGATTATGGAACTTAAGGTAAAGGAACCCTTAGGAGAAAATGATCATAAAATGATAGAATCCACCCTGCATCTTGAGAGGGAGAAGCTAAAATTGGATATATTGGTTCCACAGTGGAGTAAGGTTAACTACAGGGTATGAGAGATGAGATAGCCAAAGTTGATTCAAAGTGGATCCTGGCTGGGATAACAGTGATGCAGCTTCTGGGAGTAATTTGGAAGATGGAGGACTGAATCATCCTAAAGGAAGGATGAAGCAATTATGGCTGACAGAGAAAGTCAAAGACAGCATGAAAGCAAAAGAGAGGGCATACAATATTGTAAAAACAAGTGGCAAGTTAAAGGACTGTATAGCTTTTAAAAACTAATAGAAGGCAATTTAAAAAGCATTGGAAAGAGAAAAGATAAAGTTTGAAGGTAAGATAGCTAATAATATAAAAGAGAATGCTAAACTATTGTTCAAATATATAAAAAGTAAAAAAGCATAAGATATAAGAGCCAATTTATGACATTCGGCCCATTGAGCCTGCTCATCCATTTGATTAACAACAACACACACAAAATGCTAGTGGAACACAGCAGGCCAGGAAACTTCATCAGCAAACTTCTATACAATACACTTGGCCCCCACTTCCAAATTGTTAATATGTATCTATTGGCTTTCCAATCATTTATCTAAGCTGATACATTATCCCCCACCCCTAAAGTCCATGTATCATTATCCTATGGCAACATACACACAATGCTGGTGGAACGCAGCAGGCCAGGCAGCATCTATAGGGAGAAGCGCTGTCGACATTTTGGGCCGAGACCCTTCGTCAGGACTAACTGAAAGGAAAGATAGTAAGAGATTTGAAAGTAGTTGGGGGCGGGGGAAATGCGAAATGATAGGAGAAGACCAGAGGGGGTGGGTTGAAGCTAAGAGCTGGAAAGGTGATTGGCAAAAGTGATACAGAGCTGGAGAAGGATAAGGATCATGGGACGGGAGGCCTCAGGAGAAAGAAAAGGGGGGAGCACCAGAGGGAGATGGAGAACAGGCAAACAACTAAATATGTCAGGGATGGGGTAAGAAGGGGAGGAGGGGCATTAACAAAAGTTAGAGAAGTCAATGTTCATGCCATCAGGTTGGAGGCTACCCAGCTGGTATATAAGGTGTTGTTCCTTCAACCTGAGTTTGGATTCATTTGGGCAATAAAGGAGGCCATGGATAGACATATCAGAATGGGAATGGGACGTGGAATTAAAATGTGTGGCCACTGGGAGATCCTGCTTTTTCTGGCGGACCGAGCGTAGGTGTTCAGCAAAACGGTCTCCCAGTCTGCGTCGGGTCTCACCAATATATAAAAGGCCACACCCGGAGCACCGGATGCAGTATACCACACCAGCTGACTCACAGGTGAAGTGTCGCCTCACCTGGAAGGACTGTCTGGGGCCCTGAATAGTGGTGAGGGAGGAAGTGTAAGGGCAGGTGTAGCACTTGTTCCGTTTACAAGGATAAGTGCCTGGAGGGAGATCGGTGGGAAGGGATGGGGGGGACGAGTGGACAAGGGAGTTGCATAGGGAGCGATCCCTGCAAAATGCAGAAAGGGGGGAGGGAAAAATGTGTTTGGTAGTGGGATCCCATTGGAGGTGGCTGAAGTTACGGAGATTTATACGTTGGACCTAGAGGTTGGTGGGGTGGTAGGTAAGGACAAGGGGAACCCTATCCTGAGTGGGGTGGCAGGTGGATGAGGTGAGGGCAGATGTGCGGGAAATGGAAGTGGTGGCCAAGTGTATTGTATGGAAGTTTAGATGCTGCCTGGCCTGCTGTGTTCCACCAGCATTTTGTGTGTGTTGTTGTTTGAATTTCCAGCATCTGCAGATTTCCTCATGTTTGCTCATCCATTTGATTATGTCTGATTCATTTTTGCTCTCTACCCCATTCCCCTGCTTTCTCTCCATGACCTTTGGCCCCCTTACTAATCAAGAACCTATCAACATCTACTTTAATATACTTAATGAAATGGCTTCACTGCCGTCTGTGGCAATGAATTCCACATATTCAACACCCTCTATCTATTGAAATTCCTCCTAATCTATTTTCTATCTGATGCTGTGTTCTCGGGTCCTAGATTCTCCCAATGTTGGGAACATCCTCTCCATGTCATTTCTAAACAGACCTATCAATATTCAACAGTTTTCAATGAGGTAACCTTTCATTCTTCTTTAATGTCCAGTATCTTACCCAAGTTCCTTGATTCATTAACAGAATAATGCACGCCCAGCACCAATGGTGCACTTCAGTGGTTTACTGCCTCAGCGAAGGTCCTGATTCTTGTAATTGGCTAAAGCACCTCTTAAAGCTGGTTCATTTTGAAGTCAGCCCTCCATCTTGAAAGTACATGGTGGCTGTAACAGATGCTAAATGGATGACTGGAACTCATTCAAATAGAATGAGTGATTAAGGAAAACATCATCACCCTCCAGTTGTTTGCTTTGTACCTGGTATGTAAATGTTCCATCACACTCAATAAACATTTCTACATTGCTCATAAGTGTCACACAGCTTTATTATAAAACAGAAAGCACAGGATAGTACAGTGCAGGTACAGGCCCTACAGCCCACAAGGTACGGTGCTGAACATCTTTTTGATTAAACTAACTCTTTTCTGCCTGCACATGATCCATATCCTTCCATTCCCTGCATATCCATATGTCAACTGCCTCTTAGACATCACCATTGTATCTGCATCTACCAGTACACTTGGCATCCCATTCTAGGCACCTATTACTCCGTATATTAAAACAAATGTCCTTCACATCTCTTTTAAACTTTCCCCCCTCACCTTAAATGCATGTCCTCCTGATATTTCTACCTGGTACGGAGGATTCTGGTTGTCTACCCTATTTATGCCTCTCATAATTTGACGAACTATACTACAAGGTATTCAACGACCATATAATAAATGCTTTCAGATATTCAACCATAAAAGACACATCAACTATAAACCTCACATGACACTCACTAATACATTTCTCCAGCTTGAATAATGGTTGTGAATACTTGAAAGTAGCAGTAGTTAAATGGGAGGATGGAAGATTGTGGGGGCAGGCATAATTCTATTACATATAGTATTAATTATAGTATAGCACATCTCATACTGTGTTGGTCTTTAACACAAAGCAACACATTTAACTGTACGTTTTGATGTTTTGATGTACATGTGACAAATGAAATTAATCTTTACATGTTTAATTACAATTAGTCACCATACCAGTAGCTGAACTGAACCTATTGATGAATACAGCACCTTTCTTCCCACATCCCACAATCTCAACTAAGTTATATAAGAACACAAGAAATTAGAAGCTGAAATAAAACACCTGACCCCTCAATTCTGCCCCACCATTCAATATGATGATGGCTGAACTCTGATGGCCTCAACTCCTCATCTCTGTTGTTCTTGTGGCACCTTGGTTCAGCAGGGTATAAACCACTTGAAAGGGTGAGCAGAGAAATGGCAGATAGTGTTTGGTCTGGACAATTGTGAGGTGTTGCACTTTCAGACATCAAACGTCAGGGTAAAGTATAGAGTAAATAGTAGGACCCTGAGAAACATTGAGGTACAGAGAGATGCTGAGGCTCACTGAAAGGAGCAATATAACTAGATAGAATGGTACAGGAAGTGTAGGGTTTAATTACCTTCATCTTTGAGGGGTAATAATAAAGTGAATGTAGCAGGCTTCCCCCCCCCCCCCCCAAGGTTGGGTGAGATGAGACTAGAGTCAAACGTTTAGAGTGAAAGATGAAATATTTAAGGAGAGTACGAGGGGAACTTCTTCACTCAAAGAGTGGTGCAAGTGTGAAACAAACTTCCAGCAGAGTGGTAGATGTGAGCCTGAGTCTCCAAAGGGTTCCTGTGCTGTGCAAGATGTCCTGCCTCGTTCCTGTACCAAAGACAGTGCCAGTGGCTCCAATGACTACAGACCGGTGGCATTGACCTCCCACATCATGAAGACCCTGGAGAGACTTGTTCTAGAGCTGCTCCGGCCTATGGTTAGGCCACACTTAGACCCCCTCCAGTTCGCCTATCAGCCCCAACTAGGAGTTGGGGATGCCATCGTCTACCTGCTGAACCGTGTCTATGCCCACCTGGACATGCCAGTGAGCACAGTGAGGGTCATGTTTTTTTGACTTCTCCAGTGCGTTCAACACCATCTGCAGCTTAATGTGAAAAAGACTAAGGAGCTGGTGGTGGACCTGAGGAGGGCTAAGGCACCGGTGACCCCTGTTTCCATTCAAGGGGTCAGTGTGGACATGGTGGAGGATTACAAATACCTGGAGATACAAATTGACAATAAACTGGACTGGTCAAAGAACACTGAGGCTGTCTACAAGAAGGGTCAGAGCTGTCCCTATTTCCTGAGGAGACTGAGGTCCTTTAACATCTGCCGGACGATGCTGAGGATGTTCTACAAGGCTGTGGTGGCCAGTGCTATCATGTTTGCTGTTGTGTGCCGGGGCAGCAGGCTGAGGGTAACAGACACCAACAGAATCAACAAACTCATTCGTAAGGCCAGTGATGTTGTGGGGGTGGAACTGGACTCTCTGACGGTGGTGTCTGAAAAGAGGATGCTGTCCAAGTTGCATGCCATCTTGGAAAATGACTCCCAGCCACTCCATAATGTACTGGTTAGGCACAGGAGTACATTCAGCTGGAGACTCATTCCACCTAGATGTAACACTGAGCATCATAGGAAGTCATTCCTACCTGTGGCCATCAAACTTTACAACTCCTCCCTCGGAGCGTCAGACACCCTGATTCAATAGGCTGGTCCTGGACTTATTTCCACTTGGCATGATTAACTTATTATTTAATTATTTATTGTTTTATATTGCTATCTTTCTTCACTATTCTTGGTTAGTGCGGTTGTAACAAAACCCAATTTCCCTCGGGATCTATAAAGTATGTCTGTCTGTCTGTCTGCCTGTCTGTCTGAGTTCAAATATAACATTTAAGAGAAGTCCAGACAGGTACATGAAAAGCTATGGTCTGAGTGTGGGTAGGTGGGACCTTGAGAAGCTGGGCTGTCATGGATATGATGGGCTGAAGTGCCTGTTCCAGTGCCATAGTGCTCTATGACTTTGTGATGAGGTGTGAATATAAATGTGTGGAGGTCATGTCGTAGCTGCATAAGACTCTGGATAGGTCTCAGCATTGTGTTTAGTACTAGAAACCACATTGCAGAAAGGATATCATAGAATCATAGAGAAGTACAGGACAGAAACATTGGAGGCTTTGGAGAGGGTATAGAAGAGGTTTACCAGGATACTGCCTGGATTAAAGAGTTTTGGCTACAAAGAGAGATTGGACAAACCTTGATTATTTTCTCTAGAGATTTGGAGGATAAAGGGTGACCTAATAAAGGATTATAAAATTATGAGAGGTATGCTAGTCAGAGACTTTATCCCAGGGTGGAAATAACAAGCACTATAGGATTTAAGATGGGAGGGAGAAAGTGTAAAGCAAACTTATAAGACAAGTTTATTACACAGAAAGTGGTAGCACAAAACATGCTGCTAGCATTTTGACAGCCTGGTATATAGGTAGGGAAAGAGAGGCATTGAATTTATGTAGGCAGACGAGCAGTTTAAATTGGGATTATGTTTGTCACAAACGTCATGGGACAAAGATCCTGTTCTGTGTAGAACTGTTCTCTGTTTTATTTTAACCCTCAATTCCTTGAACTTTATTTATTTATTGAGATGTAGCATGGAATAGGCCTCTCTGTCCCTTCGAGCCACGCTGCCGTGTAATCCCCTGATTTAATCCCAGCCTATTTACAGGAAATTTTCAATGACCAATTAACCTACTATTGTATCTCCTGTCAATTTAAATATGACCAGTGTTCTGCCTTCTGTGGCAGAAATTTCCAGAGTTTCATACCTATCGAGCGAATAAGATGGTACATTATCACTGCCCCTCCATCCACCAAAATCATCATCAGAATCCAAATCAGGTTTATTATCAGTGACACATTTCATGAAATTTGTTGTTTTATGGTAGCAGTACAGTGCAACACATAAATTATTACGATAAGTCTCACTAAGAAATAAATATTGCAAAAAGGGAGCAAAATAGTGAAGTACTGTTCATTGGTTCATGGACTATTCAGAAATCTGATAGCAGAGGGGAAGAAGTTGTTCCTATAATGTTGAGTGTGTGGCTTCAGGCTCTAATTCCACTCCCTAAAAGCAGTATTGAGAAGAGGTTATGCCCTGGATGGTGAGGGTTCTTAACAGTGGATGCCATCTTTTTGAGGCACCACCTTTTGAAGACGTCCTGTGCCTTCTTCCCTTTAGATAGTCAGAAACGGCAGCCTATCACCTCAGTATAGATAGTGAAGAGAGAATAAAAGCAACACACTTCCACTCAATTTTACACTTTCAGCCATCAGTTCACATGCATACCTTGCCAGTGACTTAGAACCCGGTTTATAAGCAAAGTGTGTGCATGGATGTCAAATGATAACAAGCACAGATACCAGCTCTGTAGCACTGATCTCCAGCACAGAATGGCACTCACAGCAGAATGCTCCCTTTCCATCTCAATATTTAGAAAGCTTGGCCAATCAAATAAATCTGTTGCATCAGCTTGTTTAAAATGCTCCTTCAATAATCATTCTTATCTCTGTAATAAGGTATGTTTTCTCTCATTATAGATAGATAAATAAAGACAAAATACCGTAATGTCTTTCAGCACCTACTGCAAGATGGGTCTGGCTGCTGTGTCCTTCAGGACAACCACATTCTTGTGCTACTGACTTATTCCTTTTGATGGAATTGCAGAATAACTCCCAAAGGATGTTCTGTACCTCCTACCTTCTGCACTATTCCACTGAATACTGGTAGAGTCTAACACAGAGGTGAACTGATTCATCGGTAGAAGGAGTGTGGCAACCACTACATGATGCAACAAAAATTAATTTGATTGGAATCAATATGAAGAATTACTGGTGCCAGACGTTCCCAGTGTTTTCAGGTTAACATCTATATCTTCTCTGCTTTTGTTTACTTTCGTTTATTTTATAAATGCAACATATATTTTTATTATCATACTAGAGACAGACATGTTACAAAATCAACTTGTGTTTTTTCATGCATTTTCAAACCAGTTGTTTTAAATTTCCAGACTCTTCTTCTCAAAGGACAATAACAACTGTTATTACTGCTGCCCTTGCCCATCATATTCAATGAAGGAATATCTGAAAAAGCTTCATATTCTTTACCTTTTATATCTCTTAAAAATTGTACAGACAGTAGGATAATCTCACAGTGATGGTCATAATATTGCCTGTTAAGTAGGTTGGATTATTCTAAGGATGCAAAATATGAAATATAAATGCAAATCTTACTTCAGCAATTTACATTTAGATTGTGCATTTAATATAAAATTAAATCATAAGAATCTCACAATGGGATAAGGAAAAAATAGGTGGTAAGGGAAATAGTAGTAACTGTTTAAATGGATGATCATATTTTTGTTCAGAAATATGCAGTTAAACATTGTGAAGTAGAGAGGAAATGGAGCTTTAGCAACTGTAAGAAACCCTAAGCAATGAAAATGTCTAATGGGGGGAGTTTAGCTGAGAGAAGGGTACAGTTGGGTCAAGGAAGTGAACATTTAGATTCCACAATGTGAAATGTGAGTATCACACTGTGGGGAATTCGGATTGAATGTAAATCAGTTGAAGCAGAAGCAACAGACAAAATTCTGGAGGAACCCGATGAAGGGTCTTGAAACAAAATTTCCCCTGTTCATAGATGCTGCCTGACCTCCTGTATTACTCCAGGTTTCCAGTATCTGCAGTCTCACGAGTCTCCAATAAAAAAACAGATGTATTGATTAAATGGGAGATAAAGTATAGAAATATATAAATGAACTTATGAGTTATAAAGAATATAAAGGTGTCCAATGTACCATAGTCTACTGGTGACAATGGTCAAAAAAGAGTTTAAGCAACTGATGGAGAGGCAGGGAAACATACCTGGTGCAGATATCTAGGTCAAAGGCAAGGTGACAAACTGGATCCAAAATGCACGTGGTAATAGGAGCCAGAAGGTGATGGTGGAGGGTTACTGATGTAATTTGATGCCTGACCTCACTGGTGCCCCACCGGGTTTCATGCTGGGACCTTGCAGTTTGTCATACATATTAATAATTTTAAACGGATGTGGGAGTTATGATTCATAAGTTTGCAGATGACATGGAAATTCATAATGTTGTTAATAATGAGGTGGATAATACACTAGTGGCCAATTTATTAGGTACTTCCTGAAACTAATACAGTGGCCACCGAATCTTTGTTCATGGTCTTCTGCTACTGCGGTCCATCCATTTCATGGTTCGACATGTGCATTCAGTGATGTTCTTTGGCACACCACTTTTTTAACATGTGGTTATTTGCGTTACAGTCACCTTCCTATCAGCTTGAACCAGTCTTACCATTCTCTCTAACCTCTCTCATTAACAAGGCATTTTTGCTCACAGAACTGCTGCTCGCTGGATTTTTTTTTTGTTTCCTGCACCATTCTCTGTAATTTACCTCATAGTAGTGTAGCACCTAATGTAATGCTTTACAGAACCAGCCATCGGGGTTAAGTTCCCAACATTCTCTGTAAGGAGTTAGTATGCTGCTTTTGTGGACGCGTGGGTTTCCTCCCACGTTCTAAATAATGTACTCTGTGTGTTGGGGTTAGTAAGTTGTGGGCATGCTATGTTGATGCTGGAAGTATGTTGACACTTGAGGGCTTCCTCAGCACATCCTTGGTCTGTGTTGGTTATTGATGCAAATGACACAACTTGCTGTATGCTTTAATGCTTCCACGTACATGTGACAAATAAAGCTTCATCTTTAATTTAATCCTGGTAAGTTCCAGAGACTACACTTACGGAGGACTAATAAAGGTAGGGCTCATAGGGAATACAGAGAGGAACAAAGTGGCCTTGTGGAACAAGTCCATAGATCACTAAAGATGATAGATGAGGTGCTGAAGAAGGCATACAAGATACTTGTTTTCATTTCCCAGGCCATTGACTATAAGAGTATGGAGGTCAAGATATTATTTTATAAAACTTATTTATGGGTTGAGTTAAGAAATCGCAGGGGTAAAAGGACCCTGATGGCAATTATCTACAGGCCTCCAAACAGCTGCAGTGACGTGGACTACAAATTACAACAGGAAATAGAAAAGGCTTGCCAGAAGGGCAGTGTTATGATAATTGTGGGGGATTTTAACATGCGGGTGGATTGGGAAAATCAGGTTGGCAATTTGTAGAATGTCTACGAGATGGTTTTTTAGAACAGCTTGTTGTTGAGCCCACTAGGGGATCGGCTGTATTGGTTTGGGTATTGTGTGATGAACCAGAGGTGATTAGAGAGATGGAAGTGAAGGAACCCTTAGGAGACAGTGATCACAACATGATTGAGTTCACTGTGAAATTTGAGAAAGAGAAGCCGAAATCTGATGTGTCGGTACTTCAGTGGAATAAAGGAAATTACAGTGGCATGTGAGAGGAACTGGCCAAGGTTGACTGGAAAGGGACATTAGTGGGAAGAACGGCAGAGCAGCAGGGCTGGAGCTTACGCTAGAAGTGAAGAAGGTGCAAGAGATATTCCAAAGAAGTAATTTTTGAATGGAAAAATGATGCAACCGTGGCTGACAAGAGAAGTCAAAGCCAAAGTAAAAGCAAAGCAGAAAGCAGACAAGGAAGCAAAAATTAGTGGGAAGACAGAGGATTGGGAAGTTTTTAAAAGCTTGCAAAAGGAAACTAAGAAGGTCATTAAGTGGGAAAAGATGAACTATAAAAGGAAGCTAGTAAATAATATCGAAGAGGATATTAAAAGCTTTTTCAAGTATATAAAGCGTAAAAGACAGGTGAGAGTAGATAAAGGACCAAAAGAAAGTGATGCTGGAGAAATTGTAATGGGAGATAAGGAGATGGCGGAGGAACTGAACGAGTATTTTGCATCAGTCTTCACTGAGGAAGACATCAGCAATATACCGGACTTTCAAGGGTGTGAGGGAAGAGAAATATGCGCAGTCACAATTATAAAAGAGAAAGTACTCAGGAAGCTGAATAGTCTAAGGGTAGATAAATCTCCCGGACCAGAAGGAATGCACCCTTGTGTTCTGAAGGAAGTAGCAGTGGAGATTGCGGAGGCATTAGCAATGATCTTTCAAAAGTCAATACATTCTGGCCTGGTTCTGGAGGACTGGAAGATTGAAAATGTCACTCCGCTATTTAAGAAGGGAGCAAGGAAGCAAAAGGGAAATTATGTCAAGGATGAGGTTACGCAGTACCTGGAGGCATGTGACAAGACAGACAGAACTCAGCATGGTTTCCTTAAATAAAAATCCTGCCTGACAAACCTAGTGCAATTTTTTGAGGAAATTACAGGTAGGCTAGACAAGGGAGATGCAGTGGATGTTGTGTATTTGGATTTTCAGAAGGCCTTTGACCAGGTGCCGCACATGAGGCTGCTTAACAAGATAAGAGCCCATGGAATTACGGGAAAGTTACATACATGGATAGAGCATTGGTTGATTGGTAGGAAACAGAGAGTGGGAATAAAGGGATCCCATTCTGATTGGCTGCCGGTTACCAGTGGTGTTCCACAGGGTCCGTGTTGGGGCCACTTCTTTTTATGTTGTATATCAACGATTTGGATTATGGAATAGATGGCTTTGTGGCTAAATTTGCTGATGATACAAATATAGGTGGAGGGGCCGGTAACAGAGAGTCTGCAGAGAGACTTGGATAGATTGAGGGAATGGGCAGAGAAGTGGCAAATGAATCACAATGTTGTAAAGTGTACGGTCATGCACTTTAGTAGGAGAAATAAACGGGCAGACTATTATTTAAATAGGGACAGAATTCAAAGTTCTGAGATGCAATGGGACTTGGGAGTCCTTGTGCAGGATACCCTTAAGGTTAACCTCCAGGTTGAGTTGGTGGTGAAGAAGGCAAATGCAATGTTGGCATTCATTTCCAGAGGAATAGGAGCAGGGATGTGATGTTGAAGCTCTATAAGGCACTGGTAAGACCTCACTTGGAATACTGTGTGCAGTTTTGGGCTCCTTATTTAAGAAAGGATGTGCTGACATTGGAGAGGGTTCAGAGAAGATTCACTAGAATGATTCCAGGAATGAGAGGGTTAACATATGAGGAACGTTTGACCACTCTTGGACTGTACTCCCTGGAGTTTAGAAGAATGGGGGGGACCTCATAGAAACATTTCGAATGTTGAAAGGCATGGACAGAGTGGATGTGACAAAGTTGTTTCCCATGGTGGGGGAGTCTAGCACAAGAGGACATGACTTGAGGATTGCAGGGCACCCATTCAGAACAGAGATGCAAAAAATTTTTTTTAGCCAGAGGGTGGTGAATCTGTGGAATTTGTTGCCACGGGCGGCAGTGGAGGCCAAGTCATTGGGTGTATTTAAGGCAGAGATTGATAGAAATCTGAGTAGTCCGGGCATCAAAGGTTATGGTGAGAAGGCAGGGGAATGGGAGTAAAGGGGAGATTTGATCAGCTCATGATGAAATGGTGGAGCAGACTTGAGTAGCCGAATGGCCGACTTCTGCTCCTTTGTCTTATGGTCTATGGTCTTATTTTAGGCAACAGCTGAATTACCATGTGCAGTTTTGGTTATCACACTATAGGAAATGCAAGGCTTATTAAGGAAGTAAGGAGGCATGGGATCCAAGGGGACCTTACTTTGTGGATCCAGAAATGGCTTGCCCACAGGAGGGAAAGAGTGGTAGACAGGTCATATTCTGCATGGAGGTTGATGACCAGTGGTGTGCCTCAGGGATCTGTTCTGGGACCTTTGCTCTTAGTGATTTCTATAAATGTCCTGGAAGAGGAAGTGGAGGGATATGTCAGTAAATTTGCTGATGACACAAAGGTTGGAGGTGTTGTGGATAGTGTGGAGGGCTGTCAGAGGTTACAGTGGGTCATTGATAGGATGCAAAACTGGGCTCAGAAGTGGCAGATGTTTAACCCAGATAAGTGTGAAGAGGTTCATTTTGGTAGGTCAAATATGATGGCAGAATATAGTATTAATGGTAAGTGTGCAGAATCAGAAGGATCCATAGGATACTCAAAGCTGCTGTGCAGGTTGACTCTGTGGTTAAGAAAGCATACGGTGCATTGGCCTTCATAAATTGTGGGATTGAGTTTAGGAGCAGAGAGCTAATGTTGCAGCTATAATAGGACCCTGATCAGACTCCACAGAGTACTGTGCTCAGTTCTGGTCACCTCACTATAGGAATGATGTGGAAACCATAGAAAGGATGCAGAGAAGATTTATATGGATATTGCCTGGATTAGGGAGCATGCCTTGTGAGAATAGGTTGAGTGAACTCGGCCTTTTCTCCTTGGAGAGATCGACAATGAGAAGTGACCTGACAGAGGTGTATAAGATGATGAGAGGCATTGATCGTGTGGATAGTCAGAGACTTTTTCCCAGGGCTGAAATGCTAGCACGAGAGGGCACAGTTTTAAGGTGCTTGAAAGTAGGTACAGAGTCGATGTCAAGGGTAAGTTTTTATGCAGAGAGTGGTGAGTGCGTGGAATGGGCTGCCGACGACGGTGGTGGAGGGTCTTTTATGAGAAGGTCTTTTAAGAGACTCCTGGATAGGTACATGGAGCTTAGAAAAACAGAGGGCTATGGGTATCCCTAGGTAATTTCTCAGGTAAGGACATGTTCAGCACAGCTTTGTGGGCTGAAGGGCCTGTATTGTGCTGTAGATTTTCTTTGTTTCTATGTTTTCTATAATACATTTCCCAGGACATGCTGACATCTCTGTAAATTTCCAGCAAGATGGAAACACACAGCAGGTCAGGCAGCCACTGTGGAAAAAGGAATAGTTAAGATTTCAGATCTGGATGAATTTGAAATAGTTAACTGCTTCTCTTTCCACAGATGTCGCCGGTTGAATGTTTTTGGCTTTTCCTATTTTTATTTCAGCTTTCCAGCATCTGCGGATTTTTCATTTTCTCTTCCTGCAGGATGGAGCTGGCTTCAGACAATAACTGCAGCATGGATGTTGTCTGCTGAGGCTCTGGGCCTGAAACCAGCTTTTAATCTTTCATTTCAGTGAATAATTAAGTAAGTTAGAAATATTTTGAGAAGATTCTAAAGACAAACTTTTTTTTACATGAACTTGAAGATGTATGCTTAAAAGCATGAAAGTGAAATGAATCTAAATATTTTAAACATGAGAAAATCTTCAGATGTTGGAAATCCAAAGCTATACACACTGGAGGAACTCAGCAGGCCAGACAGCATCTGTTGTTTCTGTACAACTATATATCAATTAAAATAATACCACACACCATAGAACCATAGAACACTACAGCATAGTACAGGCCCTTCAGCCCTCTATGTTGTGCCAACCCATATAATCCTTAAAAAAAGTACTAAACCCACACTACCCCATAACCTTCCATTTTTCTTTCATCCATGTGCCTTAAATACCCCTAATGTTTTAGCCTCCACCACCATCCCTGGCAAGTCACACCAGGCACTCACAACCCTCTGTGTAAAAAACTTACCCCTGATGTCTCCCCTAAACTTCCCTCCCTTAATTTTGTACATATGCCCTCTGGTGGAGGTGGCTTTCACATTGGGGAGAAAGCGAGAGGGAGTGAGTGAGGAGAGATAGGGAAGGGGGAGAGGGAGAGTGAACAGATCAATGCACAGAGGTAAGTTATCATTGCACTAAGAGAAATAGACCCATATATTACACTTCCTCCCCTTAGATTACTGTAACATAAAACTGTATTTGTAACAAAATATTCAATTTTCCATTAACAAATCATATTCAAATAAATATGCACTCACAATAACAGTCCATAACTAACTTCATTATACTAAAGATTCAGCCTTTTGGGGTGGTGCTTTGTTTCTTTCTGGATAGCACCTCTGGACCTGTGGAGTGACATCAGGTTTGGGAGGTGTCTTGTCAAAGACAACTTTCTCTGTTGTAGGTGTCACGTTGCTGTTAGTGACATAATCATCACTAAGAGCTACGTCTGGTAGCTGTAATGCCTCTGGGTTATCTGATGCAGTCGACTCAGGTACATTCTTTGGCTGAGCATCCAGTATCTGGTCCACATGATGTCTCCATGTATGATTTCCCACTGTGTGCATCAGTGGGGTGGTTCTTGGAACGATCCTACCTGGTGTCTTCTCGGTAACCACACGCTAAGACTTCCTGTGCAACCTCAAAGGGAGGACCCATTTCAATGCCACCTTTCTGTATAGACATATTCCCTGAAACTGATAATGCAACAATGAATTTCAAAGTGACCTTTAAATCAGCCAAGTTGTAGTAATGTTAATTTTACTACTGTTCCCCTTGTTATACATCTAATAAAAAGATATTCCTTCTGTTAAATGCTGGATATTCTCAGCTTCACGGGGAGTTGAAACTTCAACAATTGGCAGACTTGTGAGAGAATTGAAAACTTTTAATGATTACTCAGTAGAAAACCTGACAACTCTGCTGCATCAATGTTAAAAAAGGACACAAAGAAATATCATTGCCAGTAAAAAATAAATTGCAATAAAGGAAAAATAAGAATATATAAGATGTTTCCTCTGACTAAAATGATAATCTAGTCCAATTAGACGTGATGCTGAACTTAATTTTCTAACATGAGAAAGAAAAGAAATAAATTTTCCTCTGGGATCGATTCACTTCTGCAGTCCATTTACAATTTGTTCCATAATGGATCTTGAGTAGCACACTTAAATCCCCAAAGCAAATAACTCAGCCTCTCTGAGGAGGTGGAACTGAGCTATTCCTGCTCCACTTAGGCAAGCCAGCACCTAAGAAGAGGAAGGGTATATTAATGTTGTTTTATCTACTCTCTTTCAGAATGTATTTCAGAGAAAAACTGTGGAGCATCTGCCCAATGTTGCTTTCTTCATCTTTCATTAATTCTCAGCCTTGGCATGACAGGATCCAGTTCATAAGGCTATAAAACATAGGAACAGAATTAGGCCATTGGCCCATTGAGTCTGCTCTGTCATTCCATGATGGCTGATTTATTTCCTCTCAACCCCATTCTCCCACCTTCTCCCTATAACATTTGATGCTCTTACGCATCAGCCTCTGTTTTAAATATACTCAGTGACTTAGACTCCATAGCTGTCTGTGGCAATAAATTCCACAAGTTCACCACCACCTGGCTAGAGAAATTCCTCCTCATCTCTGTTCTAAAGAGACATCCTAGTACTGTGAGACTCCCCCACTATTGAAAACATCCTCACCACATCTACTCTATCTAGTCCTTTCAATATTCAATAAGTTTCAATGAAATCCCCTCTCATTCTTCTAAGAAGAGTAACATTTAGCCCTCTTTCATTCCATCTTTGCTGAAAACCTAATTCTGATAATCTGTTTGTTTCTCTTTCTCAATACAAAATGCAAATTAAGAGGAAGTCCAGTATAATAACACGATGCAGGCAGATTATATAAATTTACAATTGTGTGGATTCAACAGATAACAATTTACTCGAGGAACAAGGACTATGAATGTCATGTTTGCAAATTTACCTCTAGTTACATACTAACCAGAAATGGAAATTTGAACCTTGAGCTTTGAAATAGAAGCTGACCTGTTCTCTTCCATTGCAGTTGGCTTAAAAATTCTGGAGCTTCCTAACAATCAACAAAGTAGGTTTACTTTCACCAAACAGACTATCACAGCTCAAGAAGGTAACTCCACACCACCTTCTTGAGCTCCTTGGGGCTAAAATTAAATGTTCGTAAACCATGGACCAACAAAAATAAAGTGAGCAAACATTCTTCTTTCCAGCAATGCTTCTGTTTCAACCTTTCTCTGCTGTTGTCCATATTTGCATGATCACAGTTGGTGATCATGGCCAAAGCTCATTCTATGACACCCTTACACTCCTTATCAAATTAAAATACAAATATAAGCAATTCATCATTATGTATGCAGATATCTGTCCCTGTCTTTCAAAGTGCCTCTATCCTTGTGCCTACCTGCTATCAAATAACTAATTACACCCAGCCTGTCATAGGTGCTGAGTGAAAGGACAGTGTGGAAAGAGATATACCATTATTTAATCTGTCACATACAGCCATCTCTTCCAATACCGGAGCTTTCTGTGCCTGGAAGGTAGCTTGAAGGCATGATCTACATGGACTGAGTCACCAGGCATGAGTAGAGAGCAGACAGAGGAGGAACAAATAGGCCAGGACTCAAGGCAGGATTCCACAAATTAAAACAATTACAGAAAACATTTCTGTAGAATGAATTGCTTCGTATTTTATTTATTTATTTAGAGGTATATTGTGGAACAGGTCCTTTCGGCCCATGAACCACACGGCACAGCCACCCTCCAATTTAACCATTGGTTAATCACAAGTCAATTTACAATGACCAATTAACCTACTAATTAGTACGTCTTTGGACTATGAGAGGAAACTGGAGCCCCCGAGGAAACTCGTGTTCACGAGAAGGGTGTTCAAACTTCTTACAGAGGATGCCGGAATTGAACTCTGAATTCTGATGCCCCCATCTGTAATAGCATTGGACCAACCACTCTGCTACTGTAGCACCCTGATGACAGATGCTTATTAACAAAAACCTAGTACAATGTTGATGCACCATCAATAACTCTTGGAGACGTGAGGCGAGATATGGGCTTTTATTGGCTGGAAGAAAGAACAAGCAGCAATTGACCGCCACACTGCATCCTGGAGACTGAGGCCGGGGCGGTGTCCCCAATCGCCTTTATACCGGGGTCCGTGGGAGGAGCCACGGTCAGTGGGAGGAGCCACAGGAGCACTCAGCGGGGGGGGGGGGGGCATGTCCAGACAGGTATATGTATTTCACCACAAATGTGTAAAAGAAAAAAAAGGCCATGACTTTTGTTCTCCTGCCATTATGTGGGAAAATATCTTGATTTGATAAATCATGGAATGACAAGCAATGTAGATATTTTGAATAGCTTTTAATTATCTACTAGATATTGGTATTGGTTTATTATAGTCACATGTACTAAAATACAGTGAAAAGCTTATCTTGCATATTGTTCATACAGATTAAATCATTACTCAGTTCATTGAGGTAGAACAGAGAGAGGCCTTTGTTGGTCGGAGTCGACCATGGATTCTGTGTTCTAGTTATGTACATGATATGCAAGCCGGGGCAGTACCAGATAGAGGAAAGCTGTTGCCCATGTATCTAGTTCCCTGTCTCCATGCAGCTGATGATTTCAAAGGAACGGCAGAGACCAATACAGTTTGCAACAGCAGCACTGCAGGATTTGCCAGACAGCATTGAACTCAATGAAGGACTGGCTTAGGGGCTCCAGCTCTGGATTTTTCCTCAGGGTTTACTCCCGAAGCCTTCCCCATGAGTGCATTTAGCCACAAGACCGTGGAGTTTGAGATCAGAGATTCTTATCTTCTAGATGAGTTGCCAACCACAGCTGATGAACCTCATGTGCCTGAAGCAACCAACTTTACGGTGCTAGTAACCCATCTTTGACCCTTCTCCTACCAATAGAAACAGCTCTGCTGGGCTTAGTAAGCCCCACGTGAAGTCCGAGAGCTGGACTTTGTTGTCAGAGGCTATTTGACACTCACACTATTGGGAACATTTAGTAGGTAGAGGGAATTTATCCGCACAACCTTAAAGAGCCTGAGGTAGAACAAGGTAAACCAATAAAAATGCAGAATGAAGTGTGAAAACTACAGAGGAAGTTCAGTGCAGGTAAGCAATAAAGTTCAAGATCATAATGAAGTGGATTGTGAGATCAAGATTCTATCTTATTGTTCAAGAGGCTGATAATAGTGAGATAGAAGATGTCCTTGAAGCTAGTGGCCTGTAGTTTCAGGCTTTTGTATCTTATGTCCAATGGGAGTGAGGAGAAGAGAGAATCTACAGGGTTGGTGGGGTCTTTCATGATGCTGATTGGTTATAAGTAGAAGCTGACTATCGAGTCCTTCAGTCACCAGGGATGTCTAATACCTAGCACTCCCATTTAGCACCTGGATAAAAACAGGGGCATCATTGAGGAAGTGTAGGGACATCACAGGGGCAGCACTGAGAGAACAACTGGATGAGCATCGGTTCAGCAGTACAAAGCTGACAGAATTAAATGAGTGCCTGTGCTAATACTGGGGCAGCACATAGGGGGAGCCCGGGTGACATTGGGGCAACTCTGAGGGAAAGTCTCAGCCAATTCTGGCATTGCGCTGAAGGAGTGTCTCAGCCAACGTTGATGCAACATCGAGGCAGCATCTCAGCCAACTTCTGCGCAGAACTGAGGGAATGTCTCGACCAACACTAGGGCAACGCTGAAGGAGATATTCAGCCAATGCTGCAGCAACACTGAGGGGGTATCTCAGCTAACATCGGCGTACTGTGGGTCTGTCTTGGTCAACACTGAGGGAATTTCTGGGCCATCATTGGGGCAATACTGGAGGAATGGCTCAGCCAACATTGCAGCAATACTGAGGGAGGATCTGAGCTATCACGAGGGAACACTGAGGGAGTGTCTGGGCACCCTCTACTACTGTTCATCATAAATTTCTCTCGTGTTGGCTTCTAGCTAATATTGAGTATTAGTTCACTGGTTAAGTACTGAAAACTATTATATTTCACTTCCCTTTATCTGTAGCTTTTAGATAATGGATTTTGTGAAATCATACTTAATTCTTGACTAACTGGTATATTTAACTAACTGGCACCTTCTTAGTTAATACAGATGTATACATATTTGAGCTCCCCTGATATCCGACCAGTCGTGAGACTTAAAGTGGATATTTGCACCCATTTGGACTTAAAGATACATGCTCCATCACTCCAGGATTTTCAGTTAAGCTCCGGTATAATTAACTATTCTCACAAGTATAGCTGTGGTGTTTGTTACAAGTAAGATCATGGATTAGAAGGTGAAAGTATTTAATTTAATTAATTTTAATAAGCAGAATGTTGCTCCTTGAACTTTGCTAATAATTGAAAGTGATAAATAATTAACCTTGACAAAAATGGAGAGTTAAGCACCTTGAGAATGGAAAACTTCAAGAAAACTGAACTGTACATTTCTGTGGTGGGATCTATTCAAATGAAAATGAAAAGCAATATTTGAATTCATCTGCAGCCTTGAACAACCCCAGGCTGCCCTCAGTCTGTGCTGAGTGATTATCTGACTCGAACAAAATTTGATCACAGTGGCACAATCACTCAATTGAGAATTATGTTCTCCTGAAGAGATGTCTATTGGTGTGGTGCATCCTCAGATGGCTGTAGACTCCAATCCAGGATCCGCATATTCTGGTGCACTATGGGCAAGAGTAAGTGGTGGCGGTGGTTAATATTTGGATACCTTGGTTGTTCAGTCTCTCCTTTCACAGCTGCCGCTTGCTCTCTCTCTCTCTCTCTCTCTCTCTCTCTCTCTCTCTCTCTCTCTCTCTCTCTCTCTCTCATCCTCCTGTAGTGCAGCTCCTTCTTGAACAGATTTCTGGCAGGTGGATCTACAGATGTGGTGTTGAATTTCTTCAGGCTGATTCTGATGTTATCTTTGAAGCAGCGGGGATTGCAGACCTTTCTTCAATTGGGAGTAAAGAGTCTATTTGGAGAGACATTAGTTAGGCATCCGGGTGAAATAACCTATCCATTGCAGCTGATTTTGCTTTAGCATTATGAAAGTGTTGTTCATGTTCACCTCCTCCAGTAGAAAGTTCAAAGTAAATTTATTATCAAAGTACACATAAGTCACCACATACAACCATGTGATTAGTTCCCTTGCGGCATGCTCAGTAAATCCGAGAACGATAACAGAATCAATGAAAAACCATACAAGAAATGATCAGCCTAACACAAGCACAGTAGAGTTTATAGATACACTAAAACAAAAGCTTGGTGCATATAAAGCCAGACTGAACAGATACATGAAATGCACCGGATGTAGAAAACAGAACTATCAGTTCAGAAACAATGAGAAAGGTTCATACAGGACATTGAGACTAAATATGACGCAGCAAAATGTCACCAACCCCAGCACAGAATTACCCACAAGCATAGAGATAATGAACTTTTGGTCTAATCTCTGGACAAACAGGGTGAGGCACAATTAAGAAGCAAGCAGGATTAGGAAGGAAAAGAACACACACACATGATTGAAGAAATGCAAATATCCAAAGTTACAATGGATTTGCTAAAAGAGTTTATAAAAGTACCCACATCTGGAAAAGTACCAGCAGTGATAATATTCATAATTATTGGTATAAAAAACTTACCTATTAATGCATACCGACAATTCTGTTAAAGATCCTGAAAAAGTGTCTGAATTTTTGACAGAAGGTAAAACATATCTTTTTACCTAAAGATGAAGTCACAAAAGATCCATCAAAATATTGACCTATTACTTGTTTACTACAAGCTCTATATACAAAACCATGCCCTCTCATGCTAGCTATTTGAGCCCTGGGAAAAAGCCCCTGACCATCCACATGATCATTGCCCCCTCTGTCTTCCACACCACTTTCAGGTCACCTCCCATCCTCCGTTGCTCCAAGGGGAAAAGGTCAAGTTCACTCAACCTATTCTCATAAGGCATGCTCCCCAATCCAGGCAAAATCCTTGTAAATCTCCTCTGCACTCTTTCTATGGTTTCCACGCCCTTCCTATATTGAGGCGACCAATAAAGCTGCAACATTACCCACAGTTGAAGGCCAATGCACCATATGCCTTCTTAACCACAGAGTCAACCTGTGTAGCAGTTTTGATTGTCTTATGGACTCGAACACCAAGATCCCTCTGATCCTCCACTCTGTCAAGAGTCTTACCATTAATACTATATTCTGCCAACATATTTGACCTACCAAAATGAACCACCACATGTTTCTATGTTTCTATGTATCTCTCAACTAATCACCACTCACTTAGATAACCACAATATAGTACAGAAGAGCAGAAAGGATGCCGTTAGGGTATGAAAGGATGTAAAGAACAACTGATAATAGATTCCATAATAGAATCTATAGAATAATAGATTCGGGGGTGTCAATGCTTTTTTTTTGCTAATGTTGGGGGGGAATTGTTGCTTTGCTGCTGCTTACGTGTGGGGGGAGCAGGGAGGCTGCTTTGGGGTTCTAACATTTAACTGTCATTTATTCTTTGGGGCATTCTGTTTTCGTGGATGGTTGCAAAGAAAAATAATTTCAGGATGTATAATGTATACATTTCTCTGACATTAAATGTACCTTTGAAACCATAATTCTAAATCAAGCCCACTTTGTTCACTATGGTTTATCTAGCTTTAAAACTGCTCTCTAATTTATTGAAACAGATGAAAACTGGGTATCAAATTAAAAACAATGAAATGAACTGTACCTTAATACACCTTTTGTACATGGATAATTTGAAGTTATATGCTCCTTCACCATTTAAGCTGAAGCAAATAATTCCAATAGTAGAACAAATTTCAAAAGATATAAATATTAACTTTGGTTTGGATAAATGAAGAACATTAAACATAAAGAAAAGGTGCAATAGAGCTAATAGAATACCAAACAGAGCAGCAGGATACAATACAATTGATGGATGAATATAAAACATGAAAGTATCTGGGATATCAACAAGGAAAGAAAATAGCTCATATCATGTTAAAGGAAAAGCCTTTGACAGAATTTACTTCAAGGCTTAAGGAAATCTGCCAAACAGAGCTCAACAGTAAAGATATAACAAAGGCAATAAACACTTCTGCTAAACCTATATTAACTACTTCATTCGGCATAAAATCTTGATCTGAAACCTACCTGGAAAATTTATAAAGAAAAACAAGAACTGAAATAACAAATTTCAGAAAACATTATGTCCACTCGAATGTGCTTAGATTAACACTACCGAAGACAGAAGGGGGAAGAGGAATTACAGACATTAAAAATCTGCACAACAGTCAGATAAAACTTCTAAGGATATATTTTTATCAACAAAAACAGGATTCAGCACTCCCTGCAAGCATATGCAATTCTGATAAGAAGTATTAACCCCTAGACTTAAATGAGAGCACAACCAGAAAAATGAAGAAATTATCACTAGTGAAGAAAATGTTAAACAATAGAGGAGTACAACACTCCATGGGAGACATCTCCACAGTCTAAGCAGACTAAATGTCGACAAGGAATTATCGAACATCTGGCTCGGAAACAATTCAACATGTTGCAGGATCCTGCAGCAGTTGAACTCAAACTGATTACTTACATAGGCACAAACAAGAGGCAAACATCATTCATGATTAAACCTTGCTTAAAAATAGAAACTCAGAAAAGAAATCATACCTTACTGTAAATACAAGCCTGATCCAGCTTTAAAGTCAGAATCCTACAAATTATATTATGACTGATCCATTATTTTTTTAATTCAAATTTGTATTATTATTTATACTTATTTTACAAAGCAGCACAGCATATCATAGAACAGATACAGAACAGCATATTTATACAGCTGTCCCATGACAGGAAAACATATAAATCAAAGAAACAGAAAAAAACTTCTAGTTTAAGTTTAAATTACCATAAAACCAAAATTGATCCCACACGTCTTGCACTTTTCTCTCACTGTTAATTCTTCCCAACATGTGTTCATGTAATGAAATCTCAACTATTTCCTCAGTCCATTCCCTCACAGTGGGACATCTGGGTTTTTTCCAGTTTTGCAATATAATTCTTGCAGCTGTGATGAGACCCACCTTTAAAATAGTAAATTTGTCATTGTTTACATTAGGTATCATTGTCCTATCACCCAGGAGACAGAGCAATGTAGGACCGGACCAATTCCCCAACAAATCAAGAACTTTACACCAAAATGGATGAACTATGGAGCACTCCCAAATCAGGTGA
The DNA here is from genome assembly GCF_030144855.1 of Hypanus sabinus. Classification (NCBI taxonomy): domain Eukaryota; kingdom Metazoa; phylum Chordata; class Chondrichthyes; order Myliobatiformes; family Dasyatidae; genus Hypanus; species Hypanus sabinus. Next base: position 172,899,767 of record NC_082708.1, on the reverse strand, counting down.
AAATATGTGCCCACCTCATTTTTACATTTGCAGCATAAATGATTATCAACAATCCCCATTTTGTAGAGTCTAGTTGGTGTCCAATAATATCTGTGTACTATCTTATACTGAATAAATTTCCCTCACTTCCCTAATATATCTACCCATGTTTGATAAAATATTTGACCACTCATTATCTTCAATATCACTTCCAAGATCCTTTTGCCATACTGCTTTGAGATTGTTACACGGTTCACCCACAGAGTGCTTGAACATTTTATAAAACACTGATGGTTTATGAACATCCTGTGGTAGTGTGAAGTATTCAGTTAAAGGGTTACTTTGTGGGCCACCATTCTTGAATATGCTATGAATGCAATGTCTTATTTGTAAATACTTCCAGAAATTCCCTTTATCAGCAAAGTTATATTTCCTCTGCAAATCCACATACGACATAAAAATCCCATTCTCAGAAAGATCACCTACTGTATTTACACCTTTAATCTTCCATTCTTTCCAGTACACCATTCTTTTCCCAATGCGTATTGCAGGGTTATTCCAGAACGAGGAGTATAACTGATTTAAATATGACATTTTACAAGCTTTATGAATTGTACTCCTTGAGTGAAATAATATGGGATTTAGATTAGTCTTGTTTTCCACATGTTGTGAGAGAATGTTAAGGGGAGAATGTTAAGTGGTGCAGCCAAGCTCTGTTCCATAACTACCCAATCTAAATCAACATCAGCCCTGTCCCAATGTTTAGCTAACTTGGTCATTTCAAAGGATAATTTATATGCCCTGACGTCTGGTGGACTGAGCAGACATGTCCACGTCCCTGGACCCATATTATCTTACTCATTTTAATTCTGGGCTTCTTCTTATCCCATAGAAAGTCACTGATAATTTTGTTGTATTGCTTGTAGAACAAATTTGAAATATTTAAAGGAAGCATCATAGAAAGATAGTTAAACTGAGGTGCTATGACCATTTTAAACTACATTGACTTTACCACAGAGTGACAGTTGCAGTGACCCCACTTATCCAGATTATTTCTTATCCTACTCAATAATGGATCATAATTTAAAGTAATTATTTCATCCAAATTCTGACTGAGTTTGACCCCTAGATACTTCATTCCAACTGGCACCCATCTGAAATTAAACTGTGATACTGAATTTGAATAACACAATTTTGACATTGGCATAGCTTCAGATTTACTGCAGTTGATTTTATAACCAGAAACTTCAGAATATAATTGAATTATTTTCATTAGTGGGGTAAGGAATTAGGAGGGTCACTAATTATTAATAAAATGTCGTCAGCCTATAGCATCAACTTATGTTCCTTTCCACCTCCCTTTACCCCTCTAATATTTGGATCTGCTCTAATCATGACTGCCAACGGTTCCAAAAAAATTGTAAATAACAGTGGGGAGAGGGGGTAGCCTTGGCGTGTACCCCGTGAAATGTTGAAAAATGGGGATATGACACCATTTGTAATAACTGCAGCCTTAGGGTTTTTATACAAAACTCTAATCCATGATTTAAAGATAGAGCCAAACCCAAAGAATGACAAGGCCATGGTTAAAAATCTCCCCTCAACCCTGTCAGAGGCCTTTTCGGCATCCAGGGAGATGGCAGTGACTGGGAGTTCAGCCATATTAAAGAATGACAAGGCCGTGGTTAAAAATCTCCCCTCAACCCTGTCAAAGGCCTTTTCAGCATCCAGGGAGATGGCAGTGACTGGGAGTTCAGCCATATTAAAGAATGACAAGGCTGTGGTTAAAAATCTCCCCTCAACCCTGTCAGAGGCCTTTTCAGCGTCCAGGAAGATGGCAGTAACTGGGATACCACTTGAGCAGTTCAGCCATATTAATTGCAGTAATCTCCTTAAATTGCCAGTTGGGGATCTGCCTTTAATGAAGCCTACCTGGTCAGTGTTAATTATAGATGGCAATACTTTCTCTAATCACGAAGCCAGTATTTTGGTCAGAATCTTACAGTCCATATTAATTAAGCTTATAGGCCGATAATTGGAAGGGTCTATTATTGCATCCCTATCTTTTTTTGAGATCAACAATATTAATGCTTCATCAAATGTATTAGAAAAAGATTCCAAATTAAATGCTTCTGAATAGATTTTTGTTAGAATAGGAGCCAATATGTCCAGAAATTTCTTATAATATGCAACTGGGAAGCCGTCCAAACCTGGAGTTTTCCCCACTTTCATAGCCACAATAGCCCGTCAATCCTCAGTAATTGGGGCATCCAAGGACTCAGCTTGTTGTGGGGATAATGTAGGCAATTTTATGTTAGCGATAAACTGATTCAGCTCCTCCTGGTTGTGATTAAATGGTGATTCATATGGATGTTCATAGAACTGTTGAAAGACTTTGTTTATTTCTTTAGATGATGACACTAATGTATCCCCTTTCTTAATTGCAGGTATCACTATTCGTATTCTGTTGCTTTAAATATCGTGCCAGCAGCTTACCAGCTTTGTCACCACCTTCACAGAAACTTGTTTTTAATCTATTATTACAGATAGGACAATCCATAACAACTGTCCAGATATAATAATAGAAGATAATGAGAGGGGGGGGGAGAGGGAGAGGGAGAGAGATACTGACTAAAGCAGGTAATCAGATCATCTACTTAAAAGAGAACTGTTGCACAATTTAGAGAAAATTTATAGGGAGAGGTTGGATTGGCTACGACTTGGTTCGTTATAACACTTGAGATCGAGAGGTGATCTTATTGAATTGTATAAATCATGAGAGACACACAAGGGTGAATACACTCAGTTTTTTCCCGAAGATTGGATATCAAGAGCTGGAGGGTATAGATTTAAGGTGGGAGCAGAAAGATTTAGTGGGGATTTGAGGTGTATATTTTACCCAAAGGGCAATATCTATGTGGAATGAACTGCCAGAAGAAACGGTTGAGGCAGGTATAATAACAACTTTTAAAAGACTGGTACATGGATAGGAAATGTTTGGAAGGCTTTAGGAAATTAGGTCATGTATGGATGGGCATCTTGATCAGCATGGAACAGTTGTATCAAAGGGTTCGTTTCCATGCTATGTCATCTATAATTCTGTGGCTCTGAGAGAAATTAAGCTCAGTGGCAACTTTATTAGGTACACCTGCTTGTTCATGTAAATGTCTGATCAGTCAATCATGTGACAGAAACTCAATGCATAAAAACATGCAGATATGGTCAAGAAGTTTTGTTGTTGTTCAGACCAAACACCAGAATGGAAGAAGAAATATGATGTAGGTGACTTTGATGTTGGAATGATTGTTGGTGCCAGACGGGCGCTTTAAATATCTTAGAAACTGCTGATCTCCTGGGATTTTCATGCAAAAGTTTACAGAAAATGGTGTGAAAAAACAAAAAAAAATCCAGTGAGCATTCTGTGGGTGAAAATGCCTTGTTAATGAGAGAGGTCAGAGGAGAATGGCAAGACAGGCTCAAGCTGACAGGAAGGAGGCAGCAACTCAAATAACCACGCAGTACAATAGCGGAGTATAGAACAGCATCTTTGGATACAGAACATGGGATACCTTAAAGTGGATGGGCTACAGCAGCAGACCATGAACACATAATCAATGGAAACCTTATTTGGTACCTTCTGTATTTAAAGAGTGTATATTTACACATGCATTTATTAAATACTTCAGAATGCCCCAAGATATTTTAAAGCCATTGATCTATAACTCAATTACCATGTCTATCATTTAGGGGATCCTTAATATTTATAAATAGAGAAATAAATTGGAGATGGATTCTAATTATAATTCATCAGTTTGGTTTCAGCTGGTGAATCTTTTCCATTTCTGGTCACCACATTTTTTGGATGTCAAAACGTTCTTGCTGAGTTTGCAGAAGATATTTAACAGGCATTACCAATTTAACAGGGGTCTCAATGTAGGCGGAATTCAGAGAAAATAAGCTTGTTCTTGGTAAGTGCAGGAAACAATAATGAGATATTTAAAGATATTATTAAAATCATGAGAGTATTAATAGAAAAAATAAAGAGATATGCTTTTACACTTGAAGGAAATAGTAATTCAGCAATAGAATATAGATTAAAGATAATTAGTGAGAGATCAAGGGATTTAAGAAGGATAACTTTATGTAGTGAGTTTTTATGATATGAAGTCCAATATCTGAAAGCGTTGCAAAATACATTTAATGTTACTTGTCAAAGTGGAAATCAGTAATTTTTATTATTGGAGAATGCTGAAAATCTGCAGGCAAAGAGGAGAAAAATAGAGCTGATTAGATAGCACTTTAAAAGAGCCAGCAAGAATGTGATGGGCAGAATCTCTTTTTGCTGTTGTAAAATATTCTGTGAATTAATTGTTAATTCTCAATATTTTTTTCAAAATTTTGGAATATCAGAGAGTCTATTATTTTTTCTGTAAGAGTGTAGAATTAATTAAATGCCTTAAAATTTACCATTCCACAGCAGTTCCCAGCTGTAACACAGAAATCAATGTAAGCAATAGCGAAATGGATTTTTTTTTAGTTATTCCCAAACCTCCAGTCACAACTTTCATTTTGCTTCTCATGAGTTATCCTGTATCTATGGAAATCAGGTAAGTTTAAGTCACTACTCAGCTATTCTCTCCTGTTTAACTTTAGAGATGACTATCATGTTGTGAATGACCGTCTGAGCTCCACACACACCTAGATGTACTCAAGTGTGAAAGCACCAAACAGTGCACTTGCAGGAGAAAATCTTTGTATTAGTCTGTAGGACTGTACAGATCTGATACAACCATGTGACTGTTAGAAAAGTTGCCTCAGCACTCAGTGACCCTGTTTCTATCTTGACCTCTGGTGCTGTCTTTGGAGGTTGTAAGTCCTCCTTGGTACCTTTAGATGCTTTGTTTATTTCCCAAATTGCAAAGACATGTGGATTAGTCACCATAAATAATTGGTCACCATAAATTGCACCTTATGTGCAGATGAATGGTAGAATATGGAGGCAGTTGATAAGAATGCAGTGGGGTTATTGTGGGATTAATTTGCATTCTATGGTCGGTGTGAACTCAGAAGGCCAAAGGGCCTGTTTCCATGCATAGACTGTGACTCCATGTGATGACATATTAATGTGTTAAGATGCTATTACAGCTTGGCATGTTGGAGATTGAAGTTCAATTCCCACGCTGTCTGTAAGGGGTTTTCATGTTCTTCCTATGAATGTGTATGTTTTCCCAGGGAGCTCCAGTTTCCCCCTGCAGTCCAAAGACAAACTGTTCAGTAGGTGAATTGGTCATTGTAAATTGTCCTGTGATTAGACTAGTGTTAAATAGGTGGTTTGCTGCATTTGGTGGCTTGTTAGGCTGGAAGGGTCTGTTCCGTGCTGTATCTCTAAATAAAATAAAAATGAAGATTTGGTTGAGCGGATTGAATAGGTTGCATAGGAAGCTTCATCTGCTGTGATACTGTTACTGATAATACTTTATAAAATGGGAACTCGTTGTGTTCATAATTCACCATTAGTTTCACATTGCTTCTAGCTTTCTTCGGTGATAAATTTGGCTGGGTAACTCCCATTTCTCCAATGCTAATGGTGCTACTATGTCCCTCGTTTGTGAAGTGTAAATCGCATGAATGATGAGCACATTTAAGCTGGAAGAGTGCCAAATTGATAAAACATCATTCAACAGCGCCAGCTCCTGAAATAGCCATTAAGTCTTTATGCACAAGAGGAAAAAGCACGACTTAATGGCAGTTTGAAACTTTCACGTCAAAATTTGATTACCCTGAAACAGCTGGTGGCAACGCTGCCTCTATTAAAAGGTAGCTTCTCCATGCCATATTAAAACAACAAAAGTTGCACTCCTCCTTCCCTCTAAACCACCTTGTAAGTTCCCGCATGCTCATCCCAGTTCTGACTCAATCTTTGTTTTTCTTTCATGACCACTGTAGCACTAGAAATAGTCTCATTATTCAGGAATGGAGATACAACCAAATGTAAATTTGAGCAATAGACGTTGATCAGGAAACTGGCTGAATAATCTACTCTTCTTTGGTGTCATGTGCTCCTTTATGTCTTCCTGAGAAGACAAATGATGGTCTCAGTTAAACATTTCATTAACACAATGGCTGCTTTGACAGCTCAGCACTTTCTTGGTCAGCAGGGGCTCCTAACCTTTTTTGTGCCATGGACCAATACCATTAAAGAAGAGGTCTGCGTACCCCAGTTTGAGAACCCCTGCCTAGGGTTCATGAACCTATTTTCAATGGAGTTGACCCAGACGGGAGAATGCTTGCACTAAATCCTATTTGGCACTCACATGCACACCATTAAGGAGTGTGACTTAGTGGCAGCGGAAAGAGAAGTCCATGGCAGGTAGTAACGTTGACCCTGCCTTACACAGGTACTCTATGCATTCATGTCTTTAAGAAGTTTGTATGTTCTCCCTATGACAGCGTGGGTTTCCTCCGGTGCTCCAGTTTCCTCCCACAGTCCAAGGACGTACTTATTGGTAGGTCAATTGTTCATTGTAAATTTTCCTGTGAATAGTCTAACATTAAATCTGGATTTGCTGGGCTGCACAACCTGAAGGGCAGGAAGGGCCTATTCAGTGCTGTATCTCAATAATAAATAAAAATAAAAGTAAATAAAAAGAATATTTAATGACATTTCCAGGGCATGCAAACTAATACTGAAGCTTTGAAAAGTACATTTTATTTTACTAATCATATTAATAATCATCTTGTTAAATTGTTTCTTGTATGTTGAATTGCTTTCAATAAATCTTCATGAGCAGCAACATTACCTTGGCACCTGTGACCTTTACCTGAACTTGATCCTTACATCCTTATACATTTGAATTCCAAAATATAACATTCATGATATATAAATGCAAAAGATTCTGTAGATGATGGAAGTCCAGAGTAATACACAGAAAATGCTGAAGGAACTCAGCAGGTCAAGCAGCATCTATGGAAATGAACAAAGATATAACATTTCATTAGACATATCAGCAAGATTTTTATCATCAGCTTCACTATGTAACTTCAAGCACAGGGCAGACTTGCCACAAAGCTGACTCATTCATTCTAAACTGATTAATGTTCTTTTCACACAAGGTAGGTAAATGAACAGTGCCAAGTTTGACACAGTGGGACATTTTCTCTGTGCTTCTTAAAATAGGTGTAACCTGCTTTCTCTGAAACTTACACTTTAAAATAATGTCCTATACTTCAATGGCACAATTTCTTAACCAGTTGAACACTTAATTTGGTGGGCGGGACCACAAGAAAAGAGCTACGTTTTCACTTAGTTTCACACTCAAGATTAAAAAGGCAAATCTCTTCAGATTTGGACTGTGCCCAATCGATGAATTGGATTCATTAGAAAGGGCAAATAAAAAGAAGGCAACAGCAAACAGAGTGGCCATTGTTGTCAGTGGGCCAGTGTTAAAGTGGGGAAGCTATTGCTTAACAGGCTTTGGTGAGATCAGGCTTGAGTGAAGTAGGTTTTCTAATAATTTTCTTTTTCTTTTTTCTTTTTCATTCCTTGTCTGTTAGGACACAGCTAGTGAAGTGAGAATGGCTCTGGGGCAATGTTTTGTTCCGTGTGTGAGATGTGGGAATTCTGGGAGACCTTCAGCCTCCTGGATAACTACATCAGCACTAGGCGTACTGGGCTGCAGCTCCTCAGAGAACATGTTCAGTAACTGGAGCTGCAGATCGATGACCTTGGGTTGATAAGGGAGGCTGAGGAAGTGGTAGATATGAGTGACAGGGACATAGTCGCTGCTAGGTTACAGGAGGCAGGAAACTGTGTGACTGGGAAGGAAGATGGGCAGCCAGTGCAGAGTGCCCCTGTGACCATTCCCCTAAATAATAAGTATACCACTTTAGATACCTCTGAGGGGGATGACCTACCATAGGGGAACTCCAGCTACCGGGTCTCTGGCACTGAGTCTGGTGCCATGTTTCAGAAGAGAATGGAGATAGAGAGGACTGCAGTGAGGACTGCAGGAGATTCCATAGTCAGAGGAAGAGAGACAAGATTCTGTGGGCAAGATAGAGACATCCAGATGCCATCCCAGGTTCCAGGGTCAGGGATATCTTGGATCAACTCCATATCATTCTAAAGGGGGAGTGTGAGCAGTCCTCTTGGTACATATTGGCACCATTGACATAGGTAGGAAAGATGAGGAGGTCTTGAAGTACGATTTCAGAGAGCTAGGGAGAAAGCGAAAGAAACAGGATAGAAATCTCTGAATTGCTGCCCATGCCAAGTGCCAGTGAAGGCAAGAATAGGATCATTTGGCAGATCAATGTGTAGCTGAGGGACTAGAGCAGGGAGCAGGGTTTCTTCAGATTAATACATCCCAAAGGTTTATGGACCTTTGGGAGCTCTTCTCGAGAAGATATGACCTGTACAAAAAGGATGTGCTGCACCTTAACCCAAGGGAGACCAATATCCTTGCAGGAAGGTTTTCCAGAGCTGCTCAGGAGGGTTTAAACTTGTTTGGCAGTGGGATTTGGACTGGAGTGACAGGGCTAAGGGTGGGGTAGGTGGGTTACAAACAAAGGGAGTGTGGTGTGAGATTACAAGCAAGGAGAGGTTGAAGAAAGGGCAATATTGCAGTCAATGGGATGAGTTGCAAGGTAAAAGACAGACAAAATTGCAAAGGATGAACACAGGACTGGTGTTATATTTGAATGCCCACTCAGAATACAGAATAAGGTAGATGAACTTGTAGCACAGTTACAGAATGGCATGTATGACATTGCGGGCATCACTGAATCATAGCTGAAAGAATATTATAGCTGGGAACTTAATAAAAGGACATTATATTGAAAGGACATGCAGACACACAGAAGAGATGATGTGCTCTGTTGGTAAAAAATGAAATCAAAGCATTAGAATGAGGTGACATATGATCAGGTTGAGCAAAGAAACTTCAAGCATAAAAAGACCTTGATGGGAATTATACATAGACATGCAAGCAGTAATAAAGATCTGGTCTACAAATTACAAAGGAAGATAGAAAGTGCATATCAAAAGGTCAATGTTACAATAGTCATTCAGGTTTCCAATAAGCAGGTAGATTGGGAAAATCAGGTTCATCTGGATCGCTAAAGGGGTAATTTCTAGAATGCCAATGACGTGGCTTTCTAGCTGAGCCCACCAGGGATAAGCTATTCTGGACTGTGTGTTGTGCAATGAACTGGAATTGATTAGTGAACTTCATGGCCAATGACCACAAAATGGTAGAATTCACCCTGCAGTTTGAGAAGGAGAAGCTAAAGTCAGATGTATCAGTAATACAGTGGAGTAAAGCAAATTACAGAGGCACAAGAGAGGAGATGGCCAAAATTGATTGGAAAGGAACATGAGCAGGGAAAAAATCAGGGAGTCAATGACTGGAATTTCTGGGAGCAATTCAGATGATGCAGCATATACACTTTCCAAAGAAGAAGTATTCTAAAGTCAAGGTGACACAAATGTGGCTGACGAGTGTATTCAAAGTCAACATAAAAGCCAAAGAGAAAGCTTATAATGGGGCAGATATAATGGGAAGTAAGAGCTTTGGGAAGCTCTTAAAAACTCAACAGAAGGCAATTATAAAGTCATAAAGAAGCGAAAGGTGGAATATGAAGGTAACCTAGCCAATAATATTAAAGAATAAAACCTTGGTTTATTTGGGCTGCTTAAATCTAGGGAATACACACTCCGGTCCCACCAAATTCATGAGATTGGGATGGCTCTCTCACCCCAAACCCTAATTTGTGCAAATACTGTGTAATCTGCTATCCTGTTGCAACTCAGCGCCAAGAAATAACAGGCAGCACACTTCATACAATTAAAGGAATTATAGTTATGAATCTTAACTAAAGGGTTAAGACTCTCAAACGAGAGGACATGATTTAAGAGTTAGGGGGCAAAAGTTTAAGGGAAACACGAGGGGGTATTTCTTTACTCAGAGAGTGATAGCTGTGTGGAATGAGCTTCCTGTAGAAGTTGTAGAGGCCAGTTCAGTTGTGTCATTTAAGGTAAAATTGGATAGGTATATGGACAGGAAAGGAGTGGAGGGTTATGGGCTGAGTGCGGGTAGGTGGGACTAGGTGAGATTAAGAGTTCGGCACGGACTAGGAGGGCTGAGATGGTCTGTTTCCATGCTGTGATTGTTATATGGTTATATGGTTAGTAAAAAAAAAGGAAAAAAAAACAAAAAGGGCTCATTTTAATTAAACAGTCAAATGTGCAGAAGTTTGAGCTCAACTCTTTCAGAAGTTATATTCACTGATCCTCAGTCCACAGCCGCACATTGTTCCATCGAATCACAGTCCCCCACCAGGTTGAATCTGTGACTGGTTCTCTCCAGTGTCTTCTCACTTCATCTCCAGCCAAGAAAAAAAACAGTTCATAATGGACTCAGACACCTGCTATCTCGAGCCGTAACTCAAACACTGCTACTACAGAAAAAAAAAATTACACGATCAATGAAACCAGGACATGACAAGAGGATACCAAAAGTTTCTTCAGATTAATAAAATGTAAAGAAAGAGTAGATATTGGACCATTGGGAATTGGTCTTAGAGAGATAAAGAAACTTCTTTGTTGGATGACAAAGAAATGGCAAATTAACTGATTAAGTATTTTACATTAGTCTTCACTGGGGAAGACAATAGCAGTATGGTGGTAGTTCTAGAGGATCAAGGGTCAGAAATGTGTAAAATTGCCATCACTAGGAGGAAGGTTCTTGGGAAACTGAAAGGTCTGAAGGGAGATGAGACACCTGGACCAGATGGTCTACAGCACGTAGTTCTGAATGAGATGGCTGAGGCACTAGTAATGATCTTTCAAGAATCAATTGATTCTGGCATGATTCCAGAGGACTGGAAAAATTGCAAATTTCTCTTCACTCTTTCAGAAAGGAGGGAGGCAAAAGTAAGGAAACTATAGGCCTATTTGTCTGACATTAGTGGTTGGAAAGATGTTGGAATTGATTGGTAAGAATGTGGTTTCAGGGTACTTGGAAGTACATGATAAAATAGGCTGTGGTCAGCATGGTTCCCTCAAGGGAAAATCTTCCCTGACAAATCTGCTGAAATTTTTTGAAGAAATAACAAGCAGTCTAGACAAAGGAAAATCAATCAATGTTGTGTATTTGGATTTTCAGATGCCCTTTGACAAGCTGCCATATGTGAGGCTGCTTAGAAAGAGCCCATGGTATCACAGGAAAGATACTAACATGGATAGAGCATTGGCTGATAAGCAGGAGACAAAGAGTGGGAAAAAATATGCCTCTTCTGGCTGACTGCTGATAACTAATGGTGTTCTATAGATGCTTTATATGTGATATTGTCAATGATTTGGATAATGGTTTTGATGGCTTTATGGCCAGGTCTGCAGACAATATGTTGATAGGTGGAGGGATAGGTAGTTTAGAGGAAATAGAGGGGGCTCTGAAGGACTTAGGCAGATTAGGAGAATGGGCAAAGAAATAGCAGATGGAATACAATGCCAGGAAGTGTATGGTCGTGAACTTTGGTAGAAGAAATAAAAAGGTAGACTATTTCTAAATGGGGAGAAAATTCAAAACTCTGAGGTGCAAAGAGACTTGGGAGTCCTTGAGCAGGATTCCCTTAAGGTTAATTTGCAGGTTGAGTTGTTGGTGAGGAAGGCCAATGGGATGTTAGCATTCACTTCAAGAGGACTACAGTATAAAATCAACGATGTAATGTTGAGACTTTATAAAGTACTGGTGAAGCCTCAGTTGGCGTATTGTGAGCAGGTTTGGTCCCTTTGTCTAGGAAGGGATGTGCTGACATTGGAGAGGCTTCAAAGGAGATTCATGAAGATGATTCCAAGGTTGTCATATGTGGAGTGTTAGATAACTCTGGACTTCTATTCACTGGAATTTAGAAGAATAAGGGGTGACCTCATTGAAACCTATTTAATGTTGAAAGGCCTTAATAAAGTGGATGTGGAGAGGATGTTTCCTATGGTGGGGGATTCTAAGACCAACGGTCACAGCCACAGAATAGAGGGCGACCTATTCGAAGGGATTTAAGGAAGAATTTCAGTTTGCCATTGAGTAGTGATTCTGTGGAATTCATTGCCACATAAGGCTGTGGAGGCCATCATTGGGTGTATTTAAAACAGAGGTTGATAGATTCTTGATTGGTCAGGACATGAAAGGATGCGGGGAGAAGACAGGAGATTGGTACTGAGAGGGATAATGGATCAGCTATGATGAAATGGTGGACCAGACTTGATGGTCCAATCTCTTATGGTCTCATAGTCTTAATTCAAAGCTTTGGATCCTTGAATGTGAGCTATACACTGTGCTTCCTTAATTTACAGTAGGGTTCATCACATCTTTACGAAATGCTAAAGTTATGAGGTTATCTTGTGTAGTGAGCTTTTAAATATGAGTCACAAGTTTCTGACTCAAAAATAAGAGAGCTCTCCGCTGAACCAAGTTTAAAAAAATCAGGTAGTCAATTACCAATTGGTGAAAACAAGATCCTTGTGGAGCTCAGCATCTCTGAAGGGAAATGCACAGTCAAGACCCTTCATCTGGACTGAAAGAAAGTTGAGCAATAGAAGTTGGCTATATCCTGGTGAGGAGTGATGATTGTCAAAAAAAGAAAGAAAGATGAGAGTAGTGACAGAGGCCGGGAAATGATGAAGAGATGACCAAGGGCTTCGGATAATAGAATCCAGTAGGAGTGGAAGGTGGAGCATGAATTAAGTAAGGGAGTTTTTATTGTTGATGAGTTTTATTGTGTTAATGAAATATTAAACATAAAATATGACATCTCAATTTGCTTTCTCAGAAGACATGGCACCAAAGTGGAGAAGAGAATTTGCCCAGTTTCCTAATCAACATTTATTGCTCAGATTTATATTTGGCTGTATCTCCATCCCTGAATGATGAGCTTATCTATTTCTAATGTTGCATTGGCCATAAAAGAAAAACAGAGTCAGAAATGGGGATGAGCATACGAAGTTAGGATTGCACTCAGAAAGTAGTTCAGAGAGAAGCAGGAGTGCAACTTTTGTTCTTTTAATATGGTAAAGGGGCCATTATCTTTTAATAAAGGCAATGTAGCCACCAGCTGTTTCAGAGTAATTAAATCCTGCAGTGGAAGTTTCAAGTTATCATTAAATCCTGCTTTTTTTCTTATGCATAAAATAAATTAATTATGTATTTCACATTACAAACATTAATGACACAGCAAAGAACCATGGAATTGTATAGAACTCTGTTTTTATCTTGAATCAGCTATCAATTTACAATGTGGCACAGTTATTAATGCTGCTGTCTCTGTAGAGGTCACATTGCAGAGAGAAAGATTTGAGAGGAAGGTTGGACTGAGGGTACTGTTTTTGTTTTGCCTCATTCTACACTGGGATTAGGTTTGTGGTAAGCCTGTTGGTTCATATCAGGTCCTAAATTTAATCAATGTTTAAAGTAAATTTCTTATCAAAGTACATATATGTCACCATATGCTACACTGAGATTCATTTTCTTGCAGGCATTAACAATAGAACAAGGAAATACACTTGAATCAAGAAAGACTGACAAAAATCAAGGTGCAAGAAGACAAATTGCACAAATCAAAATAAATAAATAAACAAGTATGAGTATTACTATAAACATGAGTTGGTTGTACAATCCTTTAAATGAGTCTCTAGATTATAGAATCTATTCAGAATAGAGGTCAGTGAGATCATCCACACTGGTTCCAGAGCCTGAAGAGTGAAGGGTAATAACTGTTCCTGAAGTGTACCTAAAGCTCCTGCACCACCTCCCATTGGCAGCAGCAAGAAGAGATCTTGGTCTTGCTGACGGATGCTGCTTGCTTGTGCCAGCACTCTTTGTAGATATGCTCAGTGGTGGGGAGGACTTTGCCTGTGACATGTAGCAGACATGCAACAGAAATACATTGCTGTGAATAAACTGCCCTGAAAAGGATTTTTCAATTGTGACGATTGTGGAATTGCTTAAATTTACATTAGCTGCAGTAATTGGTGCCATCTCTGTATACTTGTCTACACATTCAAAACAAAATGCGTTTTTCTCCCTTCAGATGGAAAGTATTTGGGAGGAGAACTTCTTTCTCTTGGAGAAAATAGTGGAGATAGGACCTTATATTGACTTTCACTGTTTCAGATAGCAGGGAGAACACTATGTAATTACTGAAATTGGATTGTCTTGCTCCTTGAAGGTAATCATGATTATGACATTTCTAATGTCTACTGACATATTGTCTTCTGTTCAGCCAAGGAAACTGAGGGCATGAATTCATGCCCTAAATATTTCTCTCCTATGGCTAGGCATTTCAACAGGGATTTTATTTGTTCTGGAAAGATTCAACGATTGAATAGTATTTTTGACCTCTTCTTGGTCTGAGCGCAGCCCAAGATGGTCGCAGATGGTGTGTACTGGAACAAAGCCAAGGACACTTGCATCAAACTCGTCTCAGATAAGGGCAGCTGGCTGCTGTCAAAAGTGATTAGAGGCTTTTAAAAACAATTCCAAATGAGTTAAATAATTTAAAAATGATGCAAAATAAATTGAAGCATAGATTTTAAAGCATAGAAAAATGTTTGAAATTACATAAAGATTAGCTTTCCTTGTTACATGTACATTGAAGCACATCGTGAAAGATGTTATTTCCATTAAATCAAATCAGTGAGGATTATGCTGGGCAGCCTGCAAGTATTGGCACGTTTCTGCCGCCAATGTAGCATGCCCACAACTCACTAACCCTAACCCGTACATCTTTGGAATATGGGAGGAAACTGGAGCACCTGAAGAAAACGCACACGGTCATGGGGAGAATATACAAATTCTGTCTGTAAATAAATTATAATAAATCTACAACAACACACACAAAATGCTGGTGGAACACAGCAGGCCAGGCAGCATCTATAGGGAGAAGCGCAGTCGATGTTTCGGGCTAAGACCCTTCGTCAGGACTCAGTAAATCTACTCTTATTTTCTAGTCAGGGTATGTGACCCAGACAAGTGCATGGGTTCAATATGCCAGCCCTTAACTAAGGATGGTCTTGCTTTGCTTTTGGGCTCAGTGTCAAGTGTTAGTGAAAGATAACTGGAAGATCAGCTTTTCTGAACTACTGCAGAACTCAGCAATAAGGGATACAGACCTAATTGACACTTTTAAACTCCAGCTCAAAGACTATTTACTTAACCTTGCTTTGAACTTCCATCCTTTTTATCTTTCATTTATATGTAAGAAAAATGCTCTGTAATAATGATAAAAATTACCATTATAATTAATGATGATAATAATTATTATCATTATGAAGGCCAGTAGCAGAGTTGGAGATCAAATCCTCTAGCATGCCATCGTGCAGATATGTAGATCTGGAGTACATTGAAATGAGCTTAGTGATATTTTTGCTCTGGGTCTTGTATAAAGTGTCCTTCTAAATTTCCAGCTTTTGACATAGAAAAGGACATTGTGCAGGCTTGACACCTCCAGAGTATCTTCTCAAGATTATCCTTTAATTTGTCCAATGTCATGTTTAAGGAAGTAAATTAAGTGAATATTTAATATATTCTTCTCCAAAGATTGTCATCTTGCCGTGAGTTCCTGAGATTTTCAGAGCAATGCTGCCTTGAGCTTAGCTCCTGGTATTGTCACCCATAGTGGTAAGGTTAAGGGGGAGATTTTAGACAGAGCGATCAAACCAAGACCTCAACAGTGGAGCTGGCAGAAAAGGATGACACATCACAATGGCAGTGAAGGCAGAGGAAGGCTGCAGCTCTGAAAGGACCCTCGTCATCAATTGGAAACAGATGTTCTCGGGGAAATGTACGGCAGAAATGTGGCAAATGTTCAGGGGATATTTGCAAGGCTTTCCGCACAGGTACATTCCAATGAGAAAGGGACAGGATGGTAGGGTATAGGGACCATGGTGTACAAAGGCTGTTGAAAGTCGAGTCAAGAAGAAAAGAAGAGCTTACAAAAGGTTCAAAAAACTAGGTAATGGTAGAGATCTAGGAAATCACAAGGCTAGTAGGAAGGAGCTTAAGAATGAAATTAGGATAGCCAGAAGGGGCCATGGGGAGGCCTTGGCAAGTAGGATTAAGGGGAACCCCAAGGCATTCTACAAGTATGTGAAGAGCAAGAGGATAAGACATGAGAGAATAGGACCAATCAAGTGTGACAGTGGAAAAGTGTGTATGGAATTGGAGGAGATTGCAGAGGTACCTAATGAGTACTTTGTTTCAGTACTCACTATGGAAAAGGATCTTGGCGATTGTAGGGATGACTTACAGTGGACTGAAAAGTTTGAGCATATAGACATTAAGAAAGAGGATGTGCTGGAGGTTTTGGAAAGCATCAAGTTGGATAAGTCACCGGGACTGGACGAGATATACCCCAGGCTGCTGTGGGAGGTGAGGGAGGTGATTGCTGAACCTCTGGTAATGATCTTTGCATCATCAATGAGAACAGGAGAGGTTCTGGAAAATTGGAGGGTTGCAGATGTTGTTCCCTTATTCAAGAAAGGGAGTAGAGATAGCCCAGGAAAATATAGACCAGAGTCTTATTTCAGTGATTGGTAGGTTGATGGAGAAGATCCTGCGAGCCAGGATTTGTGAACATTTGGAGAGGCATAATATGATTAGGAATAGTCAACATGGCTTTGTCCAAGGCAGGTCGTGCCTTACTGGCCTTATTGAATGTTTTGAGGATATGACTAAACACATTGATGCAGGTATTGCAGTGGTTGTAGTGTATATGGATTTCAGCAAGGCATTTGATAAGGTACCCCATGCAAGCCTTATTGAGAAAGTAAGGAGGCATGGGATCCAAGGGGGCCTTGCTTTGTGGATCCAGAACTGGCTTGCCCACAGAAGGCAAGGACTGGTTGTAGGTGTGTCATATTCTGCATGGTGGTCGGTGACCAGTGGTGTGCCTTAGGGACCTGTACTGAGATCCCTAATCTTTGTGATTTTTATAAATGACCTGGGCTGAGAAAGTGGAGAGAGGTAATGTTGCAGCTATATCAGACCCTGGTCAGATCCCACTTGGAATACTGTGCTCAATTCTGGTCACGTCACTACAGGAAGGATGTGGAAACTATAGAAATGGTGCAGAGGAGATTTATAAAGATGTTGCCTTATGAGAATAGGTTGAGTGAACTTGGCCTTTTATCCTTGGAGCGACAGAGGATGAGAGGTGACTTGATAGAGGTGTATAAGATAATGAGAGGCATTGATCGTGTAGATAGTCAGAGGCTTTTTCTCGGGGCTGAAATGGCTAATACGAGGGCACAGTTTTAAGGTGCTTGGAAGTAGGTACAGAGAGGATGTCAGGGATAAGTTTTTTATGCAGAGAGCGGTGAATGTGTGGAATGGGCTGCCGGTGACGGTAGTGGAGGCAGATACAATAGGGACTTTTAAGAGACTCCTGGATAGGTACATGGATCTTAGAAAAATGGAGAGCTATGGGAAACCCTAGGTAATTTCTAAAGTAAGTCTACATTCGGCACAGCATTTTGGGCTGAAGGGCCTGTATTGTGCTGTAGGATTTTTATGTTTCTTTGTCATCGTGCATTCCATGCCAGTGCACCCTGACCCCAATTTATCAAGGACTATAAGGTGGTTGTCTGTACATCAGCCTTTCTACATTAAACCATGTCCTGCACAGGCAGTCTCCATTAAGGAAATCCCTCCTAACATCCTGGGTTCCCCCACAATCAAACCCCTTCCATGAACATCATACTTGACTCAAGTGATTGAAGAAGCATCCTTGAGCCAGAACAAAATACTGCTTTAGATGGGCACATACTAAGCTCAGTGTGCAAACCCAAGACGGCCATTCCGCGTATCAAATATCCACTTCAAATCATCCATGTTCGCAGCAGATCACTCAAGTTGTTCTTTATCTCAATGGCTTTGTCCCTGTTGAGCTTTGATATAAAATAGTGATGTCTGTTGAGATAAAGGAATCTGAAAGATTTTTTTTTTGTCTAATTCAAGGCAAAACATTTACAAATATATCTATGGAATGATTGTGAAAACAGAATCTGAAGTATATGGGTGAGAATAGTAAGAACTACTGTGATGGATGAATGAAGAACATCCAACCGCACGTGGGTCAATTTAAAACAGCAGAATGCTTTAGCTGCCAGAGGAAAAGTCACATAACCCTGGCAAGTACAACTGAAACCAATGCAGTAAATCAAAGTAATTCAAATGGTGTAATTTATTTTACATAAGTGAAGTTTTCACAGTAAACTGAATAAGAAAAGAAATCTCCACAGTACCAAAACCAAACAGTTTGGCTTGTATAGCATTCACAACAACAGCAAGGGGCGAGAACAAAATGACTAACACAAGGATTTTGAATAAATGCTCAGTGCTATGATGCAACAGCAGGTTGCTCAATAATGGATAAAGACGTCCAATACACAGAGATGAAGTTGCAGCTCTATAAATACCCTGTTAAGGGCACACTTGGAATATTGTGTTCAGTTCTGGTCACCTCATTATAGGAAGGTTGTAGAAGCTTCAGTGAGATTTACCAGGATGATGCCTGGATTAGAGAACATGTCTTACAGTATGCCGACAGGTTGGGCAAAATAGGATTTTTCTCATTGGACTCAAGGACGAGAGGTGACTTGCGAGAGGGGTATAAGATTATAAGAGACATACATTGAATGGACAACCAGATACTTCTTCCCTGAGTGTAAATAGCTAGTACAAGGAGGCATAATTTTAAAGAAATTGGAGGAAAGTAGTGGAAGGATGTCAGATGTAAGTTCTTTACACAGAGTGGTGAGTGTGTGGAATGCCCTGCCATGGGTGGTGGTAGAGTCAGATACATTAGAGGCTTTTAAGAAGCTCCACATTGATGATAGAAATATAGGAGTGAAGGATTAGATCAGGTTATAAGGTTGGCACAACATTGTGGCTCTAAGAGCCCAGACTGTGCTCTAGAACATACAGACACAGAAAACCTACAGCACATTACAGGCTCTTCGGCCCACAGTGTCTGCCGACCATGTAACCTTCATAGAAGCTGCCTAGAATTTCCTTACCACAAAGCCCTCTATTTTTCTAAGCTCCATGTACCCACCTAGGAGTCCCTTTAAAGACCCTATTGTATCCACCTCTACCACCTTTGCTGGCAATGCATTCCACGCACCCACCTCAAAACTTACCTCTGACATCCCCCTGTACCGACTTCCAAGCACCTTAAAATTATGCCCCCTCCTGTTAGCCACTTCAGCCCTGGGAAAAAGCCTCTGATCAATGCCTCTCATAATCTTATACCACTCTATTGGGTTACTTCTCATCATCTGTCACTTCAAGGAGATAAGGCCAAGTTCGGTCAACCTATTCTCAAAAGGCATGCTCTCCAATCTAGGCAACATCATTGTAAATCTTCTCTGCACTCAATGGTATCTACATCCTTCTTGTAATGAGCTGACCAGAATTGTACACAGTACTCCAAGTGGGGTCTGACCAACGTCTTACATAGCTGTAACATTACCTCACAGCTCTTGAGCTCAACCCCATGGTTGATGAAGGCCAACACACCATACACCTTCTTAACAACACAGTCCACCTCAGCAGCAGCTTTGAGTGTCCTGTCAACACAGACCCCAAGATCTCGCTGATCCTCCATCCTGCCAAGAGTCTTACCATTAATGTTATATTCTGTCTTCAAATTCGACTTACTGAAATGAACCACTTCACTCATCTCAGTTGACATACGTCTGCCATTTCTCAGCCCAGTTCTACATCCTATTGATGTCCTGTTGCAACCTTTGACAACCCTCCGGACTACTCACATCACCCCCAACTTCTGTATCATTAACAAACTTATTAACCTATCTTTCTACTTCCGCATCATCCAGGTGATTTATAAAATCACAAAGAGGAGGGAACCCAGAACAGATCCTTGTGGTACACCATTAGTCACTGTCCTCCATGCAGAATACAAACCATCCAAAACCACCCTTTGCCTTTTGTGGGCAAGCCAATTTTGGATCTACAAAGCAAGGTCTCCTTAGATCTCATGCCTCATTACTTTCTGAATGAGTCTCGCATGGGGAACCTTATCAAATGCCTCACTGAAATCCATACACACTACATCCACTGCTCTATCTTCATCAATGTGTTTTGTTACATCCTCCAAGAATTCATTAAGGAAGTAAATTAAGTGAATATTTAATATATTCTTCTCCGAAGATTGTCATCTTGTCGTGACGGAGAGGCTTATGAATTCCTGAGATTTTCAGAGCAATGCTGCCTTGAGCTTAGCTCCTGGTAGTGTCACCCATAGTGGTAAGGTCAAGGGTCATGACCTGCCCTTAACAAAGCCATGTTGACTATCCCTAATCAGGTTATGTCTCTCCAAATGCTTAAAAATCCCGCCTCTCAAGATCTCCTCCAACAACTAGCCCACCATCTATGGTACATATCCAAGTTGAAAAGTTTCTTGATTGAATGGTCATTAATCAAACTATCTATAGCTGCGATGGCCTCTGTAAAACTTTCAGAGATGCCAAGAAACAATATCAATACAAAATCGATTCCTATCCTTCAGTTGTGTCAGGTCTTGGATGCTACAGCATGCTACAGAACAAAATTGAGCAACATTGCTAGCATCAGCACATCCCTTCTGGGTGAACTTAAAACGTTCAATGCATGCTTTGAACAGAAGGAGATTAGTACATCACCACAAACCCAGAAACCTCCAATGGATCTGAATCCACAATCACCACTATGGATTTAAGATCAGTCTTCTGGAGAGGGAACCCATGGAAAACATATAACCTAGATAATATCCCAAGATGTGTCCTTAGATCCTGTACAAATCAGCTGGCAGGGCACTTGCAGACAATTTCAACCTCTCCCTGCTTCAATCTGAATTTCCCATCTGCTTTAAGAAGACTACTATCATTCTGGTACCCAAGAAAATAAAGGTAATGTGCTTAAATAAAGGCAATAAAGATAAAATATCATTCCCTTTTCTTAGTTCCTTCATCTTTGCCACATAGAATCATAGAAAACTACAGCACAGAAACAAGCCCTTTGACACACCTAGTCCATGCCAAAATATTTAAACTACCAAGCCTTCCTCGCTGTCCACTACCCCTCTAACCTTTGTGTCAACCACAAATTTGCTGATCCAGTTAACTGCATTATCATCCAGATCATTGATATAGATGACAAACAACAATGGACCCAGCATCTATCCCTGCAGAATTCCACTAGGTACAGGCTTCCAGTTAGAAAAGCAACCGTCTACTTCCACTCCCACAAGCCATGTCTAATACAATATACTAACTCATCTTCAATGTGACTGAACCTTCTTGACCAACCTTCCATGCGAGACTTTGTCAAATCCCTCACTAAAGGCCACTGAGACAACACCCACTACTTTGTCTTCATCGACTTTCTTGGTTACATCCTCCAAAAACTCTATAAGACAGGTTAGACATGACATACCATGCACAAAGCCATGCTGACTATCCCTAAACAATCCCTTTCTAACTAAGTACTCATAAATCTGGTCTCTCACAATACCTTCCAATAACTTTCTCACAAATGATGCCAAGCTCAGCATTCTAACAAATATGCCTTTTCTATACTGACCCTTACATTCCTCAAGCTCCTTCTCACTGGCGATTGTTAGCTATGGAGCAGCTAAAATACAGAAGAAAATGTAAAACTTGAATGGGTCATGGACAACGGAGGCAGACCCATTCTAACCTATTGTCTTTGTTCTTGCAAAAAATAGTGGCTGCTATTCTGTGAAGTTGCTCTGCATCCTCTATTTAGTGAATTTCCTAACATAGTTCAGTTGATGAATGGACAACAGTTGTACTGAAGCAAATTATTCATTAAGGTCCTCTCCTATCTCTTCCGTTCTAGGAACATGTTTCTTCTTTTATCCCTGATCTTTTCTACCCTGTCTCTAGCCATCCTCCTGTTATTCACACATGTATGTATAGAACACCTTGGCCTTTTCCTGCATCCTCCTCACCAAGACCTTTTCAAGTCCCCTTCTAGCTCTCCTAAGAAACTGAGATTGATATTTTACTAACTGTTAAAGGAAACAAGGAAACTGAGCCAGGGCATTAAATGGTGTTGTGGTATCTGATCTTGAAAGGTGGAACAAGCTTAAGGAGCCAAATTCCTCACGTTCTTTGGGGAATAATCTATTCCCAAGCATCTTCAGCTTTTTAAATTCATTTTTGGGATTTGGGCATTGGCTGCAATCTGCTTCATGATTGCCCTTCCTTTCATCATGCAATTAGAATTGGAGATGTTTGTTCTCCAGTCCTATTCTGCTTTCCACTCTCTCCACACTAACCCTAACCTCACCAACAAAGCCACAGATCAGGGGGTTCTCTAGTAGTCTGGCACACTGACCCCTATCTTGCTGAGGCCTGGTGACAACTGTCCAGACACCTCCTCTTACTTGCCCCTCAAATAGCACCCCACTAAGGAGCACCAGGTGATTGTCTCCCACACCATCACTGACACCAACTTCATAGTTCCCTCACCCAGCACCTCCCATTTCTACTTCCTACCCAAGATCCACAAACGTGTCTGTCCAAGTAGACCCATTGTTTCTGCTTGTTCCTGCCCCATTGGACTGATATCTGCATACCTCGATTTACCCCCCGGTTCAGTCCCTTCCTACCTACATCCATGAAACCTCACACACTCAATGACTTCCTTTACCTGATCATTTTATTTTCACTACGGATGTCCAGTCGTTATACATCTCTATCCATCACCAAGAAGGCCTCAAAGCTCAATTTTTCTTTCTGGACACCAGAAACAACCAGTTCCCCCCTCCACTACCACTACCCTCCTTCTGGTGGAACTTGTCCTCACTCTCAACACTCGCCTTCCGCTTCCTTAAAACAAAAGGTTTAGCCATAGGCACTCCCAAGGGTCCCAGCTATACCTGCCGGTTTGTCAGCTGCTAGAAATAGTCTGTGTTCCAAGCCTACACTAGTATCACTCACCAACCTTTTTTACGCAACATTGATGACTGTATTGGTGCTGCTTCTGGCACCCGTGCAGAACTTGCCGACTTTCATCAACTTTGCCTCCAACTTCTAACCTGCCCTCACATTTACCTGGTCCATTTCCGACACCTTCCTGCCCTTTCCTGATCTCTCTGTCTCTGGGGACAGCTTATCTACTGATGTTTATTATAAACCCACTGACTCTCACATCTACCTGAACCTCTTCCCACCCTGTTACTTGTAAAAATGCCATCTCTTTCTCAACTCCTCCACCTCTGTTGCATCTACTCTCAGGATGAGGCATTGCATTTCAGAGCAAAGGAGATGTCCTCCTTCTTCAAAGATATGGGCTTCCCTTTCTCCACCATCAATGCTGCTCTTAACCGCATTTCTTCTGTTTCATGCACGTCTGCCCTCACTCCATGCTCCCCCCATCCCACCATGGACAGCGTGACTCTTATGCTCACTTATCACCCCACAAGCCTCCACGTCCAGCACATAATTCTCCGTAGCTACCACCATCTCCAATGGGATCCCACCACCAAGTACATCTTTCACTCTTCCCCCCACTTTCTGCATTCCGCAGGTATTGCTCCCTGGGTGACTCCCTTGACTATTCGTTCCTCTCCACTGATCTCCATCCTGGCATTTATCCTTGCAAGCAGAACAAGTGCTATACCTGTCCCTATATCCCCTCTCTCACTACCATTCAGGGCCCTAAACAGTCCTTCTAGGTGAGGCAACACTTCATCTGTGAGTCTTTCAGGGTTATATACTGTGTCTGGTGCTCTTGGTGTGGCCTCGTGTACATCAATGAGACCTGATGCAGATTGGGAGACTACTTTGCTGAACACCTACGCTCTATCTGCCAGAAAAAGCAGTATGTCCCAGTGGCCACCCATTTTAATTCCACTTCCCATTCTCTTTCCAATATGTCCATCCATGGCCTCCTCTACTGTCATGACGAAGTCACACTCAGGATGGAGGAACAACACCTTATACTTCTTGTGGGTAAATCTGATGGCATTTCTCGAACTTCTGGTAACCCCCCCCCCACTCTCCTTCACCATTCCCCATTCCCATTTCCCTCTCTTACCTTATCTCCTTACCTGCTCATCACCCACCTCCAGTGCTCCTCCACCCTTTTCTTTCTTCCATGGCCTTCTGTCCTCTCCTATCAGATTCTCCCTTCTCCAGCCCTGTGTCTGTTTCACTAATCAACCTTCCAGCTCTTTACGTCACCCCTCTCCCTCCTGATTTCACCTATCACCTTGCGTTTCCTCCCCCCTCCCCCCCCCCGATCTTCTTACTCTGACTCCTCATTCTTTTTTCTCTAGTCCTGATGAAGGGTCTCAGCCTGAAATGTTGACTGTGCTCTTTTGCATTGATACTGCCTGGCCTGCTGAGCTCCTCCAGCATTTTGTGTGGGTGGTTTGGATTTCCAGCAGCTGCAGACTTCTTCTTGTTTGTGAATGGAGATTTTTGTTAACATTTGCATAATATTCATTTCCATTTGCAACACTTTAGTCAACAGGGCTGATAAGTGGCAATGGCTATTCAGGCTATATGAGTTCCAGGCAAAGAACCGTCTGCTGGAGGAGAGAAGCAAAGCATTGTTGAGTGTTCCATCGTTGATATCTTAGGGATCACCACTGATCAGAGGTTACACTTAGGTCAAATCCACAGGAACAATTCAGAAGCTGGGCCTTTCAAAATGGGCAATTCATCTCCCAAATCCCTGGAAAGCTTCCACCATCTACAAAACAAAAGCCAGTAATCTAATAAGATATTCTTTACCTGTCTGAGCAAGTGCAGCACCAAGAGCACCTATGAAACTTTAACACCATGTTAAATTGGCATCTGATCTGACATCCTAAATATTCATTCCCTCTGTCATTTGCACAATGTGACTGTAGTGTACATTTTGTATATGAAGTATGCTTGCATCTGACAAGGTGCTTCAAGCATGTCGTCTCATCGGTCTAAATGTCCTCTTTTAGCCACCACCTCATTCCTGATTTGGAAATATATTCCCTTACCTTCATTATTTTTGGGTTTAAGTCTTGAAGAAACTGATTGAATAATCTTTGGGTGTATGCCATCAGACTGCACTGGGTCAAGGAGTCATCTCACAACCACCTTCACTGTGGTAATTAAGGAGTAAGCAATAAGTATTTTCTCCGCCAGCTGCACACACATTACACAAATGAATTCAAAACAAAATGATTGGATATGATGTACATTCTTCAACTAACAGGAGATTAACTTGTTTTACTTGATATGCAGTACTTACTAAAATAGATGCAGCATTAGATAGGAATGTCGTAAGTGCAAGATTAACTAATTTTCATGTTTAAATTACTTGTGATTAAAATTAATGCAACATGACTGATTCTGATTTTATTTGTCAAACTACTGCCATGGAACAAATTTTCACTCTCCAAGTTAGTGAAAAGCTTAGTGAAGGCTTTTGCCTTCCGCTGGGTGAGTTTAAAGAGATCACCACCTCTTGCAGTGGATGACCAGGACATCTAAGTGCCTTGTCGTGCTCTTAGCGCTCCACAACACCTGCTGGCCTGCCTTCTTGACCGTTGGACCATTAATCGGTCTCCTCTGCTCAATCCTCCAGGGCCAGACTTCACACACTGGGATAGGCAGATCTCTTACCTCACCGAGGGTTGAAGATCCGTCGGCTACCCTCACCTGGTTTGGACCGTCTGTCGAGACGGTCTACCGGGGTGTGGCCGCAGTGCGTGCTACAGCTAGTTGGAGCCACAGTTGAGAGTGAGCACCAGGTGGGGACCAAAGGTGGACGGGCTGCCCTGAAAAAGGGCATGGCTGGCCCCCCCACCAGAGGTGCTACCCTTCCCTAGACATTGTACCTGAGGCAATGTAGAGAGTGTGGAAGCATAGAGTCTATTCATCTTCAGTCTAGGGCAATCCGATTCCCTACAAGATATTCATTTGTGATGACCCTTCTGGATATATTGAATCAGGGCAGTAATATTTGTTTACAAAAGTATATTTAGTATAAATTCAAACCTTTGCAGTACAATCATATTACAAACAAAACTTGACGAGCATGACTAACACAGACTAAGCTAACATATTTCCATCTTCATTGAAGATGGCATTTATCTCCTGCGGTGACCAATGATCTTGCAATACCTCTATGTTACCCATGGATGCTGTGTGTTCTTTTTTCACAGCTAGATACTTGGGCAAGGAAAGACCCTCTGAACATTGCCAGGTGGTCAGCCTGGGTGATTAGATTTTCCCCAGTAGTTATAGTGGGATTCGAACTCTCACCTTCACAGTACCGTATCAAGGCTTCTCAACGCCAGTCCTGCAACTTAACCATTCTACTACTTAGTATAGAACAGTACCTTGGCATTGTATAATGTTGTGGGTTAATGGGAATGTTAAGGAATTAATAGTTTAGGAAATTGAACAAACTCTCTGGCAGCTTAAAGATGTGAATTCAGTTCAAAATAAATTTGAAAATAAAAGCCTTTTAACAGTAAACATGGTTACAAAGCTGTCAGATTTTCATAACAATGCATCTGTTCTATTTCAAATGCAAGGAGCTATGCCAATCTTCTGAAATAATGGAATATAGATTAGAAAATACCTATCCCATATCAGACTTATCACCGTTCTTCTCCTCTTTGATTTCAAATGATTTGTCCTTAGCAAAGGCATCAGTTCCATCTGCCAACTTTCCCAAATCAATAAATACCAAGTTTTTCTGGCAGGCACACAAAAGGAACTCAGCAGGTCAGGCAGCACCAGTGGAGGACTATAAACAATCACTGTCTTGGGTCAAGATCCTTGAAACATTTTTATTCCCCTCTGTAGATACTGCCTGACCTGCTGAGTCCTTCCAGTACTTGCTGTGAGCTGTCATGATTTCCAGCATCTGCAGAATCACTTGACCTAAGTTCTCCTGCTGCACTTCCCTCCACGCCTGTTATATTAGCCAGGAATCTTCATCCAATCTGTGCACTTTTTCACCCGTTGCAAAGGAATCATTTTGAGGAAACTTCGTTAATCGATATAAACACAAGAGGTTCTGCAGATGCTGTAAATCCAGAGGAACACACAGAATACTGGAGGAATTCAGTACCATTCCATATAAAGGAATAAAGAGTTGATGTTTTGGGCCAAGACCTCAGGAAGTGCTTTCCTTAACATATCCATTAAGCCACTTGGTATTGCACAATGCTAAGATACAGTTCTATACAGCTGTAACTCAATATATGCAGAAATATGGCTGAAAATGAATGTATGGGGGTCGGATTTACCTTGCATGAAGCTGTACTCTAAGCTTCCACACTCTCTAAGGATCTCAGCCCAAGAAGTTGACTTTTCATTCCTCTCCATAGACGCTGCCTGACCTACTGAGTTCCTCCATCACTTTGTGTGTGTTACTATTAATCTGAAATGTTGCTACCTAATCTGCTGGTCATTTGCAATCTTTTCAGCTTTTTATCTCACCCAGTATGTTGATTCTTAGTTTTTCCTCTGAAGAGACTGACCGATCTACGCAATTGCAACTATTATCCACGTATGAAGAAGAGAATTACAGAGGATGAAAGCCATGGGATAAGTGACCTTTGCACAGGAGGAATCTAAGGCTGCTCCCTCAGAGACTATCACCATCATTCCTGCAGATCCTCGGCCCTTCGATTAGGACCTCAGGAAGCGATCAATTTATGGTGGGGGGGGAGCTGGTAGAATCCAGACAACTGAGGGGGGTGCTAATGACTGAATTGAGCACCTACCCCGGAGATGGGAGGCGTGTAAAAGCAGAATAATTTGCCAAAAATACACACTACTGTCCCTATTTTATTTCTTCCATTTCTTGTGTTAATTTTGCTGGATTGTAACTAAGAGATGAAGAATAGTAAACACAGGAAATGCACATTAGTTTAACCAACATCTTTAGTCATTTTCCTGGTACATTCTTCATCAAATATGCATCATTGTGTCTAGGAACATAATGATGCCTATAGCAGAATAATTCGGCTGATTGTGGCATGGCCATAATAATTGCTTTGGCGAACACTCACGTTTGGCAGGATTGTATTATATAATAGCTTTCCAGCCAACAGGAGGACAATTCTTATCGATGATGATGTTTTTAAATCTAACCCCAATCAGTCTAAATCCAGACAGAATGTGAAATTTTGGCTCTGAGTGTCTCCCACTTACATTTATCTTTCATCTGATAATAGACCATCTGCTTGCCTGTAATTAAGAAGTGTTGGATTCCAGCTGTTATAAAACACACCACGTAACTGAGGATATTTTATAAATCTCCCCTTTCTCAATGTCCTCAGATTTAGGCGTGCATACTTTTGAGAGTATTTCGCCCAGCCTTGAAGGCAGATTTACCCATCACCCTTCTATTGTTTCTTTCATGTTATTCTTCACTGCCAATTTAAATCCTTAGAGAAGCTAACAATCTTCTATTTCTTTGTGTCTATACAACTTCCAGCAGTTAAAAAAAACACTCACTTATCACACAGACAGGCATTTCCTGACATTAGCCTCATTAGACAGTAAATTGAAAAGCCAGAAGAAATCCCTACAGATGATGGAAACTAGCAGAAGAAAACAGAAGATGCTGGAAATCTGCTGCAACTCATGGAGTTACACAGCACATTCAGTCCAGCACCATCAGAGTTCTAAAGATGCCAGAATGCCAGATTGGCGAGAGTGTGTATCGACCTGTTGGGCATGTGTTTGATTTCAACATTTAAGTGAAATTTGGATAGGTACATGAATGGGAGGGTATGCAGGGCTATGGTCTGGGTACAGGTTGATGGGACAAGGCAGATGAATAGTTTTGCAAGGACTAGATGTGCTAAAAAACCTGTTTCAGTGCTGTAGTGTTCTATGACTTTATTATCAGAGTTTTCCTCTATTTATTGCCAGAGGGATTTTAGGAACACTATAAGCTATGTAAAATTTTGTGCTGAACAGTTCCTTCCCTTGCTCAAGTTCTCCAAGATGATCTTAATGGAGACACATGACACACTGAGTGAGGACTTTCAGACAAGTTGCTTTCCTGGACTATTCTTTCACTGAAGTCAAGGTCATGCTGATCCTGTACCTCCTAGTCACACCTTCCAGCCAAGATGGTACTTCCCAGTCACACCTTCTGGTCAAGACTGCGTCAGTGAACAACCATTCCTTGGGCGACATTTTCCAGATAACAAATATTTCCGATTATTTCACTTTTTCTTCGCCTTCTGCATGTTCTTTTTGTCTTGTTTGTGTTGCAGAGACTGTTGGTGCCTGTGACGTACAGTTTAAATCTTGATCAAAGGATCCAGAACTGCGCTATTTGAAGAGCTGCCTCAGGGAGATCAAGGATGGGTGGTGGTGGGGGTGGGGGCAGAATGGTCCAGGAACACCAACCGACTTGTGGAAAAGACCAGAGACAAGGTATGTTGTCAAGAATAACTCCATCATGAAGCGGTGAGGAGGATTGGAGCATCGAGAAGAATGCTGAGAGCTCAGCAATGGCTCTCAGCAGAGACGGTAAGCAGGATCAGGGGTGTTCAGACGCGGGTCAGCAATCATTCATTACGGAAGGGCTGATTTCATGCAGCTGCTCTCCATGAACGCAGAGATATGACATCACCCATATTCTGAGATCTTAGTGAGTATTGGACTGTATATTGGTTTCCTTCAGTTTTTCGGTGTTTTCTTTCTTGTGGACCACTGGCGGGTGGGCGATCTGTTCATTTGTTGTGTTGGGGGGGGGCAGTTGGCCATCTGGTGCTACTATCGCAGTTCTTTTCTATGACTGAGGGGAGCTTTGATTATTGGTGTGGCTGTTTTTTGCTGTAGGTGAGGGTGGGATTTTGGGGTCTGCAAGTTTTATTTCTTCTCTTTATGCTGCCTGTGGGGTTGCAGTCGTTGATGACTTTTCTTTCATCAACACCTTTGGTCCTTATCCGTATTTCATGGCTAACGGGAGAAGACAAATATCAGAGTTGTATTGCATGTGCACACTTTGACAACAAAATGAACCTTTGTCACTGGATCTAAGTCACCACAGTGGATCTCTTCCATAATTCACAGTTTGTGGTTAATTGCAGCATTGGAGAGGTCACCTAGGTACTCTGTTTAATGAGGGATGATATTAATTTCTTTTTGTGAGCAGTAGCTATCACCTCAGGCAGTAGGATTTTCCACAATTGATGCCAATCATTAACCACAGGTCCGGAAGAGCGGAAAATTAGTCTTTCACAAATCCTTCACTTTGTGACAGTCCTTCTTCACGGTCAATCAATGCCAGATTTCCCAATAATCCCCAAAATATCTATGCATAAAATCAAGTGCCAGTCACATGTGGTGCATGTCATTGTCTTGGAGGGATGGATCCTGGGGAGCAGGGATCCCAGGTTCTAAACTTTCCTGGCTCCCCTCATTCCTGCCTGATTTTTGGGATCCAGGTGTTGCTGACAGATATAGCAATTATAGATTACATTAGATTGCTATTATGTGCAGTGAGATGCAATAAAAGCTCACAGTATAAATGTGCATATGGTCATAAAAAATAAAACATAGTCAGAACATTACAGCACAGTACAGGCATCAATCTAACCCTTTCTTGCCACATGGCCCTCCATTTTTATTTTTGTTGTCCACATGCCTAAGATTTCCTTAAATGACCCAAATGTATCTGCCTCACCCTTGGCAGGACATTTTATGCACCTATCATTCTCTGTGTGAAAAATGTACCTCTGACATCCCCCCATACTTTCCTCTAATTACTTTAAATTTTTTCCCCTTCATATTCCACCCAGGAGAAAAAAATATGGCTATCCATTCAATCTATGCCTCTTATCATCTTGCACATCTCTAGAAAATCACCTCTCATCGTCCTTCACTCCAAGGAAAAATAGCCCTAGCTTGTTTAACCTTTCCTCATGGGCCATGCTCTCTAATCCAAGCAGCATCCTGGTAGATCTCCTCTGCATCTAATACAGAAATAATGTTCTGTGTGTTATTCATTCGCTTTTTTATTGTTAGCACTTTTTTGTTCTTTTTTTACATGTTGGGTGTTTGAAGCTCTTTGTTGTGTGTATTTTTTTTTCAAATGAGTTCTATTGTGTTTATTTGTTTTGTGGCTGCAAGTTGTTGAATCTCAGGGCTGTATACAGTATACATACTTTGCTAATAAATATATTTCGATCTTTAAACTTGGAATGGTGCAAAGATTGATGTGCAATCTGAGGCAGCGCACAAGGAAATGCTGCAGAGACAGTAGGGGAATAATTGGGAGAGGCCGAGTGAAGAGTGTGAGCATGTGTCAGTATCATTGAGAAGGATATGTGAACGAGTTGATTAGTTCGGGAGTCTGATAGCAAAGAGGAAGAAGCTGTTTTGTGTCTGGTCATCCAGGCATTCAAGGTCCTGTATCTTCTCCCAGAAAAATGAAGAGAGAATGGGCAGTGTGGCAGGTATCCTTGAAGATACTACTCACCATACTGAAATAACGGGAAATGAAAATGGATTGGAAGGAGGAACTGATGACTTTGTGATGATCTGCTCTCTGGTTACTGCTCTCTGCAGTTTCAATCAGTCAAGAGCAGAGCAGTTACCAAGTCTAATTACCATTCCTAATTAGCTTTGAGAGCCATGAGATCCCTGCGGAACACTACTGGTCACCAACCTCCAGGCAGAATACAATCCATCTATAACCTTCCTCTGCCTTCTACAGGAAGTCAGTTTTGTATCCACACAGCCAAGTTCCCCGGATGCCATGGCAACATCGGGAAACTATATCCTGGAAGATCCATCACCTTCCAAGCGCATGGACAAATTTCATCATCATTGTCTGCTCTGTGTTACACATAGAGTTACTTGTGGCAGGAACGCATGGCAGCATAGAGATTTAGCAAAATGTTTCACAGTACTATCGACCCAGGTTCAATTCCCACTGCTGCCTGTAACGAGTTTATACGTTCTCTCCGTGACCATGTGGATTTCCTCTGGGTGCTCCAGTTTCCTCCCACAGTCCAAAATGTACCTGTTAGCAGGTTAATTACCATAGTCATTGTAAACTGTCCTATGATTAAGCTAGGGTTAAAGCAGGGGATTACTGGGTGGGGCAGGTTAAGAGCCTATTCCGTGTCGTAGCTCAATAAATAAATAAACAAGGCAAATGAGGAGTGAACACTGGAGTGTGAATACCTGTAGAGAGAAGAGAGATGTCCAAGCTCATGGATGATAAGTGGGGAGAAACTTCCTGATGTCACCTTTCAGCAGGGAGGAGGGAAGTTACTTCTGCAAGAATAGGAAGCATGTATGCTTATTGATGATTGCACAATCCATAGAAAACCATAAAACCATAGAACATTACAGCACAGAAACAGGCCTTTTGGCCCTTCTTGGCTGTGCCGAGCCATTTTTCTGCCTAGTCCCACTGACCTGCACCTGGCCCATATCCCTCTATACACCTCTCATCTATGTACCTATCCAAGTTTTTCTTAAATGTTAAAAGTGAGCCCACATTTACAACTCCATCTGGTAGCTCATTCCACACTCCCACCACTCTGTGTGACAAAGCCCCCTCCATGTTCCCTTTAAACTTTCCCCCCTTCACCCTTAACCCATGTCCTCTGGTTTTTATTCCCCGCTAGCCTCAGTGGAAAAAGACTGCTTGCATTCACTTTATCTATACCCATCATAATTTTATCTAGCTCTATCAAGTCTCCCCTCATTCTTCTATGCTCCAGGGAATAAAGTCCTAACCTAAATTTCTCGGTAACTCAGTTCCTCAAATCCTGGCAACATCCTTGTAAACCTTCTCTGCACTCTTTCAACCTTATTAATATCTTTCCTGTAATTTGGTGACCAAAACTGCACACAGTATTCCAAATTTGGCCTCACTATTGCCTTATACAACCTCTCCATAACATTCCAACTCTTATACTCAATACTTTGATTTATAAAGGCCAATGTACCAAAAGCTCTCTTTACTACCCTATCTACCTGTGATGCCACTTTGAGGGAATTTTGTATCTGTATTCCTAGATCCCTCTGTTCTACTGCACTCCTCAGTGCCCTACCATTTACCTTGTCTGTTTTACCTTGGTTTTTCCTTCCAAAGTGCAATACCTCACACTTGTCTGTATCAAACTCCATCTGCCATTTTTCAGCCCATTTTTCCAGCTGGTCTAGATCCCTCTGCAAGCTTTGAAAATCTTCCTCCAATCTTTGTATCATTAGGAAATTTGCTGATCGTCACACTATATTCATTACAGACAGATGAAATTGTACATCTTAGCAGGAGAAATAAGCATACTATCCAAATGAATAATCAGCCTCAGCATCCTCCATAGTTAGATTTCTAAACCATATGACCCTGGATACAAAGCACTCCTTGTCTTTCAGATATTTCTCCAGACCAGCCAAGAGAGCAGACATTATACTGGATTGGCTCTCACAGCTTCCATCGTAGATGAACATGGACTGTTCAAAGAAAAGCAATAATGACATCCAGATATCAATAGGTTAAATGAATGGAAAAGGATCTGGCAACTGGACAATATTGTGAGAAATTATGATTTTGTTGGCAAAAGAACTGAAAGAATAAACATACTATCCAAATGAGTAAGAGATTGCAGAGCTTGTATGATGCTGGAGAAGTAGGTGCCTGACTGTATAACTTGTAAAATGCTGGACTGCAGAGAGAACAAGTGATTGGGAAACAGAACAGAATGTTATTGTTTATTGTCAGGAGAATTAATATGATAATTGGGAGGTTAACCTTGATTTGTAGAGGGTATTGTTAATTGGTGGCACAGTAACGTAGTGGTTAGCTCAATGCTTTACAGTACATGGTTCAATTCCCGCCGCTGTTTGTGAGGAGTTTATACATTCTCCCTGGGACCTTGTGGGCTTCCTTTGGGTGCTCCAGTTTCCTCCCACAGTGCGAAGACGTATTAATTGGTAGCTTAGTTGGTCATTCTGAATTGTCTCTTGCATTAAATCGGGGGATTGTTGAGTGGCGTACTCCATGTTGTATCTCAATAAATAACTATTTGGAATACCATAGATAATACTAATTTCTTTAATTAAATAAGGATGCTGACTCATTAGACACAGTTTGCAAGAGGTCTGTAGGATGAGCAAGTTATTTCTGAAAAAAGATTGGACAAGCTAGGCCAGTAACCACTGGTGCTTAGATGTATCAGGGTTGATGCATTTGAAACAGAGAGGATCCCAAGGCATTTGTATGGGAGGGATGTGGAGAGGATGCTTCCTCTCATGGGAGAAGCTAGAACTGGTGATTGCCATTTAAAAATAAGTGGTTGCCCAATTAAGACCAAAAGACATCGGAGTAGAATTAGGCCAACTAGCCCATCGAGTCTGCTCCGTCATTCAATCATGGCTGATCCTTTTTTCTTCTCTTCTTTAACCCCAGTTCCTGGCCTTCTCCCTGTAACCTTTGATGCCATGCCCAATCAAGAACCTATTAATCTCTGCCTTAAATACACCCAATGACCTGGCCTCCACAGTACATGTGGAGGCTGTGCCTCTTGACCTAGACTCTCCCACCATGGGAAACATCCTTTCGACATCTACTCTGTCTAGGCCTTTCAACATTCGAAAGGTTTCAATGAGATCCTCACTCATCCTTCTGAATTCCAACGAGCACAGACCCAGAGCCATTAAATGGCCCTTGTATGATAACCTTTTCATTCCTGGAACCTCCTTGTGAACCTCCTCTGGACCCTCTCCAATACAAGCACATCTTTTAAGATGAAGAGCTCAAAACTGTTCACAATACTCAAGGTGAGGCCTCGCCAGTGTCTTATAAAGCCTCAGCATCACATCCCTGCTCTTGTATTCTAGACCTCTTGAAATAAATGCTAACATGGCATTTGTCTTCCTCACCACTGACTCACCTGCAAATTACCTACAGGATGTTCTACACATGGACTCCCAAGTCCCTCTGCATCTCCGCTTCCTGGATTTTCTCCCTATTTAGAAAATAGTCTACACATTTATTTCTACTACCAAAGTGCATGACCATGCATTTTCCAACATTGTATTTTATGTGCCACTTTCTTGCCCATTCTCCTAATCTGTCCTTCTGCATCCTACCTGTTTCCTCAACACTACCTGCCCCTCCACCAATCTTCGTATCATCTGCAAACTTGGAATAAAGCCATCTATTCCATCATCTAAATCATTTATATACAGCGCAAAAAGAAGTGGTCCCAACACTGACCCCTGATCAACACCACTAGTCACTGACAGCCAATCAGAAAAGGATCCTATTGTTCCCACTTGCTGCCTGCTACCAATCAGCCAATGATCTAACCATGTTAGTAACTTCCCTGTAATATCATGGGCTCTTAAACTTGGAAAACAGCCTCATGTGTGGCATCTTGTCAAAGACCTTCTGAAAGTCCAAATGTTCAACATCCTCTGCATCCCTTTATCTATCCTACTTATAATCTCCTCATTTAAGGCAGTGATGAGGCATTATTTTTCTTTCAGAAGGTCATAAATCTTTGCAGATTTCTTCCACAAATATAATGGAGGCAAAGTCTTTGAATTATTTTAAGGCACACGTAACCAATGGCCACTCTGTTAAGTACACCTGTACACTTGCTCATTAATGTAAATATCTAATCTAACATGACAGCACCTCAATGCATAAAAGCTTGCAGACATGGTTAAGAGGTTAAGTTGTCATTCATACCAAACATCAGAACTGGGAAGAAACGTGATCTTAGTGACTTTGACCGTGGAATATTTGTTGGTGCCAGACAGGGTGGTTTGAGTATCTCAGAAACTGGTGATCTTCTGGGAATTTCACAGAACAGTTTCAAGAGTTCACAGAGCAAACAAATCCAGTGAGTGGCATTTCTGTGGGAAAAAATTCCTCGTTAATGAGAGAGGTCAGCGGAGAATGTTGAGGCTTATTCAAGCTGACAGAATTCCTACATTAACTCAAGTAAGCACACGTTACAACAGAAAAGGTGCACAGAGAAAGCTCTTACGAATGCAGAACACATTGAACCTTGGAGTGGATGGGCTACAGCAGCAGAAGACCATGAGCATACACTCAGTGGCCACTTTATTATGTACAGGAGGTATCTAATGAAGTGGTCACAGAGCAAGGATAGATACTTGATCAATGAGGGGTAAAAAATGATTGAGGATAAATGGAAATGTAAATTGAGATTACAATCTCATAATTCATGTCCTTATCAAATGGTAGAGCATTGGAGAAGACTGACTAGACTACTACTGCCCCTAATGTAGAGATACAGGGGTATATAACACTCAAATACTGCAATGGTTTGCTGTACAAGAACATGGACCTTTGGATGAAAAGAACTTTCTCTGCTGCTGCTCCTCTCTGTAACCCTTGCTTCAGATGTTCAATCCTTTCTACTACTAGCCAACATTAACAGCCAATGGTAAGTAATCTGGGCAGAGCATCTCAGAAGAAGTCAATTGGCAGTGTGTTAATCATATTGGCATTCAGTGAGATATGGAGATACTTGGGGAGATCAACATTTTAAGCTAAGCACAGTAGAAGGGCTAGTGGAGTCATTGTCTTCTGACTCCAATAACCCTGGTTCAATACTGATCTCTGGTACTATTGATAGGGAGTTTGCACATTCAACCTGTGAGTACATAGGCTTCCCCTGCTTTTCTCCACATCCCTAACAGGTGCAGATTGGTAGGTTATTGGTTACTGTAAATCATCCCTAGTGTGTGGGTGAATGGTGGTACCTGGATTGAGGGAGAATGAAATAGGAGCTAAATGAACCAAAGGGCCCTTTTGAATGCTGTATGACTCAATAACAATTTCTTCTTTTTCCTGTCAGATAATGTATTGTGCAAGGTCTAACTACGTCACTGCAACATTTCTGGGTACAGTCCATATTCCTGTGTTACAAATATTGACATTCTGGGATTCTGGGTGGGTAATTTTCTGACTTCCTCATTTATAGATGAGGAACCTTGGCAATTATGGAATTTATTTTACATCCCGAATTGCTGAAATAAAATCATAGTCCGGTTTAATATCACTGGCACATGTCATGAAATTTGTTGCTTTGCAGCAGCATTGCAGTACACTGTATTAAAAATCTATAAATGACAAAATGAAATTTATAAGAGAGCAAAAATTAGTGAAGTAGTATTCATGCTTGGTTTATTGTTCTGAAATATGATGGTGGAGGGGAAGAAGCTGTTCCTAAAACAGTGAGTTATAGTTTTCAGGCTCCTGCAGCTCCCCCCTGATGGTAGCAATGAGAAGAGAGCATGGCCGAGGTGATGGGGTCCTTAATTCCTTAGGTCTTTATTCTTTGGAGCATAGAAGGCTGAGGGGGGACTTGATAGAGTTATTTAAAATTATGAGGGGGATAGATGAGTTGACGTGGATAGGCTTTTTCCATTGAGAGTAGGGGAGATTCAAACAAGAGGGCATGAGTGGAGAGTTAAGGGGAAAAAGTTTAGGGGTAACACAAGGGGGAACTTTTTTACTCAGAGAGTGGTAGCTGTGTGGAACAAGCTTCCAGTAGAAGTGGTAGAGGCAGTTTCGATATTGTCATTTAAAAAAAAATTGGATAGGTATATGGGCAGGAAGGGAATGGAGGTTTATGGGCTAAGTGCAGGTCGGTGGGACTAGGTGAGAGTAAGTGTTTGGCACGGACTAGAAGGGCCGAGATGGCCTGTTTCCGTGCTGTAATTGTTATATGGTTATATGGTTAATGATGGATGCTGTTTTTGAGGAATTGCCTTTGCTGAGGAGGCTAATACCCTTTATGGAGCTGGCTGAGTTTGCAACCCTCTGCAGCTTTTTTTCCAATCCATTGCAGTAGCCCCTACATACCAGACAGTGATGCAATCAATTAGAACGTTCTTCATGTTAATTGATTTAAGAGTTAACCACATTGGTGGGTGTGAAATCACATATAGCAAGGAGTTGGCAAGGATAACTTTGTTTCTGAAAACAGACTTAACAATTTGTATGCTGTGAGTGCATAAAACCTCATGAAGGGAGAAACTTCTCTCTGGCACATTCCTGACTCATGAATGTGCCTTGTTTTCCTTTGAGGGATATGGTAAAGTGGTACCTGTCCAGCATCAATTTCATTAGCTTGAATACACATAATCTCAGAGAGTTAAGATACCCATAATTAATTGACGGTGGATGCCAGCTGCAGTTGTTATTTATGGTTTAACAGGATGGTAGGCAAGAGAATAAAACTGGGCTGGATTTTATTTGAGATGATATTCTGAAACATTCCAAGTAACTCAAATGTCAGCCAGCTCCCAAAGAACTAATGATTAATATGCAATTATTGTAATCACTCTTTGCATCTTTCCTAAGTTTACAGTACTGTGTAAAAGTCATAGGCACCCTAGATTTTTTTTTTACTGGTTTCAGATGGTATGGCTTCCACAGAGCCCTGATCTCAACATCATCGAGGCTGTCTGGGACAACCTGGACAGACAGAAGCAAAAGAGACAGCCAGAGTCTGCAGAAGAACTGTGGCAAATTCTCCAAGGTTCTTGGAATAATCTTCCATACAGCCTTCTTATAAAACTGCACAATGGTGTACCCAAGAGTTTTAAAGGCAAAGGGTGGTCACACCGAATATAGATTTGATTTAGACAAAATACAGGAAACACTGGAGGAGATGTCAGAAATAAGTTTGGAGATGTCGGGGTAAGTTTTTTTCTACGCAGAAAGTGGTGAGTGCGTGGAATGGACTGCCACCGGTGGTGGTGGAGGCGGAAACGATGGAGTCTTTTAAGAGACTCCTGGATGGCTACATGGAGGTTAGAAAAATAGAGAGCTAATGGTAAAGCCTAGGTAGTTCTAAGGTAGGGACATGTTTGGCACAGCTTTGTGGGCCGAAGAGCCTGTATTGTGCTGTAGGATTTCTATGTTTCTATGATTCTAACTAAGCAGGCCAGGCAGTATCTATGGAAAACAAGTACAGTCGATGTTTTGGGCTGAGACCCTTCGGCAGGACTGGAGAAAAAAAAATGAGTAGATTTAAAAGGTGAGGGTGGAGAGAGAGAAACACAAGGTGATAGGTGAAACTGGGGAGGGGTGGATGAAGTAACAAGCTGAGAAGTTAATTGATGAAAGAGATACAGGGCTGGAGAAGGGGGAGTCTGATAGGTGGGGAAAGAAGGCCATGGAAGAAAGAAAAGGAGGAAGGAGCACCAGAGGGATATGATGAATAGGCAGGGAGATAAGGTAAGAGAGGGAAAAGGGGATGGGGAATGGTGAAGGAAAACGTGGGGGGAGGGGGGTGGCAGGCATTACCAGAAGTTTGAGAAATCAATGTTCATGCCACAAGGTTGGAGGCTGCCCAACGGAATATAAGGTGCTGTTCCTCAAACTTGAGTGTGACCTCATTGTGACAGTAGAGGAGGCCATGGATTGATATATTGGAATGGGAATGGGAAGCGGAATTAAAATGGGTGGCCACAGGGAGATCTTGCTTCTTCCGATGCATGGAGTGTAGGTGCTCGGTGAAATGGTCTCCATGTCTACGTCAGGGCTCATCGATATACCGGAGACTGCACTGGGAGCACTGGACACAGTTAATGATCCCAATGGACTCACAGGTGAAGTGTTGCATTTAATTCAAGTTTCTAAATTTTTGATATTTAGAAACTTCTCACTTTGTTATCTTTAGAAGCATCTGTTTTTACATGTGCCTAAGACATTTGTACAGTACTGTGTATCTTCTTCAGCACTTAATGCTTCTTTTCCATTTCGCCTTTCTTTTACCCTTCTCCCACTATCTGTCATGTCTTCAAAGTCCATGAAACCTCATCTAGACTCCACTCCCAGATCACTTTGCTTTCAGTTTAATAATGTAATCAAAAGTGAATACAGCAGCATCATGGTTAACTTGCTCTGTTGGAGTCAAGCAGACTGGATTTTGCTGGCTGGGGAACTTGAATTCAATTACTTGAGTAAATCTGGAGGAAAAAACGTGGCTATCAGTAACGGTGACCAAGAAACCACTGATGATTGCTGAAAAGAAATCTAATTCACTGATGTCCCAGGGGTGCAGATGATGTCAAAGTACTCAGTTCTGGGGTCACTTAAGGATTAGATAAATGTTGACCTTACTCGAAAACTCCAGAACTAATGAATGTAATTTTAAAAGAATATTCTGACTTGGGCAAGTTTGTGATTACATTCCCAAACACGACTTGTTATGTGCTTTTGACTGACTATGCAGCAGTGCATTGTTTTGTATGTTTAACTATGTTTAAAGTGACACTACATAAAAGTAGTCTGTGCAGATTGTAAGAAATGTTTTTTTTTCCCAAGTGGAAAGCAATGTGCTACCAACTACATGGTTCAGCAATGTAGTTCAGAGTACAAAGCTGTTTTTCTTTAAGGTTTAGATAAAACAAGTCTGTCTTTGAAGATACAAGCACAATCTGTCCACTCTTACTTCTGAAGGTTCCATCACAAGTGTGTTCAAAGTTCAAAATTCAAAGTAAAGTTATTATGAAAGTCTGCCCTGAGATCCATTTTCTTGTAGGCATTCACAGTATAACAAGAAATATAATGGAATTAATGACAAACCATACACAAAGATTGACGTGGAAGTAATCTGCAAAAGAAGACAAACTGCAAATACAAAAAAAATGAAGTATAAATAAAACTGAGGACGTGAGTAGTAGAGTCTTTGAAAGTGAGTTTATAGTTTGTATTCCATGACACCACTTATTGTGAAACATACCATCTATTATGAAAGCTGGGGTGCCTAATGTTAAGCATCCCAGCATTCTTTTCAATGTGCAAGATTTAAAAATTTGCCCATGTTTGATTATTTAAATATACAATATTGCACATGAGAATTTTACTGATGATTTTAATAACTGAGGGCGAGAGGCCACTGGACAAGTGGAGATAATGAAAATGAGCAACATATTTCTCAGTGTGATTGCTGTCACGGTCGTGGTGAAGTCAAACTTCAGTGTCATTAATTACGCTGAAAATGCTTGGCTGGTGTTAGCAAAAGTGATCCAATTAAGGAGGTCTCTGTCATTGCTCAAAGCATCAAAAGGAGTTTAGACTGAAGAACAAAAATACTCAAATACCTTGAGTCTCTGCTTCTTGAAGTAATTGGTGCCTTGGGTTTTAGAGGAAGGGCACTTCAGAAAATACTTGATTCCATGGCAATGTTCTAATATCTTTATCCCATGCATTCATTAATGTCTAGACCAAGTGAATTTTCAAGCAAGGGCTGGTAAAGTCACACTGGAAAAATAAGGAAGAGAAGTCTTGCTTACATACTGCATGTCTTTGCAATGCTCTGAAGCACATTGCAGCCAATAGCATACTTCTGAAGTGTCATTACTGTTATAACATATAGTATGAGATACAACTACCATATACAGTACGTCAAAGAGATTATGATCATCTTTAGTGATATTGGACAGTCAATAGGGAGAACTTATTTTACTGGGTAATTTTGTGCAGACTTTAGATGACAGGTGATATGTTTAATGAAGAAGCAGATACACCTTTGAATGATCATGGATTTGAAGGTTGTGGCAGGGAAGAAATGTTAAGGGTTTTGGATGATCAGCTGTAGTCACATTGCATGTGATCAGGCATGAATGCTAAAGTGGCTGCTCATTTTTCTCTTATATTTATCTGAAAGGACCATATGATTATAAGACATTGGAGCAGAATTAGACCATTCGGCCCATTGCATCTTCTCTGTCATTTCATCAAGGTGACCTACTATCCCTCTCAACTCCATTCTTCTGCCTTCTCCTGGTAACTTTTGGTGCCTTTACTAAACAAGAGCCTATCAAATTCAGCTTTAGTTATACCCAGTGAAAAGAAAGATTAAAGCTGGAAATGAAAACCAATCCATTTCAAAGGCTATTGGGAACTTAGCAAAAGTGAGCGGGAGTTAAAAGATGGCTGAACATATAACATACTGAGCTCTGTTAAAATTTTCTGTGGTTGGCTGCCTTTCCAGGAAGCTAGGAATAAACAGAAAATGAATAACAATTGAGTAAGTAATAATTGGATTTCGAGGGCAATAGGTGGAGCAGAGGGCTACATAATTCTGCTATGATATGTTGGTGTTGTGAAGGTCACAGTAAAGAGGGGTGTTATGTTTGATTTCAACTTTTCAAAACAAAATTCTACATTTTTCATTCCTTGTGTTAGTGTAGAGAAAGCTCATTTACATGCAGGTAGATTGCAAGAGAACGTGTAGGCGTTGGATATTCAGAGAGTTGATGTAGAGGGCAGCCAATTGGCATGGTACTCCGTGATCAAGTAATGACATATCAGTGAAATCCTTTACATTTTGGAGGAGAAATTCAGATTGTGCCATTATGTACAGATTGTGTGAAATGGGGGGGAGAGTGTGCCTAATGTGGTTGTGTCATATTGAAATTTGTACATGAGTGAAAGATTTTATCTGCATCTCGGGGGTTTCAGTGTAGCTCACTGGTTGACTAGAACTAATTTTCACAGTCTTCACCTTTAAATTCTATTCTCAACAGCAGGATCCAACCCTGATCATTCTGGTAGATCCAAATTTACTTCAGCCACTAATTAAAAATAAATACCTTTCCCAACTTCCAGGTAGCAAAAGCTGCATTGCCTCTTAAGGAGCACCTTGTTCTTTTTTATTTTCCTCTAATTTAATCTCTTCCTCCAAATTCAGTTCTATATTTTCACTGATCCTTTCAACCTGCTCTTTCTCTATTCCAAAGGTGCATCCTAAATTTATCCCAAACACACAACTTACACCACATTTCCAAGTTCTTGCGCTATCCTTCCATCCCCTTACTTATCAAGGAACTACTTACTTCCATCTTAATAATGTTGAAAGGGTCTGTTTTCATGGCAGCTTTAAAGATTTATCGTGTTTTGAGAGTTTTTTTTTGTTGTTCCCATCCCTGACCTAAGTGGTGACCACATCTGTATAAAACAGTGACTTCTAGTTCCAGATTCTCACACGAGTGTAAAAACCCCTCCATGTCCACACTGTCAGATGCCAAAATGCCTTATAATCAAGTTACTGCTTATGAACTCAAGTCGTCACAAGTCTAGTCCACCCAACCTTCTATGAACAGCTTCCTTCCTTTGTCTTCCTTCCTTAAATAAGTATATCAATACGGTACACAGTAATCCAAATGTGCCATACCTGTCCTATGTATCTCACATTTCCTTATGGCCTAGATTAAAGCAATTCAATCATGTCAGCTCTCAGAACAACCTCATCAATCTTGCTTTTCCATTTATTTCTCTCCAATCCATTCCATTTTATATTCTCATCAACCCCTCCCCAATTCTCTTACCACAAAACTATACACAACAGCCAAATAACTCAATAACCAGCACAACTTTTGGGATGCTGGAGAAAATCAGGTTACCCCAAGGGAAGCCTATGTAGTCTCAGGGAGAAAATGAAAACTCCACTTAGAAAACACTGGTACTCAGGACAGAACCTGGCTCACTGGAGCCAGGAAGAAACAACGTTATCCATGGCCTTTATAACTGATATATACCTTCCTTACTTTTATGTATAGTTCTCTGAGAAATAACAACAAATATTTTGTTTACTTCCCTAATTTACTCGGTGAACCTGCCTACTAACTTGACTGTGAACTCTATACTGGGGATAAGCAGATCTTCCTAAACCTCCGAGCTCCGCAGTCTCTTGCCATTTAGGGAAAACAAGTTTTTTTTTCTTTATTCCTCTTTCCAAAGTGGACAATATCATATTTCCAATATTCTCCTTCACTTGCTAGATTGTTCATTCCTCGATGGAGCTACCTAAAACACAAGAAAATCTGCAGCTACTGAACATCCAACACAACACAAACAAAATGCTGGAGGAATTCAGCA
Organism: Hypanus sabinus; assembly: GCF_030144855.1. NCBI lineage: Eukaryota > Metazoa > Chordata > Chondrichthyes > Myliobatiformes > Dasyatidae > Hypanus > Hypanus sabinus. Next base: position 172,855,848 of record NC_082708.1, on the reverse strand, counting down.
GGCCAGGCAGCATCTGTGGAAGCGTAAAACAGTTGATGTTTTGGGCAGAGACCCTTCATCAGTTATCTATGTGTCTTTGTTGTCTCTTCTTGACAACTTAATTTCTTACCGATCTTTCTATTGGCTTCTTTATGTTTGCACCATCTTTACAATTACTTTTCAGTTTAAAAGGCCTTTCACATTCATGCTGAAACCCACTCCCTGAATATTATGGCGTTTTGATTATTCCTTAGAAACATGCTGATGTGCCATTGTCCGTATTAGTTCCTCCATTTCCCTAAAAAAACAATTTCCTCTCAACTCAAACTTTGTACTTTCTGATCAAGTATTCATGCATTATGTTATAAATGATGGCTGTGTTAAGGTTGTGACATCTCATGGATGAATAATTAAAAAAAATGATCATTACAAAGCTCTTATTCACCAGCAAGTCAGACAATGTCCAAAATACAAAAAAAAAGAGTTAGCCTTTCGCCAGACAGAACAGTTCTAATGAAATGTCATTACCCAGAATGTTGCCAGTTTCCTGTTCCATAGATACAGGGCAGACTGATGTTGTTAATCTCATCATTTTCTGTTCTTATTCAGTATCTGCAGTGTTTTGATTTTCAAAAAAAAAAGTGTATATACCAGCTCACGAGGCAGTTCCTATTGTGGCTTGTTAAAACAGTCTCTATCCAAACCTGTCTGATTGTTGGAAAAATATGCACAGTTCTCTGACATTCTTCAACCAGCTGATCTTTTATCCTTAACAAATCTGACTGCAGCCACATCTGATTAACTTGGAAAATAAAGAAAAAGAACATGCAAGAAATACCCAGAGGATCTGTAGAGCAAGAAATCGGACTAATATTTCAGGTTAAAAATGTTTGATCCGAACTGGATTAACTTTCCATTCCCTAGAATGGCCCAGCAAACCATGCAGTTATAGCACGATGCAATGAAAGGGCCATCATCATCTTCTCAGCAAATGGTGGTCAATCAATCTTCAAGAACTGAACAGAAGCTTATTTCTTTACTCCCTCATCTCTTTCATTTTTTTTTTCTGATATTGTGCCATTTGGTATAGAAGGGCCACAGCACAAGATTGGAAAAAGCTGCCGAGAATTATAAACTTAGCCAGCTCCACCATGGGCACTAGTCTCCCCAGTGTGGAGGATTCAGAAGCCGATGCTTCAAAAAGACCAATGACCAATGTTGACCCTGTCAACAAGAACATGTCCTCTTCTCGTTGCTACCATCAAGGAGGTGGTACAGGAGCCTGAAGACACACACTCAGTGTTTTAGGAACTGCTTCATTCCCTCCACCCTCAGATTTATGAATGCACAAGGAACCAACCCATGAACCTCACTAATTCTGCTCTGTATTTGTGTACATACTTAATTTACACATAGGTGCCTCAACCTCGCTCTGACTATTTGTCCTCAAACATACCACACACTGACTTGGCACTGCACCCACAGGACTTGATCTTCAGATCAGCCTTGCCTTCACTTGCCTCTTCATTGTCTGCAATGATAGTTTAGCACAACTTATCTTGATTAATAAAGTAGCTAGTTGTATTTCTTGCTTAATGAACCTCCAGTAGGCTGTCACCCATCTTAAGCAGTTCCATCTTAAACCAGAAGTAGCATATACATATAAATACTTCTTATTATAATTTATAGTTTAGTTTTATATATTGTGCTTCAGTGCTGCCACAAAATAGCAAATTTCACGACATATCAGTGCTATTAAATGTTTTTCTGATTCTGTTAGGATTGCTTAGGGCAGGAAATAAAACACCTCTGTCACATCTAGGCCACATTCCAGATGTCAGATACATAATTTTCACCAGAACTGCAGAGTGGTTTATCTTGATCATCATCCGCACCATGAATAAATGAGTAAGGAAAAAACAATATTAACACAGATAATACATTGAAAATTATAGCTCTTGTTGTACATAACAATATTTGAGTGACACATAATAGATACACGAGCATCTGTCGTGCATTTTTTGACAATAGTTAACTAATTATCAATTTTAGGCATTCATGGTAGGTTTATTAATATCTATGATATTTTTAATTCTGATTCACTGGAAAATTTCCAACTAAGAAGATTATTGTTTCTAAACCTTTAAAAATAAATTTGCTGTGCAAGTCACATTTGACATTTGGATTAGAATTTAAATCAGCTGTCTTTAAAAAAGAAGCTACAGATCAGAAAATTCAGAAAGGTCTGCTCACTGACATTCTTTCCTGTTTAGCTTGTATGCAGGACACTCATCACATCCCTGCCAATCCAAGCCTAGTTAGTGTGGCAGCTGAATGACAAATGCTGTGTTAGGCTTAGTTAAAATTGCTTCCTCTACTCAAACAGCGATAACCATTTGTGGAAAATTACTAACACATAAGTAATGGGCTAATACACAGGCATACAATATTGATCCATAGCCTTCTAAGACATCAATTACCAAATTAACAAACTGCAATATTATATATCTTTATGCCCTTTAATTCCGCCGTATCTGCTCTCCCATCTTGTTATTTAATTTCCCAAACTTTCCAATATTCTTTGGTCAATTGACAGCAGCTATAAATCATAGTTTACATCTCGGGTGACAGCTCTCACAATAGTTGGCGTTCAATTTTATCCTGTTATTTCCCTTCATGCCCTCGATCTGCCTGAGCAAAGACAAACAATGTAATTTTTCTTACTTATTTTATGCAGTAAGGGCAAAGCCAGCATTGATCTCCTGTCCCAAACTGAGTGACTTGCTTGGCTATTTCAGGGAGCAATTAACAATAAACCACATTGCAGTGGGTCAGCTGCCATGTGAAGGCAAGACTTTAATGGGATGGCACATAATTCAAAACACTTCAATTTTATTTCACAGCTATTTCATTCCAGGGATTTGAATTTGTCTTCAGCTCTTTAGTCCAAGTCTCTAGACTAGTATTTCATTGTACTCCAACTCTCTACCACTCCTTTTCCACCAAAACAATAGCATTTCAAAAATGAGTTTGGCCAACATTAGCGAAAGATTGACTGCCAAGTTTAAAGCACTGCAGCATGCATTCAGTTAGCAGCTTCCATCACCAAGCATAATAAGCAATAACAGAATAGTCAGAAGTACGAGTGGAAACAGTTCAGAAAGGAAGGGCAACATGGTAGTGTAGCGGTTAGTGTAACACTATTACAGCACCAGTAATGGCTGATCGGGGTTCAATTCCCACTGCTGCTTGCAGGGTGTTTGTACGTCTCCCCGTGACCCCATGGTTTCCTCTGGATGCTCCGTTTTCCTTCTATTTTCCAAGAATGTGTGGGTTAACCGGTTAATTGTTCACATGGGTGTAATTGGGTGGCATCAGTTTGTTGCACTGGAAGGCCCTGTTAACATGTTTACTCTTATGCATAAATTTGTGGGAAGTTAGAGGATTGGGAAGCTTTTAAAAACCAAAAAAAGGCAACCAAAAAAATTCATAAAGAGGGAAAAGATGGAACATGAAGTAAGTTAGCCAGTAATATTAAAGCGGATACCAAAAGTTTCCTCAGGTAAATAATAAAAGAGAGGCAAGAGTAGATATTAGACTGCTGAAAAATGAGAAGGTAGTAATGATAGACAAGGAAATGGCGGATGAACTGAATAAGTATTTTGCATCAGTATTCACTGTGGGAGACACTAGCGGTATGCCTGAAGTTCGAGAGTATCAGGGGGCAGAAGTGAGTGAAGCTATTATTACCAGGGAGTAGGTGCTTGCCCCCATTTGAGCACAGGAAATTGGTAGGTTACTTGGCCTCTGTAAATTGTGTAGATGAGTGACAGAATCTTGAGACAATGGAGAAATCTGGGGAGGCATTTATGTAGAATTTGTGTAAAACGGGAACATAAAGGGCTGCATGAATTCAATGAGCCAAAGGACCTTTTCAATGTTTTTTTTTCTCTATGACTCTGTGACTTCTTTTTGTTTAGCCTCTAGTTGCTTTTCAACTAATAATGAAATTTCCCTTAATCCAAATACAGTATGACATAGTTGAATGAGTACTACATCAATTAATTACTTTCAATTTTCCTTTCCAGTCTGTTAGGATAGTTCTTGCTTGACTTGTCTTTTTAATCAGAATCAGTCAGTTTAATGTCACTGGCAAATGTTGTGAAATTTGTTGTTTAAGGCAATACATGACAGTACACAAAGTTCTTCTTAGGCAAACACGAGGAAATCTGCAGATGCTAGAAATTCAAACAACACACACAAAATGCTGGTGGAACACAGCAGGCCAGGCAGCATCTGTAGGAAGAAGCACTGACGACATTTCGGGACGAGACCCTTCGTCAGGACCCTTCGTTAAGGTTCTTCTTATTGTCATTCAGAGCTTTTATAAGTTGTTTATAAAAAAACTATAAATTAAAACTATGAAAGATACGTACAAAATTAAATTAAATAACTAGAGCTAAACATTAGTGAAGTATTGCACATGGATTAATTGTTCTTTCAGAAATCTGATGGCAACCAACTCCCCAAGTTAAATATATCTGTGTTGCAGAGACACATCTGACTGCTCAAGTAATGCATCAGCCACTGAGTGAAGAGTTGGATTTTTATCTCTTTAATTTCCTTATCTTTCATTTACTCTTGGCACATGAACGCATTAAACTTATCCAAAAGGCCAACTGCGTGGCTCGTAAAGTGTCAGCATCCTACAGATGTCTCCGTGGAAAGATAAAGGCAGTTTTAAAGTGTCATTGTTTCCAGATTGGGGAGTTACCAGCACCGGCAAAGTTCCAGGAACATCCAACAATAGTCTGTTCTCAGTCATTCTGCTGGCTGCCGGAGAAACATGCAGTGTCAGCATTTACAAGATATTCCCCCCCTGAATTGTTAGTTTGTTCCTTAGTTGCCTGAAGGCAACCATCAATAATTCTATAGCAGTGTTACCACATCTCTTCCCTCAACACAGAATGTAGGTCTCTTTGTAAAGAGATGGAGCAAAATTTAAAATGAAAAAAAATGTGAAAGGTGACATAAAAACAGAAAAATATTGACATAAAAGCAGGTCATGCAGCAAGAACGTTGAGAAGAGTATAAGGAGATATTTGAGAACTCATCTTGATCCTCTGAGAGGTAGAGGTTATTAATTAGCAACACCTTCGGTTATTCTAAATATTATTGTTGCTTCTTAGTGAGGCACCAGAGACAGTCCGAACAATTAGGGAGTAGACAGGCTGAATGCTGGAGAAAAAAAACAATCTGCCTGAGGAACTCAACTGGTCAAACTGCATCTATGAGGTAAAAGAATTTTTCACCTCATGGGTTTGAGACCCTACGTCAGGACTGAACAAGGGCTGTTCTGTTTATCTCCCTCTCCCCGGAGGTAGGTGTGAGTTGCACTCATGCAGTTCCTTCTGCTCGCTCGTTACTTTGGATGAAGTGAGTGAAGCAAAAAGGAGAATTAGTTTAATATGAGCATAGGGGAAGTCCATGAAGGTGGGTAGGAGGGGGTGTGGTGTGGCATCTGCTTATGAAAGAGTTGAAGGCCTCCAAGCATGCCATGTTATGGAAGGTATAAATGGTTTGGAATTCTTTAATGAAGATGATGAGGTTGAGACCAGAAAACTGCAAACTTCCAAATGCTGGAGTTTTCCCATTAGACCATAAACATAGGAGCAGAATTAGGCCAATCGGCCCATCAAGTCTGCTCTAGCATTTGATCATGGCTGATTTATTTTCCCTCAAAACCCCAGTCTTTTGCTTCCCCATGTATTCTCTGCCACCCTTATCAAAGACCGTATTAAACTCTGCTTTAATTATATCAATCAACTTCCACTTTCAATGAGTGTCAAATTAGGAAGAAAATGGAATTGGGGAATAAGATATACAAAATAAATTCTGTGGGACGAGAATAAGGTGAAATTATGGGTTTACCAAAACAATTCTGCTTGTTGGCTGTGCAAGGCTGAGGGTGATGTGGTGCTACAGATATAACTGGAAGGGTCTGGACCAGAGAAGAAAGGTTGAAGTCAACTAGGAATAAATAAGTTTGGAGGGGTAAGAGCAGGCTGAAATAATGGACCAGTGTAGACAGTCTGGCTTGAATTGAACAGAGAATGGTAAGGTAGCATAGATGCTTGTGCAACACTTCACAACAATAGTTGTAAAAGTAATTTGTTTTCAATTCCTGCTACTGCTTGTAAGGAGTTTATACATTCCCCACATGAACATGTGGCTTTCCTCCAGGTGCTCTGGTTTCCTCCCACATCCCAAAGGCCTCCAGGATTTTGGTTAGCAAGTTGTGGGCATACTATGTTGGTGCTGGAAGCATGAAGATATTGTTGCAGTCTGCTCCTAGGACTTGCTTGGATGTGTTGATCATTGGCGCAAATGACCTATTTCACTTTATGTTTCCATGCTTCAATGTACATTTGACAAGTAAAGCAAATCTTAAATCTTATCTGAACTCTCTGACAGGAAATAGGAGTGGGCCTATGTGGGCTTGGGATATTATAGGCTTGGAAGTTGCAGGCTGTGACTTCTGGTGGAATCTGAACTGATTTTTGTGGTGAGGTTCACACACAAAATGTTAAAGAAACTTAGCAGGCCAGGACCACAGCATCTATGGAAAAGAGTAGACAGAATTTTTTTTTCTTGCCAAGACCTTTCATCAGAACTGGAGAAAAAGATAAGAAGTCAGAGTAAGAAGGTGGGGGCAGAGTGGAAGGAATACAAGGTAGTAGGTGATAGGTGAAACCAGGAGATGGGGAGGGGTGAAGTAAAGAGCTGGAAAATCAATTGGTGAAAGAGATAAGGTCTGCAGAAGGGGAATCTGATGGGAGAGATCAGATAGCCGTGGAAGGAAGGGAAGGGTTAGGAGAACCATAGGGAGGAGATGGACAGGTAAGGAGGTAAAGTGAGAGAGGGAAATGGGAATGGGGAATGGTGAGGGAGTATGGGGAGGCATGTCCATAAGTTTGAGAAATCAGTGTTTATGCCATCAGTTTGGAGGCTACCCATAAGGTGTTACTCCTCCAACCTGAGTGTGACCTCATCATGACAGTCGAGGAGGCCATGGACTGACATGTTGGAATGGGAATGGGAAGTGGAAGTAAAATGGGTGGACACTGGGAGATCCCACTTATTCTGGTGGACCAAGCATAGGTGCTTGATGAACCGGTCTTCCAGTCTACATTGGGATTCACTGATATACAGGAGGTCACACCGGGAGTGTTGGATACAGTAAACGACCCTGACAGACTCATAGGTGAAGTGACAACTCACCTGAAAGGACTGTATGGTGGTATGGGAGGAGGTGTAGGGGCAGGTGTATCACTTGCTCTGCTTGCAAGGATAACAGGCAGGAGGGTAATCAGTAGGGAAGGACAGATGGACAAGGGAGTCATGCAGGGAGCAACCCCTGTGGAAAGCAGTAAGCAAATGGGGAGGGAAAGATGTGTTTGGTGGTGGGATCCTGCTGGAAATGGCAGAAGTTAAGGAGAATTATGTGTTGGATGCAGAAGCTGGTGGGGTGGTAGGTGAGGTCAAGAGGAACCCTATCCCTGGATGGGTTACAGGAAGTTGAGGTGAGGGCAAACATTTGTGAAATGGAAGAGCCATAGGTAAGAACAGTATTGATGGTGGTGAAGAAGGAGTACATCCTCCAAAACTGAGCTCCATCCACCAGAAAAAATCGGGACCTACTGGTGCCCCCCATTTTAATTCCAATTGCCATTCCCATTCTGACATGTCAGTCCATGACCTCCTCTACTGCCATGATGAGGCCACACTCAGGTTAGAGAGGCAACACCTTATATTCCATCTGGGTAGCCTCCAACCTGGTGGCATGAATATTGATTTCTCGAACTTCCTGTAATGCCTGCCCCTCCCCCTTTTTTCATCTCTCATCTTATCTCCTTATTGGCCCGTCTCTGGTGCTCCTCCTCCTTCCCTTTCTTCCATGGCCTTCTGTCCTCTCCTATCAGATTACTCCTCTCCTGCCCTTTATCTCTTTCACCAATCGACTTCCTAGCTCTTTACTTCTCCCCTCCTCCTCTCCCGGTTTCACCTATCCCCTACCACTTCGTACTTCTTCCTCCAGCATTTTGTGAGTGTGGCTTGGATTGCTGCAGATTTTATCTTGTTTGTGGTGAGGTTGTTGCCCAGAGGGGGCTATGAGAATGTAACTGAGAGCGGATGTTTTGCATCTACCGTACAGAAGTCAGTATGACAGAGCCACCCTTGACAGCAGGCTTGGTGATGACAATTGGGTTGGTTCTTGGCTAATGGAGCTCTGCAAATTTAGAAAGGGTTAAATTAGAATGACTGAGGGAAATAGAAATAACCCAGGTGCTCAAAGCCACATCAGCTTCTGGCACTGGACAGATCCAGAAAGAGTAAGAAGAAACCACAGGGATGGGTCTAGTTGGATCAGGAATTCTGGATGTGTGCAGATGGGATCATAGACTGGCTGAAGGCACAAAGCAAAAGTGTAGGCCCCAAGGTGGAGGCCACCATTTCAATGCCATGTTGGACATAGAATTGATTTAGTGGGGATGGAGGATAAAACTGAAGCCTCTGCCAAGGACTGATTAGTATCAGGGATGTGAAAATCAGAAGGGATGGTGAAAACGTTGCAGGAATGGCAACTGGCCTGAGTGATGGAGTCCAAGGAAAGGGAAGAGTGTGAAAGATCCAAAATGTACTTGAAATCAGGGTCTGTGATTTTCTATTGCCAAAGAAGAAAGGAAATCAACTACTTCAACTATCAGTGTAGCAAAGGATAGAGAGGGAAGTGTCTTTGGTTAGTTCTGAAATGCAAAGGGTGGAATTTCAGAAGGAATCCATGTGGAATGAGTTGAATGTTCTGAGAAAGGAAGGAAATTTGGCTGTGGAAGGAAGTGGGTAGGGTCTAAGGAGGGAAAGATGTGCCTGCTGGTGTTGGTAACACGAGAGATGGTGGAAGTTGAGGAGAATGATGTATTGGATGTGAAGGCTCATGGGAAGGCAGATAAGGACAAGGTGAATCCTCTCCCCATTATGTAATTGAAAGGGATGGGATGAGGCAGACATGTGGGAAATGGAGGAGATGCAGATGAAGGTATTATTTTGTTGGAAGCATGCTAAGTGCAACATCTTCTCCCTCACTTCAACTCAGGGTGCTAAAAGTTATTCCAAATGAGGCAGTATTTCATCTTTAAGCCTATTGGTTCTGATGTGGCCTCCATTAAATTGGTGACACCAGAAGCAAAAAGGGGAACTATTTTATTGAGTAACTCTGTCTTCCACAACAGCTAGAGTCTCCCAGTGGCCACCCATTTCCCACACTGACATGTCTGTCCATGGCCTCCTTTACTGCCATAATGAGGTCAGACACAGGCTGGAGGAGCAACAACTTATATTCCTTATTGGTAGTCTCCAACCTGATGGTGTCAACATTGATTACTCTAACTTTCAGTTAACATTCCTATTCACTTTCCTTGTCACCCCCACCCCCATTTTCCCTCATTCCAGTGGTCCTCTCCCTTCTCTTCACCCTCCCCTTCCTAATGATCTACCCATCACCTTCCTCTGGTCCTTCATTTCCTTCCATTAGGTCCATGTTCTAGTATCCTTTCCCATCAGAGCTTTTCTTCTTCAGCTCATTGCCTCTACCATCTGTCACTTCCTAGTTTACCATTATAATCCCCTTTCATACTCCCTCTTTCACACACCTACCTTCACTCTCTGACCTGGAATTACTAGCTTGTGCTCCTCCCATCCCTCACCTTATTCTGCCTTCCTGCTCCCTTTCTTTCCAGTCCTGATGAAGGGCTTTGGCCGGAAATGTTGACTGTTCATTTGCCTGCATAGATACCACCTGACCAGCTGAGCTCCACCAAAATTTTGTGTGTTTTGCTGCAGGTGTTAGGAGGAACTGATAAAGGAAGGAAGGGAAACTTTCTTTTGTGTGTTGCTTCAGAATTCAGCATCTCCAGCCTCTTGTGTTTCTCTTAAGCTGCCTTGACTATCAGCTCTGAAACTTCCTCCCTAAGCCACTCTGCCTCGCATAATGATCTTTATTCAGTCACTTATTTCATTATGAAATAATAATTGAGGATTTAGATCAATTTATTTCTTATATCATTCCTGCTAAGTTCCTTCAATGCTTCCATTTTTGCATGACTTATTTAATTTAGCAATTTAATATACATCTACTTACTGTAATTCACGTCTTTTATTACTATGTATTGCATTGAACTGCTGCTGCAAAGACGGCAATTTTCACAATATATGCTGATGATACTAAACCTGATTCTGTTTTTTTCTAATTTTTTTTATTGAAGTTCATCATCAAACAAACATTTCCATAAGATGTATTTCAGACATTTTGTGTATATAAAATATAATCATATATATCACAAATCTCCACAAAGTATTTATTTGAGGTATACACTTATAGAAAAGAGTGGAAAGAAAAAACAAGCCAAAGGAAAGAACTATGTACAAGTAGGGAGTGATCTTTTTTCTTAACAACAGATTCATTGATTTGTGAGAATAAAATCAGGCCTATGAGGCATTATGTAGTTAAACCATTTTTCCCAGTATGAATCAAATTGTTCCAGCTTATGATTAACAGATGCTGTTATCTTCTCCCTTTTGTAAATGCCCATTGTAATTTCCATCCATGTATTTAAAGTTGGGCTCTCCTATGATAACCATTTCCTAGTAAGAGTCTTTTTACTAGCCACCAAAAGTATATTCATTAAATATTTATCTATTTTCAACCATTCTTGAGGTATATATCCAAAATATATGGTCTTACTCTCTAAGGGTATTTCACATTTAAAGATGTCTTGTAGGGCATTGTGTATCCCCCTCCAACAGTTTTTGATAACAGGGCAGTCCCAAAAAATATGATAATGATTTGCATTTTGATTTCCACAATTTCTCCAGCAAACAGGGAGGTTACTATCATAATGGGATTTCTGAGAGGGTGTAATAAAATATCTTATCAAGTTTTTCCATCCAAACTCCCTCCATTTCTGTGAATTGGTACACTTCCATTGATATCTCCAGATTGTTGTCTATTCTTCCTCAGATATAATTATCCCTCCTTCCTTCTCCCATTTTGTTTTAATGTATGAAGTCAAATGTGTTTTAAGATTTGACAACCCCTTGTACATGCTTGAAATGATTCTACTACGATTATCTGAATTATATGCTTTTCTAAAGAGCTCTACCAAGCATGTATTTGCCTTGGTTACATTTTTAAGCGTTTTATTAACATATTGTCGCATCTGTAAATATCGATAAAAATCTTTTTTTTTATTAAGTGTTTCTCTTTAAGCATTTCAAAACTGAACCGTGTTCCTTCTTTCATTATGTTGCAAAGAATTGTTATTTCTTTAGCTGTCCAGTCCTTAAATCTAGCATCCAGTTTACTTGGTGTAAAATCAAAGTCATATGCACACCATTTAAGAATTGCAATATCTCCCTCTAGATTATATTCTTTTATAGTAGTTTTCCATATTTTAAGAGTCAATTTCACCCATGGGTTATCAATAGTATTTATGTACCTTCACAAGTTGTTATCAACCAAAATTGCTTGTATGGGGATGGGAAGTACCCGCTCCTCAATGGTTTTCCATTGAGCGTCATATGATGGGTTGCACCAACATATCACAGCTCTCAACTGTGCTGCAAAATAATAATCTCTAAGAGAAGGTAGGCCCCATCCCCCCTTTTCCTTTGCTAATTGCAAAGTTTTTAGATGAACTCGAAGCCTTTTACCCTGTCAAGTTAACCTTGACAACATCTTGTTCCATTCATTGAATTGATTTTGATTAATCTCTAATGGTAGGGTCTGAAAGAGATATAACAGTCTGGGCAGTATATTCATTTTAATAGACTCAATCCTTGAACTGAGACTGAGAAAAAGAATCAGGTTCCATCTGGCCACATCTTACTTAATTTTGTTATATAAAGGCTGATAATTACATTCTGATAATTTTGCTAAATCTTTTGGCATAATGATGCCCAAATATTTGAAAGACTCTGTGTGTCATGCCCAGGGGTATCGACTTTCAATTTCTCTTGGTGGGTATAGTAATATGATAATTGGTGGGTATAGTATCCTGATAATTGACCATATTGTTCAAAGGATTGCATCAATTTAGGTAAAGAGTATGTTGGTTGCCCTAGATAGATCAAAATGTCATCCGCGTAACAAGCCAATTTATGCTGTCCCTTTAATAGTAATTCTCCTGATATCTTCATTTTGTCTGATGTATTGAGCTAATGGTTCCAGATATAATGCAAAGGGTAGTGGTGACAATGCAGAACCCTGTCTCGTGCCCCTTTCTAGGGTAAGACTATTTGATAAATATCCATTGATTTTAATCCTAGCAGTAGGATTGTCAAATAGTGTCTGTATAGTTTTAATAATTGTATCTTGGAAACCAAATCTATGTAAAACTCTGTAAAGAAAATTCCAATTAACCGAATCAAATGCTTTTTCAGCATCCACACTTATCACTATTGCTTTGATTTTATTTTTTTGTATATGATCCATAATGTGAAGTGGCCTTCATATATTGTCTTGTGTTTGGCGTTGTCGTATAAAACCTGTCTGATCGTTACATATCAGTATGGGTAGAAACTCTTCTAATCATTTGGCCATGATGGAGGTAAATAATCTATAATCTACATTAAGAACGGATATTGGTCTAAATGACCTGCATTCCATTTATCCCTGCCTTCTTTTCGCTTATTATCGCTTCCTTCCAACTGGGTGGCATTTGTGCCTTGTTTAGAGCCCAATTCAGTGTGGGGAGTAAAACAGAAATTAACTCATTTTTAAATTCTTTGTACCACTCTGCCATATACCCTTCTGATCCTGGTGACTTGCTTAATTTAAGCCTAGCTTTTAATTCAAGTTCAGTTATATCAGCAGTCATCGTTCTATTTTGTTCTTCACTTAAAATGGGTAACCCTAGAGAATTCAAGAAGTTGTCAATTTGGGTTATGCTTCCCCCTGGAACTTTGGAATATAGAGTTTTGTAAAACACTTCAAAAGGTTCTTGAATTTTACTTAGCTTATTTTTTTTATCATTTTCATTCTTGGGTCCCTAATTCTATGAATTGTATTCTCTGCTATCTTTCTCTTCAGTTTCCACAACAGTATTTTCATAGATTTTGATCCACTTTCATAATGTCTCTGTTTCAGAAACACTAAGTTTTTTCTGATTTCTTGCGTAACCAAATTATTAATTTCATTCCTAATTCTTTTAATTTCCCCTAATGTATCCTGTGCCAAATTCAGTTTGTGTTTTTTTCTCTAGTTCCTTCAGCCTATTTTGTAATTCCTCTAATGTTTTATTCCTTTTTTTATATGAAGATACCACCATAATTTTCCCTCTTAAGACTGCCTTCAGAGTATCCCATAAAATGGGAGGTGAAACCTCTCCATTATCATTAAATTCTAAGTAGAGACCAATTTATTTTTTAATTTGTTCCGTAAAGTATGGATCATTGAGTAGACTGGAATTTAGTTCCCAAATAGTATTCTTTGGTTGTAGGTCAAAATAAATATATAGGTGCATGGTCACTTACATCTATTATCCCAGTTCCACAGGTGTTTATTTTGTCTTTGTCTTTTCCAAATATTATGAAATAGTCTATTCTTGTATATACAGAATGGGGAGCAGAATAATGTCCTTCTGTCGGGGGAAAGGTCCCTCCATATATCAATTAAACCAACATCCTCAAAAAGTGTATTAACTTTCTTATGGAAAGATTTTGTTTCATAGGTTTTTCCATTGGAAGAGTCTAAGTTTGGTTGTAATTGTAAATTTAAGTCTCCCACACATATCAGGAGACCTTCTGTTTCCATTACCATAATATCAGTAATTTTCTGAAAGAAACCAATATCATTTCCTGGGGATGCGTACATATTCAATAGAGTAACTGAATTTCTGTCTATCTTCCCCCTTACCAGAATATATCTGCCCTCTTGATCTCCCATTTCGAATACTTTTTCAAAGTTTAGCTTACTTGAAATAAGAATAGAAATTCCTCTCCTATGTCCTGACTTATATGAGGAGAAAAACAAATTAGTGAAGCCCATTCTCTTTAGTTTTTTATGCTCATTATCACTTAAATGAGTTTCCTGTAAATATACTACATGGGCCTGTTCTTTTTTTCATTTTGGATAAAATTCACTTACATTTGATTGGATTTAATAGCCCAGTTACATTAAACGAAATGAATGTTACCTTCTCCTTAGCCATCTGTATTTATCTGTCAATCTATCATTGAAATTAGCATAATAAAACTTAATCAATCTACTCCCTGAATAAATAAGAACCAAGAAACGCAAATAATAACAAAAATGGCAACGAATGTGTGATTCCAAGGCTGAGGTCTCTAGTAGATGACCCCACATTGAGCTAGAGGAAATGTCTAGCTGTGGGGGATAACCCCTCTTACTTGTGAGTTGAGGGCTCCCATTGCAGTATTCCTAAAAGACAGTGAACAAATCCATTACACAGAAAATACTTCCCTGAGTACTCCTATATATATATACACACACACACACACACACACATATATTACATACATATGCATATATGCACATATATATATTCTCATTTTGGTGGGGAAAAAGGAGTAAGTGAGTGAATAAAGAATAACAACTAAGTAATATAAAATCCACATTATAATAAGAATTTCTCGAGATAGGTATATTACCATCTACTTTTGCTTTCGTTTAGCTTCTCAACATTTTTAAAGTTAGCCAAACCTTAGGGCTCTTCTGGAGGGGGTGATGACTGTCTTTAAAAAACTCCTGGTCTCTTTCTGATATACTTCTCTTGGCCTGCTCTCGTCTCCTGCCTTCTCGATTCTCGCACTATTTCCCAAGTGGAGTGGGATAATTCCTCTGCCAGGCTTTCCCTCGGTTTGGTCATGTTGACAGGCAACCCTCTGGCCTTCATGCCTGTAGTCGCCACTTCCACTGTCTGGCACAACCGCATCCCATCATTATAAAACACTCAAAGTTTAGCAGGGTACCGAGTTTGAACTCTAATCCTTTCTTGCTTTAGTATTCTCTTTACTGCAGAGTATTCTTTATGTTCCTGCAGGACCAGGGGGTGGGGGTAGGGTTAGGGTTAGGGTTAGCCTAACCCTAACCCTAACCCTAAAAACACTCTTCTTACCCCAGGCCCTTCATAGAATTTCTGCTTTGGTATTGTTCCAAAGGAATTTAATTATTATTGAGTGTGGCTTATCCCAGGTAGACTTCGGGACTAATACGCGGTGTGTCCTCTCGATTTCCCGCTCCATAGCTGAGGGAAGCTCCAGCGCGTCCCACAGCAACTTTCTGACAAACTCCGTCATAGACAAGCCCTCCGCTCCTTCAGGAATGTTGTAGATTCTGATATTTTTCCACCATGATCTTCCCTCCAGGTCAAGCAGTTTACCTTCTTGGTGACTTAATATTTTTATCGTCTTCCTCAGTATTCATTCAATGTTTTGAACGCGATCTTCCACCTTCTCAATTCGACTCTCTGCCACCGCTATTTTTTGATTGATGTTGGCGAGCTCTGACTTAATATCATGTAGCTGCTCTTTATTTCTTTCTGAAACTCCCTTATCTCTTTCAGAATTTCAATCATATTCGCTGCTTCGCCTGAACGAGGCCCAGCGTCCACCTCGCTAGCACGCGGTCGGGTAGGAGAGCTGCTCGCTGCACTCCTCTCAGCCGCAGGCTCCGCAGTGTCGCTTCTTTTTTATTTCTCTTCTTTTTTCCCATTCTTGACCCTCTTTTCAGTTCAAATATTTTTCAAAAAATACTATATTTGATGGGTTAACGGGGCTTAATACGCGTTTTTCCGGAGGAGCTAGTGACTTAAGCTGCCATTCTCGACCATGACATCACCGGAAACCACTAAACCTGATTCTGATATCGGTTTCACTTTCCAGCTTCTCCCTTCATCCTCCCTCCCATCTACCTTCCCCCTCACCTGGTTTCATTTATCACCTGCCAGCTCCTCCTCCTTCCCCTCAGTGGGAGAGCATTTTTGGAGGTAGTGATCACAACTCTATCTCCTTTACCACAGCACTGGAGAAGAATAGGAGCAGCCTATTTGGGAAAACATTTAATTGGGGTTGGGGAAAATATCAGAATCAGAATTAGAATGAGAATCAGGTTTATTATCACTGGCATGTGACGTGAAATTTGTTAACTTAACAGCAGCAGTTCAATGCAATACATAATCTAGCAGAGAGAGAGAGAAAAAAATAATAAATAAAATAAAACATAATAATAAATAAGCAAGTCAATCAATTACATGTATTGAATAGATTTTTTTTAAATATGCAAAAACAGAAATACTGTATACTAAAAGAAAAGTGTGGTAGTGTCCAAAGCTTCAATGTCCATTTAGGAATCGGTTGGCAGAGGGGAAGAAGCTGTTCCTGAATCACTGAGTGTGTGTCTTCAGGCTTCTGTATTTCCTACCTGATGGTAACAGTGAGAAAAGGGTGTGCCCTGGGTGCTGGAGGTCCTTAATAATGGATGCTGCCTTTCTGAGACACTGCTCCCTGAAGATGTCTTGGGTACTTTATAGGCTAATGCTCAAGATGGAGCTGACTAGATTTACAACCTTCTGCAGCTTTCTTCGGTCCTGTGCAGTAGCCCCTCCATACCAGACAATGGTGCAGCCTGATGTTATTAGGCAGGAACTTTGGAATGTAAATTTGGGAGCAGATGTTCTCAGGAAAATCCATGGCAGAAATGTGACAAATGTTCAGGGAACGTTTACGTGGCATTCTGCATAGGTATGTTTAATTGAAGGAGGGACAGGGTGGTAGGGTAAAAGAACCATGGTTACAAAGGATGTGGAAAATCTAGTTAAGAAGAAAAGGAAAGCTAACAAAATGTTCAAGAAACTATGTACTATTAGAACTCAAGAAAATTACAAGGGTGCCAGGAAGGAACTCAGAAATGAAATTAGAAGGGGCCTTGAGAAGGCTTTGGTGAGCAGGAAAAAAGAAAACCCCAAGGGATTCTTCAAGTATGTGAAGAGCGAGAGGATGAGTCTTGTGAGAATTTGACCAACTAGGAGTGATGCTGGAAACATGTGCATGGAGTCAGAGAAGGTAACAGAGGTACTTAATGAATACTTTGTATCAATATTCACCAGTGAAAAGGACTTTGGCAATTATAGGGATGACTTACAGTGGACTGAAACCCTCAAGTGTATAGACTTTAAGAAAGTGGATGTGCTGGAGCTTTTGAAAGGTATTAAGTTAGATAGCTCACCAAGACTGGATGAGATATACCCCAGGCTACTGTGGAAGTGAGGGAAGAGATTGCTGAGCCTCTGGCAATTATCTTTGCATCATCAATAGGGATGGGAGAAGTACCAGAGGATTGGAAGGGCTGCAAATGTAGTTCCCTTGTTCAAGAGAAGGAGTAGAGATAACCCAGGAAATTATAGACCAGTGAGACTTACTTCAGTGGTGGGCAGGTTGTTGGAGAAGATCCTGAGAGGCAGGATTTATGAGCATTTGAAGATACATAATCGGATTGGAGATAGTCAGCATGGCTTTGTCAAGGGCAGCTCATGCCTAATGAGCCTGATTGAATTCTTTGACATTGTAACAAAACACATTGATGAAGACAGAGCAGTAGATGTAGTGTATATGGATTTTGGAAAGGCATTTGATGATGTTTCCCATGCAAGGCTCTGTCTTAAAATAAGGAGGCATGGGATCCAAGGAGGATTTGCTTTGTTAATCCAGAATTGTCTTGGCCAAAGAAGGCAAGGGGTAGTTATAGATGGTTCATATTTTGCATGGAGGGTGGTGACCAGTGGTGTTCTGCAGGGATCTGCTTTGGGTCCCCTGCTCTTTGTAATTTTTATAAATTATCTGGATGAGGAAGTAGAAGGGTGGGTTAGTAAGTTTTCTGATGACACAAAAGTTGGGAGTGTTCTGGATAGTCCAGAGGGTTGTCAAAGATTATAGTGGGACATCGATAGGATGCAGAACTGGGCTAAGAAGTGGCAGTTGGACTTTAACCCAGATAAGTGTGAAGTGGTTCATTTTGGTAGCTCAAATTTGAAGACAGAATATCATATTTATGGTAAGACTGTCACGGTCTGATCCGGAACCGCATTCCGGGTTTTGATCCGGTCCAGGGGCTCCGGACTCCGGGTCCTGCGGTTGTCCGTCCCATCACCCATGATCTAGTTAAGACCCTCCTGGTTCAAGGAGGCACACCTGTAACTCATTGAGCTGCAGGTGTTTATAAGGGGACTTGGGACTGGGACCAGATGGGTGGTTGTTTTGTTCTGTTTCCGGTTTCTCTGCCGGCTCTGAACTTGTCTCTGCATTCTGTTATCCTGCCCGGGCTCAGACCTATTCTTCATCATGCTTCTCTGCCCTGTGCCAGTACTGCCAGGTTGGTCTGCTCTCCCACCTTTCTTCCCATGCGCTGGTCCTGCTTCTCCACTCGGTTTTGTGTTTCACGTGCTCACACTCTCTGCTGGCTGTTTTTGAATTTCCCGTTGTCGTGGCTGTTGTGTTGGTCGACCTGGAACTATGCCCGTTCCTACCCCTTGCCCCTGTTGGGCACGTCTGGCCGACCCGCCTCGGCCCGGTGGGGGTTCTGCCTGTTCCTATCCCTTGCCTCCGTCGGGTGGCTCCGGCCGATGGGCCGTGGCCCGGTGGGGGTTCTACCCCCTCCTTCCACCCGAACTCTGGGATAGTGCCCCGCACCTGCCTAGGGGTCCGCGTCGTGCCCAGGCCTCCGGTGTTTCTGCCTGGGAGGCGCTCCTACCTGGGATACAAGTGGCCCGTCTGGGGAGGGCTCTCCGCTAGCCTATCGCCACCTAGACCTGTCTGTCTGCCTGCCTGAACTTTGACGACCTGCCTGCCCAAACCCGGGGTCCTGTCTGCCTGCCTGCCCGAACCCGGGGTCCTGTCTGCCTGCCTGCCCGAACCCGGGGTCCTGTCTGCCTGCCTGCCCGAACCCTGGGAGCCTGCCTGCCCGAACCCCGGGACCTGTCTACCTGAAACTGAACTTTGGGAGCTGCTCTGCTCTGCCAGCCTGAAATCTACCTGCCTGAACCCCAGCTACCTTAAGTGCCATGGCATCCCCATCCTGTCCTCCCCCTAGTACGTCAGTGCCTGCGTCCTGTGTTTGGGTCCATCCGGCCCCACTTGACAAAGACTCCTGGCAGGGTGGAGGATCAGAGGGAGCTTGGGGTCCATGTCAATAGGACATTCAAAGCTGCTGTGCAGTGAGACAACGTTGTTAAGCAGGCGAATGGTGTGATGGCCTTCCTCAACCATGGGACTGAGTTCAAGTGCCGAGAGGTAATGCTGAAGCTATATAGGACCTTAGTTAGACCCCACTTGCAATAGTGTGTTCAGTTCTGGTCACCTCATTACAGGAAGGGTATGGATACTGTAGGGAGAGTGCAGAAGAGATTTACAAGGATGTTGCCTAGACTGGAGAGCGTACCTTACGAAAGTAGTTTGAGTGAATGGCCTTTTCTTCTTGGAGTGACCGAGAATGAGAGGTAACCTGATAGAGGTAAAATGATTAGAGGCATTGACCATGGGATAGCCAGAGACTTTTTCCCAGGGCTGAAATGGCTAACATGGGGGGGTGGGTGTATAGTATTAAGGTGATTGGAAGTAGGTACGGGGGGATGTCAGGGGTACGTTTTTCACTCAGAGTGGTGGGTGTGTGGAATGCACTGCCAACTATGGTGATAGAGGCGGATACAATAGTCCTTTAAGAGACTCTCAGATAGGTACCTGGAACTTACAAAGATAGAAGGCTATGTAGTAAGGAAATTCTCGGCAGCTTCTAGAATAGGTGACATGGTCAGCACAACATTGTGGGCTGAAGGGCCTGTAATGTGCTGTAGGTTTCTATATTGTATGTTCATCTGCAGAGTACCTTGTGTTGAGGATACAGGTTCAAGACAACATTTCCGTCCTGGTTCTTATAACCATATAACAATTACAGCACGGAAACAGGCCATCTCAGCCCCTCTAGTCAGTGCCAAACGTTTACTTTCACCTAGTCCCACTGGCCCACACTCAGCCCATAACCCTCCATTCCTTTCCTGTCCATATACCTATCGAATTTTACTTTAAATGACAATACTGAACCTGCCTCTACCACTTCTACTGGAAGCTCGTTCCACACAGCTACCACTCTGAGTAAAGAAATTCCCCCTCATGTTACCCTTAAACTTTTGCCCCCTAACTCTCAGCTCATGTCCTCTTGTTTGAATCTCCCTTACTCTCAATGGAAAAAGCCTATCCACATCAACTCTATCTATCCCCCTCATAATTTTAAATACCTCTATCAAGTCCCCCCTCAACCTTCTACGCTCCAAAGAATAAAGACCAAACTTGTTCAACCTTTCCCTGTAACTTAGGTGCTGAAACCCAGGTAAAATTCTTGTAAATGTTCTCTGTACTCTCTCTATTTTGTTGACATCTTCCCTATAATTTGGTGACCAGAACTGTACACAATACTCCAAATTAGGCCTTATCAAAGCCTTGTACAATTTTAACATTTGTTACGGATTCAGCAACAATAAATATATGAGTGAGGTAGGGGTTTTTATAACAAATAAAAACATTTATTAAACACTGAAAAATAACCCCCCAAAAGTAAACAAATCACTAACATAACTGGAAATCAGCTGCTTTGCGGCAGCTTAAACAGTTTTTAAAATGATGTTGCAAAAAGAGTTCTTCAAGTAGTATTGCAAAAGTTCAAAATGCTTACAGTCCATTTAAGGGAGAGACTTTTTAAGATGATTTAAATTCTCTTTCACGTCGTATTGCTGCGGTTCCCAGTCGAACTACTTTTCCCACGAAGAATTTACGAAGATGGAAAATGAAACGGCTTAAAGGCACTGACCTTACCTTTAGTACACTGTGCTCAATCCTTTCTGCTATTTCACAGGGATTAACAGGAGCACAGTCAATGAATTCCTTCTGAATGAGGATCAAACAAGGTGAAACCTGTTTCACCGTCGAAATTGACTTCCATCGATCTTTTAACTCCCAAACTCCGATCTTCACTCTCCACTGATTCTCAACTAGCAGTATTATAAAGAAACTGCTGGCAATGACCTTTTAAACTTTAGGCAATAAATAAAACTCCACCTTTCAACTAAACTGCATCATAACATTAAATCACGCAGTGGCATGAAGTCAACATGGCAAATCCAGCCACGAACTGCCCCTCCTCACAGGGAGGGGGTCCTCCTTTTATACCCTGTAAAAAAAAACAAAAAAAAACAGTCACATGACCTCTACTGGCGGGGAAATGACATCATTCCACCATCATAAGACTGTTCCTAATCAGACCCTGTCTATCCAGATAATTATATATACCATCTCTAAGTTTATATTCTTGTTTATATTTTCAAAGTACTTGCTCCACCTTTTTTATATTGCAGAGATAGGTGTGAAAAGGAGAGCTGAAAATGAGCAGTGTTTGCCACAGTTAAAGCATAGGGAAGCAGTAGGCCATGCTCAAATGGAAATAAAATATTCCTTGTGCACTTACTTGACTGAATGCTTTTTTTTCTCTTACTTCTGGATTTTCTTTTGCACTTCCCTTTGAGCAAATGGCCCATTTGAATCGGACAGGTTATGTGTTTTGTTGATCCATTCTAATGAGAGATGTGAAAGTGGCTCAGGGAAAACTGCTCTTCTCAATTTATCTTCCCTATTGAGATGCAAGTGGTCACAGGATAAAAATTCAAACCCCACATAGACAGCACCTGAGGTCAGGACTGAACCCAGCTTGCTGAAACTGTGAGGTAGTAACTCTTTTAACTGGGTTACTGCTCCACCCCTCCTCAGAGAATTCCTTTGCACTAGCTTTTGTCTGTCCTTTATGTGAAATTCTGTATCAACTATTTAATGCTTATAGACAGTCCTCTATATTATTTACCTACCGTAATCTCAGTCTTAATAGAGTCATGGAAACCATTGCATTGAAACAGGCCCTTTGGCCCTTCTAGTCCATGCTGAACTATTAATGTGCTTAATCTTATTTACCTACACCTGGACCAAAGCCCTTCAACCCCTTCCATCAATATACCAATCCAAATTTCTCTTAAATGTTGAAATCAAACACCAAATCCACTGGCAGCTCGATTTAACCTTTCACAACCCTCGGAGTGAAGGAATTTCCCCTTATGTTCCCCTTAACCATTTCTCCTTTCACCCTTAACCCATGACCTTTAGTTGTAGTCTCACTGAACCTCAGTGGAAAAAGCCTATCTATACCCCTCATAATTTTGGACACTTCGATCACATCTCCCCTCATTTTCCTATGCAAGATTTTTCTTTGAAGTCAAATTACTTGTCACAAATTTGAGTGTTATGAACACCTGTGGGAGTCAACAAGCAGAGTTAAGAAACTTCCCCAAGAAGAAGCAGGAAATCATGTGAATTAATGAACGTGCCTTTTGGATGCAGTTTTAGAGCAACATTGACAGATGTTCTGAGAACAAATTGTCCATCTATCTTCTGAGTCAGAAACCAATGTTAAAGGCAGAGAGAAAAAACAATGAAAAAAATAATGAGGTAGATTATGAAATTGTCTTTGTTCCTCTGGGAACTGATTTTGAAACCTGCCTAGACTAATGGGATAAACATCTTCTTTCTCCCCTTCAAATGAATTAAATATCTCCAACCCTGTTTTTGAGCATGTAAAAGTTGGCAGCGCAACAAAAAAAAAACAAAAAAAAGTACAAAATTGGCGGCAAATTGTTATAGGTGATTAAAAAAAATGGAATTAGGAATAGAATATGCACGTTGGCGCAGTGGGACATTGGAAAATGGATGGAGCTTTATTCTCCCTCTGGCTGTGCCAGACTTGATCAGTGCATTTTCAATCATGCCTGAAAGGTATGTCATTCCCCTGTATTGACAACGAAGCTTCATCAGCAAACAAAGTAATGAGAAATAAATATAAATTTAGAGGACTCGCAAAAGGTAATTGGTTACACAGGTCAGGATATATGCTGATTTTATTTAGCTTGAAAGAGTGTAATAAACCCACTGTACACAAAAGATCTATTGCTTTCCATTAAAGACAAGAAAGTAGATCTTACAGATATAGGAATCTTATTAATTTTTAATATTCATTCTGGAGCCAAGGGAAATGCTGGCAAGTCAAGCATTTTATTGCCTCAACCTGGATCCCTTTAGAAATTAATGGTAAGCTGCCTTTTTGATCTGTCCATGTGGTGAAAGAATTCTTGATTTATGAACATTCCAAGAATTTGACCCAATGACAATGAGCAAATGTTGATTTTTTTTTTCTAGGTCAGGATAAGTAGTGACTTGGATGTGCAATGAAGAGGGTTGTCAGGTTGGGTTGAACCAAGGGTTCCTATGGCAGAGTCCCATATCTTTGACCTGTGGACTACCAAGACAGGCATAGACCAGGTGACCCAAGTGCAGAGGAAACCAAAGGTGAGGATGGAGTCGAAAGAAGAATCTTTACTTGAGGATTGTCTTGTGGAGAATGCAGGCTAGAACCTAAGGATCACCACACACAAGGTAAGTAAACTCAGGACTGAACAAAGATGAACAAAGCAGAGGGGAAGTAAATAGAGAAACAAAACAAAGCACAGGTGCACAGGTAATGAATACAAGACACAGGTGACAATAATCAACTAATACTCAGGGAGGAGAAGCCTCAGAGCTTGGAGGACTCTGGTGCTCCCTCGTGATCAGACTGAAGCATAACAGGATGTGTCATGTACCTGTTGCCATTCTCCATTTAAGGTGATAGCACATACAAGTCTGGGATGCTGTGTTCTCCACACAATAGGTGGAAAATGGTTGAAAGTGTGCCTACAACTTCTCAAAAATCTGCTAATGAATAAAGCTCCAGGCAAGGAGTTTATATTAGCCAAATTTGTACCTGTAAGTTAAATTTTATTCTGGAACTCTTGCTGTTTGAAGGTGTTTCACTTTGCAATGTGGACTTTTTAGTGACTGTGCTATAGTCTGAATTCTGCTATTGTTATTAGCTTCACTTCTCTGAAAATCATCAACTTGTCACGGTAGATAGTCTGGCGAGTTCCTGTGATTCCAAGAGCTGTGCTGCCTAGAGCTTATCTCCTGTTAGGGACATTGATGATGGTAAGATCAAGTGGGAAGATCCAGATGATGAGTAATCCAACTAGTGCCTCATTGGGTGATCTGGAAAAAGATGATGGCACACCGCAACAGCAGTGAAGGCAGAGGTAGGTTGCAACGGTGAGGGGGTCCCCTGTCATCTTGCATTCCACATCACTGGATTCTGACCCTGATCCTCAAGGACTGTGAGGTGGCTGCCTGTGCATTAGCCTCCCCACGTTATACAAAGTCATGCACGTGTGTTCTCCATTGAGGTAACAACTCCTCAGGAGAACATCATTCTCGACCTGAGTGATCACACTATTGGCTTCCATATTCAAACCTGTTTTTGCCCGAAACTTTGACGGTCCAATGAAACTGACTGCGATTCAAAGCAAGCTTTGACATAAATATTTGTACTAATTCAGGCCAAAAGTTAGTGTGCTCTAATGTGCAGAAGGAAAGAATAGTGTGGCAAGCTGGATAAATCTATACAATTAAAAATGTGGACACGTACAGTATTGAACTATATTTAGATGCATTACTCAGGGGTGAAATTCACAGGCTCTGTGGCTGAGCTATTAAATGTGTATTCTCAGCATTGTAACGCTGGGCTGCGAAGCTATACTGACAGTTCACTTATATCTGACTGAAAACATATTGGTGAGAATAGTGTGTGAACAATCCGTTTGCTCGATCCTCACTATTGACATGGGCTGCAACAACAGACTAATCCTGCCACATATCCTTGCTGTTCCTGGGCAGCCGAATGGGGAAATCGTACATTAGTTTATAATTTTTATGGGGTATTGTATCACTGGACTGTGAAAATGGCGTCTGAATCAATTTACCCATCCACCCCATCACCATGACCTCTTTCTTGGAGGCTGTAATGACTCACCTATTTCCATTGCCTGCTTCATGATATCGTATATGTGAGCATTCTGTGAAATACGATTGTGAGGGATTGTGATGGAAAGCCCTGCAAAATGGACTCAGGCAGAACTGCTGGCAGTGCTGCCCTGCATGCTATTTGCAGCAACTCATTTCATTTAAAAAGCAGATCTTCAAGCAAGTTTCCTCTGAGTTGAGCAATCCACAGCAGGGGTGCGTGAAAAGACTTACTTTTTAATCAGAGCGGCCATCGGGACTTTGAAGGTAGCATTACACCGCAGTGTTTCTGACTTGCAGGGAGACCAATCAGCAAGAGGGATTCATTGGAAAGGGCCAATAAGAATAACCCAAGTGCAAGTGGAGCGGCCATTCCTTTGGAGTGGCTTTGGCTCATCAGGCTTCGGCGGGATTGGACACGGGTGAGATAGGTTGCTTTGTAAGTTGCTGTCTCTGTGTCTCATTTGTCACGGCATGGTGGTTGGTGAGAATGGCTCCAGAGGCAGTGCTCTGTACCATGCGTGGGATGTGGGAAATCGGGGAGACATCCTGTCTGCCAGATAAACACATCTGCACCAGGTGCTCTGAGCTGCAGCTCCTGAGGGAATGTATTCTGGAGCTGGAGCTGCAGCTCGATGACCTTCGACATATGGGAGAATGAGGAGGTGATAGACAGAAGCTACATGGAGTAGTCACCCCCTAGACTGCAGGAGACAGGTAACTGGGTGATTGTCAGGAGAATGAGAGGAGATGCACAGCGAGTGCAGAGTACACCTGTGGCTGTTTCTCTCAATAATAAGTTTATAACCTTAGATACTATTTAGGGGACAACCCATCAGGGGGAGCCACAGTGACCAGGTCTCTGGCACCAAGACTGGTGCTGTGGCTCAGAAAAGCAGAGAGGTAGAGAGGACCACAGTGCTGATTGGATGTTCCTTGGTCAAAGGAACAGAGACAAGGTTCTGTGGATGTGATAGAGACATCTTGATGTTATATTTCCTCCCTGATGCCAAGATCTGGGATGACTCCAATTGTGTCCATGGCATTCTCAAGGATGAGGGTGAAGAGCCAGAATTGATGGTACATATTGGCACCAATGACAAAGGTGGACAAGGTGAGGAGGTCCTGAAGAGAGATTTTAGGGAGCTCAGTGGACAGCTGTAAAACAGGACCTCCAGGGTAGTAATCTCTGGATTGCTGCCTGTACCATGTGCCAATCAGGGTAAGAATAGAATGATTTGACAGGTAAATGCGTGGCTGGGGAACTGGTGCAGGGACAAGGGTTCAGATTTATGGATTTCTTCTGGGGAAGGTATAATCTGTACAAAAGGGATGGGTTATCTGAACCGGAAGGGTTCCAAAATCCTTGCGGGCAGGTTGGCTAAAGTTGCTTGGGTGGGTATAAACTAGTTTGGCAGGGGTTGGGAACTGGAGTGATAGTGCTGAAGATGGGGTAGTTGGGTTACGAACAAAGGCAATGTGTAGTGAGGCTCCTAGCAAGGAGAGGCTGATGTTAGGGGAAAATCACAGTAAACAGGATGAGTTGCAATGGAAAAGATGGACAAAATCAAAAAAGGTGCATACAGGACTAAAGGTGCTAATTTTGAATGCATGCAGTGTACAGAATAAGAAAAATAAACTGGTGGCATAGTCACAGATTGACAAGTATGATGTTGTAGACATCCCTGAATCATGGCTGGAAAGAAAAAGAGTATAGCTGGGAGCTTAATGTCCAAGGATATACATTGTATTGAAAGGATAGGCAGGGAGGCAGAGTGGGTGGTGTGGCTCTATTGATAAAAAAATTAAATCAAATCATTAGAAAGAGGTGACATAGGATCAGAAGGTGTTGAACCATTATGGATAGAGCTAAGGAGCTGCAAGGGTAAAAAGACCCTGTTGTAAATTATATACTAACACCCAAACAGTAGTATGGATGTGGTCTACAAGTTACACTGGGAGATACAAAATGCACGCTAAAAGGGCAATGTTACAATACTCATGGGGGATTTCAATGTACAGGTAGATTAGGAAAATCAGATTGGTGCTGGATTGCAAGACGGGAAATTTCTAGAATGCTTACAAGATGGCATTTTAGAGCAGCTCATGGTTGAGCCCACTAGGGGATCAGCTATTCTGGATTGGGTGTGATGCAATGAATCAGAATTGATTAGAGATCTCAAGGTAAAAAAAAAAACCTTAGGGGAAAGAGATCATAATGTGATTGAATTCACCCTGAAATTTGAGAAGGAGAAGCTAAAGTCAGTATTACCATGGAGTAAAGAAAATTACAGAGGCCTGACAGAGGAGTTGCCCAGAATTGATTGGAAAAGTACACTGACAGGGATGATGACAGCACAGCAATGGCTGGAATTTCTGGAAGCAATTTGGAAGGCACAGAATGTATACCGGTACATTCCAAAGAAGAAGTATTCTAAAGGCAAGATGACACAACCATGGCTAGTGAAGGAAGTGAATGCTAACATAAAAGCCAAAGTGACAGCGTATGACAGAGCAAAAATTTGTCAGAATTAGGGGATTGAATGCTTTTAAATACTAACAGAAGGCAACCAAAGAGTCATTAAGTAGATAAAGATGGAATATGAAAGTCAGCTAGCCAATAATATTAAAGAGGAACCAAAAGTCTCTTCAGATATCAAGTGTAAAAGAGAAGCAAGATTAGATTTTGAACTGCTGGAAAATGATGCTGGAGAGATAGTAATGGGGCTACAAGGAAATGGAAGATGCTGTGTGTAGGTATTTAGCACCAGTCTTCACTGTGGAAGACATTAGTAGTTTGGTGGAAGTTCCAGGTGGTAGGGGTCATGATGTATGTGAAGTTATTATTACTAGAGAGAAGGTTCTTGGGAAACTGAAAGCTCTGAAGGTAGATAAGTCACCTGGACTAGATGGTGTACACCCCAGGGTTCTGAAAGTGGTGGCTGAAGAGACTGTGGAGACATAAATAATGGTCTTTCAAGAATAACTAGATTCTGGAATGGTTCTGAAAGACTGGAAAATTGTAAATGTCACTCCACACTTCAAGAAGTGAGAGAGACAAAAGAAAGTACATTATAGGCTAGTTAGTCTGACCTCAGTCTTTGGGAAGATATTGGAGTTGATTATTAAGGACATGGTTTTGGGATTCTTGGAGGCACATGATCAGATAGGCCATAATCAGCATGGTTTACTCGAGGAAAATATTGCCTGTCAAATCTTTTGGAATTCTTTGAGAAATTAACAAGCAGGATAGGCAAGAGAGAGTTGGTTGATGTTGTGTACTTGGATTTTCAGAAGGCCTTTGACAAGGTGCCACACATGAGGCTCTTTAACAAGATGGTATTATGAGAAAGATTCCAGCATGGATAAAGCAGTGGCTGATTGGCAGGAGGCAAAGAGTGGGAATAAAGGGAGTCTTTTCTGGTTGGCTGCCCACACTGGTGTTCCACAGGGGTCTGTGTTAGTATTGATTCTTTTCAAATTAAATGTCAATGATTTGGATGATGGAATTGAAGGCTTTATTGCAAAGTTTGCAGATGATCTGAAGATAGGTGGAGTGATCGGTAGTTCTGAGGAAATAAGGAGGCTACACAAGGACTTAGACAGATTAGGAGATTGAGAGAAGGAATGGCAGTTGGAATATAGTGTCCGGAAGTGTATGGTCATGCAGCTTGGGAGAAGAAGTAAAAATGTTGACTATTTTCTAAGTGGAGAGTCGATACTAAAATTTGAAACACAAAGGGTTTTGGGAGTCCTGGTGCAGAATTCCCTGAAAGTTAATTTGCACGTTGAGTCTGTGGTGAGGAAGGCAAATGCAATGTTAGCTTTCATTTCAAGAGGACTAGAATTTCTTCAGGTAAGATGTTGCCGTGTATCCAGGCAGTGGCCTCTCCAGGGCCAACAGAAGGTACATTTTTCCTTGTTAAATGTGTTTTTATATATAGTAAGTCTATTCTTTACTCCAATAACGACTTGTACAGCAGGTCCATTGCATCAGTGAGCTGCTCATTGTTCAGAGTAGTGTCATAAGAGCCGGCCAATGGTTTGGATAGGGCGAGTCGGCCCGTTGGGTGGGGGAGGTCGAATCACCTTGTTGGGCCAGGGAAGCTGAATTGGACTGTTGGGCTGGGGATGTTGAATCAGGCCATTGGGACTGGCTGGGCCGAGAATGTTGAATCTGGCTGTTGGGTTGTCGGGCCGTCGTGTCACTGGAGGAGCTGGACTGGGTTTGGAAAAGCTGACCTGGGTGGAAAGCACGCTGCTGCCTGCTACTCGGAGGGACTGGAGTTGGTGCCTTTGAGTTGGTGCGAAGGCGGCGCGCGGTGAAACCATGAGCAACCTTCTTAGGTGTTTCTTTTGCAATTGCAAGATTCTGTTGGACAGAGGTTACTGCAGGCCTGCTTCTTTTGTTTTGTGATGAGACAGGTGGCGAGGCAGCAGTGTCACCTCGGTTGTAGCGAGGACTAGGCTTGAGTCCTCAGGCTCGCATTGTAGCATGGTGTCCAGGATTGGTTCAGGGTGGCCTCTCCCATCATTGGTGCCCTCTAGTGGTGCGTCGGTGGAATTGCACTTTGGATAGCCAGGAACCAGTGGGACTTGTCACTCAGAATATTCGTTTTCTTATCTGACTATGTTCTTTCTCGTTACCTTGAATGTGCATGTACGTTTTTGTACCTTGGCTCCAGAGGAACACTGTCTCATTCGGCTGTATCCATGTATGGTTTGAATGCCAATTAAACTTTATTTGATTTGATTTGAATACAAAAGCGAGGATGTAATATTGAGACTTCATAAAGCACTGTTGAGACCTCACTTCGAGGGTTATGTGCAGTTGTGGGCCCTTATCATAGAACATAGAACTCAATGGGATGAATGACCCACTTCTGCTCCTAAATCTTATGATCTAACGTGGAACATAGAAAGTCTACAGCACATCTCAGGCCTTCCAGCCCACCATGTTGTGCCGACCATGTAACCTACTCTAGAAGCTGCCCAGAATTTCCCTACTGCATAGCCCTCTATTTTTCTGAGGGGTGACCTAATTGAAACCTATTAAATGGTGTTAAGGCCTTGATAGGGTGCATGTGGAAAGGTTGCTTCCTATGGTGGGAGAGTCTAAGGCCACAGCCTCAAAATAGAGAGGTGAGGAGGAATTTCTTCAGCCCGAGAGCGGTGAATCTGCAGAATTCATTGCCACAGGCAGCCATGGAGATCAGGTCTTTATGTATAGTTAAGGCAGAAGTTGATTGATTCTTGATATCAGGACGTGAAGAGTTATGGGGGGAAGGCAGGACATTGGGACTGAGAGGAAAAATGGATCAGCCATGATGAAATGGCGGAGCAGACTCAACAGGCCAAATGGCCTAATTCTGCTTCTGCGCCTTATAGTCTTAAGATCTAATTCAAAAGGTCACCACCTTTTGAGAGTGTGTGTTTAGGCTCCTGTACCTCCTTCCTGATGGTAATAATGAGAAGAGTGCATGTCTTGGGTGGTGACTGTCCTTAATAATGGGTGACACCTTGAGGTACACTTTTTGCAGATGCTTGATGTTGGAGAGATTTGTGCCCATGATGGAGCTGGCTGAGTCTGTAACCTACTGTAGCCTCTTTCGATTCTGTGCATTGAAGCCTCCATGCTGCAGACAGACAGAGCCCTCTGTCACGCCTTGTGCATGTCAACTGTTCTACTCATCAGTTTGTTTCACCTTGTAACTGTTGAGCTTCAGTTTATGAAACTACTGAGAATGCAAATGAAACCCTGCAGAGTTTAATAATACCTTTGCTTTGAAGAAGATGGTAAAGACAATCTGAAGATGATACGTTTGCAGGGAAGGAATGTGCAGAAGCATGCACATCAAAGTTCAAAATTCAATGTATGTCAAAGTGCATGAGACAGTAAGACATAGGGCAGAATTAATCTATTTGGTCCATCAAGTCTGCTCCGTCATTCAATCATGGCTGATCCTTTTTTCTTCTCTTTAACCCCAGTTCCTGGCCTTCTCCCCGTAACCTTTGATGCCATGGCCAATCAAGGACCCATCAATTTCTGCCTTAAATACATCCAAAGACCTCACCTCCTCAGCTGCCTGTGGTAACAAATTCCACAAATTCACAACCCTCTGCCTAAATTACTCTGCGTCTCGGTTTTAAATGGAGAACCCTCTGTAACCCCCTGGGTCGCTGTGGTAAACTATGTATACCTGTCTGGACATGCCCCTCTGCTGACTGCTCCTGCGGCTCCTCGCACTGACCCCTGTATAAAGGCGATTGGGGCACTGCTCCTCCCTCGGTCTCTGACATGTCATGCTCCCTTTTCACTGTTAATAAAAGCCTATTGTTCACTTCCAGTCTCCTAGAGTTATTGATGGTGCATCAGTCGCCTCAGGCTCGCTCAGCTCATTCTCGTCTAGGGGGAGCAGCCTTTGGCCCCGCCAAACTAGGTAATCAGCTGGTGTGGATGCTGTGTGATGTCCCCGCCTCACCCAAAAACAGACAGTACACCATATGCGATTAAATGATAACAATTTATAAAGATTACTATAACTAAGTGATTAATAACAATACAGTATATATGAAGGAAAAGAAAATAAAGAAAAAGCGCCAAACTTATCAAAGTCCAAACCACTTCGTGCACAACTGTTGGAGCTCAATTTCCGAAGTCTTCTGGCTACCATTCGATCCCCTCCGAACCTCTCGAATCGCAGCTCAGGACCACTAGAAGTGGTCAACCAAGCAAATCTATCCTCGTCTCTTCTCCTCGTCGAACATCCTGGCCTCTGACTCCCACTTGGGGTCCATTCCTCGCCCAGCTTACAGCATCGTGTCCTCTCTCTCTCTCCCCCTCACGCCGACTCTCCAAAATGCCCGTCGACAGCAGCTTACAGACTCAGAAGAAAGAACAATATTAATCCCAATTGGTTAACAAAGGAATACAATTCTCGTTATCAGTAAATTTTAATCCAAACAAGCTTCCAGCACTCTCTCATAACAAAGAAGCATTCCTACTTTTAACAAAACAAAGAAGCCATCTTGATTAACATACGCAGTAACAAAGAGAAAGAAGAAACCGCCTTTACACCTCTATCCGGAGTCTCTTATCCAAGACTCCCCCAGCATGGGAAACATCCTTTCCACATCTACTCTGTCTAGGAGATGCTATTGCCAATCCGAACTGAGTGGCTACTGCAAGTGAAGAAATCCAGGATCCAATTGCACAAGGAGGTATTGAGGCCAACATCTTGAATCTTATTGGTTAGCTTTGAGGAGATGATATTATTGAATGCCAAGCAATCATCGATAGAGAACATCCTGATGTATACAACTTTGCTGTCTAGATGTATCAGGGTAGAGTGAAGAGCCAATGAAATGGCATCTGCTGTGGACTTCTTGTGTCAGCAGGCAAACTGGAGCAGATCCAGGTTGCTTCTCAGGCAGGAGTTGATATGTTTCATCACAAACCTTTCAAAACACTTCATCACTGTGGTTGGGAGTGCTACTAGATGACAGTCATTGAGGCAGGATATCATGTTCTTCTTAGGCATCAGTAGGATTGAGGCCTGCTTGAAGTAGTTGGGTACCTCAGTCTGCTGAAGCAAGAGGTTAAAGGTATCGGTGAATACTCCAACCAGTTGATTAGCAAAGGTTTTTGTGCTCAGCCATGTACCCTATTTGGGTTGGATGCTTCTGTGGGTTTATCCTCATGAAGGATGCTCTCATGTCGACCTCAGAGTCTGAAATCACAGTGTCATTGTGGGCTGTAGGATTTTGTGAATATCCCTCTATATTTTGACGGTCTAAGTGAGAGGAGAAGGCATTGAAAGTATCCAGAAGTGAAGCCCTGTTATCCCCAATGTCGCTTGATTTCATTTTGTAAGTGGTAATAGAATTCAAGCCCTGCCACGGCTGTTGAGCATCTGTCACTGATTCAGATTTCAGTCTGGTTTCAGACTGATTCAGTCTGGAATTGCCACTTTGCCCATGAGAACCTCTGGACCTCTTGTACTTGCTTGGTCACCAGAACGGAATGCATCAGGTTTGGCCCTCAGCAGACTGCAGATCTCCAGGTTCATCCAGGGCTTCTGGTTGCGAAAGACTCTGAATGATGTTGCGGGGACATATTCATTTACAACTGTTTTACTTGAGTCCGTGACAACTGCAGTGTTTTCATTACTGTTTATCGCAGTAACCATGTCGTACTCATCTCTAGTAGATATTATAACATAAGATTTATAGAACATGGGGGTGTTTTCTCCAAGCATTCTAAGGACTTGCATTTATTATGTAATATCGTCACCATCGAAAGTAACCTAATTTTGGTTTATCCAATCCGGTGGACAGTCTTATGAATAATTATAAAAGAGGCAGCGTTATTGAATTTTCACTAGATGCTCACCTTTGGTGATATTAGTCACAAAGAGCAGCTCCTACTGAGATGAACAGATGCCCCGTACACGTAGCGGTTCCAGACTATCCAGCCCCATGTGGACCTTGGGAAGCTGGGAATCACTGGATGCCTTGGACCGGCCATGTTCAGACTGTGCAGGGTCACCATAGACGTCATTCTGACAGCTGACAGGACCCTGCTCAGGTTCATCTGCATGCTGGGACATAAGTCAGCTACTGACTGATGGGGAATAATATATTTCTGGCATTTAACAGCTGTTTGTGGAACGGTAGAGCCGGCAGTCACCTGCAATTACACTTCACTCCAGTCAATCCACAAATCCTTTTGCTGAAGCAGAGTATCATAGAATTATACGAGCTAGCCATCTGGTTCATTGGGCCCTCGTGGGTCTTTCAAAGATTTATCCAGTAATTTCCACTCGCCAGCTCTTTCCTCAGAGCTCTGCAGTTTTCACATCTCAAGAACTCATCTTATTCCCTTTAATGTCCTTCTTCAATCAATGGGATTCCCCCTCCACTATTGATGCTGCTGTCACCCACATCTCCTCCATTCCCTGAACATGCTCACCCCATCTTCCCTCTTGTCCTTAACTACCACCCCATCAGCCTCCACATCCAACACATTATACTCTGGAACTTATGCCATCTCCAAATGGATCCTACCACTAAACGTATCTTTACTTGCTGCCCCCTCCGCTTTCTGCAGGGATCACTTTCTCCATGATTCCCTTGTCCATTCGTCCTTCCTCGCTAATCTCCCTCCAGGCACTTACCTCCGCGAGCAGCCTAAGTGCTATATCTACCCATACACCTCCTCCCTCACCTCCATTCAGGGCTCCAAACAAGTCTTCCAGGTGAGACAACACTTCTCCTGTGAATCTGCTGGGGGCATCTACTGCATCCAGTGCTCCTGATGCGGCCTCCCCTGCATTGGAGAAACCTGTCGTAAATTGGGGGGCCACTTTGAGCACCTTCGCTCCATCCGCCATAAGCATAACATTCCGGTGACCAGGCATTTTAATTCCAGTTCCTATTCCCGTTCCGATGCGTCAGTCAATGGCCTCCTCTTGTGCCAAGATGAGGCCACCGCCAGCGTGGAAGAGCAACACCTTATATTCGATCTGGGTACCCTCCAGCCTGATGGCATGGACATCCAAACTGCGTGCCACATTTTCCAACAATCTCCAAAACACAATCAAGACAAATTGAAGCAGAAGGTGTAGATAATTGAAGAGATTGGTTATGCGAAAGATGTCACCTGAGGAATCGTTATTCACTGGTGCCATCTTGAACAGAAGGTTGTGTGTGTGATGGAGCTGCCTGACTTTACAAGGGTCTGCAGCTGCTTGTGACCCTGTGCAGTGGAACCTCCCAACCACATTGTGATTTAACCAGTCTGAATGCTGAGTGACTCAAACTCTTAACAACGTAGAGCTGCTGGTGTGCCTTCTTCATAATTGGATCAATGTGTTAGGCCCTGGATAGATCCTCTGAGACATTGACACCCAGGAATCTGATGCTCGTCACTACCTTTTTGTGGAGAGTTAGTGCTGTGCAGTAATGGCTGCCTACAGTGACCAATTTAAAGAAAACGAATAAATTAAACCTTACTAAGAGCCTTTCAGTCATTGCATCAGACCTTTGGCTTCCTTAGAATGTCCTTATACCTTTCACCTTTGGCCACCAAGAGGCTTCTGCTCAAGTACCAATATGAATATTAAAATGGCTTTTCTCTCTCATGTGTCAGGAAACACAGACAGCTGGAAATGATATCCTGTCACTATTCCTCGAGTTCATCTCAATGTATCCAAGTGTCTGATTCCCTCCAATAATGATGTCCTAAATTTGATGACTTATAAACTAGCTTGGGTTTAACAGAATGCAAGCAAACCTGAATATTTATGTCTTATGTGGTATCATCACTGTGCAATGGTCTCTAACACAATGGTTCGTTCTCAAGTGCAGAAAAGATATTCACTGCAGTGTGGTAAGTTCTAGAAGTAGTTAACTACGCATATTGATCTTAATGTGTTCAATAGAAGGTGCATGGCAGCTTCATTCTGATCACTCTGGGACCAAATTAAAATATCTAAAATGATCTGTTTTTCATACCACCAACCTAATGGCATGAACATTGGTTTTCTCCAGCTTACAGTAATTCTTTCCTGTCCCCCTTACCTCTTCTCCTCGCCAGCCTATCACCTCCCCTGGCACCCCAACTCCTCTTTCTCCCATGATTCACTCTCCTCTCCTAAAAGTTTCTTTCTTCTCCAGCCCTTTGCTTTGCTACTTATCACCTCCCAGCTTCTTACTTCATTCCCCCCTCCACCCCGAGCCACCTGGCTTCACTGATCACCTTCTAGTTTGTCCTCCTTCCCCACCCCACCTTATTCTGGCCTCTACCCCCTTCCTTCCCACTCCTAATGAAGGATCTCAGCCTGAAACATCAACTGTTCACTAATTTCCAGAGATGCTACCTGACCTGCTGAGTTCCACCAGCAATTTTTGTGTGTTGCACTGGATTTCCAGGAAATATGGAATGCGTGTATTTTCCATAGTTCTGGTTTCTCAAGCAGTTTGACAAATTTCTATCCATCCAGTAATTGTGAGTACATTTCCAAATCATCTGGGTTGAATGATATCACAGAATGATAACAATAGTGTTAATTAATGATGCTTCTGATTATTTGACATAATGTAGTGGTACATACTAAACTCTTGTGTTGTAGTGGTATAAATCACTTCATTATGACACATTAATAGGGGGCATACACTCAGTGGCCACTTTATTATGTCATTTATGTCAAAATGCTGTTTCCAAATTTCAGTTCGGCATTCGATGCTGTTGTTCCGCAGACCTTGGAGAACAAACTCTTGCTTTTTCATCTAAGTTCACCACTATGCAGCTGGGTGTTTGACTTCTTAACCAGTTGATGCACAACAACTCCTCCCTCCTCACCATCCTCAACACAGATGCTCCCCAGGGCTGTGTGCTGAGCCCATTGTTGTATGCTCTGCTCACATGTGACTGCATGGCTAAACACTCACATTGTCATGTCCGCCGATGACACAACAGTGCTGGGGCTCATCACCAACGATGATGAGATGTTCTACAGAGAGGAGCTGGAGGAGCTCGGGGCCTGGTGCCAGGCTAATAACCTCTTCCTCAATGTCATCAAGACAAAAGAACTGGTTATCAATTTCAGGAGATCTTGCACCAGTCATACCCATCTTTACATTGCGAGCAGTGTTAGACTCCTGGGAGTGCACATCTCACACAAACGCTCAAGGTTCCAGAACACATTCTTCACAGTCAGGAAAGCTCACCGATGCCTCTACCTTTGGAGAAGGCTGAAGAGAGCTAGACTATGCACATCTATACTCATGTTCTTCTACTTTCTTCAAGCTGTAAGGCTGATCAATACCGCCACCCATTAACCCATCCCTCCACACCCCTCACCACCACGATCTTATCATTTCCTGTCAGAATTACCTTATGTAATGACACTCCTGTACATAGCATCACTTTGTGGACATGCAATCAATCAATTTTCCTGTGCCACATCAAATCTGGAGTTACAAGTATTTTGTTATCTTACAATAATTATTTTAAGCCGCAGAATATGCGACCATGGTCTTCTGCTGCTGTAGCCCATCCACTTCAAGGTTCAAAGAGTGTGCATTCAGAGCTGGATCGTGGCAACAAATTCCACAGATTCACAACCCTCTGGCTAAAGAAACTCCTCATCATCTCTGTTCTAAAGGAAAAGCCTTCTATTCCAAGGTTGATCCCTCTGGTCCTAAAGACTGCCCCTACAGGCACCATTAGCTCCACATCCACTCTATCTAGGCTTTTCAATATTTGATCTGTATCAATATGTTCCTCTGTCATTCTTCTAAACTCCAGCAAGTACAGGCCCAGAGCCATCAAATTCTCCTAATGAGTTAACCCTGTCAATCCTGAGATCTCTCACATGAACTTCCTCTGGACCTTCTCCAATTTCATTCAAGATCTAAATTTATTTTATCAGGTTTCAATTGTAAGTCTGTATAGGTACACAGGTGGGAAGGGTTTGCAGGGGTGTGACCTGGGTGGAGATTGCTGGGACTAAGCAAAAGAAAGGGTTGGCACAGATTAGATGGGCTGAATAGCCTAATTCTCTGCTGTAGTACTCTATGACTCTGACTTTGGGTGTGGTATCATAGGCATGGCTGCAAATTGCTGTTTAATAGAATGACAGTCTTTCTGTCCTTTGTTACACTGAGTAGTTTAACACAAGCAAGAGCCTGGCTAGATTTTTTAGAGGGTAGATCATTAGGGTGCCACAGTAGTGTAGTGGTTCGTGTGGCCCTACTACAGCTTAGGGCATCAGAGTTCAGGGCTCAATTCCAGTGTCCTCT
Source organism: Hypanus sabinus (assembly GCF_030144855.1). Lineage (NCBI taxonomy): Eukaryota > Metazoa > Chordata > Chondrichthyes > Myliobatiformes > Dasyatidae > Hypanus > Hypanus sabinus. The sequence continues at coordinate 172,818,015 of NC_082708.1, read as the reverse complement.
GTAAGTTCTTCCTGTGAGCAGATGGGTTTTCGCCGGGTGCTCTGGTTACCTCCCACAGGCCAAAGATGTACTGGTTAGTAGGTTATTTGTAATTTGTCCTGTGATTAAGCTAGGGTTAAATAAGTGGGTGGTCCTTTGGGCCAGAAGGGTCTGTTTCACTCTGTATCGATAAATAAAATAAATAAATAATAGTCAACCACATCAGACATTTATAAAATATTAAAGGCTGTCGATGTTCTTCTCTACAGTCGTGGCTAACCTTCTAGTGCTAGCTGTTTCTAGATTTTGTAGTAGCAGATTGTAACAAATTAAATTGTTGAGAAATTACTGGCTTTGTGGTCTAGTGGTGAAAATGTACCTGACTTTTAAGTGAGTCCCAGTCAATTGCAAGATCCAGTGGTCTACAAAAAGAAAGCAATGTGATATTCTGACTTGCTCTCTGCAAAGGTTTGTTTGTGTCAGGGCATCACCCCTTTGACTGTTTTAACTGACAGCACATCTCCAGTGGTTCATTAAATGTTTAGTTGGTTCACATTTAACTAAGTTTTCATGCTGTAGTTAATGACTGGTACTGGTGATCTCTGTTCCGTGGAATTTCTGGTAACAGAAGGTTAGCATGGGCATAATGACTGCAAGCAAGTTTTTCACTGTACTTCTACCTCATCATCCTTGGACATATTATAATAATAATAATAACTTATTATTGGAACACTTTTCATAGAAACAATGTAGTTCAAAGGGTTTTACTATTGAATAAAGCGTAAACATAAAATACAAAATAATGTTAGTTGAAAACATGGTGAAGCAAATAGGTTTTGAGCTGGCATTTAAAATGAGTCTGCATTCTTCATGTTTTAGGTATTGTGTGACACAGTTTAGGAGAGTAGTTTAAAAAAGCTGACTTGCCAATGTTCCTCAGAGTGAGATTGTTTAAATTTAAGAGGCCTGCGGAAGAAGTAAGTTTGTCAAACTTACTGGAGCTCTTTGAGGATATAATGAGTGCAGTGGATAGAGGCGAACGGATAGATGTTATTTACTTGGATTTCCAGAAGGCGTTTGATAAGGTGCCACATAAAAGACTTATCCATAAGATAAGGATGCATAGAGTTGGGGGTGATGTATTAGCATGGACAGAGGATTGGTTAACCAATAGGAAGCAGAGAGTTGGGACACATGGGTGTTACTGTGCTTGGCAATCCGTGGTGACGGTGTGCTGCAAAGTTCAGTGCTGGGCCCACAACTGTTCACGATATACTCGGGGACCGAGTGTAGTGTATCTAAGTTTGCTGATGTCACTAAATTAAATGGAAAAGCAAATTATGCAAAAGATACGGAGAGTCTGCAGAGAGATATAGATAGGTTAAGTGAGTGGGCAAAGGTCTGGCAGATGGAATACAATGTTGATAAATGCGAGGTCATCCACTTTGGAAGGAAAAATGAAACAGCAGATTATTATTTAAATGGTGAGAGATTGCAGCATGCTGCCGTGCAGAGGGACTTGGGAGTGTTTGTGCATGAATCACAAAAGGCTGGTTTGCAGGTGCAGCAGGCTATCAAGAAGGCAAATGGAATGTTGGCCTTCTTTGCAAGAAGGATTTGAATTTAAGAGCAGGGAGGTTATCCACAACTGTACAGTGCACCTGGAGGACTGCGTGTGGCTCCTTACTGAAGAAGGATATACTGGCTTTGGAGGCGGTGAAGAGGAGATTCACCAGGTTGATTACAAGAGTTGAGGGGGTTAGACTATGAGCAGAGATTGAGTTGCCTGGGACTGTACTCACTGGAATTCAGAAGAATAAGAAAATATCTTATAGGAACATTCTAAATTATGAAAGGGATAGATAACATAGAGGTAGGAGAGTTGTTCCCACTGAAAGGTGAGTCTAGAACTAGAGGACAAAGCCTCAAGATTCAAGGGAGTTAAATTTAAGACTGAGATGAGGAGAAACTGCATTTCCCAGAGAGTGGTGAATCTGTGGAATTCTCTGCCCAATGAAGCAGTGGAGGTTACCTCAGTAAATATACTTAAGATAAGGTTGGGTAAACTTTTGCACAGTAGGGGAATTAAGGGTTATGGGCAAAGCCTCAGAGTAGAGAGATGTCCATTCACAGCAGAGCTGATGATAAGTTTCTTTAGCCAGAGGGTGGTGAATCTGTGGAATTTGTTGCCACAGATGGCTATGGAGGCCAAGTCATTAGGTATATTTAAAGCAGATTTGTTAGATTTTTGATTACTCACAGTGTCAGAGTTTCTCGGGAGAAGGCAGAAGTAAAGTGGCATCACCGGTAGATAGGGTCAGAATGAAATCTTTTAACACATTTGCCTTCGTAAATCAAAGTGATGAGTACAGGAGATGGAATGTTACGTTGAAAGTTGTATAAGATATTGGTGAGGTCTAATTTGAAGTATTGTGTGCAGTTTTGGTCACCTACCTACAGGAAAGATGTAAGTAAGGTTGAAAGAGTACAGGAGAAAATTTATGAGGATAGAGGGCCTGAGTTATAAAGAGAGATTGAATAGATTAGGAATTTATGCCTTGGAATGTAGAAGATTGAGAGATTTCATAGAGGTATGCAAAATTATGAAGGGTAAAGATAGAAGGCTTTTCCACTGAGATTGGGTGGGACAATTAACAGAGGTCATGGGATAAATGTGAAAGGTGGTAAGTTTAAGAGGAACATGAGGGGAAGTGTCATCACTCAGAAGGTCATGACAATGTAGAACAAGCTGCCAGCATAAGCGATGCAAGTGAGTTTGATTTCAACATTTAAGAGAACCTTGGACAGGTACATGGATGGTAGGGGAATGGAGGGCTGTGGTCTCAGTACAGGTTGATGGGAGTAAGGCAGTTTAACTGGTTCAGCACAGACAAGATGGGCTGAAAGGCCGGTTACAGTGCTGTACCTATCTATGACTGTAATGGGGTTGAAAGAGATAATAAACCAACCATGATTGACTAGCAGAGATTGACAGATTGACAGTCAGGAAGGGGAAGAGGCAGGTACTAGAGAGTACCCCAGTGGCTGTACCCCTTGACAATAAATACTCATTTTTGAGTACTGTTGGGGGGGACAGCCTACCTGGTGGGAGTGACAGTGGCCGGGCCTCCGGCACAGAGGACGGCCCTGTAGCTCAGAAGGGTAGGGTTAGAAGAAAGAGGTCCATAGTAATAGGGGACTCAATAGTCAGGGGCTCAGACAGGCGTTTCTGTGGAGGTGACCGGGAGTCCCGGATGGTAATTTGCCTCCCTGGTGCCAGGGTTCGGGACGTTTCTGATCGCGTCCAAGATATCCTGAAGTGGGAGGGTGAAGAGCCAGAGGTCGTGGTACATGTAGGTACCAATGACATAGGAAGGAAAGGGGAAGAGGTCCTGAAATGAGAGTATAGGGAGTTAGGAAGGCAGTTAAGAAGAAGGACTGCAAAGGTAGTAATCTTGGGATTACTGCCTGTGCCACGTGACAGTGAGAGTAGGAATAGAATTAGGTGGAGGATGAATGCATGGCTGTGGGATTGGAGCAGGGGGCAGGGATTCAAGTTTCTGGATCATTGGGACCTCTTCTGGGGCAGGAGTGACCTGTTCAAGAAGGTTGGGTTACACTTGAATCGTGGGGGGACCAATATCCTAGCAGGGAGGTTTGCTAGGGCTACAGAGCGGACTTTAAACTAGTAAGATGGGGGGGCGGGAGACTATGGGAGAGGAGGTTAGTTCACCAGTGGAGCAAGTAAATAGACAGTGTGTGAGGGAGGAAAGGCAGGTGATGGAGAAGGGATGCGCTCAGCCCGAAGATGTAGGGGAGAAGAAAGAAAAGGATAATAAATTTGAATGCATTGTTAGGGATGGAAAGAGAGGAGGAGATGGAGAGTATCTTAAATGTATCTATTTTAATGCTAGGAGCATCGTAAGAAAGGTGGATGAGCTTAAAGCGTGGATTGATACCTGGAATTATGATGTTGTAGCTATTAGTGAAACATGGTTGCAGGAAGGGTGTGATTGGCAACTAAATATTCCTGGATTTAGTTGCTTCAGGTGTGATAGAGTAGGAGGGGCCAGAGGAGGAGGTGTTGCATTGCTTGTCCGAGAAAATCTTATGGCGGTGCTTTGGAAGGATAGATTAGAGAGCTCCTCTAGGGAGGCCATTTGGGTGGAATTGAAGAATGGGAAAGGTGCAGTAACACTGATAGGAGTGTATTATAGGCCACCTAATGGGGAGCGTGAGTTGGAAGAGCAAATGTGTAAGGAGATAGCAGATATTTGTAGTAAACACAAGGTGGTGATAGTGGGAGATTTTAATTTTCCACACGTAGACTGGGAAGCTCATTCTGTAAAAGGGCTGGATGGTTTAGAGTTTGTGAAATGTGTGCAGGATAGTTTTTTGCAACAATACATAGAAGTACCGACTAGAGATGGGGCAGTGTTGGATCTCCTGTTAGGGAATGTGATAGGTCAGCTGACAGATGTATGTGTTGGGGAGCACTTCGGGTCCAGTGATCACAATAGCATTAGCTTCAATATAATTATGGAGAAGGACAGGACTGGACCTAGAGTTGAGATTTTTGATTGGAGAAAGGCTAACTTTGAGGGGATGCGAAGGGATTTAGAGAGAGTGGATTGGGTCAAGTTGTTTTATGGGAAGGATGTAATAGAGAAATGGAGGTCATTTAAGGGTGAAATTATGAGGGTACAGAATCTTTATGTTCCTGTTAGGTTGAAAGGAAAGGTTAAAGGTTTGAAAACACCATGGTTTTCAAGGGATATTAGAAATTTGGTTCAGAAAAAGAGGGATGTCTACAATAGATATAGGCAGCATGGAGTAAAGGAATTGCTCAAGGAATATAAAGAATGTGAAAGGAATCTTAAGAAAGAGATTAGAAAAGCTAAAAGAAGATACGAGGTTGGTTTGGCAAATAAGGTGAAAGTAAATCCGAAAGGTTTCTACAGTTATATTAAAAGCAAGAGGATAGTGAGGGATAAAATTGGCCCCTTAGAGAATCAGAGTGGTCAGCTATGTGTGGAACCGAAGGAGATGGGAGAGATTTTGAATGATTTCTTCTCTTCGGTATTCACTAAGGAGAAGGATATTGAATTGTCTAAGGTGTGGGAAACAAATAAGGAAGTTATGGAACCTATGACAATTAAAGAGGTGGAGGTACTGGCGCTTTTAAGAAATTTAAAAGTGGATAAATCTCTGGGTCCTGACAGAATATTCCCCAGGACCTTGAGGGAAGTTTGTGTAGAAATAGCAGGAGCTCTGATGGAGATCTTTAATATGTCATTAGAAACGGGGATTGTGCCGGAGGATTGGCGTATTGCTCATGTGGTTCCATTGTTTAAAAAGGGTTCTAGAAGGAAGCCTAGCAATTATAGACCTGTCAGTTTGACATCAGTGGTGGGTAAATTAATGGAAAGTATTCTTAGAGATAGTATTTATAATTATCTGGATAGACGGGATCTGATTAGAAGTAGCCAGCATGGATTTGTGCGTGGAAGGTCATGTTTGACAAACCTTATTGAACTTTTTGAAGAAGTTACGAGGAATGTTGACGAGGGTAAGGCAGTGGATGTAGTCTATATGGACTTCAGCAAAGCCTTTGACAAAGTTCCACATGGAAGGTTAGTTAAGAAGGTTCAGTCGTTAGGTATTAATGCTGGAGTAATAAAATGGATTCAACAGTGGCTAGATGGGAGATGCCAGAGAGTAGTGGTAGATAATCGTTTATCGGGATGGAGGCCGGTGACTAGCGGGGTGCCTCAGGGATCTGTTTTGGGCCCAATGTTGTTCGTAATATACATAAATGATCTGGATGATGGGGTGGTAAATTGGATTAGTAAGTATGCCGATGATACTAAGGTAGGAGGTGTGGATAATGAGGTGGATTTTCAAAGCTTGCAGGGAGATTTATGCCGGTTAGAAGAATGGGCTGAACGTTGGCAGATGGAGTTTAATGCTGAGAAGTGTGAGGTTCTACATTTTGGCAGGAATAATCCAAATAGAACATACAGAGTAAATGGTAGGGCATTGAGGAATGCAGAGGAACAGAGAGATCTAGGAATAACTGTGCATAGTTCCCTGAAAGTGGAGTCTCATGTAGATAGGGTGGTGAAGAGGGCTTTTGATATGTTGGCCTTTATAAATCAGAGCATTGAGTACAGAAGTTGGGATGTAATGCTAAAGTTGTACAAGGCATTGGTAAGGCCAAATTTGGAATATTGTGTGCAGTTCTGGTCACCGAATTATAGGAAAGATATCAATAAATTAGAGAGAGTGCAGAGACGATTTACTAGGATGTTACCTGGGTTTCAGCAATTAAGTTACAGAGAAAGGTTGAACAAGTTAGGTCTCTATTCATTGGAGCGTAGAAGGTTGAGGGGGGATTTGATCGAGGTATTTAAAAATTTTGAGAGGGATAGATAGAGTTGACGTGAACAGGCTGTTTCCATTGAGAGTAGGGGAGATTCAAACTAGAGGACATGATTTGAGAGTTAGGGGGCAGAAGTTTAAGGGAAGCACGAGGGGGTATTTCTTTACTCAAAGAGTGATAGCTGTGTGGAATGAGCTTCCTGTAGAAGTAGTAGAGGCCAGTTCAGTTGTGTCATTTAAGGTAAAATTGGATAGGTATATGGACAGGAAAGGAGTGGAGGGTTATGGGCTGAGTGCGGGTAGGTGGGACTAGGTGAGATTAAGGGTTCGGCACGGACTAGGAGGGCCAAGATGGCCTGTTTCTGTGCTGTGATTGTTATATGGTTATATGGTTATAAGACTCGATGGGCTGAATGGTCTAATTCTGCTCCTATGTCTTATGGTCTTATTTCCCTTCCCTCTGACTTTCCATTTATTGAAGTCCTGACCCTATATGTCTTGGATCAGCTCTACTGAGAGAGCCTCCCGTATAGCTGTTATTTTTATTTATTTCTCACCCAGATGCTTGAGCCTTCTTTTAACAGGTTTTTCTTTTAGACAATGTATACTTTGGCAGATATATTTCCATTAAATGGAAGTCTCTGTGAGAGGGAAGGGTTACATTGATCTTAGAGTGGCTTAAAAGGTTGGCACAACATTGTTAGTCAAAGGGCCTAGATTGTTCTATGTCCTTTAACCTCTCATTCTGTGGAGCAGTGATTGACAGCCTGCTGAAAACTACCTGATGGAGAGAAATATTAATAGTAAGTCTCAGTATACCAAGATAGGAGTGAAAAGTTTTGCTTGCTGGCCATCCATACAGCTCACCACGACATCAGTATATTGAGGTTGTACAAGGGAAAAGAAACAACAATACAGAATATGGCATTAATCTAAACAATCGAGTGAAGCCGAGTTTATTATCTCAGGTCTTAGAACATAAGAAATAGGAGCAGGAGTAGATCATTTTGGCTGCCAAGCCTGCTCCTCCGTTCAATAAGATCATGGCTGATCTGACCATGGACTCATCTCCAACTGCCTTTTCCCCACAACCCTTAATTCCCCTACTGTGTAAAAATGTATCTAACCTTGTCTTAAGTATATTTACTGAGATAGCCTCCACTGACTCCCCCAGTTTTGGAAACAGCCCTCCCACAACTACTTTGTCCAGGGTTTTCAATATTCAATAGGTTTCAATGAGATCCCTCCTCATTCTTCTTAATTCCAACGAGTATAGGCCCAGAGTCATCAAGTGTTCCTCATATGTTAACCCTTTTATTACTGAGATAATTCTCATGAACCTTCTCTGGACCCTCTCCAATGCCAGCACATCTTTTCTTAAATAAGGGGCACAAAACTTCTCCTAATTTAAGCACCGGGCTGAATCGGAAAGGTCAGGTTCAGGCTGAATTGATGTGTTGGGGTTCAAGCATCACAGCATATCAAAGCGACTGAACCCAATGTTTGCATGACGATTTAGATGTGGAGCCAGGTTGAAAAGATCAGGGTGTTGGTCTCCGAGGCGAGGGTCCATAAGACCATAAGACATAGAAACAGAATTAGGCCAATCAGCCCATTGGGTCTGCTCTGCCATTCCATTATGGCTTATGCTGGATCCCATTTAACCTCATACACCTGCCTTCTCGCCATATCCGTTGATTCACTGATTGATCAGGAAACGACCAACTCCCACCTTAAGTATATGTACGGACTTGGACTCCACCACAGTCTGTGGCAGAGCGTTCCACAGATTTACCACTCTTGGCTAAAAAAAAAAAAATTCTTACTTACCTCTGTTCGAAAGGGTCACCTGTCAATTGTGAGGCTGTGCCCTCTAGTTCTGGATATCACCACCAGGGAAAAATCCTCTCCACATTCACTCTATTGAGGTCATTCAACATTCAGTATTTTTCAATGAAATCCTCCCCACATTCTTCTAAATTCCAGTCAGTACAGGTCCAATGCTGCAAAACGGTCCTCATAAGTTAACCCTTTCATTCCCAGGATCATTGCTGTGAACCTTCCGTGGATTCTCTTTAATGACATCACATCCTTTCTGAGATATGGGACCCAAAACTATTGACAATACTTCAAGTGCGGCCTGACTAGTGAATATAAAACCTCAGCAGTATCTCTTTGTTTTTATATTCTTCTCCCCTTAGAATGAGTGTCAACGTTGCATTTGCCTTCTTTACCACAGAGTCAATCTGTAAATTTCCCAACACTGTATTCCATCTGCCACTCTTTTGCCCACTCTCCCAACTTGTCTCAGTCCTGCTGCAATCGCATTGCTTCCTCAGAACTACCTACCCCTCCACCTATCTTTGTATCATTGACAAACTTTGCCACAAAGTCATCGATTCCATTATCTAAATCATTGACAAGCATTGTGAAAAGCAGCTGTCCTAATACTGACCCCTGAGGAGTCACCAGAAGTCAACTAGAAAAGACCCCTTTTATTCCCACTTACTGCCTCCTGCCTGTCAGCCGTTCTGCTATCCATACCAGCTCCACTCCGCGCTGAGCTCAGGGCTCATGGATGGATTCCCATTATGGACTTCAGTTCAGAATGTTATTTGCATGCGTTAATTTTGTGTATTGTTTGATTTTCCTCTGCAAATTGAGTTTTTGACGTTCATTTTTAACGTATTCTTTTGTGTTTCTTTGTTAGGCGATGAACCTCAAGGTTGTATAATGAGAAGAGCATCTCAGAATACACAGCACATTGAACCTTGAAGTGGATGGGCTACATCAGCAGAGGAGCACAAACATACATTCAGTGGCCATTTTATTAAGTGCACTAGGTGACCACTTTGCATACTGTAAATCAAAAAGTCTATGCCTTTCTTGCTGCTGTATTAGCAAGGTTAGTATATGTGTTAAGATTCTTCCTGAATTCCAAAGATGTACAGTTTAGTAGTTTAATTAGTCGTATAGGTGCAGGCTCGTGTGCTGAAAGGACCTGTTACCATGCTGTATCTCTAAATGAATAAAAATAAACTAATTTCCACATTATTGAATGTCTTTCTCTCTCTCTATCTCTATCTTTATCTATATCTCTCTCATCAAAATGAACTTCTTTTTCAATCTTATTTTAGAAGTAACTTTCTGGGTCTTAAACTGCAAATGATTGATGCCTCCAATTTAAAATCTTCCAATTTTACTCAATTGCATGTCACGAGTGAGCTCTGGCGCATTTTCTCTGCTAATATCAGTATCAGGTACAGAGGGTGGCAGTGAATCTTTTCAAGTGCTCGTTCTTTAGCCACATGTAAGGAGGAAGGGAGAAACATATTTTAAAAGCAGGGTCCTGAGTTATGGGAACTGGATGAAAGAGGAAATGGGGTCTGAGGCAGTCCAGCCATGATCATGTTAAATGGACAGACAAGCTTGAGTAGCCAGGTGACCTATTTCTGCTCCTGTTTACTTGTGATCTTGTGGGATGGCAGCAGACATGAGAATTAGTCTTAGGAATGGAATGGAAAGCACTTGCTTAGCTATGGCTATTAAAGAAGTGAGTGAGCCCAATTTGATCACTTTTTCAAAGAGCTGGCACAGCAAGATAGAATGAATAGCCTCCTTCAATGCTGCAGAGATCTATGAATCTATTGTTACAATCCCTGCAGAGCATTGAATTGTCATTCACAGCTAAAGAAAGTACCTGGGTCAGTGAGGAATAAAAAAGGGTGACTGAAGGGAAGACGAGATTGAATGGGAGAGGTGACTGAGGGAAGAGGAATGTAAAAAATGGGAGGGGATATGATTAAGGTAGATGTGATGAGAGAAGGAGACAAGGAAAAGAGATTGGGCAGAGCATGCTACTGGCATGTGGTTAGACTGTGAACTTCAATGACATTTATTTTTGGCCAAGAAATTAAGATCGTAGGAGTTTGAGAAACTTGGTATATCACCAAAGACATTTGCAAATTTCTACAGCTGTACCATAAAGAGCATTCTAAGTGGTTGTAACACTGTCTGGTAGAGAGGGCACACTGCACAGTACTGAAAAAGCTGCAGAACATTGTAAACTCAGCCAGCTCCATCATGGGCACTAGTCTCCCCAGCATCCAGGACACCTTCAAAAGGCGATGCCTCACAAAGGTGGCATCCATCACTTAGCACCCCCTTCACCCAGGACCTGCCCTCTTTTCATTGCTGCAGGAGCCTGAAGACACACACTCAACATTCCAGGAACACCACCTTCTACTCCACCATCTGCTTTCTGAACGGACAATGCACCCATGGACAGTACCTCACTATTTTGCTTTGGCTCTCTTTGGCACTAACTTAATTTGAAATTTTATAAATATTTCTTATCGTAATTTATTTTTTTTCCAATATGATGTATTGCAATGTATTGATGCTACAAAGCAACAAATTGCATGACATATGTCAGTGATATTAAACCTGAGTTTGATTCTGAACCATTGATTTAAATCTGCTCAGTGTTTTGACCTTCACAGCCATCTGTGGTAATGAATTTCACAGATTCACCAGCCTCGGGCTAAAGAAATTTCTCTACATCTCTGATATAAAGGGACATCCTTGTATTCTGAGTCTATGTCCTCTGGTCCTCGACTTCCCCACTATAGGAAACATCTTTGCCATGTCCACTCTATCTAGGCCTTTCAATATTTGATAGAATTTCTTGAGATCCATTCCCCTCCCCCATTCTTCTAAATTAAGGCAAGGATAGTTCTTGAAAATAACCTTAAATTAAACACAAGAAGAACATTATGGTCTACCTGTGCAGCAGTAATTTAGTGCAATTGATCACAGTTATATAATTATGCAGCAGCCATTGAATTTTTCAAACCATTGAATTTTGCCTTAGTGCTGTAATTCTTGCAGGAATATTTATTTACCTGAGAAATAAGCTGGAAAGTTAGTGTGAACAGACATCTATTACATTGAAGCTGACTGAAATCTTTATGATCGAAATGATATTAACCACTGGATTGAGTCCACATTTACCGCAGAGACGTAATGCTCCAGATTCCGAGCTTGTGGATGGCAGATTTATTCCTGCTTCCAATTCTGAGTCCAGTCCTGTGAAAACTTGATGATAACCTTTTTGACAGTGTTTAGGAGTCTTCTGATTCTTTATGTTGGTGATTTTCTATTGCATTGCAGTCATAACTTCAATGAAATGGAAATCCATTTATCCTGCCGACAATATGGTGCCTGGACTAAGATGCAACATAAAGACCAGAAAGTGATGTAACAGCTCAATCCAAAGCTGTGATTGCCATGACCTCCTTGCTTTCGAACAATGCCTCTATGAATGGGATGAATATCCTGTCAATTTTAACAGCTTTATCAATTTGTTTATAATCTTCCTTGTGGGATCCAGGGCGAGAACTGATTTCACTCACTTTCCACAATGGTCACTCCTCTGTGGCACTGAGGCTATGAAGGCTGCTTTGGCTATTGTGCTCTGTGCCCGCTAATATAATGAACTGATAAGTGAGGCTTTGGGCCTACTCCAGGCTGCTCCAGGGTTTGGATCTGAGGACTCCATTTTTAGTTTGGATAGTTGTTGGCCACTTCAATTGATTGCACGATTTGTGTTTTTTTTTTTCTTTCTCTTACGCATTGGGTGTTGGTCTTTAATTTTAATTTTTATTCTTTAATTTGTATCTTTTGGGTTTCTTGCTTTGTGGCTACCTGTTGGCAAACAAATCTCATGGTTGTATAATTTATACATTCTTTGATAATAAATGTACTTTCAATCTGAATCCTCTCCATCAACAAGATTAACTTCCTTTAATATTGGATCATTTAACTTATAGATGGAGTTATGGAATGCTTCATACGTAATCCTTCCAATGTCCCTGAAATGGTTACATTGAGCTTAAAATCACTCACCTATTTGTGGACTGTGTGCTTTCAAAGAAGATTTGGAAAAGGACTCAAGGGTCCTTCCTGAACAGCAGAATAGCAGATGCCTTCTGCATCCATGTGTGCTTCCCAGGGATACATTTTGAGACAAACATCAAGTCCTATTGGAAGATTATTAGCTTGGTTAAAGATACACTTTGGCTGCATTAAACAAGCTGGGTTTTCCAATATAATGGATTCCTTAAGGAAATACTATCCTCTGATACATTCCAGGCTGCAGGAGAACGTACCAAGTGACACACTAAAGTAGCAAATTCTTTGTGGGGAAGGACTACAATCTCACTTCCTGTGCCTACTGGGCTCTTAGAGGCTGGGTCCTGGGCTCTTAAACTCCTAAAGGGTACAATTTTCAAAGAGGCCACATGACAGTCATTGGCGCTTTGTATATAGAATGCATCACTTGATGGAACTACAAATGTCCAGACCTGTTAACACTTTTAATGTAAACGCTGGATTACACTGTGAAACTCATGGTATGTAATATTTTGTATTTTTCTATCTAATTTTTATGAACAAACTTTATTTTTGAACAAAGAAATAACAGAAGTTCTTGAGGTACATTAGTCCATGACACTCTCTTACCTTTTACATCCCCTCAGTACCTATTTCCAAGTACCCTAAAACTACGCCCCCTCATGTTAACATTTCAGCCCAAAGGAAAAACCTTGGCAAAGAGTGGTTGTAGACATGTCATATTCTGCATGGAGGTCGGTCACCGGTGGAGTGCCTCAGCGATCTGTTCTGGGACCCTTATTCTTTGTGATTTTTATAAATGACCTGGATGAGGAAGTGGAGGTAAACACAAAGTACACTGCAGATGTTGTGGTCAAATCAAGACATAAAAAAAGCTGGATGAACTCAGCAGGTCGGGCAGCATCCGTTGAAAGAAGCAGTCAATGTTTTGGGTCGAGACGAAGAGTCTCGAAACGAAACGTTGGCTGCTTCTTTCAACGGATGCTGCTCGACCTGCTGAGTTTATCCAGCTTATTTGTACATCTTGAGGAAGTGGAGGGATGGGTTAGTAAGTTTGCTGATGACACTAAGGTTGGAGGCATTGTGGATAGTGTGGAGGGCTGTCAGGGATTACAGCAGGACGTTGATAGGATGCAAAACTGGGCAGAGAAGAGTCAGATGGAGTTCAACCCGGATAACTGTGAAGTGGTTCATTTTGATTGGTCAAGTATGATGGCAGAATATAGTATTAACGCTAAGACTCTTGGCAGTGTGGAGGATCAGAGGGATCTTGGGGCCCAAGTCCATAGGACACATAAAGCAGCTACGCAGGTTGACTCTGTGGTTAAGAGGAATTATGGTGTATTGGCCTTCATTAATCATGGAATTGAATTTAGGAGCCCAGAGCCTATATAGGACCCTGGTCAGACCCCACTTGGAGTACTGTGCTCATTTCTGGTTGCCTCACTACAGGAGGGATGTGGAAGCCATAGAAAGGGTGCAGAGGAGATTTACAAGGATGTTGCCTGGATTGGGGAGCATGCCTTATGAAAACAGGTTCAGTGAACTCAGCCTTTCTCCTTGGAGCAACGGAGGATGAGAGGTGACTGAATATAGGAGGTGAGAATCAATACTGCCATCTGATGATTTAAGTTTTGCACAGGTTTTGAAGTCTTGATCTTCATCTTTTCCTCACTTAGCCAAAGGCTTTGCCAATGCACTGAAGGCAATTTCATCATCATCAATATCTGCTTTTGAGGCCAGGTGGCCCCTGAGGTACAGAATCAGTTCACATTTTCCAGAGTTTCAACACGGAGGTTTATCATGTAGTGTGATGCTATTCTCTAGTGGTGAACAGTGATGTTTGGAGAATGTTGTTTTGAAGATATAATGTGTAAGACCTATTTATATACTTCAACAGATTACTGTGAGTGAGTGCATGCATTAGCACTCACTGTACTGCTGCTTAAAGCCTGCGTATGAGATGACTCTGTGGCAGTAGTACAGGATAAGCAGAACACTGTCTGCGTCTTCTTCCAGTCCAACATTTCTTTGCACTGAGAATATAAGTACAGTGTGTAACTTCAAATGAAGAAGGCCATATTGTTCATCTGACTCAGGTTGAGATTGATATATTACATGTACAGTGAAGTGAGCCATTTGTGTTAACAGCCAACACACTTGAAGATCTGCTGGGGAACAGCACAAATATTGACACACATTCCAGCATCAACATAGCATGCCCATGATGTTAAATACAACAACACAACACACGATACGAACAGCAACAACAACAGAACAAAACAAGACAACAATGGCAAACAGACTGCCTCCAGGCCTCCAGTTCTTAGCCCTGGACTCTTAAGCTCACAGATATCAGGCTTCCAACCTCCAGTCTCTTTCCCAGACTCCCAGAATTGCAGATGTCGGCCTCCAACCTTCAGTCTCTAGACTTCTGAAACAAATGTTCTGTTTCAACCTCTGTCAGAGAAGATTATTGGCATTGCAGATAAAATGAGGCCTCTTTGCAAGTGTAATGTTCTCATTCTTCTTAAGCCTATCAACTCTCCTGGGGCAGTAGCTCAACATGTCCTCAGTCCCAGGCCGTTCTTTCATGCTGTTTCTACGTGTAGCTCACCTTCTTTGTGTATCCTTCCTCCCCCAGGGGTGAGGCCTTTGGAGCTTCCGTTGATGTTTCTGTAGCTCTGGGTTTTTTATGGGATGAGGTTGCTAACCGCATGCCCTACCCTCTTCCTTTCACAGGCAGGCTTGAGACTGTCCTTGGAAGAGTTGTAATAGACATTCTTGACCCATGATCGCTCAAAATGGAGATGGGGCATTTGGGATGGCAGTGAAAACTTAGAATTTATTCCACGGGAGTGCACAGAATCTGGTATAAATGGAGAAAGTAATTCATGACATCTCCATTAAGTATCTACTACTTCCCTATGTCAGAGTCAGTGGGTCCCACCTGGACTTCACTAGCCACTTCAGAACCTTAGAGTTAAAATGGAGGCAAAATCACCCTTAACTTAAAGGTACTCAACAAACAGAAAAAAATTTAGCTTACTTTGCCTCTCATCATTTCCTTCCAAGATCTATCACATCAGACTTCTTTGGAATAAACTTCACCAGGTGTTAACGTGCCTTTGTCCTCTTGTATTTTGTTTATTATTTCTTTATTTAGAGATACAGGATGGTAGAAATCCACCTGGCCCAATGAGACCATGCTGATCAGTCACACCCATGTGACCAATTAACCTGTTAGGCCTTTACGTCTTTGGAATGCGGGAGGAAACCAGAGCAAAGCCACGCGGTCACGCGGAGAACGTAAAAGCTTCTTACAGACAGTCGCAGGAACTAGATCCGGATCACTGGTATCATAATAGCGTTCTGCTAGCTGCTACACTACCGTGCTGCTGCTTGTAACTTGACTGCTCCTGTCTGGCTACTTGCTCAGTTTCAAAGCTTTGTGATAGTTATGAACCTTGTACACAACTCACCCAGACCACCGATATACTGTATATCAAAGCAGAGCACTGGTGCTGCTGGTGAAACATGGGTCGCGCTGCTATAAAATCCCCCCCTCCAGTCTCAAAAACAAGTTTACTATTTCTCTTTGCTTTTCATTTCACAGCCAATACTAAATCCACTTTGTTACTCACCTTTAATCTCATGGACTTAAATTTTGCTTACTAATACATTGTACTTACCAACGACCTTTTGAAATTTCTTTTTGTGTAAGCAAAATTAAATTACAACAATGAAGCAGTTTTGTGAAAATTCTGGGTCTCTGAACTGTGACATTATAACATTGTTCATAATATAAACCTGGAACTGAGGCAGCAATCCTTCTGTTAACAAAGCAGAGCATTCTACTGGCCTCCTGGCATGAATCCGGGGTTTACAGAGTTCATTTTCAACTCTGTTTTGTGCATTTTTTGTCCATATAGTATAGGGGTTTTGGGCACTAGTAATTCTTAACAGGCTGTTGTTTTGCCTCAATGGTAACTGGCCTAATTATTTGAAACCAGTGGAGAGGATGATACAAAATATTTCACCTGGGATTTTAGAACAGATGTGAACTAGACTGGAAGTTTCAAACCCCTATCTATACTTCTTGCTACCTTACCAAAGCAGGCAGCATTATCAAAGACTTCACCCACCACAGACATTGTAACCTTCTCTCTCTCTATCAGGCAGATGATAGAAAACACGCACCACCACGCTCAGGTGCAGTTGTTATCAGATACTCGAATGGACCTCTTGTGAAATATGCTGAATTCTTGGCTTCACAATCTACCTCATTATGACCTTGCCCTTCATTGTTTACCTGAATTGGACTTTTTTGGTAACTTTTACAAATTATTTTGCATTGTTAATGTTTTTTATTAATTTTTTTATGTTTCTACAATGCAACAACAAAAAAACACTAAAAAAGTTTATACAGTGCAAAACAAACATATCAAATGCACAGTTCATAACAGATAAGGAAAAGCACCCATAGTAGAATCGTATAAAATTAGTTACCACCCTGCCCTCCCACTACCCAACTCCAAGCCTACCTTACGGTATATGGGAAAGTTAATCAGAACTTTTATCACCACAGAGCTGTATCTATAAAAAGATGGTAAATTGCCTACTACCTGAGCTATAATGTGTTTACACATCAAAATAAACGTAAATCTTAACCAAAAGAAGCTAAAAGTAAGGGATTTAAATGCAAAAGGAAGAAGGAGGGATGAACCCTTAAACTAAACAGGAATTATGAAAATATTCAAGAAAAGGTCCCCACACCTTTTGGAACTTTATGTCTGAATTAAGAAGTGAATAATAAACCTTTTCAAGGTCTAAGCAGGACGTAATGTCTCTGAGCCCTTGAGCATGAGTGGGTGGGGCAGCATCTCTCCACTTAAGAAGGACTGCATGTCTGGCCAAAAGAGAAGCAAAAGACAATGTACGATGTTTAGTCGGACTCAGATGCGTGTCAACTTCTCCCGAGGTGCCAAAAAGAGCAAATGGGGGTTAGGTTCCAAGTAGCAATTAAGTATATGGGATAAAGTTAAAAAGACATCTCTCCAGAATTTCTCCAAGCTAGGACAAGCCCAGTACATAAGAATAAGGGAAGCCTTGCCCCTTTACACTTGTCGCTGAGGGACTAATATCAGGACAGAACTGCGATAATTTAGTTTTAGACAGATGAGCCCTGTGTACAACCTTGAACTGTAAAAGGCAGTGGTGAACACGTAGAGAAGTTGAAGTAACTGACTTGAGAATTGAATCCTAAACCTCGTCAGACAGGGGAAAATTTAAATCATGCTCCCAAACAGTTATAATTTTGTCAAAGGGGGCTCGCCTCAAAATCGCTAACATATCTCGAATAGCGGATATCAAACCTTTACCCAATAGGTTCATACAAAGAAACAAGTCCACATTTTTATCGGGTACGTCAGGAACGTTTAGTATTAAAGGGTTGATGAAATGCCTAATTTGGAGATATCTGAAGAAATGAGTGTTGGGTAGGTTGAACTTTACAGACAGTTGTTCAAAAGTTGCAAAGGTTATTGTTTTACCTTAACACTCTGCAGAATGATTTGATCTGTATGCAAGACAAGCTTTTCACTGTATGTTGAGACATGTGACAATAATAAACCAATACCTAGAAGAAAGATTACATAAACTGGAGTTACAAATCGTTGAAAAGGTCATTCTTAGAGGGATTGTCTTGACATAATATGCCAAAATATGTTTACCTTTCTGCTTGTGTGGGTGACTATAGGAAGGCCTATAGCTTGATGCTGCTGGCTATGGTCTCTGTGTGGTGGCCTATCATCTGTGCATTCCAGTGATCTCTCTCTCTCCCTTGCTGCTGTTGGAGGATATTACCAAAGTTCTATGATTTATGGATTGGACTATGGACTGTGGCTCTTCCAGTTTTATAGTTTTTCTGTTCAGTGTTTTTACCCATTTGGCATGATTTGTTAACTTTTTGTGTGGGGATGGTTCGGGTTTAGGAATGATCTTCTTGCTGTTTGTGTAAATTTTTTGTATGGGAGAGGTTGATGATCATGTTGCTATTCTTTCTTGTTGCTGTGATTTGTTAGTTCTTGTGTGTAGGGTTGTGGTTTGCTGTTTTTGCCATTTGCATGATTGCATTTTTTGTGTGGGGAGCAGGGTTTGATGTTTATCTTTGAATGACTATAGTTTTCTTTGTTTCATGGCTATCTGGAGAAGATGACTCTCAGAGTTGTATACTGCAAACATACTTTGATAATAAATGAACCTTTGAAGGACCACACGCAAGTATTAAGTGCATGTGGTAACTAACAAAATGGCCATTGAGTGTATATGGAAGAAATAGTTTTTGCATTGCCTAGCAACTAGCCCATACAGATGCCTTCACAGATAATACTTTCTGCTGTGCAGTAAGTGTTAAAGAACTTCCCAAAGCAGATGAGCAGAAAAATCATTATGATGGTGTTGTCTGAGTAACAAAGATGGTACAAGACTCTCCCCAGCTCTTCTCTGAAATGGGATTTCTATTTCTGACTGAAAGAGTATCTCATCCAAAATGCTAAATCTTTGGTTGTTTTTCTTCAGTACATAATTCATAGCGCAGCTGCAGTTTGGCTTTCAAATCTCTGTAGTGAAACCTTAGCACTTTGGCTTGATATCCTTTCAAGAATGAACATTTCACTATTGATTTCAATGGTATATTAATTAAGTTTATGTCCTTATGTTTTCATGTTTGCTATAAGACCATAAGTGACCAAAAGATGTAAGGGCAGAGTTAGGCCATTTGGCCCATTGAGACTGCTCCGCCATTCAATCATGGATGAATTATTTTCCCTCTGAAGCCTATTATCCTGTCTTCCACCCATAACATTTGACGTCCTTACAAATCGAGAAACTGTCAACCTCTACTTTAAATATGACCGGGCCTCCTGAGCCATAAGCGGGAATGAACTCCACAGATTCACCACCTTCTTGCTAAAGATGTAACATGCTGTTGCTATCAAAAGCAAATCTGAATAGCACCGACACTTTGGGTATGCATGCCCATGCTAATAAAATTGAACTTAACTTAGCCCATGACCTTTTGCCATGGAGCCACAGGTAACCCTTATCATGGTACTGTAAAATAGAAAACACAATTGTGGATTTAAGAAGAAGTTCCAGGTGTTCTTTGTGATGAACACCAACTTTGGAAGAGGAGAAAGAGATTCTCTGTAGAAAAAGAGATTCTCTGAAGAATCCTAAAGTGGTGATGTGTCTTTCCTGAGAGGCGAGGAAGGATTAAATCCTTTCTCCACATTTCAGGATGACACAATTAGTCCATATGAATTTCCTTCCAGGTGTAAATAAACTTTAGTAATTACTGTTACTTGGTTTGAGACAATAAACTGCTGGACCATTAAAAAAAAATGAGCTCAAAAATTTGGTTACAAAAGCCTCTGGCTTAACCTAAGCATTTCATATCAGTTTTTCAGAGACTATGAATTTTGGGAGATTCCAGAGGAGCCCAAACCCCATAACTATTCAACAAACGGGACTCCAGTCTGAAAATTCCACTCTGAAAACTTAAAAAAGGTGCAGATAATGAAAATCAGAAATAAAAACAGAAAGTTTTGCAAATCCATAGGGAGAGAAAAAGGGAAACTATAGAGAATGCAAAAAATACTGTGTTCAGTTCTGTTTACCCCACTACAGGAAGGATATGGATACTATAGAGAGTGCAGAGGAGATTCACAAGGATGTTGTCTAGAGAATAGGTTGAGTGAACTTGGCCTTTTCTCCTTAAAGTGACAGAGGATGAGAGGTGACCTGATAGAGGTGTATATGATGAAAGAAATATAGAAAATAGGTGCAGGACTAGGCCATTTGCCCCTTCGAGCCTGCACCACCATTCAGTATGATCATGGCTGATCATCCAATTCAGAACCTTGTACCTGCTTTCTCTCCATACCCCCCGACCCCTTTAGCCACAAGGGCCATATCTAACTCCCTCTTAAATATAGCCAATGAACCGGCCTCAACTGTGTCCTATGGCAGAGAATTCCACAGATTCACCACTCTCTGTGTGAAGAAGATTTTCCTCATCTTGGTCCTAAAAGGCTTCCCCTTTATCCTTAAACTCTGACCCCTCATTCTGGACTTCCCCAACATCGGGAACAATCTTCCTGCATCTAGTCTGTCCAATCCCTTTAGAATTTTATACGTTTCAATAAGATCCCCCCTCAATCTTCCAAATTCCAGCGAGTATAAGCCTAGTCGATCCATTCTAGGATGAGGGGCATTGATCATGTGGATAACATAGAAACATAGGAATATAGAAAATCTACAGCACAATCCAGGCCCTTTGGCCCTCAAAGTTGTGCCAAACATGTCCCTACCTTAGAAATTACTAGGCTTACTCATAGCGCTCCATTTTTCTAAGCTCCATGTACCTATCCAAAAGTCTCTTAAAAGACCCTATCGTATCCCCCTCCACCACCTTTGCCAGCAGCCCATTCCACACACTTACCACTCTCTGAGTAAAATACTTACCCCTGACATCTCCTCTGTAACTACTCCGCAGCACCTTAAACATGGGTCCTCTTGTGGCAACTATTTCAGCCCTGGAAAAAAGCCTCTGACTATCCACACGATCAATGCCTCTCAGCATCTTGTACACCTCTATCAGGTCACCTCTCATCCTCCTTCGCTCCAAGGAGAACAGGCCGAGTTTACTCAACCTATTCTCATAAGGCATGCTCCCCAATCCAGGCAACATCCTTGTAAATCTCCTCTGCACCCATTCTATGGCTTCCACATCCTTCCTGTAGTGAGGCAACCAGAATTGAGCACAGTACTCCAGGTGGGGTCTGACCAGGGTCCTATATAGTTGCAACATTACCTCTCGGCTCCTAAATTCAATTCCATGATTTATGAAGGCCAATACATCCTGCTTTTTATTTATTCATAGAATTCCAACAGGTTTTTCAGGCAAGATTTTCCCTGAAGTAAACCATACTGACTATGAGTAATTGTAACATATCCTTTCAGGTACCCCAAGACAACATCCTTAACATTTGACTCCAACATCTTTCCAACCACTGAGGTCAGACTAACTGGCCTACAATTTAATTTCTTCTACCTTTCTTCCTTCTTGAAGAGTGGAGTGGCATTCACAATTTTCCAGTCCACCGGAACGATTCCAGAATCTAGTGACTCTTGAAAGATCATTACCAATGCCTAGACAATATCTTCAGCCATCTCTTTCAGAACCCTGTAATGTAGACCATCTAGTCCAGATAACTAAATTACCTTCATAATTTTCAGCTTCCCAACACCTTCTCCCTAGTAATGGCAACTTCACACACCTCTGCCCTGACACTCTCGAACTTCAGGTATACTGCTAGTGTCTTCCACAGTGAAGACTGATGCAAAATATTCAGTTCATCCGCCATTTCCTTGTTCCCTCATTACTACCTCTCCAGCATCATTTTCCAATGGTCCAATATCTACTTTTGCCTTGCACTTTGTGTATCTGAAGAAACCTTTGGTATCCTCTTCAATATTATTGGCTACCTGAACTTCATATTCCATCTTTTTCTTCTTTATGACTTCTTTAGTTGCCTTTTGATGATTTTTAAAGGCCTCCAATCTTCTGACTTCCCACTAATTTTTGCAGTAATATATATTCTCTCTTTTGTTTTTATGTTGGCTTTGACTTGTCTTGTTAGCCACTGTTGTGTCATCTTTCTTTTAGAATACTTATTCCTCTTTGGGATATATATAATATATATGTGTGTGTGTGTGTGTGTGTGTGTGTGTGTGTGTGTGTGTGTGTGTGTGTGTGTGTGTGTGTGTATCCTGTGCCTTCCGAATTGCTACCAGAAATTCCAGCCTTTGTCGCTTGCTGTCATCCCTGCCAGTGTTCTTTTCCAATCAATTCTGGCCAGCTCCTCTCTCATGCCTCTGTAATTCTCTTTACTCCAATTTAATACTGATACGTTTGATATTAGCTCCTGCTTCTCAAATTTCAGGGTGAATAATCTGAGTACTTGCCTCTAAGGATTCTTTTACCTTAAACTCTCTTAATCAATTCCAGTTCACTGCACAACACTCAATGCAGAATAGCTGATCCTCTAGTGGGCTCAACCATGGCTCTAAAAATCCATCTCATAGGCACTCCAGAAATTACCCCTCCTGGAATCCAGTACTAACCTGATTTTACCAATCTACCTGCATATTGGAATCCCCATGACTATTGTAACATTGCCTTTTTGACATGCATTTCTATCTCCTGTTGTAATTTTTAGGCCATTACTGTCTGGAGGTTTCGATACAACTCCCATCAGGGTCTTTTTTCCCTTGCAATTCCTTAGTTCTATCCACAATGATTCAACACCTTCTGACCCTATGTCACCTCTTTCTCATGAATTGATTTCATTTTTACAAACAAAGTAATAGTGCCCCCTCTGCCTTCCTGCCTACCCTTTGAAACAATATCTATCTTTGGACATTAATTTCACAGCTATAATCTTTCAGCCATGATCCATTGATGCCTACAACGTCATACCTGCCAATCTGCAACTGTGTTGCAAGTTCATCTTTCTTATTCTGTATACTGTGTGCATTCAGATATAACACCTTCTGTTATGTATTCACCCTCTTTGATTTTGTCTGGCTTTTATGTTGCAACTCATTCTGTTGACTGCAATTTTTCCCTATCAACAGCGTCTCCTCATTACATATTTGTTACATGTTTGTAAACCAGCTACCTCATTTTCCTCACTATTATCCAACAATTCTTATTGCATTTAAGTATATACAGCTCAGGACACTAGTCTCACCATTCTGAACCTTTTGATTCCTAACTTTGAGGTTTTACCAATATCTCCTTAGCCATGTGTTCAACTATATAATCTTCCTACTTTTGGCCTCTCTGGCATGTGGCACAGGTAGCAATCCTGAAATCACATCCCTGGAGGTCCTGCCCTAAACTTAGCACCTAACTCCCTGATCGCACTTTGCATGACCTCGTCACTCTTCCTTATGTCATTGATACCTACATGGACCATGATGTTTGGCTGTTCACCCTCCCGCTTAAAAATTCTGAGGACCTGATCCAAGATGTGCCAGAACCTGGTACCCACAAGGCAAAAGACCATCTGGGAATCTCACTCTTACCCACAGAATCTCCCTTCTGATCCCCTACCTAATGAATCCCCTGTCACCACAGCGTGTCTCTTTTCCCCATTTGCTTCTGAGCCACAAAGGCAGGCTCAGTGCTAGAGACACGACCACTGTGACTTCTCTTTGTTTGGTCATCCCCCCCACCGACAGTATTCAAAGTGATATATCTATCATTGTGGGGAATAGCCACTGGAGTACTTTCCACTTGTTCCTTAACCCTTTTCCCCTTCCTGACTGTCACCCAGTTTCCTGTGTCCTGCACCTTTGGTGTAACTACCTCTCTTTATGTCCTATCTATCACCCCTTCAGCATCCCAAATGATCCGGAGTTCATCCACTTCCAGCTCCAACTCCATAATGCAGTTTGTTAGAAGCTGCAGCTAGATGCACTTCTCAGTGTTGTAGTAATCAGAGACACTGGAGGTCTCCCTACCATCTTACATTCTGCAAGAGGAGCATTTCACTATCCTGCCTGTCATTCCTACTGTCCCCAGCTGTGCAGATATAAAGAGAACAAAAAAAAACTTGAACTTTTCTTTCTTTCTCTCTCTCTGTGAAGCATCTCGTCGCTGAAACTTTGAAGAGCTAAAGCCTTAAGATCACTACTCTGACTATGTCCACTCAGATTATGGCCACTGCACTTACCTCTGCCTTCCATTAACTTGCTCTTACTAATTAATCTCAAATACTGATGGGCCACTGGTCAAAGTTCCATTATGCTGCCATGAAACACTCCTGCCTTTTATCCTCTGCCAGTGAACCAGATTGAAGTCCTCACATCTCCAAACTTCTGAAAATAGGTGGAGGGGCAAGTAATTTTGAGGAAGTAGAGAGGCAACAGAAGGACTTAGGAGAATGGGCAAAGACATTGTAGATGGAATACAATGTTGGGAAGTGTGGTCATGCACTTTGGTAGAAGAAATGAAAGGGTTGATTATTTTCTAAAAGGAGAGAAAAAACAGAAAACACAGGTGCAAAGGGACTTGGGAGTCCTTGTGAAGGATTCCATAAAGGTTCATTTACAGGTTGAGGCAGTGGTGAGGAAGCAAAATGTGATGTTAACATTTATCTCAAGAGGACTAGAATATAAAAGCAAGGATGTAATGTTGAGGTTTTATGAAGCGCTGGTGAGGCCTCGTTGTGAGCTGTTTTGAGCCACATCTCTAAAAATTATTGTGCTGACATTGGAGAGGCTTCAAAGGAGGTTCAGAACAATGATTCTGGGATTGAAAGGCTTATCATATGAAGAGCATTTGATGGTTCTGAGCCTGTACTCACTGGAATTCAGAATAATGAAGGGTGACCTAATTGAAACCTATCGAATTTTGATAGAGTGGATGTGGGCGGG
Source organism: Hypanus sabinus (assembly GCF_030144855.1). Lineage (NCBI taxonomy): Eukaryota > Metazoa > Chordata > Chondrichthyes > Myliobatiformes > Dasyatidae > Hypanus > Hypanus sabinus. The sequence continues at coordinate 172,793,235 of NC_082708.1, read as the reverse complement.
ATGCTTCCTGTGGTGGTGGAGTCTACAACCAGAATACACAATCTCAGAATAGAGGGGTGTCCTTTTGGAATGGAGGAGAGGAGGAATTTCTTCAGCCGCAAGGAGTGAATCTGTGGAATTCATTGGCACAAGCGACTGTGGAGGTCAAGCCACGGGCAATGTAATTTGTAATGACTCGCGTGCACAAATATCTTGCAACTTTTCACCTAGTGACAACAAGAAGGGCACACTGAATCATTTCCTCCATAAAGACGGTCTAAATAAGCCAGTTATAAAATCTGCAGACTCCGTCTGAATCAGAAACCGGAAGACAAAAGGTGATTGTGCTTGTTTGTGAAATATACTTACCATGCCAGTGAGGTAGAGGATCTCCCCGCCATCCCACATTCTGCTGGAGGTGCATTTTACTATCATGCCTGGGACAGGATCAGGAGACGTGACAGAAAAAAGTTTGCTCAGAAGTTCAAAGTAAATTCATTATAGATGTGTGCGTGTATTTTTAAATAAATTATAATAGAAATAGAAGAAAGAAATATAAAAATGAAAATACAAATGAAAAGCTATAGACAAAATAAATAGTGATGAACAGCCAATGTGAACCAAATCTGAGGAGAATATGGGAAAAAACCTCTAGAAGGTTGCTTCCCAGCTGCTGCCTCCTGCTTCTATCTTCCGTTATCTGCAGAGATTCCTCTTTCCTTGTTCCTCCAGACACCTGGCATTTTATGTAAATGGATTCAAGTCTTGGAAATGGAAATATGCAGATTAGAATTAATCACCTGTCACTCCAGTGTTGGTAACAGGGATTTCCAAAGCCCTTGTCACACAACATTTGGGATGACAAGAACAGAAATTGAGTAAGAACAGTCTCACTGCCAAATCATACATGGTCCTGATTGAAAATGTGTCATCATCCTTCAATGCCTGGAGTCACAGTCTTGCAACAACCTACTGTAACTAACAGCTTTATGGTTGCATCTTCACGTCTCAGGTTTCAAAGTTTCAACTGGAGTGTTCGTAATAACCTTCCTAAAGAAAATGTTGATAACTGATATCTTCTTTTAATAAAAGTGATCCAGATTCAGAATAGTTTATTATCATAAACACTATATTGCAATGAAGGTCCTTGCTTTGAAGAAACTCAGAGAGTAAACAGTATATATGGAAATAATCAAGTTGATAGTAGATACAGCGGGAAGTCTAACCCAACAGAAAGGTGCAAAAGATTGTAGTGCAAACAGAAGTAGTGAAAAAGAAATTATGAAATGAGATTTCTGGAATAACCAATTAAGAGTCCAAGAATATGGCAGCCTTGTAGGAAAGGAGATATGAGAAAGATCATTGGATCAAAAATCTGCTGTCAGATGAGAAGAAGCTGTTGCTAACTATGGATGTCCTGGCTTTCGAGCAGGCGATACTATTTGCCTTCCTGAAGTAATGCACCAAGAAGGCAGACTGGATGGAAGGAAGTGACAAGCTAGTGATGGACTAGGCAGTGTTTATCGCTCTCTGCAAACTCCGTCAGTTCAGAGCAGAGCAGATACCACACCATGCTGAGATGTGGCCTGTCAGGATACTTTCTATAGTGTGTCTGCTGACACGCCAAATCTTCTCAGATGTCTGAGAAAGTAAATATGTTAATGCACTATCTTGATCACTGCATCAGTGTGACCAGGTCAAGCTATTCTTGCTCTGAATGCCAAAGAACCTGAAGCTGTCAACAGGCATTACAGCAGCCCCACTGACGAGGACAGGCTTATCATCACCCACATCCCCCATGTCCCCCCCCACACACACCATCTACATCCAGGACATATCCTCTTCTCATAGCTCCCACTCTCATTCTCAGGGAGGAGGTACAGGAGCCCCTAAAGATGCTCACTCAGTGTAATCGGAACGGTTTCTTCCCCTCCAACATCAGATTTCTGAACCTTCCATGAGTCCATGAATGCTATCCCACAAGTTTTCTCTTTTCACTACTGATTCAGTTATTGTATATTTCTTATTGAAAGCTATATTACTATATTTAATATAGTAAGACTGTATTTCAGCTGCAAAGCAACAGATTTCATGACGTGTGCACCAATAATAAACCTGATTTTGATTCTGATTCTGCTCAGCATCTTTAGGTCAACACTTAATCCCTTCAACCTTTTCAGTCTCTTTCAGATACAACATGCCATTTCTGTTGTCGATGTAACAGTGATATCATCTGCAAACTTAAGGATTGAGCTGGTGCAGTATCTGGCCACACAGTGGGTAGAACAGGGCATGCAGCTATGGGAGCAGCAGTTAAGAGCAGGAGTTACTTACAATGGCAGATCCAAGGCAGAAGTGCCAGAGTTTAGAGATAAGCTTATTTGCTGTTATGGTGTTGGGAGCTGAGCTGTAGTCAATAATTAGTTCAACAAATACATTTGATATCAGAGAAATGTACACAATGTACATCCTGAAATTCTTTTTCTTCACAGACATCCATGAAAACAGAAGAGTATACCAAAGAATGAGTGACAATTAAAATGTTAGAGCCCCAGAGCCCCCTCCCATGCACAAGCAGCAGTAAAGCGACGACTCCTCCCCACTTCCACAATAAAGCAACAGTACCCTCCATCCACCAAGCATGCAATACCAAAGCTATGATCTGTGTACAACAAAAACGAATTGTTCATTTGACAATTCAACACGCCAAAGACTCTCTCTTTTCCTAATATATGGAAGAAGAGGTGTCCCCTTTCACACTGAGAGGGGAGACATAACAAAATAGCTTACTGATTTAAGATGTTAAAAGTCTGTCACACTGCTTTTTTTCCCCTGAGTTCTGTGACCTAAGAATCAGCAACAATCTCTCACCCACCCAGGAGAGAGAGAGGGGGAGAGCTCAACTTGCTGAGTACCCAGCCTCTGACAGCTGATCTGCTGTTCCCGATGTTCTGTCCTCTCCCATGATGCCTCAGTCGGTGGCACTGGCTTAGAATCAGCCCGACAACAGGGCTGCAAAACCTCAGAACCCCATGGGTGTGCTTGTCTTCTGGGCTGTGTCCTTGGGATTTCAAAAGGTGGCTGTCCATGAGCCCCCAGGAGCGGGTCCCACCTCTGTAATGAACCCAAGTTTGTGTGTAACTCCAGGTCAGGGTCTTCAACAGATCCCCATCCATAGTATCCCACTAGGTCTTCTTGTTGAGGTGATCCAGAGCTGATTGTAGTAGAAGGGAGATGGTGTCCTCTGTAGAGCATTTTATTCTTTTGGAAACTGTAAGGGGTCTAGTTTGTGAGGAAAGCTGTTGATGGCATGGTCTATTACCAGAATCTCAAAGAACTTCTTTATGATCAACATTAGAAACACTGGCTGGTAGTCATTGAGACAGAACACTTTAACACCATAAGGCCAAGTTCAAAGTACATTTATTATCAAAGTATGTATAATTTACACGTCCTTAAGATTTGTCTTCTTACAGGCAGCCACAAAACAAAGAAACCCAATAGAATCCATTAAAACAAAGGAAGACCATCGAGCACCCAATATGCAGAGAAAATAAAACTGCAAATCGTGCAAACTATAAAAATAAGTAAACAGCATTCAAAAGATCATGCCAGCCAGGCATCACTGCATCCGGTTTAGAAGCCTGCTAGTTGTAGGCCACAGCCTCAGATAAGCACAGGGACAAGTAAACCTTATGGGGCAGCGAGCTGAACTGGCCTACCCTTTGCTTCCAGACCCGACACCTGACTTTTTCAATCTGGCCTGGTGTTAAAATCGTCCACACTTTGGGTCATTTCTGGCTTTTGGACCTGGGCACAGCCACTTCCATATGCTCTCTGGCTTGAGCCCCACAACCTTGATTTGGCCAGTACCTGACCTTGCCAATTCAGATTGGTGCTTAAATCAATCAAACCTTGGATCTGTCCTCACTCTCCGGTCCGGGCTCGGCTTCGACTCTGCTTTGTCTGGTTTCTGCCACATCAAATCGCCTCCAAGTCTTCACCAGCAATGGTCATACATTGGCTCATACCCCGTTTTCGGCCTGGATCTGGCTGCTTTGTTTCAGCCTGTACAGGCTGTGCTGCAACTGTCCTGCATCTTCAAGACTTCAATTCAAACTGCAAAATGACAGGTCAGGGAATTTACAGGTCTGCAGTGATTGTTTACTAGAAAAAGTGTGATTAGTAAAGTGTTTCGATCACAAACAAGAGAAAATCTGCAGCCATTGTTGCTCTTCCATTGTCCCTGCCAATGTGCTTTCCCAATCAATTCTGGCCATCTTACCTCTCGAGGCTCCGTAATACTCTTTATTCCAATTTAATACTGATACATCTGACTTTAGCTTCTCCTTCTCAAATTTCAGGGTGAATTTGATCATATTATGATCACTTTCCTCCAAGTGTTCTTTTGCCTTCAGCTCTCTAATGAATGGGTTCATTGTACCGGACCCATTCCAGAATAGCTCAACCCTTAGTGGACTTACCCATGAGCTGCTCTAAAAAGCCATCTCATAGGAATTCTAGAATTTCTCCTTCTTTGAATTCAGCACCAACCTGATTTTCCCAATCTACCTGCACTTAGAAATCCCTTATGCCGATTGTAATATTGCCCTTTTGGCATGCATTTTCTATCGCCCCTTGTAATTTGTAGACCATATCCTTCCTACTGTTTGAGGGTCTGTGTACAACTCCCATCAGGGACCTTTTACCCTTGCATTTTCTTAGCTCTCTCCCCAACGATTCAACATCCTCTGACCTATGTCACCTCCTTCTAATGACTTGATTTAATTTTTTACCAACAGAGCAACACCACCTCCCTCTGCCTTCATGCCTGTCCTTTCAATATAATGTGTATCCTTGGAAATTAGTCTCCTAGCTATAATCTTTTTTTCTGCCATAATTCAGTGATGCTTTCAACATCATACATGTCAATTTGTAATGGTCCTACAAGATCATCTGCCTGATTCAGTATACAGCACGCATTCAAATATAATACTTTCAGTGCTGTGTTTGCCTTTTTTTTGATTTTGTCTGCCTTTTACACTGCAACCCATCCAGTTGACTAATTTTGTCCTATAACTAACCTCTCCTTGATAGGAGTCTCACTACGTATTGCCTCTGTTTGTAAACCAACTACCTAATCTTCATTTTCCTTGGTTGTAGTGGGTGAACATGACATCTTCAATGCCTTGTCCTGCCCTTCGTCTTCCATGGAATGTTGTAGTACCACCCTCCTAGACAACTACAGGAGGCAGAAAGTTATGATTGTAGGGGATTTTAATTTTCCAATTATTGATTGGGACTCCCATACTGTTAAAGGTCTAGATGGGTTAGAGTTTGTGAAATGTGTTCAGGAAAGTTTTCTAAATCAATATATATATGTACCAACTAGGGAGGATACAATATTAGATCTCCTATTAGGAAATGAGTTAGGGCAGGCGACGGAAGTGTGTGTAGGGGAACACTTTGGTTCTAGTGATCATAACGCCATTAGTTTCAACTTGATCATGGATAAAGATAGATCTGGTCCTCAGGTAGAAGTTCTAAACTGGAAAAAGGCCAAATTTGAAGAAATGAGAAAGGATCCAAAAAGCGTAGATTGGGACAGGTTGTTCTCTGGCAAGGATGTGATTGGTAAGTGGGAGGCCTTCAAAGGAGAAATTTTGAGAGTGCAGAGTCTGTATGTTCCTGTCAGGGTTAAAGGCAAAATGAATAAGAATAAGGAACCTTGGTTCTCGAGGGATATTGGAACTCTGATAAAGAAGAAGAGAGAGATGTATAACATGTATAGGCAACAGGGAGGAAATAAGATGCTTGAGGAGTATAAAAAGAGTAAGAAAACACTTAAGAAAGAAATCAGGAGGGCTAAAAGAAGACATGAGGTTGTTTTGGCAGTCAGGGTGAAGGATAATCCTAAGAGCTTCTACAGGTATGTTAAGAGCAAATGGATAGTAAGGGATAAAATTGGTCCTCTTGAAGATCAGAGTGGTCGGCTACGTATGGAACCAAAAGAAATGGGAGAGATATTAAATGGGTTTTTTGCATCTGTATTTACTAAGGAAACTGGAATGGAGTCTATGGAAACAAGGCAAACAAATAGGGAGGTCGTGGAACTTATACAGATTGAAGAGGAGGAGGTGCTTGCTATCTTGAGGAAAATCAGAGTAGATAAATCCCTAGGACCTGTCAGGGTATTCCCTTGGACCTTGAAGGAGACTAATGTTGAAATTGCAGGGGCCCTGGCAGAAATATTTAAAATGTCGATATCCACGAGTCAGGTGCCAGAGGATTGGAGGATAGCTCATGTAGTTCCATTGTTTAAAAAAGGCTCAAAAAGTAAGCCAGGAAATTATGGGCCAGTAAGCTTGACGTCGGTAGTAGGTAAATTATTGGAAGGAATACTAAGAGATAGGATCTACAAGTATTTGGATAGACAGGGAATTATTAGAAACAGTCAGCATGGCTTTGTGTGTGGTAGGTCATGTTTAACCAATTTTTTAGAGTTTTTCAAGGAAGTTACCAGGAAAGTGGATGAAAAGAAGGCAGTGGATGTTGTATACATGGACTTCAAAAAGGCCTTTGACAAGGTCCCGCATGGGAGGTTCGTTAGGAAGATTCAGTGGCTAGGTATACATGGAGCGGTAGTAAATTGGATTAGACATTGACTCAGTGGAAGAAACCAGAGAGTGGTAGTGGAGGATTGCTACTCTTGAGTGGATGCCTGTGACTAGTGGTGTGCCACAGAGATCAGTGATGGGTCCATTGTTATTTGTCATCTATATCAATGATCTTGATGATAATGTGGCAAATTGGATCAGTAAATTTGCTGATGATACAAAGATTGGAGGTGTAGTGGACAGTGAGGAAGGTTTTCAAAGCTTGCAAAGGGATTTGGACCAGTTGGAGGAATGGGCTGAAAAATGTCAGATGGAGTTTAATGCGGACAAGTGTGAGGTATTGCACTTTGGAAGGTCAAACCAAGGTAGAACATACAAGGTAAATGATAGGACACTGAGGAGTGCAGTAGAACAAAGGGATCTGGAAGTACAGATACATAATTCCCTAAAAGTGGTGTCACAAGTAGATAGGGTTGTAAAGAGAGCTTTTGGTACATTGGCCTTTATAAATCAAAGTATTGAGTATGAGATTTGGAATGTAATGGTGAGGTTGTATAAGACATTGGTGACCGAATTTGGAGTATTGTGTGCAGTTTTGGTCACCTAATTACAGGAAAGATATTAATAAGGTTGAAAGAGTGCAGAGAAGGTTTACAAGGATGTTGCCGGGACTTGAGAAACTGAGTTACAGAGAAAGGTTGAATAGGTTAGGACTTTATTCCCTGGAGCGTAGAAGAATGACGGGTGATTTGATAGAGGTATATAAAATTATGATGAGTATAGATAGAATGAATACAAGCTGGCTTTTTCCACTGAGGCCAGGGGAGAAAAAAACCAGAGGTCATGGGTTGAAGGTGAAGGGGGAAAAGTTTAAGGGGAACATTGGTGGGGGGGGGGCTTCTTCATGCAGAGAATGGTGAGTGTGGAATGAGCTGCCAGATGAAGTGATGAATGCGGGCTCACTTTTGACATTTAAGAAAAACTTGGACAGGTACATGGAAGAGAGGGGTTTGGAGGGATATGGCCCAGGTGCAGGTCAGTGGTACTAGGCAGAAAAATTGTTTGGCATAGCCAAGAAAGGCCAAAAGGCCTGTTTCTGTGCTGTAATGTTCTATGGTTCTATGGTTCAGCATTATCACTCCAGTTCCCATCCCCTTCCAAATTAGTTTAAACCCACCCAAACAACTCTAGCCAACCGACTCACAAGGCATCCTTTACCTGCTTAAAATCAGCATAAAATACATTGAGTTCATCTGGTGGAGATGCACTTTTGTGAGCGATCACCTTCTAAACTTCCAGCGTATGGTGAGTTCATGCCAGCTGAGTGTGCTTTAATGCCCTGCTTGTTCCAGTATCTGTCTTCTTTTTGTTCCCTGTGTTGCCTGTGTTTGTCATCCAAAGTTCAAAGCTTCAGATCCACAAGCTTCCACACCTTCCACCAGTGAAACCCACTCAACAAGAATTAGTAACTTCAAAAAAAGTTGAAAAATACCATTAGGGATCTATTTGCATTTGAAACCTGTTTTCGTCTATATCGGGTGTCTTTATATGATGCTTTTTCCACATTTTTCACTATCGTGGTGGTTCTCCATCATATCCAAGGGTGACAGGACACCTGTGTGGGAATGTTTTTAAAGTGGAAAAGCTATTGACTGGGACATTTCCACTCTCTCAACCTCAGAATTCTGGGGCTAGTGGCAGGAATAAGTGTCGCAAACTTGATTTTCCTTGGTTGTAGTGGGTGAACGTGACATCTTCAGTTCCTTGTCCTGCCCTTCGTTCTCCATGGAATGTTGTAGTACCACCCTCCTAGCCATTAGATCTCACCCAGCGTGCCAGAGCTGATTTTGCTTGCTAAGACAGGGCTGTCCCTCTGTCATTGGGTTATGAGGTTGCCAGCTACTTTCACCTGGTTGAGCCCACCTGCCAAAGTAGTATTCTGGAGTGTGGCCACTGTCGCATGAGCTACTTGGAGCCACAAGTGAGAACTGAGCGTCTGGTGAGGACCAAAGATGAGTGAGCTGCCCTGAAATGGACATGGCAAGCCCCTTCACCAAGATGCTCTCCCTCCTTGTTCACCCCATACATTTGTAGTTTAACAGTTTAACAGCAAGTCTTGGTTCCACATTGATAAACCAAAACAAACTGAACAAGGTTAAATAAAAGGGTGTCAAAGTGGAATGAAGTAGAATACTTGAATGTGCGTTGGTCCTCTGAGAGAATGAGTTTATCTTGGCCTTTTGCAATGTCAGGTGTACAGTATAGCGGACCTTCCTCTAATTGTGTGAATAATTATTAAAGTGTAATATGCACACAGTGGCCACTCTATTAGATACCTCAGTTTACCTGCTTGTTGTACAAACATCTAATCTGTCAATCATGTGGCAACAACTCTTATGGCCATAAAATATATTGACATGATCTACAGGTTCATTTATAGTTCAGACCAAATATCAGAAAGAAGAAGAAATGTGATCTAAGTGAGTTTGATTATTGGTGCCAGTTGGGGTGGGTTGAATATCTCTAAAACTGCTGATCTCCTGGGATTTTCATGCACAACATTCTCTGGACTTTACAGGGAAAGGTGTAAAAAAACAAAGCATATCCATTGAGCAGTAGTTTCATCGGCAAAATTGGCCCATTAATGAGAGAGGTCAGAAAAAAATGGGCAGACTGGTTAAAGCTGACAGGAAGATGACAATAACTCTTGTAACCTCATGATACAACAATGGTGCATAGAAAAACATATCAAAATGCACAAAATGTCAAACCTTGAAGTGAATGAACTTCAGCAGCTAAAGATCTCACACATATACTCAGTGAGCAGCTGAAGAAAAGAGAAGGGGTAAGAATGGAGCCAGAATGGGGAATGGAAAAGGCAGAAGAGTGAGGTTAGAGAAATCAAAGTTTGAAGTTCAAAGCAAATTTACTATCAAAGAACATACAACCCTGAGACTTGTTTTCTCTGGGCATATTACCACTCTGCCAGATTTGCCATCGTCTTTATATATGCTGATTCGTCACCACCTTTGATTTGGCCAACAGTGGTGTCATCAGCAAACTTAAATATGGCACTGAAGCTGTGCTTAGCCTCACATGTATCAAGTGAGTAGAGCAGGGGGCTGAACACACAGCCTCATTCATGCCGTCAGATTGGAAGCTGCCCAGACAGAGTATGAGGTATTGCTTCTCATATGAGTTGATGCCCAGTTTAGCTTGCTGAGGAGTCAACTGTACCAGGTGCATGTGGAACCCAAATAAAGAAATGAGTGAACTGCCCATGAATTGTCAGTTCTGATAGATGGATCTACAAATCAAAAACGTCAAACTGGAACTAAATTAGAGATGAAAATAATCTGAGTGTATTTTATGGACAGCTCTGACTTCAAGCAACTTGGTGCTTAATAAATCAGTTACTTATTTACACAGCAGGGGGAGCTTGGACTCCATTAGGCTCCTGTGAAGTATATTATGTTTACTTTTGCTTATTGAAGATTTTTTTTGTTTTCTGATATGCAGTCAGTAGAAAGCCATTAACATTTAACTGAGTTTAGGAACACTATTTCTGTTGCCAAGGTGCAGCATCATTGTGACTTGCTGATTTATTTCTGTAATCCGGTCGCTGGAATTTATAGTGCTGGCCATAGAGTCACAGAGCACTGCAACACATAAACAGGACCTTCATCCCATCTAGTCCATGCTGAACTATGAATCTGCTTAGTCCCTTCGATCTGCACCCGGACCATTGCCCTCCGTACCCCTCCCATCCATCTACCTATTCAATTTACTCCTAAATGTTGAAATCTAACCCAAATCCATGAATTCTGTTGGCAGCTCATTCCACATTCTCACCACTCCCCAAGTGAAGAAGTTCCCTCTCATGTTCCCCTTAAACAATTACTCTTTCACCCTTAACCCATAACCTCTAGTTCTAGTCTCACCCATCTTTAGTGGAAAGTGCCTGTTTGCATTTACCCTATCTATACTGTACCTCTTTTCATTTTGTGTATTTCTATCAAACCTCCCCTCATTTTCAAATACTCCAGGGAATAAAGTATTAATTTATTTAGCCATTTCCTATAATTTAGGTCCTCAATTCCTGGAAATATCTTTGTAAATTTTCTCTGCACCTTTTCAATTTCATTGATATCTTTCCTGTAGGAAGGTGGCAGAACTGTGCACAATACTCCAAATTAGGCCTCACCAATGTCTTCTGGTAAATTTCTGGAGAATTTATAAGGAAAATAGAACCTTCTATAATAACACAATCAATTGTGAAGTGCTTATGATAAAAGGGTAGTTTGAAGATGAAGATTAATTTATTCTTTGGGCACAAGAGATTCTGCTGATGCTGGAAATCTTGAGCAACACCTCATATTCTGTCACGGTGTATTCCAACCTGATACCATCAACAATGACATTGCTAACTTCTGGTAACCTCTCCTCTCTGCTTTCTTTATTCCATGCCCACCCCAACAGTTTGTTTTCCCTCATTTCTGTGGTCCCCTTAGCCCTTCTCTTCCCTTCACCACCTTCTGAACTTACTCATCACATCCTTCTGATTCCCCACCTCCTTCCGGCTATTCCATGGTCTACTGCCCTCTCATATTGGAATCCATCTTCTCCAGCCCTTTGCCTTCCATCTCCCAGCATCCCACATCAATCCTTTCATCCCTCCCCCCCACCCACCTCTCTTCCTCAGCATTTGAACCTACCTATTGCCTGACAGCTTGTGCTCCTCCCTTCCTCCACAGCTTTAACTCTGGCTTCTGTCCCCTTTTGCTCCTGTCGTGATGAAGGATCTCTGTCAGAAATGTCAACTATTTATTTCCCTGCATTGTTGGTGCCTGACTAGAAGACCATAAGATATAGGAGCAGAATTTGGCCCATCGAGCCTGCTCTGCCATTTCATCATGGCTGATCCAATTTTCCTCTTAGCTCCAATCTTCTGGCTTCTTCTTTTATCCCTTCTTGTCCTGACCAATCAAAAATTTCCTCTGCCTTAAATATACATAAAGACTTGGCCTCCACAGCTGCCTGTGGCAAAGAATTCCACAGATTCACCATCCTCTGGCTGAAGAAATTCCTGCTTATCTCCATTCTAAAAGGATGCCCCTGTATTCTAACGTTGTGTCTGCTGGTCTTAGAATCTCCCACCCTAGGAATCGTCCTCTTCACATCCACTCTATGGTGTCTTTTCACCATTCAATAGAGTTCAATGAGGTCACTTGTTATTCTTCCAAATTCTAGTGAATACAGATCCAGAGCCATCAGACTCTCTTCATACGACAGGTCATTTGATCTCGGAATCATTTTTGTGAACCTCCTTTGAACCCTCTTCATTTCAGCTCATCCTTTCTAAGATAAGGGGCTTAAACCTGCTCACAATACTCTAAATGAGGGCTTTATAAAGTTTCGACCTACTGACTTCCTCTAGTGTGTGTTACTCTTTAATAACTATTCTTCAAGCATTTGGAGGGATGAAACTACTGTGTTACAACTCCAGAGACTTAAAAATTATTTAATTCTTAAGTAAGCTATTTTTTTGGAAACTCTTCAGCTCAAATGACTGATGCAGAGGATTGCGTGCTGAAGTCCTGTTTGCACATAAAACATGCTTTCAAAATTTGTCTTGACTTGACTTCAATGGCTCAAACCTACTGTGCCATGCCAATGGGTTTTGGGGCCATCTGGTGAAGAAGCCATTGAAATAAAACTGGAGGAAAGGAATTTTAGCAAAGTTGAGTTTACGTAAGAACTGGAATTCAATTGTAAAAAAGGTGGGAGAACAGAAACCTGACCGGACGCGTACTAATCAATCAGGAGGGATGGACAATGGGGTTTTAAATGCCACCTGACTAGACAAGCCCAGGCATTATCCCTAATGAAAATGGAAGAGTTTGTCATCGAAATGTCGATTATAATCGAAATCTGTACCTGGCTGGAAGCCCGAGAACAATTTATTCATCTCTATGTTTCCTTAATAATAAGAATCTGACAGTGTGTGACTTGACAATACTCAATAAATATGCCTCCATTGGGTGATCAAGTCTCTTCTGTACTCTGTCTTAAACTTATGATGGGAAAGGCTGACTGACTCAATTTCTCTTCACATGACAGGGAACAGTATCCTGACCGGTTGCATCACCACAAAGTATGGAAGTCCCAATGGCCAAGAACAGAAAAGCCAACAGAAATTAATGGATAGAGCTCAGACAACCTAGGCAAAGCCATACTCACCTTTGACCGCATTCACCAGGAGCACTGTCATGAGAAAACGGCATCATTAAGTACTCCTGCCGAAGGGTTTTGGCCCGAAACATTGATTGTACTCCTTTCCATAGATGCTGCCTGGCCTGCTGAGTTCCTCCAGCATTTTGTGTGTGTTGCTCCAATATTAAGGACTTTCACCATCCAGCCATGCACTCCTTTTGCTAGTACCATTGGGCAAGAGGTACAAAAGCTGGTCCAGGAACAATTATTATAACATCAGGCTCCTGAACGAATGTGGATAACCTCAATGCAGAACTGACTTCACAACCTACAGACTCACTTTCAATGACTCCACAATTCATAGTCTCAGTATTATTTATTTATTTATTTATTTATTTAATTTTCTCCTTATATATATATTTGACCAATTTGTCTTCTTTTGTAAATTTGTCAGTATTTGATCAAGTGTAATTTTTCATAAATTCAGTTGTATTTATTTCCCTGCAAGAAAATTAATCTCAAGGCAGTTTGTGATGACATATACATGTTTTAATCATAACTTTACTTGACCTTGCTGGGTGATACCAGAAACAAAGTACTAAATGCACTGAAATTTGAGGGAATTGAAGCATTGGGTACCAGCCAGGAGAACAGTGAAGGAGTTAGCTTAGAATTGACAAAGCCATGAAGTATCAGATGGCTTCAAGATGAAGCCAAGTATCTACAGCAACTGTGAGACTATGGGTTAGAACTTTAGAGAGGGTTTGTTCACAGGGACTTACTTGGTTAGATAGAAGGAGGATGGGTTCTTTGATTGGTGATAGAAACCAGGATATTTATTTTGGTATTTTATTGTTTTTATGGGTATAGTTATCCTTTCAAGATAGGATATTGAATAAGGTGATTTGTTTCTTTATCTCTCTGCAGTATGAAGCTTGAGTGAGATCTTGAAGAGCAGGAGGTGAGTATTCAAAGCTACAGAGATATAAAACACTACAGCACAGAAACAGGCCTTTTTACCCATCTAGTCCATGTTGAATTGTTATTCTGCACAGTCTCAGTTAAAAAAAAAATCATTTATGGAATGTGGGCATTGCCAGCCAAGCCAGCATTTATTGCCCATCCCTAGTTGCCCTTGAGAAGGTGGTGATAAACTGCCTTCTTAAACCGCTGCAATCCCTGAGGTGTAGGTAGTGTTGTTAGGGGGGAATTCCATGATTTTGACCCTGTGACAATGAAAGAATGTTGATCTGTTTCCAAGTCATGATGGTGAGTGATTTGGAGCGGGGTTTTCAAGTGGTGTGTTCCCAGGTATCTGCTGTTCTCGTCCTTCTAGATGGTAGAGGGATTGGATGCTTGTGGAAGGGATACAAATCAAGTGGTCTGCCTTGTACTGGGTGGTGTCAAACTTCTTGAGTGTTGATGGAGCTGCACTCATCCAGGAGAGTGGTGAGTATTCCATTACACTCCTGACCTGAGCCTTGTAGATGGTGGACAGGCTTTGGGAAGTCAGGAGCTGAGTTACACGTCACAGGGATCCTAGCTTTTGACCTGATTTAGTAACCATGGTGTTTATATAGCTAAACCAGTTTAGTTTCCTGTCAATGGTTTCCCCCAGGATGGTGATAGTGGGAGATTTAGTGATGGAGATGCCACTGAATGTCAAGGGACGATGGTTAGAGCCTCTCCTGTTGGCAATGCTCATTGCCTGGCACTTGTGTGGCTCAAAGGTTACCTGCCACTTGCCAGCCCAATCCTGGATATTGTCCAGGTCCTGCTGTATTTGGAAATGAACTGCTTCACTATCTGATGAATCGCGAATGGTGCAGAGCATTCTGCCGTCATCTGCGAATATCCCCATTTCTGACCTTATGAAGGAAGGAAGGTCATTGATGAAGTAGCTGAAGATGGTTGGTCCTAGGACACTGGTTGGTCCATTGATCTGCACCTGGAACATAGTCCTCCATATCTCTCCCAGTCAACCACCTACAGTAGACAAGAATATATCTGGATGAGAATGACAAGGTAAGCCATTGGTAAAATATGCTTCTGCCCGCTACTTGAGCACATTCACAATGAGTGCTGTTGTAGGAAAGAAGCATCCATCATCAAGGTTCCCCACCATCCAGGCCATGCCCTCACGTCCTTTTCTCACTCCTGCCATGAGATGTAGGCACAGGAGCCTCAGGATCCACATCATCAGGTTCAGGAACAGTTACTACCCCTCATCCATCAGGTGTTTGAACCAGAGGGAATAACTTCACTCAAGTTCTCTCACTCTAATTGTTCCCACAACCAATGGATTTATTTTCAAGGAACCTTCATCTCAATTTCTTGAAATTTATTGCTTATTTATTTAATATAATTTCTTTTTGTATTTGCACAGTTTGTTGACTTTTGTACCTTGATTGTTTGTCTTGTGTGCAGTTTTTCATCAATTTGATTATGTTTCCACTTACTGTGAATGCCCACAAGAAAATGAACCTCAGGGTAGTATATGGTGACATATCGGTCCTTTAATAATAAATTTACTTTGAACTTTAAAAAGGTGGATAAGTGTGAGCCTCAGTGAAAAAAGGGCCACAATTCCCCACAATGTGAGAGAGGTATTGGAGGGCAATGATATGCTTGACATGGTAAGACTACACAAATTTCACAATTGCCCGGGTAGGAAATTGCATTATGAGACACTAAGATATTGTTTATAAAATTGATTGGGAGATCTTCAGTGCCTTTTTGTGTTGAGGAATGCAAATGATGCACACAGATCTTACTTTGTGAAGCATGAGGAATAGTTTTACAACGGAGTGAGATCACAAGGAAATGATGAATCATTGAAAGACTCATCCTTTATATGAAACATTAAAACTAAACTGCAGGTTTTAAGACCATAAGACATAGGAGCAGAATTAGGTCATCTAGACCATTGAGTCTGCCCTGCTATTCAATCATAGCTGGTCTTTTTTTTCTATCTCCTCTTCAACCCCAGTTCCTGGCTTTCAGCCCATTACTGATACAATGTCCAATCAATAACCTATCAATCTCTGCCTTAAATACACCCAATGACCTGGCCACCATAGCTGCAAGTAGCAACAAATTCCACAATTTCACCACCCTTTGGCTAAAGAAATTTCTCCACTTCTCTGTTTTGAAAGGACACCCCTCTATCCTGAGGTTATGCCCTCTTGTCCTAAACTTTCCCACCATGGGAAACATCCTTTCCTCATCTACTCTGTCTAGGCCTTTCACAATTCAAAAGGATTTGAAATGAGATCCCCCTCATCCTTCTGAATTCCAGCAAGTATAGGCCCAGAGCCATCAAACATTCCTCATTTGAGCCCTTTCATTCCTGGAAACCCCTCAAATGGCAGCACATCTTTTCTAAGATGAGAGGCCCAAAACTGTTCACAATACTCAAGGTGAGGCCTCACAAGTGCCTTAAGAAGCCTCAGCATCACATCCTTGTTCTTGTGTTCTAGACCTCTTGAAATGAATGCTAACATGGCATTTGCCTTCCTCACCACTGACTCGACCTGCAAGTTAACCTTCAGGGTGTTCTGCACAAGGACTCCCAAGTCCCTCTGCACCTCAGATTCCCGGATTTTCTCCCCATTTAGAAAATAGTACGCACACTTATTTCTACTACCAAAGTGCACGACCATGCATTTTCCAACATTATATTTCATTTGCATAAAAAGAAGTGGTCCCACCACCAGCTCCTGCGGAACACCACTAGTCACTGGCAGCCAAGCAGAAGCAGTATGTATACTGACAGCTTTAATAAGCAGACTGTTACATTCAAATGTGTTTGCTTCAAGATCACTGATGAGCGCAGAACACAACTACACACAGATCAACTGACAGGCACTACAAGAACATTGTCTTTGATAAGACATCTGCCAAACCTGATGCCACTCCAGAGGTCTAGAGGTGCTCTCCTGAAGGAAATAGAGTGCCACCCAAAAGACAGAATCTTTAGTGTAGTGAAGTTAGTTATGGACTGTTATTGTGAAATCATGATTATTTGAGTGTGGTTCGAAAAAAGGAAATTGAATATTTTGTACATATACAGTTTTATGTAACATTATTCTAAAGGGGAAGGAAGTATAATGTAGAATCTATTTCATTTAGAGCAATGACTCCCTTTAGCACTACATGTGGACTGATAACTTACCTGTGTGCATTGATCACTTGTCTTCACATTCATATCAATCTGCTCGCTCTCCTCACTCACTCTCTCGCTCTGTCCCTATACAATGTGAATACATTAGTTAAATCCACCCCTTGCATGTGTGCTTTTATTTAATTGATATGTAGTTGGACAAGCACAACAGATAGTGACCAGTTTGAATCTTGCAGGAATATACAGTGTGCCTTTTCGGTACAAAAAAAAATTCTTTGTGGCACCGTACTCAGCGGGCAGCATGGTAACATCTGTAAAGAGTTTGTACATTCTTCCCATGACCGTGTGGATCAGCAGGAGGAAACCAGAGGTTCCATCGAGGGTCAGAGGTGGAGAGGGTCAGCAACTTAAAATCCTTGGTACTAACATTTTAGAGGATGTGACCTGAGCTTGGCATGTGAGTGCAATTATGATGAAAGCATGTCTCTGCCTCTATGTCCGAGGAGTTTATGAAGATTTGGCATGACATCTAAAATCTTGACAAATTTTTGTAGATGTGTGGAGATTATATTGACTGGCTGCATCACAGCCTAGTATGGAAACAGCAATGATCTGGGACGGAAAATCCAATGGCCGAGTCCATCACGTGTAAAACCCTCACCACCACTGAGCACATCTACACAAATTGTTGTCGCAAGAAAGCAGCATCCATCATCAGGGACCCCCACCATCCACTCTTCTCACTGCTGTCATCAGGAAAAAGGTACAGGAACCTGAGGACTCACACCACCAGGTTCAGGAATAGTTGCTACCCTTCAAGCATCAGGCTCTTGAACAAAAGAGGATAACTTCACTCATCTTCATTTGCCCCTTCACTGAACTGTTCCCACAACTTATGGACTCACTTTAAAGAACTCTTCATCTTATGTTCTCAAAATGTATTGCTTATTGATTATTATTGTTATTATTATTTATTCATTTTGTAATTGCATAGCTTGTTGTCTTTTGCACCCTGTTGATGTGCTTTTTCATTGATTCTGTTATGTCTATTGGATCTACTGAGTATGCCTGTATGAAAAGAAATCTTGTGGTTGTACATGATGAGTTATATAATATGTACTTTGATAATAAATTGACTCTGAACTTTGATTACCTATGTGTGCTCCTGTTTTCTCCTACATTCCAAAATGTACAGTTAGGGTGGTGAGTGGTGGACATGCTATCCTGGTCCCAGAAGCATGGCAATACTTGTGGAATTCACCCAGCACAACCCTTGGACTGCATTGGTGGTTGATGCAAACAATGCATTTCACTGTGTCAAATCAATCAACTGAGGCTAATCCTGTTTCAGTCATGTGTAACCAGCATCAGCTGCTCCAGAAACATTGACATGTGGCCTCTCGATATATCAAACGCTTTTGGGTGTCTGAAGTTGCTATTACAAATAATTCCCCAATTGGCAACAAAAAGTATTAGAGTCGTAGAGTAACACAGCACAGAAATTGGGCTTTTAGCTCAAAGTGTCTGTGGTGCCCAGCAAGCTATTCTCCTGTTCCTCGCATCACAGGAGATTCTGCAGATGCTGGAAAATTTAAGCAATGGATGTAAAATACTGGAAGAACACAGCAAATCAAGCAGCTTCTATATTGGGAAATAAGCAGTCGATGTTTTGGTCCTGATGGAGGGTCTCAGCCCAAGAAGTTAACTAATTAATCCCCTGCATAGACACTGCCAGACTTGCTGAGTTCCTGCAGCATATTTTGCGTATCACTCATATCTCTGTAAGCCCTTCCTATCCAACAACTTATCCAAATGTCTATTAAATGCTATTATGTTCCCTGCCTCAATCACTTCCTCTGACAGCTCGTTCTCTATATGCACCACCCATTATGTGAAGAAGTGTCTGTCACGTCCCTTTTTAAAACTTTTCATCTCTCACCCTAAAGCTGTGCATGCTCTCCAGTTTTTAGTTCCCCTTCATGTGAAAAAGACTATGTATGTTCACCACTTCTATACCCTTCATCTCTCAATAAAGTCCTTGCCAGCACAACCTCTCCCTGTAACTCAGGCCCTCAAGTCCTGGCAGCATCTTGCCAATCTTCTTTGCAACCACACCAGTTTAAAGATTATTTTCCTATAACCAGGTGACTGAAACTCTGTATTCAGGATTCCAATGATCATATACAGTATTGCGCTGGAAGTTATATGTGATATTATTGTATATGACGTGCAGAGAAGCTGCCATTACTAGCTGTTGTGCATCCAAACAGAAGGCTTTCTATGGTACATTAACAAAAATCTATAAGGGTCAGAGGCCCTGCTAAATTTCTCCTTCAATATTTAATGTTTAATTGGTATGAGAGCTTAGCAGAATCAGGTCTAATGTTTACTTACTTAAGTTAATTTACTGATACAGTGTAGAATAGGCCACTCCAGCACTTTAAGCCGTGCTGCCTATCAATCCTAGCCTATTCATGGGACAATTTACAATGACCAATTAACTTATTATTCTTAACGTCTTTGGACAGTGGGAGGAAACCCGGGCACCTGGAGGAAACCCATGGTACAGACTCCTTACAGTTGACATTAGAACTGAACTCCAAACTCAGACGCCCCAAGCTGTAAGTGTCACGCTAACTGCTACGCTACTGAGGCACTGACATATGCTGAGAAATTTGTAGTTTTGTGGCAGCATTACATTGCAATACATAATAATGTAAAAAACACTATCAATTACAATAATAAGTATATATTAAAAAATTAAATATGTAGTGCAAAAAGAGAGGTATAATAGTGCGGTAATATTCATGGGTTCACTGTCCATTTGGAAATCTGATGGTGGAAAGGAAGAAGCTGTCCCTGAAACATTGAATGCATGCCTTCAGGCTCCAGTAACTCCTTGACGGTAGCAATGAGAAAGTGGGGTGTCCTGGGTGATGGGGTCCTTAATGATGGATGCCACCTTTTTGAGGCATCGCCTTTTGAAGATGTCCTTGATGCTGGGGAGGCTAGTGTCCATGATGGAGATGAGCAAGTTTACAACTTCCTGCAGTTCTTTAAAACCTGTGCAATGGCTCCTCCATGGCAGGCAGTGATGTAGCCAGTTAGAATGCTCTCTGTGGTACACCTGCAGAAATTTGTGAGTGTCTTTGGTGGCATACCAGTCTTCTCAGACTCCTAATGAAATATAGTCATTGAAGTGACTTCTTTGTAATTGTATCAATATGTCGGGCCCAGGATAGATCTTCAGTGATGTTCACACTCAGGAAATTGAAACAGCTCACCCTTTCCAGTAATGATCACTGGATGAGAACTGGTGTGTGTTCCCTTGACTTCCCTTTCCTTAAGTCCACAATCAATGCCTTGGTCTTGATGATGTTGAGTGCAAGGTTGTTGCCATGACACCACTCAACCAGTTGATCTATGTCCCTCATGTACACCTACTTGTCACCATCTGAAATTCTGCCAACAATAGTCGTGTCAACAGAAAATTTGAGCTGGGCCTAGCAACTAGTCATGATTGAAGAGAGAGTAGAGAATTGGGTTAAGCACACATCGCCAGTGTTGATTGTTAGTGAAGAGAAGATGTTATTTCAAATCCATGTAGACTATGGTCTCCCAGTGAGGAAAACAGAAACCAGAACAGATATAACATGAACTCCAGAGTTCTCTGAAAACATGTCAAATCCACAAACTGCGCCAAGCAATCATTCCCCAAGACCCAAGACTAATGCAACTTCCTCTGGTAGCAGCTAACAAGAGAGAGAGAGGGAGACCTGAGATAAGCAAATTAATTAAGAATTTAACTAGTAAAATTGGTTATTTCTATAAATCCTCTGCCTATTTTAGCCAACAAAACCACATAACATGACAGTGCCAACAAAAGCTGCTAATGGTGTCTCTGAGCAGATAGCAATGGTTCTCATTTACTAGTCCCTTTGAAACCCAGTCATTAATTTGTAAGTGAGCTAACAAAATGAATCGCAAACAGAGAAACAAGCTATCACACACAACATTCTGGAGGAATTCACCAATGCAGGCAGCATCCATGTAAATGAATAAATAGGCGATGTTTCGGGCAGAGACCCTTCTTCAGGATTGAGGGGGAAGGGGGAAGATGCCAGAATTTAAAGGTGGGAAGAGGGGAAAAAAGCTAGCTGGAAGGTGATAGATGAAGACAGATGAGTGGGAAAAGTCAAGGGTTGGAGAGGAAGGAATCTGATAGAAGAGGAGAGTGGACCGTACGAGGAAAAGGAGGAGGAGGGAAACTTGGGGGAAGTAATAGCTCAGTGTGAAGTGAAAGGTCAGAGTGGGAAATAGAGGGAGGGAGGGGGAAATTTGTTTATCAGAAAGAGAAGTCGATATTCATGCCATCACGTTGGAATATAAGGTGTTGCTCCTCTACCCTGAGAGTGGCCTCTTCGTGGCAGAGGAGGAGGCCATGGATCAACATGTCAAAATGGAAATTGGAATTAAAATGTTTTGCTACTGGGAAGTCACATTTGTGATGGATGGTGCGGAGGTGCTCAACGAAGTGGTCCCCATGTCAGTACCTCCAGTTGAACTTTGTCTTTTTGTGTGTTTCCTCCCTAGCCATCAGTCTGTGGTTTTGTATTGCCATGTGCTCCTGTCCCCGCCCCTGCTCTACTCTGGCCCCTGTATTACTGAGTACTCCACCCTCACCTGTTTCTCATTATTAGCTGTTTGCTGCCACTTCTGTCTCATTGTGCTCCACCTATCATCTGCCTCTCTGTTTATTGCTCGGTGTATTTCAGTCCTGTGTTTACAGCTGTTTGTTGACAGACTGTGCCAGTGAGTTTTCCTAAGACTTTCCAGCATTCGTATGTGTACTCTGTCCATCTGAATATTGACTTTGCCTGTTTCCTGATTCTGGTTTTTGGATTTCTCTGGATGTTTTGATCTCTGCCTGAACATTGACACCGACTTTGTTTGCACCTCGGGATTTGTTACTCAATTAATATCACTGTATGCACGGTACTAGGTCTGTGGTTGGATCCCTGCTCTAGCATCCTGACACCCCAATTTATAACAGGTCGCACCAGTGCAGTGGAGGCCACATCAGGATCACTGGACACAAAAGTGATCACTGGATTCACGAGAGAAATGTTGCTTCACTTGGAAGGACTGTGTAAGGCCCTGAATGGAGGTGACGGAGGAGGTGTATAGGCAGGTGTAGTACTCAGGCTGCTTGCAGGGATAAGTGGCTCGAGGGAAATTAGTGAGGAGGGATGAATAGACAAGGATAATTGTGGAGGGAGTGATCCCTGCAGAACGCAGGGGGTGGGGGGGCTTGTATGTTTAGCGGTAGGATCCCTTTGAAGATGGTGGAAGTTGCGGAGGATAATGTGCTGGATGTGGAGGCTGATAGGGTGGTAGGTAGGGACAAGAGGAAAGAGGCTCCTGGATAGAGTATTAACTGCAAGGACATATTGGAAAATCTTCCATTGGCTGAAGGTGGTGATCTGTTAGATGTATATAAAATTATGGGGAGTTTAGTTACATTAGTCAGAGTTTATTGCCTAGTGTAGAAAAGTCAAGTATTAGGGGACCTTGCTTTAGGTGAAAGGGGGAGGGGGACGTAAAAGTGAATTATGAGCCAACAGTTTTACAGAGAGAGTTGTAGGTGTCAGGAACGTGCTGCTGGGAGAATTGGTGGACACAAATACAATAGCAACGTTTCAGAAGCATTTAGGCAGACACATGAATGGGCAGGGAATGGAGGGATATGGACCATGCACAAACAAAGGGGATTGGTTTTGATTGGCAGCCTGGTCAACACAGATGTCAGGGCACCAATCATGGCCACAAGTAGATGAAAGAGACTTTAATCCTCGTCACACATGGATAAATAGTTTCAGCAACTTCTGAAGAACAATGAATGAAACACCCATTCACCTCTCTTTGCTGTTGTCTATTTGTATTTCATTAATACAGTATTTGAGTCATCTTGTAAATATGATTAAGCATTCTTTGTTGCTTATGTATTTCGTTATGGTTATATTATGTAAAAATATGGGAACTGCATATGTCGTGATGCTACCACGTGCTATGTACGCACCTTGCTTAAAGTAAAAAATGGAGTACACAACTTATCTGTTGTCTCTCTTGTTTTCCTTTGAATTAGTTTAATGTTTTGGAGTTCCAAAAATAACACCTATTGCTTCCCTATTCAGCTTCACAGGGGGAATCTGTGAAGCAGGTTTGTAGAGTAAAGGAGGCACTGAAGAAGCAAGTCATGGAATGCTGATCAATAATAAAAATAATAATAATTCTTTATTGATCCCAAGTGGGAATTCTTTTGTTACAGCAGCAACATTTAAAAACACACTTAGCAGTGAGCTTAACTAATAATAAATACCAAATAATTATATACACAGAAGTACCAATGTGCAATAATAATGTACAAAATAATAAGGCAGAGACTATTGTACTATGATGTGTGTTCTATCCACAGAGATGAACTGTTGTATATGCTTATTGCATTTGGTAGGAAAGATTTTCTGGAGCGATCCTTGTGACAGTGGAGCTGAGTGAGTCTGTTCGAAAGGGTGATCCTCTGCTTATTCGGTAGGTCATGGAGAGGATGTGTCAGATTGTCCATCATGGATAACAGTTTGTTTCATGATCTCCTCCCCACCACTAACTCAAGAGAGTTTGAGTTGTATCCAAGGATGGATCCAGCCTTTCTGATGACTTATTTAGTCTTTTTGCATCACCAGCACCAATGCTGCTCCCCCGACATAAAGCCGCAAAGAAGACTGTACTTGCTACAACAGACTGGCAAAAGATCTCCAGCGTCCTGCTGCACACATTGAAGGGTCTCAGCTTCTTTAGAAAATAGAGTCTGCTCATCCCCTTCTTGTAAACAGCCTTGGTGTTGATTTTCCAGTCAAGTTTGTTTAATGAGGTGAACACCCAAGTATTTGTACACCTCCACCACCGCAACAACTTCTCCCAGAATGCAGACAGGACTCATCACAGCACTTTTCCTCCTAAAACCAATCACTATCTCCCTGGTTTTAGCCACGTCCAGGAGCAGGCGATTCCTCCCACTCTGCACCACAAACTGGTCCACCAGTCCGCTGTACTCTGACTCCTGCCCGTCTCTGATACACCCAAAAATACTCAGGTCTCACCAATGTCATATGAAACCTCAACTTAACATCCCATCTCCTATGCTCAGTGCTTTGATTTATGAAGGCCAAAGTGCCAAAACAAACACACAGACAGACAGATATACTTTATTGATCCTGAGGGAAATTGGGTTTTGTTATAGTCGCACCAACCAAGAATAGTGTAGAAATATAGCAATATAAAACCATAAATAATTAAATAATAATAAGTTAATTATGCCAAGTGGAAATAAGTCCAGGACCAGCCTATTGGCTCAGGGTGTCTGACATTCTGAGGGAGGAGTTGTAAAGTTTGATGGCCACAGGCAGGCATGCAACTTGGAGAGCATTCTCTTTTCAGACACCACCTTCAGAGAGTCAAAAGCTTTCTTTATGACCCTATCAACTTGTGACACCATTTTCAATGAACAATGGACCTGTACTCCTTTGTTCTACCAGATCCCTTTTTCTACCACACTCTTTCAGTGCCCTACTATTCACAGTGTAAGACCTACCCTGGCTGGTCCTATCAAAGTGCAACACTTCACACATGTCTGCATTAAATTCCACCTGCCATTTTTCAGCCCATGTTTCTATTTGGTCCATATCCTGCTGCAAGCTATGATGGTCTTCCTTGCTGTCCACTACATCCCCAGTCTTGGTGTCTTTTGCAAATTTGCTGATCCAGTTAACCACATTCTCTCTAGCTTCCCCCATGAAGCTAATGTCTAATCCAATGTCTAAGACCTTATCCTGCATACTGAGCAACTGAATTTTCTTGACCAATCCCATGTGGGAACTTGTCAAATACCTTGCTAAAGTCCATGTGAACAATAGCCATTGCCTTCCCTTCATCAACTTTCCTGGTAACTTCCTTGAAAAACTCTATAAGATCGGTTAGACATGACCTACCAGGCAAAAAGCCATGCTGAGTCTCTTTAGTCTGTCTATGTTTATCCAAATATTCATATATCCAGTCCTTAGAATACTTTCCAATATGGTTCACACAAATGATGTCAGGCTCACCGGCCTAAACATTGCTGGTTTATTTTTAGATCCTTTCTTAAATAGCAGGACAACATTGGCTATCCTGCAATCCTTCAGCAACTCACCTGTCGCTAAGAATGACTTAACTAACTCTGCAAGGGCCCTAGCAATATCTGCGCTTGCCTCCCACAAATTCCAAGGGAACACCATGTCAGGCCCTGAGGATTTATCCACCCTAATTTGCCTCAAGACAGCAAACACCTCCTCTTCTGTAACCTGTACAGAGTCCATGATGTTGATGCTGTTTTGCTTCATTTCTATGGACCCTATGTCCTCCTCCTGAGTAAATACAGATGCAAAAAATGCATTTAAGAACTCCTGTATCTCTTTTGGCTCCACACATGGATTACCATTCTTATCTTCCAGAGGAGCAATTTTGTCCCTTGTAATCCTTTTGCTCTTAATATCTGTAGAATCCCTTAGGGTTCTCCTTCACCTTGTCTGCTAAGGAAACCTCATGACCTTCTTTTAGCCCTCCTGATTTCTTTAAGTGTTCTCTTGCAATTGTTAAACTCCATAAGCACCTCATTTATTCCTACCTGCAAATACTTGCAAATCACCTCCTTTTGTTCTTAGCCAGGCTGAATATGTAAAATCCTTTTTTTTGAATAAATGTAAGTGGTGTAATAAATGAAATTCTTCTTCTGAGCAATGATTAAAGGTTTAAGGCTATGACTCATTTAAAGATTATGTATGTGACTGGATTGCTTTCAGACTTCAGCAATTTGTGTAGAGAGTTTTATAAGCTATCAGTGAGGGGACATTGTTGGAGCTCATGCACTTTACTTGAACCTTGAGTGAGTCATGCACACTTTTGTTAAAAATTAAGAAACCATCGAGTAGACACATTTTACAGTTAACATTACCATTAAGGAATATCAAAAGTGCTAAATATGTCTGGTAATGTAGTTGGCACTAATTTAATGTAGGACACATGTTTTAAAATCAATGAAAAGAAGTAACTTTAGCTTATTTGTTAGCTTGATGTCGACTATAGAAAATTATTTAGGGATCAACTTTATTTGCCTTATACATTTGTGTGTGTTTGGAATTACTATAATGCGACATGCAAAATGCAAAGACACATTCAACAATTATAAAGAATAAAGAATTATAAGGACCATTCTTCCTAATGCCAAGATTTATGATAGCTTTTCCTCATGCCTCTTTACCCTGTAAGGTGAAATATCAGGGCAGTGATGACAATCAAGGTGCAACTGTTCATGTCCAAGATAGCAAAACTGTGGCCACACAATGAGTGCCTCTATCTGCTGGAAACCATATTTCTAAGATTTCATGTTTCTAGTGACAACCTTTTTCAGTTTTTGCTAAAAATAGGTCAGTAGTATGAACCCATATAGTTTAGCTTGCTTAAAATCTGAGTCTCAGCTTGTATGATGATAGCAAAAAATCAATGGCACTTGATGGTTTCAGGTGTAATCACTTACATCTGAGGTTGACTGAAGGCATCTATATCTTGAGGCAGTTTGAAGATTGCTGGAAGCTTCACTGCTTCCCTGTTTAGGATTGGAAGTAAATATAACTGATTGTTTACTGACAATATTGCACCTGCCAGTGAGTTGGAGAAGAGGTAAGGGATGTGACTTGCTGCAAACAATCTTCTCTACAGCAAACAACTCCATTTACAAGTGTTTAGGAAATGGCTCTATTCTCATTGGAGTTTAGAAGAATTGGAAATGATTTGATAGAATCATTTAAGTTTCTGAAGTAGATTGACAGGGAGGGAAAAGGCTGTGAGTAGAGAGGATCTGACCATCTGCATATTATTTTCCCTCAGGGATGGAGTCTACAACTAATTATGAAGGGTTTGACATTGAACGGGTTACACTTTTGCTCATTTGAGTTCAGAAGAAGGTAATCTTATGAAAATATGTAAGATTATGAGGGGGGATAGTTTGAATACAGAGAGGTTGCTTCTAATAGTGAAAGTAACTAGAAATAGGAGGCTTAGGTTTGAAATAATGGCTTACCCACTTAAAGTGGAGATGAGGAGAAATTTACTTAAGAGCTAGTGAATTACAGTTTTCCATTCCAGAGGGCTGAGTGCTACAGTACCGTAGCAGTTAGTGTAACACTATTACAGCATCAGCAACTTGGGTTCAATTCCTGCTGCTGTCAGTAATGAGCTTCCATGTTCTCGTGGGTTTCATCCACGTGCTCTAGTTTCCTCTCACATATGCAAAGACACACGGGTTAGTTGGTTAGTTAGTCACATGGGTTTAATTGGGTGGTACGGGCCCATTGGTCTGGAAGGGTCTGTTACTGCACTGTGTTTCTAAGAGTCATTGAATATGTTCTTATTGGACTGCAAAGCTGCAAAGAGGTGATGAGGTGCAATTAATATTATAATAATCTTATTGAATGGCAGAAAAGGCTTGAGCCACTGATTGGTTTAGTCCTGCTCTTGTTTCTTATGCTTTTAACTCATTGAAATCTATTGAGTATTGAATAGCGTAGATGGAATGGATGTAGAGAGGGTACTTCCAGCAGTGGGAGAGTCCAGGGCCAGAGGACATGGCCTCAGAATAGAAGGATGTCCCTTTAGAACAGATGAGGAGGAATTTTGTTAGCCAGAGGGTGGTGTATCTGTGGATTTCTTTGCCAACGATGGCAATGGAATGTTTCAGATTCATCAGCACCAGACTAAGAAGAAACAGGTAGAGGTGGCAGGAACTCTCTCATCCACAAAGCAAAATTCTCGATCAGGACAGCAAGAATGCAAGAAATTTCACGTCCTTACAAGATATGTTAAAGGAGGTGACAGGCTACTAGAAATGCTGCTCTCTTATGCTGACCCACTTGTTCAATTTTTCCTCTTCTAAGGCAGTTCTGTGGACTGAAGATGATTTCCTTCCCAGCTGCTCTGTGTGTTTCGAGGTGGCTGAGAATCAAATGCAGGGTTTACAGACTTTACCTCAATACTATACCACTAAATCACTACATTTGTAGACAAGGGAAGCTTGTCTGCTTGCTTACTGCAAGTTTAGAGCAGAGCTTCTGGGCAGAAGTTGACAGAGTGAACAATATATGCACAATTACTTCATACTTCATAGTTATCCACTCTCCAGATGTAGGTCATGTATCATAACATGGGACCATCAGACATAGAATCCAAAAGCTTCAAAGACTGCTTCTATCACAATGTTATAAAACTCTTGAGTGGTTCCCTTATACTATAAAGATTAACTCTGCTGTATAAGTGGTCCTTTCAAGAGTCTTATAACCTTAACATGGCCCATGCATTTTAATTATCTGCTCGCACTACACTTTCCCTGTAGCGATATATTATGAATTCTGAATTTTCATACTTATTGCACTGCCTCAATATATTTATGTTTTAATGATTAAAGTGATTATCTTTATTTGTTTCATGCATCACATCGAATCAGTAATGATTCTGCAAGTGTCATCATGCTTCTGGCACCAACAGTGCATGTCCACAACTCACTCACCCTAACCCTAACCGTATGTCTTTGGAAGGTGAGATGAACACCAGAGGGAAACTCACGTGGCCAAGGGGAGGACTCCATGGTGGGAATCGAACCCTGAACGATTTTACAGCTGACACCATAAAGTATCGTGTGAACCACTATATTACTGTGCCACCCATTTGGAATGATCTGTCCGAATGGCACTCCAAACAGAAATTCTTCACTTTTTTCTTGCTACATGTGACAATAATAAATCAATTACCAGTTACCAATAATGAAAAATTATGCCATGCTTTCTTCACCCGTTAGGTTAAAACCATAAAACACTGATGAATAAAAGCGAGGGCTTTCACAGGAGAGAAGGGCACTGCATTAATGGCTGGAAGTGATGACCCTACAGCTGTTACACTGCTGTACCTTTGCTGCTGATTTGGCAGGAAGCTGGGAGAGTTGATTTCGTATTTGCTTAGCTTCTGGCCAGTGACTGAAAACTGCTGGAGATAACAAGTCATCATGAGCATGTTTCTGATCTACCTTTCTCATGGGAAAGGAGACAGAATTATGGAGTAGTTAGAGGGTGCTGGGGTGAATCTATAGAAAAAGTTCAAGTTCAAAGTAAATTTATTATCGAAGTACGTATATGCCACCATATACAACCATGAGATTTGTTTATTTACAGGCATTTACAGTAAAATAAAGAGATATAATAGATA
This sequence comes from Hypanus sabinus, assembly GCF_030144855.1. Classification (NCBI taxonomy): domain Eukaryota; kingdom Metazoa; phylum Chordata; class Chondrichthyes; order Myliobatiformes; family Dasyatidae; genus Hypanus; species Hypanus sabinus. Next base: position 172,763,958 of record NC_082708.1, on the reverse strand, counting down.
TCCATAACAAAGATTGACAAACAACAGATATGAAAAGGAGGGCTAATTGTGCTGATAATAAATAAACAAATAATAAATAGATACATAATACCTAGAACATGAGTTGTGGAGTCCTTGAAAGTGAGTCCAGTTCAGTGATGAGGTGAGTGAAGTTATCCACTCTGATCTAGGAGCCTGATAGTTGTGGGGTAATAATGGTTCCTGGTGCACCAGCCACCCATTTGAAAAAAGCTAAAACATGGGAAAAAAAAGGTTCCTATTGAGTCCTTTAGGGGGAACACAGGTAGAATAATGCATCACAGGACATAGTGCTTTACCTCATGTTAAAATCATCCTCCTAACCAGTACTTCTTGTTTTCAACCCTTTGGGGTAACTTTCTTCCACATTCAGTGGCCATTTTATAGCTCCTGTCCCTATAAAGTGGCCACTGAGTGTATGTCTGTGGTCTTCTGCTGCTGAGGCACACCCACTTCAACGATAGATGTGTTCAGAGATGCTCTTCTGCTCACCACTGTTATAATATGTGGTTATTTTATTTACTGTTGCCTTCCTGTCAATGTGAACCAGTCTAATCATTCTCCTATTAACAAGACATTTTTGCCCAGCTGGCTGTTTTATTCTTCTTGTTCCTTTCTCTGTAAAATCTAGAGGCTGTTGAGCATGAAAATCCCAGGAGATCAGCAGTTTCTGAGATACTCAAACCACCCCATCTGGCACCAACACTCATTCCACAGTCAAAGTCACTTAGATCACATATCTTCCCCATTCTGATATTTCATCAGAACAAGAAGTTAACCTCCTGACTATGTCTGTATGTTTTTATCCATTGAGCTCCTGTCATACGATTGCCTGACTAGATATTTGTATTAACAAGTATACTGTACCTAATAAAATGGCCTTGGATGGTATGACCAGATTTAGCCTAGATATTCTAATTCTTTCAAATTTAATGAATAGCTAGTCACTGGGAAATTTATTAACTGCCTCATAAAGTTGTAAGCACACAGTTCCTGTGGAATTACTAAGCGCCCAAGGATTTCTACTTTCAATGAGCTGGCATTTCAAGCTTGAGAAAGTTTAATTGGCTGATGTGCATTCTGAAAAGTATTAGCTGAAATGAAAGCTCATGAAAGTCAGGACAAGTAATTGACCCAGTCATGAGGCAAAGGGCAGGGACATTACATTTTGTAGTTGAATTTAAAATAAATGATTTGAATAGTCCTGTTTGATGTACAGTTGTAAAATGGTTATATTACTGCATTGGTATTCCAAGGTTCAAGATTGTTTAATGTCATTTCCAGGCCACATGTAGAGTAGAACAAAATAATTGTCACCCTCGCCCAATGCAGCACGAAAAAAAAAACGCAATAAGGTAAAGAAGACAACAAACAAGATGTTGAGGTACATCCTGGGATGTGCAGGGACACATCATCAGTGATGTAATCAGGGGTCATCAGGTGTTTCAACATCAGATATCGTCGCCCTGGTGACCCAGTTAGGGCTGATCAGGCCCTGGCTTCTGTCCCAGCAGCAATGGTCCACGGGTCACACTTTTTGATCCATAGGCATCTGGAGTCTCGCTCAGCAGCTTCTGTGATGGTCCTGATGGCTTTTCTCTTCGGAGATTCATGGATTGGACAGTAGTACCGACTAACTGTACTTCATATTGGTCTTTTTCAATTCTATGTTTTTTTAGTGTTCTTGCCCATTTTATCTTCTTGTGGATTGGTGGGCTGGGGGTTTGGGTGATCTATTAGCTTTTGGGTGAGGGAGGGGTTGTGGGTGTTCGTGGTTTGTCAGATTTTGTTTTCTTTTTTCTTCTTGTGTGGGAGGGTTGATGCCTTTCAACTGCTTATGTGGATTTCTGTAGTATATAGTGATCTGGAGAAGAGAAATCTCAGAGCTGTATCCTGCATACATACTTTGATAATAAAATGAACCTTTGAACCTTTCTTCAGCCCCTGTAATGCCAAGGAGAGAGTAGGTTCTGCAGAGTGAGCAGCTAGCAAAACCTCTACACCCCACCTCTGGAGGTGCACAATGTGCTCTTTACCACTCTGGCAATTCCTGGTATTTGACTTCATATGCTCAAAAGCCTCCTCAATCCAATCTTCTCAGGGCACTGTCAGTTCTACCATGACCACCAGCTTTGAGGTTTCTGACAGAATGACCACGCCAGGTCTCTGTGATGGCGATGCGATGAAGTCAGGGGAACTTTAATTGCTTGCCAAGATCGACTTTCAGTTGCCAGTCAGACGCAGTGGCGAGCAAACCTGCTGGTGATCTGGGCTGAGGGTGTGACTGGTTTTTGGCCTTAACAAAACTATGGGTTTTCTGGGTTGGTGAAGGTGCTTCCTGTTGTTAATGGCTGAGGAGATATTTTCAGCCACTGCCTTCAGCACCTGGTCGTAATGCCAGCAGTAATGGCCTTCTCCCAGGGCTACGTAAGGTAGCTTATATACATAGGTTGACTGTATGTACTGTATATAAAGTGGGGCTAAGTATAGGAATCTCTGTAAATAAGGCGACTCTGACAGGAAATGATAAAGTAGTAGTGGTGGGTGCTTCTTGGGGAAAATAACTGTTCTTTAGTCTGCTGGTCCTGGCATGGTTACTACACAGCCTTCTCCCTGATGGGAATGGGACAAATAGTCCATGAGCAAGATGGGTGGGATCCTTCTTGAGATTACAGACCTTATCCAGCACCATTCTGTATACATGCCCTTGATGGTGGGTAAGCTGGTGCCAGTGTTGCATTGGGCAGTTTTGACTACCCATTGTAAAGCCTTCCTGTTATTAAGTATATCAGTCTGGTACTAGGAATTCAAATATATGCCACAAAGCTCCTGAAGCCAAATTCAATTAGTTTTTTTTAAAATATGGAATAAATAACTAGTTAAAAACTCTTTGATTGTTTCATCTGACTCTCTAATTCTCATAAGGGAATTACATTTTTTGTCCTCATCCAAGATATGCAGTTCACTCTGCCTTTCGAAATGGCTTTATACATCATTTTGCTTGGGATAAATAAAACATAGAGGGCTTGCGAGTATTTCTCACATCTTGTGAAAGAATTTTTAAAAAACGATGCTGAGTACTCAAATATTTACACTGGTATGGATGCATTGGTCAGCAGAGATCTCGCAGCTGGTGTTGCTGACTGCGGTAAAATATCAGCAATCAGGGTTCGTTAGTTTTCATTTGTTGACAGGATGCAAATACTGCTGTCAGCACCAGAATTTGTCATCTTGAATTGTCCTTAAAGTAAGAAATCTATTGTGCCAACCAAATATGTGCTTTTGGTGCACCCCTACGTTATAGAACATAGGACATAGAACATTACAGCACTGTACAGGCCATTCGGCCCACAATATTGTGCTGACTTTCAAGATCAATCTGATTCTTTCCTCTCGCATAGCCCTCCGTTTTTCTATCATCCATGTGCCCATGTACGAGTCTCTTAAATGCCTCTGATGTGTCTGTCTTTTCCACCACCCCCGGCAATTCATTCCTGGCAGCCACCACTCTCTGAGTAATAAACTTCCCTCTGTACTTTCCTCCAATTACCTGAAAATCATGCCCCTTCATATTAGGAATTTCAGTCTACAGAGAAAGTCTCTGGCTGTCCATTCTATCTATACCTCTCATCATCGTGTACACCTCTATCAAGCCACCTGTCATTCATCTTCTCTCCAAAGGGAAAAGCCCTAGAAAACCCATCCATATTGTAATTTTCTGTAATGCAAACCCATGACAAAAATTGTTTTTTTTTGCACTCTGAGATTTTTTTCTTCTCCCATAAATTCTGAAAGAGAGGATTTTTATTCCATATCTCAAGTTTTTGGCGGTGATTTATGATTTCCTTAAAGATGAATTTCCATTACCAGAATGCAGGAGTACATTCTGAATGCAGGAGTACAGAATACAGGAGTACATGCAGGTAGATTTCATTCGCTGAACTTGTTACGGTCCTGATCGGTGATTCCCTGGTTCCTTTAAATTTCCTTTGTTTGTGTCAGGATTGGGACTCCTTGTTTTTGTTTATTCCTTGTTTCCCTGTGTTTCCCAGGCTCTTTAATTAAAGGCACTTAATTCTCAGCTGAATGGGCAGTATTTAGTAGCTTACAGCTACCCGGACATCGCCAAAGCAATTGCGAGCAAGTCACCTTGCCGGAGTGAGCCAAGTCACATCTTCTCCCCAAAGCGAGTGCCCGTAAGTCACCTCTCCTCACCGGAGCCAGCCCATTAAGGTACCTCGCCTGAGCGAGCCGCTAAGCTACCCCGCTAAGCAGGTTCGTCAAGTTAACCTGCCGGAGTGAGACAAGAGCTGCTATCTGTAAATCCTGGGCCATGTTGAGAGCTTGCTGCTACTTGGAGCCATTTTGTGTCAAGATAAAGAACTGTCTATCGTTGTGTGGTTTTGTCTCCCCGTGTCCTCTCCTCCGGCTGTTTATCCTGAGTGGGGAACTGCCTCTTCGTGTCCTGTGCTCTGTGTCCTGTGTCCAAGGAAGGGTCCCAGCTCTGTGTCCCGAGTCCAAGGAAGGGTCGCGGCTCTGTGTCCCGTGTCCAAGGAAGGGTCCCGGCTCTGTGTCCTGTGTCCAAGGAAGGGTCGCGGCTCTGTGTCCCGTGTCCAAGGAAGGGTCCCGGCTCTGTGTCCTGTGTCCAAGGAAGGGTCGCGGCTCTGTGTCCCGTGTCCAAGGAAGGGTCGCGGCTCTGTGTCCTGTGTCCAAGGAAGGGTCCCGGCTCTGTGTCCCGTGTCCAAGGAAGGGTCGCGGCTCTGTGTCCTGTGTCCAAGAAGAGTAGCCCGTATGCACAATCAACCTTTATGGAGAGTGCCCCAGAGCACATAGTTTATTAAAGCCTGAGAAACTACTGGAGTATTTGCAAGGCCAAAGGGAACTTAGGTACTTATAGTACCTCATTAGTGTATTGAATGGAAGGCAGCATTCATTGCCTTTCTTTATCTTGATCAGATTGTAAAGCGTTCTGCGGGTCTAGTTTAGTGAACACTCTTGCCCCTTGGAGAATTGCAAAGACAGTATTCATGAGTGGAAGGGGGTAATGATTCTTGACTGTTATGTGGTTTAATCCTCTGTAATTAATACAGTATATAGCCACAGGCTCCCATCTTTAGTATAAAGGAAAAGCCTGTGTTGGCTGGTGAGGGGGGAGGGGGTGATGAGCAAATGGATCCCATAGAAAGAGCCTCCTTTATACAGAGCCTATAAAAAGTATTCACCCCCTCCTTGGAAATCTTCATTTTTTTATTGTTTTACAACATTGAATCACAGTGGATTTAATTTTGCATTTTTTGACACTGGTCAATAGAAAAAGATTCTGTCATATCAAAGTGAAAGCAGATCTCTACAAAGTGATCTAAATTAATTACAAATATAAAACAAAATAATTGATAGCATAAGTACTCACCCTCTTTAACATGACACACCAAATCTTCACTGGTGCAGCCAGTTGGTTTTAGAAGTCACTTCATTAGTTAGATCACCTGTGTGTATTCATGGTGTTACAATTGACTGCAGTAAAAATGCACCTGTATCTGGAAGGTCCAACTGCAGTGAGTCAGTGTCCTGACAAAAACTACACCATGAAGATAAAAGAACACTCCAAGCAACTTTGCAAAAAGGTCATTGTAAAGCAAGTCAGGAGATAGATACAAGAAAATTTCCAAGTCACTGAATATATCTTGGAGTACAGTTAAGTCAATCATCAAGAAATAGAAAGAAAATGGTCCAGATGAAAGCAACACACACAAAGTGCTGGTGGAACGCAGCAGGCCAGGCAGCACCTATAGGGAGAAGCACTGTTGACTTTTCGGACCGAGAGTAGATCTGCCTGGAGCAGACCATCCTCAAAAACTGAGTGACCATGCATGAAGGGGACTGGTGAACAAGGTCACCAAGAGACCTAAGACAACTCTGGAGGAGTTACAAGCTTCAGTGGCTGAGATGAGAGAGACTGCACATACAGCTGTTGCCCGGGTGCTTCACCAGTCGCAGCTTTATGGCAGAGTGGCAAAGAGAAAGCCACTGTTGAGAAAAACTCACATGAAATCTTGGCTAAAGTTTGCCAGAGGTATGTAGGAGACTCTGAAGTCAGCTGGAAGAAGATTCAATAGTCTGTTGAAACAAAATTTGTGCTTCTTGGTCATCGGACTAAATACTAAATTTGGTGTAAGCCAAACACCACACATTGTCAAAAACATACAATCCTTTCTGTGAAGCATGGTGATGGCTGCATCATGCTGTGGGGATGCTTCACTGCAGTAGGCCCTGGAAGGTTTGTGAAGGTAGAGGGTAAAAAAATGCAGCAAAATACAGGAAAATTCTGGAGGAAAACCTGATGTAGACGGCAAGAGAATGGCAACTTAGGAGAAGATTTGTTTACCAGCAATGACCTCAAGCATTGAGCCAAAGCTACACAGGGATGGCTGAAGAATAACAAAGTTAATGTCCTAGAGTGGCCAAGTCAGAATCTTTCAGGCCTCAATCCAATTGAGAATCTGTGGCTGGACTTGAAAAGGGCTGTTCCCTCGTGATCCCCAAGCAACCTGGAAGAGCTTGGGCAGTTTTGTAAGGAAGAATGAAGGAAAATTGCAGTGTCCAGATGTGCAAAACTGATAGAGACCTATCCACACAGACTCAAGGCTGTAATTGCTGCCTATTCCTGTAGTGAATCTACTAAATACTGACTTGAGTAATTAATCAATCAATTATTTTGTGTTTAATAAATTTAGACTAATTTGTAGAAATTTACTTGCACTTTGAAATGAAAGTTTTTTCTGTTGATCAGTGTCAAAAAAAGCTGAATTAAATCCATTGTGATTCAATGTTGTAAAACAATAAGGCATGAAAACTTGTAAGGGTGAGGAGTGGGAATATTCTTTATCTGTACTGTATGCTCTTCCATTGCACTTCTCATTGTGCCTGAGAGTGTGTATAATTGACCACTCACTGGTTAAGTACCAGGCAGAAGATCTACAGCCCAGTTGTAGGATCGGTGTGGTGGAAGAGTTGAAGCCTTTGCCTTGCTGAAGACCTCTTCCAAGTCCTTGTATACAGAAGGAACTTTGACCAGTGTTACAAGTTCTCCCGAACCCTCCTTCAGGGGTGGTTTGATTGGCCTCTGAGTCTCCTCCCTAGATTCACTAGACTCCGTCATATCCTCAGGCAATGGCAACGAGGTAACAGATGGTCCATGTGCCCCTGGGAACAGGATCCAAGGATTGATGTTTAGAAGTCTTCCCTTTAATCGGACTAGATGTCTGGGTCACTTGAGCTTCAGGTTAACTTGTACTTAAGTCTGTCCCCTCGCTGGCCATTGCTCTCATGGGAGTCTGGGTGTCGGAACACCATGCTGTAAACATACCCTCTTACAATAACTGGACTAAGCAATGATTCCAGTTCATGGATGTGTAATGCTGGGACAGCTAAGGGTACCCGAGAATCAGGGGTATGAGTGGGGAATCAGTGATGTAGAAACTAATTTCCTCCATGTGATCCTCAGTCCTCCAAGACAAGACCAATGCCCATTGCTGAATCTGCCTGAAACCTAGCAGACGGACATCCAAGTCAGTTGCAGGAATAGACTGGCTCAACCTTCGTGGTCCCAAAGTCCAGGAAATTACCAGATGTCCCATAGTCCATGAAAGCCTTCACCTGCCTTCTGCTTTTACCCCAGGAGATCGCCACCTTCAGTGTGACACCTGAGTCCATGGGGTTGGGAGTTGTGGGTGCTACCATCACAGTCCTCCCGACACGGGACGATATTAGCAGTTCCTTTGTCAGCTGCAGCTTTGGACATTTGGCCCGAGGTGATCTTCATCCCCACAGTAATAGCAGCAGCTTTGGGTCCTCTTAATAGTGGTGAGCCTCATGTAACAGATCTGTGTAGGTTCAAATGAGACCCGAGCAGGAGGTGGGCTGGTCATGGTTTGAGATCAGGCGGTGGAACGTGGTGGGTTGAGGCTAGTCCTCGTCAGCCTCATGATGCAATCCCTCTTGTGCCCTGCCAGATGAATGTCAATGCAGATGGACTGGTCAATGGGGAGCTCTAAGTCTTCCGCTGGCTCTGCCAAAGCAACGGCATCATGAAGGCCACTTTGCCATGCTCTGAAAGGAATTGGGTCAGCTGGAGTTTGAACACCAATGAGCATTGTGTGAGGAAGCTGCAGCCAGAACCCCGGTCTCCGTCGAATCTTTCCAGGGTCAGGAGGTTTACTAACTTCACAGAGTGACCAACAGCCCCACCCAAGTAACTCTGGCGACCCACTTGCAATAGCTGGTACACAGTGGCCTGAAGGTTGTGTATCTACAGCTTCCGTCAGGAGATCCTCTTGCTGTGGTTGACCACAGCAGCTGGGAACTCTGATACCCCACTTTATCCATGCTGGCTCAAACGTACCTTAACGAGCGAGACCTTGATGGGGATGGTTAGGATCCAGGAGCTGGAGTATCCAAGGCTGGAATCGAGACACGATACTAGATAGAAACAAGAACTGATACTTAACAAGACGTTATACAATAATCCATGTAGAGTTTCCAGTTGAGCACTGAGGCTCCATTCAGGTGCTCTGTAAATACTGAATTCTTGGCACCGAAACACGATTGCCAATTAGCCTGAGGATCCTGAACCCACCAGCTGACCATACTCCCAGAGAGTTTCTAAACTCTGGAAGCTGGTGAGATTGGGTGCATCTTGTAGAACTCCTCTTAGTTTCTTTTTGCCTTTCTAGAGTCAGAGAGTTATATAACATGGAAACAGACTGATCAGCCTATATCATCCATACCAATCAGCTTATCCATTCGAACTACTCCCATTTTCCTGCATGTGGCCTTTAACCCTTGATGCACCATCAATATCTCTCTCTGAGACGTAAAGGCGAGATATCGGCTTTTATTGACTGGAAGAAGGAACAAGCAGTGGTTGACCACCATACTACATCCTGGAGACAGAGAGGCCGGGCTCAGGCCTCAATCGCCTTTATACAGGGGTCTGTAGGAGGAGCCACAGGAGCAGTCAGCAGGGGGCGTGTCCAGACAGGTATATGTAGTTCACCACAACCTTCTACACATTTTCTGTCCACCTACTAATCTAAATGTATTTTAAACATTCTAATTGCACCTGCCTTTACTGTTTCCTCTGGCAGCTTGTTCCATATGCCCACCCACTCACTATATCAACAAGCTTCTCCTTTGGTCCATTATAAATCTCTCACCTTAAATCTATGTCTTCTAGTTTTAATGTATACCGGGGTGTGGGGTGGGGTGGGGTTAATCTATCTGGTCACCTGCGAGCATGCCTTTGGAATGTGGGAGGACACTCGAGTACCTGAAAGAAACCCTCCTGATCACAGAAGAATGAGCAAATCTTACAGGGACATCAGCTGATATCTGGGTTGGATCTGGGCACCCCTGGAGCTGTGAATCAGCAGCACTAACTGCTGCAAGAGAAAATATACAGATGCTGGAATTCCAGAACAATACACACAAAATACTGAACGATCGCAGTAGGCCAGGCAGCATCCATGGAAAAGTGCAAACAGTCGACGTTTCGAGCAAGCCCTTTCATCAGGACTGGAAGGAAAGAGGAGTCAGAGTGAGACGGTGGGGAGGACTGGGAGAAGTACAGTGTGGTAGATGATAGGTGAAACAGGGCAAGGGGAAGGGGGGTGAAGTAAAAAGCTGGGAAGTTGACTGGCAAAAGAGATTCAGGGCTGCAGAAGGGGAAATCTGATCTGAGAGGACAGAAGGCCATGGAAGAAAGAGAAGGGGGAGGAGAACCGGAGGGAGGTGATAGGCAGATAAGAAGATGATGGAAATGGTAAAGAAGAAGGTGGGGAGGGCAGTTACCAGAAGTTTGAGAAATCAATGTTCATGCCATCAGGTTGGAGGCTACCCAGGCAGAATATAAGATGCTGCTCTTCCCAACCTCAGTAGAGGCAGTAGAGGACTGACGTATTGGAATGGAAACGGGTTTTATAATTGACAAAGGTGGCCATTGGGGGATCCCGCCTTATCTGATGGACAGAGCACAGACGCTCGATGAAGCAGTCTCCCAATCCACATCGGGTCTCGCCTATATACAGGAGGCCCCACCAGAAGATGATCCCAAAAGATTCGCGTGAAGTGTCGCCTCACCTGGAAGACCCCAACAGCCTCTCGGTGTGGCCTCTTGTAGATCAATGAGACCTGACATAGATGATTCTCCCCCTCCTCTCTCAATGCGGTAATAATTGATGCTTGTCTGTCCGATCAGAGCACTGTTATGTTCGATGTATCTCTGCCTTTTTTCTCTATTAAATCTCATCTTCTTGTACGCTATTCTCGCTATATTAATTCTTAAACTGCCAATAAGTTCTCTGAGACTCTCATAGCTGCTCCCAACACTTGTACTGCTGAGGCTTCTCCTCCCCATCTCAGCACTGAGAAACTGTCTTCCTTATTTAATACCACCTGCTTTTCTAATCTGAATATTGTTGCTCCCCTTAAATTGAAAATGCCTGAGCCTAAAGGTTTGCCTTGGCTTAATGACACCACCAGAGCCCTGAGGAGGGAATGTAGAATATCCAAACCAAAGTGGAAGTGTGATAAGCTTCAATTTTCTTTAGAAGTTTTGAGAAACAACCTTCACAAATATTAGGAAGCAGTTAAAGCTGCAAGAGCAAAATTCTTCTCTGACCTAATTTCTAACAGCTCTCCTAATCCCAAGGTTTTATTCAGCACCATAAATTCTGTCATTTGTCCCGCCCCTAGTATCAGCTTAGATGTGTTCCCTGCTAAGTGCGAAGAATTTTAAAAATTATTCATTAGCAGAGTTGAGGACATTAGAATGAATATTTCCCACCCCCCACCTGTGACCTAGCTGTGTCTCACTAAACTGGACTGATTCCAACCCATCACGCTTTTCCTTCCTTACAAAGTTTGTGTCCACTATGAAACCTGCAACCTACTCCCTTGATATTATTCCCACTGCCCTCTTGAAGGATGTTTTAGACATAGCCGGTCCCAGCGTCCTCTCTATTATTAACAGCTGTTCCAACCTGCTTCAAGCATGCCATGATCTAGCCCCTCCTGAAAAAACCCAACTTAGACCCAACCTTACCTAGTAACTACAGACCTATTTCTAAACTTCCATTCCTGTCAAAGGTTCTCGAAAAGGTTATTCTCAGTCAATTGCTGCCCTACTTGCACCAAAACAACATCTTGGAAAGATTTCAGTCAGGTTTTAAGGCTTATCATAGCACAGTCCTGCTGGAAGTGTAGAGTGACCTGCTCCTCTCTACCGACTCAGGTGACTCTGCCAGTCTAATTCTTCCTGACCTCAGCGCAGCATTCGATACTGTGGATCACGGCATTTTAATAGACCACCTCCAGTACAGGGTTGGTGTTGATGGCACTGCCTTGGACTGGTTTATATCTTACCTCAAAAATAGAAGCTTCTCCGTCAACATAGGCACATTTTCTTCTCCCCCAGCTAGTCTCTCCTGCAGAGTCTCACAAGGTTCCATCCTAGGTCCCATTCTTTTCTCTCTCTATATATATATGCTTCCCTTTGCTAAATCTTTCAAAAATACATTTATTTCCACTGTTATGCTGACGATACACAATTTATCTCCCCCTGAGACCAAACGGCCAGTCAAATCTAGTCAGCCTCATGAACTGCCTTGACGACATAAAGTGTTGGATTGCACAAAACTTCCTGCAGCTAAATGAAGGCTAGTCTGAAGTTGTTCTTTTTGACCCCCTGACCCCATCAAAGTGATTACAAACAGTCTTGGTAACCTGCCCACCCTTGTAAAACCCCATGTAAAACCCCAAAATCCCTTGGTGTGATATTTGATTCCACCTTTAAGTTTGTAAAACCCCATGTTAAATCCTTGGTGCAATATTTGATTCCACCTTTAAGTTTGACGAACAAGTTAATGCAGTAGTAAAAGCCAGTTTTTTTTCCAACTTCGTACTATTACCAAAATCAAGCAGTTTCTCTCTTTCAAAGATCTCGGGGCAGTCATCCACACCCTTATATCCTCCCGCTTGGACTATTCCAATTCCCTGTGTACTGGGATTAGTCAGTCATCCCTGCCCTGCCTGCAACTGGTCCAGAAGGCCACAGCCAGGCTCCTGACAGGTGCCCGGAAGAGGGACCATATTATTCCTGTCCTGATCTCCCTCCACTGGCTGCTAGTATGGTTCAGAATTGATTTTAAGATTCCCCTGTTTGTTTATGAAGCCCTAAATGGGCTGTCCCCCCTTATATCACAGACCTTCTAACCCCTTATTCTTCTTCCAGGTCCCTCAGGTCAGCTGACTTGGGGCTCCTGGATGTCCCGCGATCTAAAATTAAGCTCAGTGGTGACCGCGCCTTTGCTGTTGTAGCCCCTAGACTGTGGAACAGCATTCCCCTCCCTGTCAGATCTGCCCCCGCCATCGACTCCTTTAAATCCAGGCTCAAAACTTACCTTTATTCACTAGTGTTTGAATCCTCCTGGTGGCTGATTTTTGGCTTGTGCCTAGGCTGTTGTGTTATTTGTTTTGTGCCTGAAAGCTGTTTGCCTTGTTGGTTACGTCTGTGTTTCTTGTATTTGTGATTTTAGCTGTCTCCTCTGATCTGTACAACACCTTGGTCAACGCGGGTTGTTTTTAAATGTGCTATACCGTATAAATAAACTTGACTTCACTTCCATGGATGCCTGTCCTCTCATATCTGATACCCCCTTCTTCAGTCCTTTATCTCTTCCACCTTTCAGTTTCCCAGCTCTTTACTTCCCAGCCCCCCCTGCTACCTACTACCTTGTTCTCCTTTCACTCCTTCCCCCTCCACCTTCTCATTCTGATTTCCCCCCTTTCTTTCCAGTCCTGATGAAGGGTCTCAGCCTGAAAAGTTGATCATTTGTTCTTTTTCATAGATGCCGCCTGGCCTGCTGAGCTCTTCCAACACTTATTTGGTGTGGATTATAAATGACTCTACTCTCCAAAGTGTTGATCCTTTACAGCTCTCCATGTTGCCATGCTTGGCATGCACAATAAGTGCTGGTCTTGCCACGGATTCCCCTTTCCCAAGAGTAAATAATACCTGGGACTTGGTGACTGTGACCATGTCCAAATATTGTCTGACTTATTTATCAGCCCATCTCCTCCTCCATCCCAGACTCCTCATCACCTACACTAAAGAATGGGAAAGTTAACATAGTCGATTGATGCTGGATGAGTATTCCGGAAGGTAAAATAGTTAATTGTTGTCATATGTACCAAGATAGAGTGGAAAACTTTGTTGTGCATGCCATCCATACAGATCATTTCATTACATCACATATTGAGTTTGTGCAAGGGGAACCAATAACGGATTGCAGAATAGAGTGTCACAGTTATAGAAAGCCACAGTGCACATGGATGAAAAGTTCAAGATAATAACAATAAATTTCACAACATACAGTATGTCAGTGATCATTAATCTGATTCTGAGGTCAAGAGTCATTTTTTCACATTAGGGGACCATTCAATTGTCTTATAAAAATGGGATGGAAGCGGTCCTTGGGTTGGTGGTACATGCTTTCAGGGTCTTGCATCTTCTGTCTGATTTATCTACTTTTTGAGATGGAGTGCAGAAAATGTCCTTCCATTCCTTTAAGCCAAGCTGTCCAGCGATCCTCGATTAAATCCTAGCCTAATCGCTGGATAATATACAATGAGCAATTAAACTACGAACTGCTACGTCTTTGGACTGTCAGAGGAAACTGGAGCACCTGGACGAAGCCCACTCGGTCACGGGGATAACGTAGAAACTCCTTACAGGCAGTGGTGGGAATTGAACCCAGGTCGCCTGTACTGTAAAGTGTTGTGCTAACCACTACGTTACCATGATGGGAATGGAAAGGAAATCATCAGAATCAGAAACAGGCTTAATATCACTGAAATATATTGTGAAATTTGTTACCTTACTGGCAGCAGTACAATGCAATACATGATAATATGAAAAAATAAGTAAATGATTTGCAGTAGTATATATATGTACAGTATATTAAATAGTTAAAGATAATGCAAAAACAGCAATAATTAAAAAATGAGGTATCGCTCCTCTGTTCAATGTCCATTTAGAAATTATAAGACAGAGGGGAAGAAGCTGTTCCTGAATCACTGAGTGTGTGCCTTCAGGCTTCTGTTCCTCCTACTTGATGGTAAAAATGACAAGAGAGCATGTCCTGGTTGATGGGGGTCCTTAATGATGCACCACTCCTTGAATTTGTTTTGGCTACTATGGAAGCTAGTTCCAATGTTAGAGCTGACTAATTGTATAACTTTCTGTGGCTTCTTTCAATCCTGTACAGTGGCTACCCACCCACATACCAGACAGTGCCGCAGCCTATCAGAATGCTCTCCAAGGTACATCTGTAGAAGTTTCTGAGTGTTTTAGGTGACAAACCAAATCTCTTCAAACTCCTAATAAATATAACTGCTGTCTTGTCTTCTTGATTGGGACCAGAGATCTTGACACCCAGAAACTTGAAATTGTTCACTCTGCCCACTTTTGATCCCTCTATGAGGATTGGTTCATTTTTCCTTGTCCTCCCTTTTCTGAAGTCCACAATCAGCTCTTTCGTCTTACTGACATTAAATGCAAGGTTGTTGCTGTGATATCAGTATCAGAATCAGACTTTAATCGCCAAGTACCTGTGCACATACAAGGAATTTACTTCCGGCAGATGTTGTCTCTCTGCTCATAACAACGATAATGATAAATACAAATGAAAATATAGATTATACATACAGATAGTGCAATCCAAGTAATAGTTAGCCGATAGTTAACCGGCAGTTAACTGTTCAGCAAAGTGACCGCAGTAGGGAAAAAACTTCTCCAGTGCCGATTAGTCTTAGTCTGGAGGGATCTGAAGCGCCTACCAGACGGAAGCAGTTCAAACAGTCCGTGCGCAGGATGGAAGGAGTCCTTTATGATGTTCCCCGCCCTCTTCTTCAACCTGGAGGAGTACAGGTTCGCAATAGAGGGCAGGGAGGCTCCAATGATGCGCTCGGCAGTCCTCACTGTGCGCTGTAGTCTGGTTCTATCCTGCTTGGTGGCGGCTCCAAACCACACATATCACCCATCTAGCTGGTATATCTTGCTCCTGTACACTTTCTCGTCTCCATCTGAGATTCTACCAACAATGGTTATATCATCAGCAAATTTATAGATGACGTTTGATTTATACCTACCCACACAGTCATGGGTATAGGGAGAGTAGAGCAGTGGGCTAAGCACATATCCCTGAAGTGCACCAGAGTTGATCATCTGCGAGGAGGAAATATTATTACCAATCCAGATAGATTGTGGTCCTCTGGTTAGGAAGTCAAGGACTCAATTGCGGAGGGAAGGTACAGAGGCCCCAGCTCTGTAGTTTATGGATCATTTCTGTGGGAATGATGGTGTTCAACACTGAGCTATAGTCAACGAACTGCATCCTGATGTAGGTGTTCATATTATCCAGGTGATCTAAGGCCATGTGAAGAGTCATTCAAATTGCATCTGCCTAGACCTATTGTGGTGATAGACAAATTTCAGTGAGTCCAGGTCCTTGCTGAGGCAAGAGTTGTTTTTAGCAGTCACCAACATCTCATAGTGTTTCTTCAATGTAGCTATGAGTGCTTCTGGCATGTTCCCCTCTCATGGGAACCGGAGTGATAGGGCTCAGGAAGGGGAAAACAGAAATAAATGAAAGATAGAGTGCAACAGAAATTACAGAAAGAACAGGCAGGAGATGAGGTTTAATCACAGTCAGTGGCATGAGTTACAGAGCATTAGAGGTGTGGTGCAGTTAAAACAGAAACAACAAATACAGGACTAGAAATGTTGTATTTGAATGCACAGAGCATAAGGAATAAAATGGACAATCTTGAAATTCAGCTACAGATTGGTAAATATGACTTTGTGGCCATCTCTGAAACTTGGCTGAAGGATTGCTGCCATTGGGAGCTGAACATCCAATAATATATTAGAAAGATAGGTTAGTAGGCTGAGGTGATAGTATGGCTCTGTGTATAAGAAACAATATTAAATCATTGGAAAGTGATAACATTGGTTTGGAAGGTGTAGCGTCTCCATGGCTGTTGTATACAGGCCTCCAAACAGCAGCTGGGATGTGGATTACAAATTACAGCAGGAGATAGAAAAGACATGTCAGAAAGGCAATGTCATGATAATCGTCGGGGATTTTAACATGAAAGTGGATTGGGAAAACCAGGTCAGTATGTGACCTCAAGAGAGAGAATTTGTAGAATGTCTAAGGGATGGCTTTTTAGAACAGCTTGTTGTTGAGCCCACTACGGGATCGGCTGTGCTGGATTGGGTGTTGTGCAATGATCGAGAGGTGATAAGAGAGTTTAAGGTTAAAGAACCCTTAAGGAACAGTGATCACAATATGATCAGGTTCACATGGAAATTTGAGAAGGAGGAAATAAAATCCAACGTGTTGGTATTTCAGTGGAATAAAGGAAATTACAAGGGCATGAGAGAGGAACGGGCCAAAGTTGACTGGAAAGAGACATTTGCAGGAAGGACAGCACAGCAGCAATGGCTGGAGTTTCCGTGAAAAATGAGGGAAGTGCAAGGCAGATATATTCCAAATAAGAAGAAATTTTAAAAGGGAAGAAGGACACTACCATGGCTGACAAGTGATGTCAGAGCAAAGGTAAAAGCAAAAGAGAGGGCATACAAGGAAGCCAGAGCTAGTGGGAAGATAGAGGATAGGGGAGCATTAAAAACTTGCAGAAGGAAACTAAGAAGGTCATTAGGAACAAAAAGATGAATTGTGAGAGGAAGATACTTTAAGTTTTTTAAGTATATAAAGGGTATATAAAGTTGTACGAGGCATTGGTAAGGCCAAATTTGGAATATTGTGTGCAGTTCTGGTCACCGAATTATAGGAAAGATATCAATAAATTAGAGAGAGTGCAGAGACGATTTACTAGGATGTTACCTGGGTTTCAGCAATTAAGTTACAGAGAAAGGTTGAACAAGTTAGGTCTCTATTCATTGGAGCGTAGAAGGTTGAGGGGGGATTTGATCGAGGTATTTAAAATTTTGAGAGGGATAAATAGAGTTGACGTGAACAGGCTGTTTCCATTGAGAGTAGGGGAGATTCAAACTAGAGGACATGATTTGAGAGTTAGGGGGCAGAAGTTTAAGGGAAACACGAGGGGGTATTTCTTTACTCAAAGAGTGATAGCTGTGTGGAATGAGCTTCCTGTAGAAGTAGTAGAGGCCAGTTCAGTTGTGTCATTTAAGGTAAAATTGGATAGGTATATGGACAGGAAAGGAGTGGAGGGTTATGGGCTGAGTGTGGGTAGGTGGGACTAGGTGAGATTAAGGGTTTGGCACGGACTAGAAGGGCCAAGATGACCTGTTTCCGTGCTGTGATTGTTATATATGGTTACATGGTTATATATGGTAAAATAGAGTCGAGGGTAGATACAGGATCAATACAAAATGACGTTGGAGATATTGTAGTGAGAGATGCAGAGGAACTGAATGCATATTTTACATCAGTCTTTGCAGTAGAAGTCTGATGTATACCAGACACTCAAGAGTGTCAGGGAAGTGAAGTTTGTGCAGTGAAAATTATGACTGAGAAAGTGCTCAGGAAGCTTAATGGTCTGAAGGTGGATAAATCTCGTGGACCTGATGGAATGCACTCTTGGGTTCTGAAGGAAGTAGCTGGAGAGATTGTGGAGACATTAACAATCATCTTTCAAGAATCAATAGATTTTGGCATTGTACTGGATGACTGGAAAATTGTAAATATTACTCCACTATTTAAGAAGAGTGGGAGGGAGTGGGTAGTGTTGAGGAAACAGAAAGCCTGCAGAGAGACTTAGATATTTTAGGGGAATGGGCAAACAAGTGGCAAATGAAATACAAAGTTTGGAAGTGTATGGTCATGAATTTTGGGGAAAGAAATAAATGAGCAGACTATTATTTAGATGGGGAGAGAATTCAAAATACAGAGATGAAAAGGGACTTGGGAGTCCTTGTGTAAGATACCCTAAACGTTGACCTCCAGGTTGAGTCGATGGTAAAGAAGGCGAATGCAATGTTGGCATTCATTTCTAGAGGTAAAGAATATAAGAGCAGAGATGTGATGTTGAGGCTCTATATGGCACTCGTGAGACCACACTTGGAGTATTGTGTGCAGTTTTAGACTCCTTATTTTAGAAAGGATATGCTGACATTGGAGAGGGTTCAAAGAAGATTCATGAGAATGATTCCAGGAATGAAAGGGTTACTGTATCAGGAACATCTGGCAGCTCTTGGTCTGTATTCCCTGGAGTTCAGGAGAATGAGGGGTGATCTCATAGAAACAGATTAGATATGGATTGAATAACGTCCTTTTAGAACTGAGATGTGGAGAAATTACTTTAGTCAGAGGGTGGTAAATTGTTGCCATGAGTGACTGTGGAGGCTAAGTCCTTGGGTGTATTTAAGGCAGAGATAGCCAGGGCTTGATTAGCCAGGGAATCAAAGGGTATGGGGTGAAAACAGGGGAGTGGGGATGTCTGGAAGAATTGGATCAGCCCATGATTGAGTGGTGGAGCAGACTCGAATGGCCTATTTCTGCTCCTATATCTTATGGTCTTATAGCATGATAGTCGTTAAGGCAGCTTACACTATTCTCTTGGGCACAGGTATAAGTGTTGCCCTTTTGAAGCAGGTGGTAACTTCCAACTGTAGCAGTGAGAGGTTGAACATGTCCTTGAATATTCCTGCCAATTGGTTGGCACAAGTTTTCAGAGCCTTAGCAGAGAGAACATGATAATTGATCTGGTGCCATAAGTTCAAATTCCACTATACTGGCTGGGAGCTTAAATTCACGTCACTCAATGATTTTGAAATTAAAGAAAAGTTATTGTAAATAAGGATGAACTAAACCTACTCATAGACATCCTTCAACATTGGAGACCAACTGTTCTTGCAAGTTTCAGTCTGTAGATGGCTCCAGAACCACATCAGAATGATTGATCAGGAACAAGAATCCAAGAACCCTATTGCCTCCCATAGTTAACAGATCAGCATGAAATCATGCTGTGCATTGATGGAGCTGGACGGTGCGGGCCATGTTGCTGCCTCCTACAGGATGGAATTAGAGTTGGTGCATGAAGGCGGTGAATAGCCTCATGAACAGAATGACGGCCTTGGACATTTTCTTGCGATTACAAGACGCTATTAGACACGTGTAGAATATTGCAAGTCCTGTTTGCTGGTTCATTGGGAAGACTGGTGATGGGGGAGCGTGCAGCCTTGGTTGTAGCAAAGATCAGGTCTTCAAGCTACAGTGTTGCCTGATGCAGTGGACCAGGAGAGAGATATTGAAGGCAGTGAGGGAGAGAGCAGAGATGAAGTGGGCACTTTGGAGTCTGTGCTAATTGGGGACTGACTTCCCATCGGTGCTGCTCTCCAGTTTTCACTTGGTGAAAAGACAATTTAGGTTACATTCTTCTATAAACTGCTATGGGCTTGTTCTTGCTGATAACATCAAGGCACCATCAATGTACAGGAAATGACACTCAGGGACTAGGGAGATATTATATTTTTTAGTGTGATTGCATGTTTACTGCAGTCTTACATGTGCTATTTGTGCTTTGTGCCATGTGTGACTGTTGGCATTACGTTTTGGAGGAATACTTCTTTGTTTGGTTGTATTCATGGGTATTCACGTATGGTTGAATGACAATTAAACTTACACTCAAAACTTGAATTTGTACTTGAACATGGGGTTTCACAGTGCATCAAGACCCTATCAGATTTGCGTGTTGCTTGACAGGGTATCTTACCTACATTGTTCCAACATGCCAGAGGCTGTTCATCTTGGAGACCTGCTGCATGGGTATGGCCTGGCGTGAGACTTGTACCTTGTACCTTTCCAGGGGTCATGGATTGGATCTGATTAAAGATTTGGAGGGGATTAACTTAAATTGGCATCATAGTCAGCACAAACATTGTGGGTTAAAGGCCCCATTCCTTTGCTATTGTTCTGTGCTCAAAGTTAGGCATCTTTCTACCAGCATGAATGTGATCAGGAGTGACCATCAGCCTCTGGTCGGTGATTGGATCTATCCTTACAGCCTGTTTCTGAGCTTTTCCTGAATAACAATTTGGGATGAGTTTTAAACATGGAATCTGTCAAAGCCAAAAGATTGCAGAGCCTGTGTGGACTTTCAGTTCTTCATGTTTTCCATTTGAAGCTGTAAGCTGCCTCGTATGGCTTGACATTGGAATGCTAAATAATGCATGTTACTCTATATTAAATAATATAAAGTAGCAGGTGAGAAAAAGTACCATGTATTTTCCCACTTCTGGAAATTAGAATGAAGGATTGTTCTGGGATAGATCCATCCTTTCCATGTACCTGGATAATTATAGAGTGCAATGGTTAAATTCATAATTTTATGTAAAATTAAAAAACAATTAAATTCATGCAACACCAAAATAATTCCTCTGGGCCATCGTAACTGTAGAGTAACATAATTGGTGGTAACGTACGTAACTCACAACCGCTAATATTGAGTTGGGGTTTCACTTTAAGAAGTTGGTCTGACGTGATGATGGTATTACGAGAAAGGATTTTAGCATGCTTTTTTTGTGTAGGTTTTGGGGTTCAATAAAATGTGTTCTGGGTTTCATTAAACATAAAACACCCCACTTCATTTTATCTGCGGAAACCTACACTGGTGATACCCGATGCTCTAGGCCAATTCTGGAGTTACTTAACATGTCGGCCAATGCAGTTGCTTTGAAATTGCCGGAGGTTTGGGAGCAAAATGACGACGCTTGATTCGTACTAGCTGAAGCCCAATTCGCCCTGTGAGAAATCTCCACCGACAACTCCAAATATTTCCATGTGGTAGTATCGCTCAGCGATTCCATGGGGGCGAGAGTGGTGGCTCTTCTTGAACACAATAATTACCGATTGCTGAGAGCTCACTATTTACTGACTTTTGGACTATCGGAGACTGAGCACGGCAGTTGCTCTCTTTACCCAGTCTCAGTGATGGGCAACCTTCAGAGCCAATGGACCACAGTCTGTATCACCTGGGAAATCACCTTCCTTGTTTTACTTTTAAAGAACTCTTCATACAGCAAATGCCTGATCAAGTTTGCGTAGCCCTCGCTAATGGATCTAAAGAACTATAGGGAGCTTGCTAAAACGGCAGGAAGTCTACAGTCAGTCAGGAGCAGTGCATCATTCCTCTTCCTTTCTCTGCCTCGCCTGGTCAGTAAACCCCCCAGGTTTACCATGGCTGAAGCTGCAAAGCGGACAATGCCGAGTCTGAGCTTTAACCATGCTCTCTTTGGTATAAACACTTGGAAGTGCCAACCACCTCATAGCTTTGACATGGAAAGACTAGGAAATTGTATCGCACTTGACGTGTATGGGCTTCACCCTCTATTTGGTCCCTAAGTGCGATGGTGGTTGCTGACACTTTAATGAGGCTGTCACCCCTGATCCTTACCCAGTCCCATGCATTCAGCATGCTGAGCCAGAGAGTTAATTTTTCCCAAAGTCGAAGGAGTTCGAGGTTACCATCAGGCACCTGTGTGCTTGGGGGACATTCCCAAAACAGCTGTGATAACCTCGCTTGGCCTTTTATTGAGTTTCTGTGCATGGCATATGGTTTGAAAGATGCAGCACAGACTTTCCAATGGCTGATGGACTCTGTATTAAAATACTTAGATTTTCTTACTGTTTACCAGATGACATACTTGTTGCCAGTGCATCCAAATCCAAGCACGTATCTCATCTCCAGGGACTTTTCAAGGACTTAAGCCAACATGGTTTGATTACTAACCCTGCTAAATGCCAAGATGAGTTGTCAACCATTGACTTTCTTGGCCATTGCATCTCTGCAGAATGTATGAAAACCCCCCATCAAAGGTAGACACTTCTGTACATTTCCCACCACCCCCCACATTACTAAAACATTACAGAAGTTTTTAGGTAAATTCGATCATTTCTTCATTGCGTGAGCTTCTGAACGTATGTTCCCATTTGACCGGTCAGTGGATGTGGCCAGGGCATTTGATGATACCAAATGAGCTCATTCTCATGTGACCCTTCTTGAGCACCTGCTCCCCAACCACACAACCGACATCTCACACCACGTTGTATGTGCTGTGCACGAACAGCTGGTCAGAGGCACAAGGCAGCCACTCACCTTCTTCAGTTGACTACTCCATCCCTCTGAAAGGAGGGGCAGAACGTTTGACCGTGAGCTTCTCAGTCTCAACTTGGCTCTCCACCATCTTTGTTTTCTTCTAGGTAGTCACCATTTCTGGGTTTTGTTGACCACAAAACCCCTGTGTAAACGATGGCCAAAATGTCAGACCTTTGGTCTGCAAGGCAGCTTGCCTACATATCTGAGTTAGCAACAGATATACAACACAGTGCGGGGAAAATTAATGCCGTGACTGATTGCCCCTCATGGCCATAATTGAGGCTGTACACATCAGGGTTGATTATGCCAGCCAACCAAGCTACTGACCCAGAGGCCCAGGCTTACCAAACACCAGTCATGAGTCTGACATTAAGTTCATAGAAGCTATGGTTTCTCTCCAGTGCAATGTCTCAACTGGTTGCCCTTGCCCCATCGTGCCAACAAATTGGAGAACTCTTTTTGACTCCAAACAGGGCCTTTCGCACCCAGACCAGAGGGCCTCAGAGAAACTGGTTGCACTAAAGTTTGTTTGGCATGGCCTTGGAAAAGATCAGCATGATTGGACTGCAGATTGTGTGGAGCACCAGCAGGAAAAAATTAGTTGTCATGTCTAGGCACCTTTTGAGGTCCCTGAGCGATGGTATGACCATGTCAATGTGGATCTTATTGGTCTTCTACCCCCACCTCCACAGCTTCACACACCTCCTTACCATGGTAGACCAAACCACCAGATGGCCAGAGGTCGTCCCTCTATCATCGATAACAGCCACAGACGTGGCTTGGACGTTCATCATCACCTGGGTTGCTCAGATTGGCACTCCATCCGATAATTGCAGTCCTCAATTAACTTTAGAACTCTGGGCTGCAATGGCATCAGATACAACACACCAAGGTGTATCACCTGCAGCCCAAGGGCCCCTGTGAGCAGTTTCACCGCTCCTTAAAGGCTGCTCTGAGGGCTTCCCTGGTTGATGAATGTTGGCATGATCGGCTCCCATTGGTTCTGCTGCAGCTCAGAGCAACTCCAAAGGAAGACCTATAGTCAGTCATGACTGAGTTGGTATACGGGCAGCCGTTATGAATGCCAGGTGATTTCATTCCTGATGGCACGACCACCTGGTCGGCCTCTCAACCGCATTCCACCATCCTCAGCAAATTCAATTCCCTTTCACCTTTTCCTTCCTCCCATCATGGCATACAACACTTTTCGGTACCTGTTGACCCACATTCCACCTTGTTTGTTTTCCTCCATCATGACGCACACCAACGTCCCTCTTGGCCTACTTATGATGGCCCATTCCACATTTTGGGACAGGGAGAAGAGACTTTTAACAAAGATAAGAGCAGTCTGAACGTATTTCAGTGGATCGCCTTAAACTGGCCCACCAGGATTGGGAGAATCCCACTGCCATGCCTCTGGCATCACAATGTGACTGCGAGTGTGTCAATGCTCCTCTGGACCAGCCAGAGGCACCTGCAGCTTCTCCAACCATGGAACACAGGACCTGAGCCGGGCGGCTCGTCTGAACTCCAGACAGGCTCACAGTGCTGGTTTTGGTGAATCCTGAGGAGGTGTGGGGGCACGTAATTGGAAGAAATGTACATAGTTGACAACCACCAACATTGATTTGGGGTTTCACTGTAAGAGCCTGGTCTGATGTGATGGTGGTATTACGAAAAGGATTCTTAGTGCGCTTTTGTTGTGTAGGTTTTGGAGTTCAATAAAATGTATTACGGGTTTCGCTAAACATAAAATGCCTCACTTTGTTTTATTTACAGAAACCTACATAACCAAGCTGGCCATCAAGTGTCATTAATCCAATTCAGCTGCACTTAGCCTATTGCCTTTTCTGCCTTGGCAATTCAAGTGCTCATCCATTTCCTCACTGTGGAAAACTCTGCATCTGTCATCTTCTCCAGCAGGACCTTCCAGATAACAAATGCCCTCTGGGTGAAAGATCCCTTCTTACTCCACATCTGGCCAGACTGCACTTGGAGTGTTGGGAGCAGTTTTGGGCTCCTTACCTAAGAAAGGATGTGCTAACATTGGAGAGGGTCCAGAGGTTCCTGAGAATATCTCGGGAATGAAAGAGTTGACGTTGTCATAAACCACATAATAGACTGGTAGACAAGGGTTCTGGTGTCGGGGAGAATTTACAGCACAGACTTGAAGACTAGTTATCACATGGAAAACAGAGACATTTACAGACAGACAGACATACCTTATTGACATAAATAGTCTTGCAGATGCTGGAAATCTTGAGCATCACAACAAAATGCTGGGGGATCTCAGCAAGTCAGGCAGCATCTATGGAGGGGAATAAACAGTCAATGTTTTCAGCTATGAACCTTCATTAGGACTGTTTATTCCCCTCCGACGATGCTGCCTGACTTGTGTGTGTATGTTGCTCAAGATTTCCAGCATTGCAGAACTCCTGTGTTTATGTTAAACTACCATCTTCCAGTTTTAGATGTCTCCACAACAGTGAAAAAAATATCACCATCCACCACGTGTATGCCTCTTTATAAAAAATAGTCAAATCCAACAGGTATGAATATACTCATGTTCCAACTTTGATCGGAGTTAAATAAGTGAACAGCTAGATCAGAAAAGGGGACTAAATTGATGTGACATTAATAGGTTTATAGAATGTAGCAGACATGATTTCCCATAAGATATTTGAAAGTTATTTGTATAATTATTCATGTGGTATCAAAAATTGTTACCATTGAGTATAAAAATTGGTTGACATACAGGAGCAAACAGAAAGGTATTATCATGCTGGTGAAATATGCTGAAAAATGACAGACAAAGTTTAATTCTGACAAATGTTAGCTCATACAAATGTTAGGAGAGCACTGATAAGGTAAGAACATGTACCTTGATGGTGCAGCCTTACGGAGTATTGAGAAATTGAAGCAACTCAGAGTAAAAGCCCATAGATCTTTGAATGTGGCAATGTAAGTGGGCAATGTGGTTAAGAAGACATGTGGTATACTGGCCTTCATTAGTTGGGGCACTGAATTCAGATATAGAAAGGATAGGCTTCAATTTTATAAAACCTTGGTCAGACCTCAACTGATATTCTGCATGCAGTTCTGCTCTACAAAGCATAACTTTGTGAAGAGTACTAGAGAGGTGATTTACCAGGATGTCGCCTGGGTTGGAACTGCTCGATAATGAGGAGAGAATGGAGAAGTTGTCTCTCATCCTTGGAGTAGACAAGGTTAAGAGGGGACATGATTGAGATACATACAATTATGAGGGGTATCAGTGGGGTAGACTGCAGGAGACCTTTCCCATACCAGGGCAAGATAAAACTAGAAAATGTGAGCTTAGGGTAAGGGTGGTAAGATTCAGAAGGGATATGAGGGGGAGCTTCTTCACTCAGAGAAAGGTGAATACATTCTCTTTTTGCCTGAGAGAATGACAGAAACTAAGCTGATCACAGCATTAAAAAGTGTAACTAAAAATGAACACTTAAATCACTTAAGCAAAGGGGACTATGGAGGACGCCTGCTGGTCTGCATGGAAGAGCTGGGCTGTGCTATGCTGTACAATTCTATACTTTCATCGAGGAGCACCTCAGTCCATTGATTCCACATTGTATATTTCTCTACAGTCCTAAGTGTGGCATTTTGCCTAATTCTGAAGTTTATGTTCTATGCAATGTCTATCCTATTTTAATTTGCAAGCCTTGATTGCTTTGTTTCTGGATCATAAGCCCTCTCTGCATGTAGAATCACAAACACCAGGAAATCCAAAACAACTCACACAAAATGCTGGAGAAACTCAGCAGGCCAGGCAGCATCTACAGAAAAGAGTACAGTCAATGTTTCATGCTGAGACCCTTCTTCAGGGCTCCTGAGAAGTGTCTCAGTCCAAAACGTTGACTGCTTACGCTTTTCTGTAGATGCTGGATAACTTGCTGAGTCCCTCCAGTAATTTGTGTGTGTTACCTCACTGCATGTTATGTGGCGGTTAGTTTACTTTCTGGTCGAAAGCTGCTTCCATCATGTTCTCCCTCCCTCTTTCTCTCCCCTCTCTCTCCCCCTCTCCCACTCCCTTTCTCTCTCTCCCTTTCTCTCTCTCCCTCTCTCCCCCTCTCTCTCTCCCTCCCTCCCTCTCTTTCTCTGCCCTCTCTCTCCCCACCTCTCTCTCCCCCTCCTCTCTCTCTCTCCCCTCTCTCTCTCCCCCTCTCTCTCCCCCTCCCTCTCTCTCTCTCTCTCTCTCTCTCTCATCTGTTACTGTTTGTTAATTTATGATTACCCTATATCTTCAATCATCTTAAATTTGTCTTTGAAGCATTTGCTGTTTGTAATATCATCTTTCTACTTACCATATATAAAACAGTCAGGGCCTTTTTCCAGCCTTATTTGCTGTAAGGAGAATAATTCCAATTCATGACATGCATCAGGAATCTCTTATCTCTGGATATGAGTGCTCACACACTTTAAGGATAAGAATTGGAATACATACTCAAAGGGGGACTTTGAAGGAAATAGTATGAAGCAATCTCAGAGCTCAAATAGAAGAGCAAGTAGATAGCTATGTGTACTTTTGAGTTACTTAGGCAGGTTCATGTGGTACAAGTGTATGGAAGCTTCATGACAATTTAAACCTACACCCTGTTTATCCTTTGATCCAGAGGTAAATCTGCCCTAAAATTAAGCAGGGAACTGATCTCTGAAGGCTTGTCCAAAATCACTAAATAAAGGCATTATTAAATTACTGTTTGTGAGAACTCACAGAGCAAATTAGTTTCTTATGATACATTATGAAATGATTTCATTGTCTGTGAAACTTTGGAATAATTTTAGGGCATTAATCATAAAGATATGGAGTGTTCTGTGTTTAGTGATAATGTTAAACATAAGAGTGGTTTGGTCACAGGAGCCATTGAACCAAAGAACACTACAGCACAGTACAGGCCCTTCAGCCCTCCATGTTGTGCCAACCCATATAATCCTTAAAAAAAGTACTAAACCGACACTACCCCATAACCCTCCATTTTTCTTTCATCCATGTGCCTGTCCAAGAGGCTCTTAAATACCCCTAATGTTTTAGCCTCCACCACCATCCCTGGCAAGTCATTCCAGGCACTCAACTTCTTTGTGTAAAAAACTTACCCCTGATGTCTCCCCTAAACTTCCCTCCCTTAATTTTGTATATATGCCCTCTTGTGTTTGCTATTGGTACCCTGGGAAACAGGTACTGACTATCCACCCTATCTATGCCTCTCATAATCTTGTAGACCTCTATCAAGTCCCCTCTCATTCTTCTATGCTCCAAAGAGAAAAGTCCCAGCTCTGCTAACCTTGCTTCATATGACTTGTTCTCCAAACCAGGCAACATCCTGGTAAATCTCCTCTGCACTCTCTCCATAGCTTCCACATCCTTCCTATAATGAGGTGACCAGAATTGAGCATAATAGAGGTTGTGTTCTGGAAGAGGTTGATCTGCAGTCAGAACACAGAACACTAAAGCACAGTACAGGTCATTCGGCCCATAATGTTGTGGCAACCTTTTAACCCTTCCCTCTAACGTGGCCTTCCATTCTTCTATCATCTGCGTGCCTATCCAAGATTTTCTTAAATGTCCCTCAAGTAGCTGCCTCTACTATCATCCCTGGTAGGACATCCCTCAAACCCACTACACTCTGTATAAAAAAAAACTTACCTCTGACATCCCCAAACAACTTCCATCAGTTCTTATGGAAGTGTGATAAGACCATAGACCATAAAAGATAGGAGCAGAATCAGGCCATTTGGCCCATTGAGTCTGCTCTGCCGTTCGATCATGGCAGATCATATTTCCCTCTCCTCAGCCTCACTCCCCAGACTTCTCCCCGTAACCTTCGATGCCATGTCCAAACAAGAATCTATCAGGCTCTGCCTTAAGTACACCAACGACCTGACCTCCACAGATACATGTGGCAACAAATTGCACAAATTCACCACCCTCTTGTCTAAAGAAATTTCTCCATATCTGTTTTAAATGGACACCTCCCTATCCTGAGGCTATGAACTCTTGTCTTAGACTTCCCACACCAAAGGAAACTTCCTTTTCAAATCTACTCTGTCTAGGCCTTTCAACACTCAAAAGGTTTCAATGAGATCCCCCCCTCATCTTTCTAAATTCCAGTGAGTACGGGCCCGGAGTCATCAAATGTTCCTCATATGATAACCCTTTCGTTCTCAGAATCATCCTCGTGAACCTCCTCTGGGCTCTCTCCAATGCCAGCACATCTTTTTTTTGATAAGGGGCCCAAGATTGTTCACAATACTCAAGGTGAGGCCTCCTCACAAGTGCCCCGTAAAGCCTCAGTGTCACATCCCTGCCCTTGTATTCTAGACCTCTTGAAATGAATGCTAACATTGCATTTGCATTCCTCACCAGCAACTCTACCTGAAAGTTAAACTTTAGGGTGTTCTGCACAAGGAATCCCAAGTCCTCTGCCTGAGGAAGCAGTGGAGGTGACCTTAGTAAATATATTTAAGACAAGGTTGGGTAGATGTTTGCACAGTAGGGAATGAAGGGTTATGGGGAAAAG
The DNA here is from genome assembly GCF_030144855.1 of Hypanus sabinus. Classification (NCBI taxonomy): domain Eukaryota; kingdom Metazoa; phylum Chordata; class Chondrichthyes; order Myliobatiformes; family Dasyatidae; genus Hypanus; species Hypanus sabinus. Next base: position 172,735,186 of record NC_082708.1, on the reverse strand, counting down.
GCAGATAGGTGGAGATGAGTCCATGGCCAGATCAACTATGATCTTATTGAATGGCAGAGCAGTCTCGATGGGCCAGATGGCCTACTCCTGCTCTTATTTCTTATGTTCTTAAGTCCCTTTGCATCTCATATTTTTGGATTTTCTCCCCATTTAGAAACTAGTCTGCATATTTATTCCTTCTGCCAAAGTACATGACCATGCATTTTCCAAAATTGTATTTCATTTGCCACTTACTTGTCCACTCTCCTAATCTGTCCGTCCTTCTGCAGCCTACCTGTTTCTTCAGCACTACCTGCCCCTCCACCAATCTTCATATCATCTGCAAACTTGGCAACAAAGTCATCTATTACATCATCTAAATCATTGATATACGGCATAAAAAGAAGCAGTACCAATACAGACCCCTGAGTAACACCACTAGTCACTGGTACCCGACCAGAAAAGTATCCCTCTATTCCCATTTGCTTATTCCTACTGATTAGCCTATGCACTAGCTATGCTAGTAACTTTCCTGTAATACCATGGGATCTTTACTTGGTAGACAGCCTCGTGTAGCACTTTGTCAAAGACCTTATGAAAGTCCAGATATACAACATCCACTGCATCCCTTTTATCTATACTACTTGAAATCTCCTCAAAAATTCCACCAGATTTGTCAGGCAAGATTTTCCCTTAAGGAATTCTTACCTTGTCCTGTGTCACCAAGTGTCCCATAGCCTCATTCTTAACAATTGACTCCAACGTTCTCCCAACCAAGGGTCAGGCTAACTGGTCTATATTTTCCTTTGTGCACCCTCTCTCCTTTCTTAACGAATGAAGTGACATTTGCAATTTTCCAGTCCTCTGGCACTATGCCAGAGTCCAATGATTCTTGAAAGATCATTACTAATGCCTTCACAGTCTCTATCGCTACCTCTTTTCAAACCCTAGGATGCAGTTCATCTGCTCCGGGAGACTTATGGACCTTTAGGTATTTCAGCTTTTTGAAAACCTTCTCCCTTGTAATAGTAACTGCACCCACTTCTCCTCCCTTGCACCCTTCAACATCTGGCACACTGCTTGTGTCTTTCACAGTGAAAATTGATGCAAAATACTCATTTAGTTCATCTGCCTGCTTTGTGACCCTTCTTATTATTTCTTCAGCCTCATTTCTAGTGGTCCTATATCCACTCTAATCTCTCTTTTATTTTTTATATACTTGATAAAGCTTTTTCTATCCATCTTGATATTATTTACCAGCTTTCTTTCATATTTCATCTTTTACCTCTTAATAATTCTTTTAGTTGCTTTCTGTAGGTTTTTAAAAGCTTCCCAATCCTCTACCTTCCTTCAAATTTTGCTTTGCTCATCAGCCATGGTTGTACTATTTTGCCATTTGAGTCCTTTTTAATACATATATCCTGTACCTTACTTATTTTTCCCAGAAACTCAGTCGATTCCTGCTCTGCTGTCATCCTTGCCAGCATCTCCTTCCAATTTATCTTGGCCAACTCCTCTCTCATACCACTGTAATTTCCTTTACTCCAATGAAATACTTCAGACTTTACTTTCTCCCTATCAAATTTTAAGTTGAACTCAGTCATATTGTGCTTACTGCTTCCTAATGGTTCCTTTACCTTAAGCTCCCTAATCACCTCTGGTTCATTACATAACACCCAATCCAATATAGCTGATCCCCTAGTAGGCTCAACCATAAACTGCTCTAAAAAGCCATCTTTTAGACATTCATCAAATTCACTTTCTTGGGACCCATAACCAACCTGTTTTTTTCCAATCAACTTGCATGTTAAAATCTCTCATGACCGTCATAACATTGCCCTTTTAATGCACCTTTTCTATTTCCCATTGTAGCTACCTGATGATAGGTGTGTACAATATCGATTATCAAGAAAAAAGCTAAGGCAGGGAACTTTAATTAGCTCAAAGCACCAAGCTATGTCAACTTGAGTTAAAAAGGTGACAAGGATATTTTTTAAATACAAGAGATTCTGCAGATGCTGAAAATCCAAAGCAACAAATTCAGAATCTTGGAGGAACTCAGCAGGTCTGATAGCATTTTTGGAAATGAATAAACAGTCAATGCTTTGGGCTGAGACCCTTCCTCAGGACTGAAAAGGCAGGAGGAAGAGTCCAGAATAAGAATGTTGGGTGAGGAGAAGGTAGGCAGTAAAAGTTGAAGCCACGTGGGTGCGGGAGGGGGAATGAAGGACAAAGCTGGGGGGGTGATAGAGGAAAAGGTAAAGGGTTAGAGAAGAAATACATTTCATAGTAGCTCTATGATTATGAAGATTTCTGGTGGAACAAAACCATGCTGTAGAGTTTAAGAAGATTGAGGGAGCAAGTTAGATTTTTTTACAGTGAGCTTATAGAGGAAAAAAATCAAAAGATGATTGCTTCTTTCAGTAGAAAAACAAATAATGTGAAGACACAATCTGATGAATGATGGAAAATAATTTCAGGTTATTTAAGAAGAACTTGGACAGGTATATGGATGAGAGGGGTTTGGAGGGATATGGCCCAGGTGCAGGTCAGTGGGACTATGCAGAAAAATGTTTCGGCACAGCTAAGAAGGACCAAAAGGTCTGTTCTGTGCTGTAATGTTCTATGGTTCTATGCTTCTATGGTTACAGCCATTGAGCAACCTGAAATTCTGGCTGGTTTTAATCTATAGCCCAGGCAGAAACAGTACTGAGAAGCTGGTATAATATTGTGTCCATTACTACAATCTGTTAACTTCAATTGAAAGTATAACCAACATTATCTAGAGACAACTTTCATTTGATTGTGTCCATTTCCACAGAAGACCGTTAAGTTAAAATTGCATTAAGTTGCCCGAAGGATACCAATAATTCTATATAAGCTTCCCTAGTGTGCGGCAAATTTGAACAAAATATTAATGATGCTAGAAATAAAACAAACCTGGAATCAATCAGCAGGTCGCACAGAACTTGCAGAGAGACAAAGGAGTAAGTTGATGAATTTACATTAGAATAATTGAAAGGTTCTGATGAAAAGTCATTATCCTGAAACATTGTCTCAGTTTCTCTCCATAGAATCTGCCAGATCAACTAAGTACTTCCAGTGTTCTCTGTTTTATTTCAGATTTCAAGGTTCTGCAGAGATCAGTCAAGTTTTGCATCTACTCTTCCTGCCAGTTGCTTCCTGCTTGAACAGTACATTGTGGGCTAATGGAATTATTTCCTGAGAAAGCCATGCTGCCTTCAAGCTGGCTGTGAGAATGTAAGACCATTAAACACGGTTATCATTCTGGTCTATGTTAACTACAGCCTCTGAAGGACCTATCCTTCTGATGCAACCTCATTAATTCCTGAAAGACCTGGCAGTATGAATTGGACACAGCTGCTCTTGTTGCTGTCCCGAAAGCAACTGACAATTAACACTGAGTTGCTGACATTTTATTAAGTTGCATTCCATTCCACTTTTGTAGTTCATGATGACTAGACACTGAGATGTGACTTCACATTGGACTCTTAAAGAGGACAGAAGGAGGAAGCATATCCGTTCCATTTTCAGCTGGAATTTAAGCTGGATTCTGCTGTTGAAAAGACAAAGGATTCCAACTGTCAGATCAAGTGCTTTGACTGACTGCTTGTCAAAGCTTATTGTATTCATTGTCAGATGTTGTGGGATGCCACCTTGAGAATGGTGGCTCCGAGTTAGAACTGACAATTAGTTAAGATTGGTTTTGGGCTTTAAAGCTGTTTCCATGGTGACATAGAAGCAAATGTGGGGCGTAGATCGACAGTGCCAGTGCCAACTCATGCATTAGGAACAAAGTTGAAAAAGCAATCACAAGACTCACAGTTCTAATAATAAGGAAGCAGCTTTCTCTGCACATTCATGGCTCAACTGCTTGTACAAATCATATCAAAACAGCATTTAATTTTGAAAGGAGACTAACTCAGAGAGTTTCTGAGTTGCTGGGAATTTCATGCTTTCCATGCTCACCAGTGTCCAGAAATTAGTTCACTCACTTCTGGTGTGTTAAGTATGTACTGGGCATAATGTAAATATTAAGCCTAATTTTGATTTTTTTTGCAAAATTGTCTAGAAGTACTTGAAGAGTAGAAAATTTAGCACATAAAGTGCATGATTCTCAAAATGCTAGTTTGCAGATAAGGCAAGTAATTGGAAAACCTTCCAACTCAATATTATTTATTTATTTATTGATTGATTTGTCATCTTTTGCACATCAGTATTTTGCCAGTTTTCACTATTACGTTTTTGTAAATTGCATTGTACTTCATTTTGCTGTAAATGGCTACAAAAATAAATCTCAGGGTAGTATATGGTGATGTGTACTACCCTGAATTTAAGGGTATTCCATGAAGCCGCTCTTGTCTGCCTCCTGGTGGTCAGCTGTGGAATATGCTTTGCTCCAGGACTATTCATGCTTTTCGGACAGGAGGCTCTCCTTTATCCTCTGATCTTGGACTCCAACAATCAACTCTTGGATAATCCTCACTTCTTCGAATTTACTCAGGCGAATATCTTTATTCTTATATTCCTGCGCCGTTCAGGTCAATCTTGTGATAAAATCATTCCCAGGGTTAGAATATCAAATACTACAGGGCATAGTTTTATGGTGGGGATGGGGGGAATTTAAAAAAGTTACACGGGGCTTTTTCTTTTACATAGTAATTGGTGGGTGACTGGGATGTGCGGCTAGGGTTGGTGGTGAAAGCAGGTACAATAGCAATGTTTTTTAGAGGCATTTAGACAGGCATAGGAACAATCCAGGAACGGAGGAATGAAGACCATGTACACGCAGATAGGATTAGTTCGATTGGCAGTCTTCTCTGCAGCAAAGTATCTTCTGGTCCAGGGAGCAGTTGGTCAGCAACGTAACACCATGATCAACAATGAGTATGAGGAAATGCAAGACGAACAATACAATAGCATTGGATTCTTCTGCATTGTGATCTTGTTTAGTTCACTGCAGGCTTTTGAGTAAGATGGGGTTAATGCAACATTTGACAGGTACGGCAGAGAAAAAACATTGGTGCCATTAGTGTAGAAGGCGTGAGAACATGTAAAAGAAGCGTATTTGTATATGTTGGTCTTTTGTGCATGGCTAGAAGTTTTCAATTGTCTGACACTGAATTCTGCCTGGTGACCAGTGGTGATTTCCCCTGCTGAAGATCCACCACCCCCAGTCCCTTATCTCCATGCTCGTCTGTCTGACTCCCACATCAATAATTGGCGCTTCATTTTCGGCATTTGATATTTCGTGCAGAGTACTACTGCAGTAGTGTAGCAGGTGGCGTAACGTTTTTCAGTGCCGGCAGTCGGGGTTCAGTTCCTACCGCTGTCTGTAAAGAGTTTGGACGTTCTCTCCTTGACTGTATGGGTTTCCTCCGGGTGCTCCCTATTCCCCCCACATTCCAAAGGCATACAGGTTACAGTCAGTGAGTCGTGGGAATGCTATGATGGTGCAGGAAGCTTGTGGACAGCCTCCAGCACATCCTCAAGCTGGGTCGGTCATTGATACAAGGATGTATTTTTCTGTACGTTTCGACGTTCGAATGTACATGTGACAAATAGAGCCGGACTCTTTTTCATCTTTAAGCTATTTTTACAGGGTTCTGACAAAGCCCCTCAATTCAAACTTAAATGAACAGGTCATTGCATCACAATAATAGCACTTGGCCGTCGTTCATATGGGTAAATGCTGTGGTCTGAGGATCCACTGGGGCAGGATTGCGCTGTGCGATTAGGTGCCCACGAGTAGCTACACTACACATGAACATTGCATAGAGCAATAATAGAGAGAAGAGGCTGTATCTTGAGACTGACATGGTGAGGAATTTAGGTCTTGTCTATTCACTCATCTTGTTCACATCCCCTTCACATATTTTTTTCTCTACTTTCTATTCCACCCAGTGTTTATTTTTAAATGGGAAACTAGGAAACATGACATTGAATCATTTCAGATAAATTATCAGGCTTAGACCCAAGCATTGAACCCTGTGTTACTTTGCCCTCGCTGGCTAGTGCCTGCCAAATAATCCACATTTTGCTTTCTGTATATTAACTAATTCGCAATCCATTCTAGTTGTTGTTGTTCCTTTCTGCACTTTGTGGCTAATCTGGCATTTTCTTGAGTACTTTACCTGTTTTTTACAGAGGACAGTTTGCTAGATTGACGCTCAGCCTAGCACAGATGGGAAATGTGCAAGGAGCCGGCTGCATTTGAACTGGGACCACATGCCTCGGAGCCTTGTGAGGATGCTACTGCACCACTGGCCGGCTAATCCATTCTAGTTGTTGATGTCTCTTTGTGGTGCATTGGGTGGCATTTTTGCCACTTCCGTAGAAAATAACTGTCTTTTTACGAGGCCGAGTTGCTAGCCATCTGGATTGGAACTCGGAACCTTTTGGCTTGAATTACAGTGTTGATACCACTACACCACCAGCCGGCATTCATTCTAGTACAGCACCCTTAACACAATGTGCTCCAACCTTGTTGAGCAGCATCCTTATTGAAAGCCTTCTGAATTCATAAATACGCCACATTACTGTTTCTCCCTTATCTCAGTCTTCAAGAGGCACCCACAAGGGATTCCAACAGATTAGTCAAACCTGACCTCTCTTCTTGCTGAGTATTCTCAGTCTTATTATTTTGTTTACATTCTTCTGTTATTATATTCTTCATTGTAGAATATTCTTCATTCGTCTTTTCTATTGATAATGGATTAACAAGTCAAATAGCAGAGTTATGATTACTACAAACTGAAGGAACCTATTCATTATTAATGGAATTTTGGAAAATTATGACTTATTCATAACCTCCTTCATCAAATGTTTCGAACTCTGGGATGTAAATCCTTGAGATTTATCAGTTTATATTCTCACCAAAGTCTGTCATACTTTTTTTCCATTAATATTAATTTCCTCCAGTTTCTTGTTCTCCCATGTATGTCATGAACTCCTGACAAAGATTTTTCATCTTCTTCCATCTAAACTGGCAAAAATATTTTGTTAAATGTTAAATTTATCAGTCACTTCATTATTCCCCATTACAAATTTTCCCATCTCTGCCTGCACAGAATCGATGTTTTCTTTTATATCTACCCTGTATACGTTGAAGTTCCTCTCACCTATGTTCTGTATTTCTTGCCAGTTTTCTCTCATAAGATATTTTACATTTCTTCCTAAATTTCTTGTTCCTCCTTTGCTACGTTCTAACAGGCTCCCAATCCTCAACCTGCTGCTAGCATAGTCAAGATTGTACGATTCCACCAACGTTGGAGAAAGTTGGACTCAAACTTTCATGTTCTGCTCCTCATGATTATTATAACTAGAGCTGTTAGCCTATCATTTCTTTGGGAGTAATAAAAACAAAGATTCCTACTCCTTCGTCCATTTATCTCTTCCTCATGTCGGCTCCCAGCTTCATATTTCATCCCCCCCCCCCCGCCGCACCCAATTAACCTTGCCCCTCACCTGGTTTCACCTATCATCTGCCAGCTTGAACTCCTTCGCCTCCCCCTCATTCTTATTCCGGCTTCTTCCCCACTTCCTTTCCAGTCCTAATAATGGGTCTAGGCCAGCGAAGTTGACTCTTTATTCCTCTCCATAGATGCTGCCTGGCCTGCTGAGTTCCTCCCGCATTGTGTGTGTGTGCGTGTGATCCTCGGTTTCCAGAATCTGCAGAATCTCTTGTGATTTTAACATCTGTTTTATGATTTGCCAAAAACCTTTCCTTGTTGATAATAATTATATAAATGATGTATTTTGTTTCTGCAATAAGGAGATGTCCTGAACTACTCAAAGACAGTCAAATGATATTGATATAGAATGAATGAAGTTCAGATCAAGTCTCCCCTGCAGCTGTTTCCCCTCACTGCTCTCATGCCCCTGTGACATTTACAGAAACTGGATTTGAAACAAAAGAAAAAAAATATTCTCACAACAGTAATCAACAAAATTACTCAAAGGACAACCTCTCATTTGGGTAATTAACAGTAGTTTTGAATCTTCTGGGCTCTTTGCCCAGTGCTTTAACATGCAACAGCAATGGCCCGTAGTATTAATAAAAATGATGAATACACCAAAATAAAACAAATGTATCATTAAGACTATCTGCTTCTGGGTTGCATTAAGTAAAATACTTCAAAGCCAAACATTCGTGCTTCTGATAGGAGAGAGGCAACATTTTTTTAAACTGTGCTAATGATGAGGTAGTAAAATAGACGCATTCTCAGATTGACCTTTACCTCAGGCACGGTCTCGTGTAATTTGTGATCTTTGCTTAAGGTCACGAGTGATCAGGTGCTCACATTTAACTCTTCATTCTTGAGTATAACAACCACAAGAATATGGAGTTTAGTTTGACCATATTTTTACCTGCATGCTCCAACTCACTTCCACCAGCTCATGAACTCAGTCCCTCCCTCCTCTCATCAAACTAATGCTCTGTTAAGGGTGGATGGAGCCAGTCTCTGTGGCCTCTGCACTCGAGCGATCTCTCTCTTCCTCTCTCGAGGCAGTGGTGGTGGGGAGAGTCTGCTGGTTCTCGAGTCGGGTGAGCCCGAATAAGCGATGCTGCAGACTGTAACGTTGAAACTGCCATCTGTTGGTCTTCCTGCTTGCTGTGGAAGGGGTGATAACTCTCTCTCCGTCATAGTGACGTGTCCAAGTGCTGGGTTATGGACTGTAGTTTTATGGATTGTGTTCATGGTGTCTTTCGGGATTTGCTATTGCTTGCACGGTGGGTGGGTGGTGGTGGTGGTGGGGGGGGGGGGGGGGCTGATGCTTCCAGCTGAAACAAATGGGTTTTGGCGGAGAGGGGAGGTGGATGCTTTGCTGTTGCTTGTGTGTGAGGGTGAGGGATGGCATTTTTCTGTCATTCATTCTTTGGGCTTTCTTTCTGTTTTGTGGATGTCTGCAAGGAGTAAGAATTTCAGGTTATATATTGTATACATTCTCAGATATTAAAAGGAACCATTGAATCATTTAAGTCATACATAAAGCTGACATTGGCTTCTTTGGGACCTTAGAAATAACCTTAAGACTAAAAACATCACTGCACATAACAACCGGTGTCAAGACAGAAAACCCACCCTTCCACTTAGCCCCTTCTACCAAGGCCAATTGACATGATAAAAGCACAATGAACAGTCAGCTCCATCATGGGCACTAGCCACTCCAGCATTGAGAACATGCTTAAACGGCAATGCCTCAAAATGGCGGCATCCATCATTGAGGACCCTCATCACTCAGGATGTGCCTTCTTCTCATTGCTACCGGCAAGGAGGAAGGACAGAAGCACTGACCCTTTAAGGTGTGTGGGTGTGCGGCCACACAACGCACCCATGCAGATAACCTTTGTCGCCACACAGTTGGAATTTTCTTTTATACAATGTTTCATTAAAATGCCACGCAGTTTTCAGCTCGTGTAAACATTTCCTGCTCTGAGCAATGGTTGACCTGAGCAGCTGTAAAAAAAATAGAGGCAATGTTGTACAGGAATTTGAAGACACAGATCCTTCCCTTCTGCTGTCACATTGCTGAATGTACAATGATTCCATGCACACTCCTTCACTTTTTTTGCTCTCTGTTTGCACTACTTATTTAATTTAAAGTATACATAATAAAGTTGTAATTTATAATCTTTTATTATGCATTGCACTTCACTGCTGTTGCAGAACAACAAATTTCATGACATTCTATATCCTAAACCTGATTCTGATTGTTTAAACATGTAATTCATTTATGCTACAGCTAGGTGGCACAAGTGGACTTTAACAAATAGGAACATCTATACTTCCAAGGCTCAAGCTAATTCTGTAAATTCAAAGAGTGTTGAATGGATTATAAAAAATGTGCTTCTGAAGAACTGTATGCTAAATGTTACACTAAATGTTTGTCCTTTATATAAAACATTTTTGCAACCACGTTCAGTGAAATGACTATTTGCATACCTATTTGCACTGATGAATGTAACAGTATGAGAATCCACATAGATTGCTCAAAATAACTTAGTACATTACTCTCCATTTTCTAAGCACAGATATGTATAAGGAGGCTTTGCATCATTAACCTTTTCTTTAGGATAGTAACGGATTTCTTCTGGAACACTGTTGCTGTATTTTCAATGCATTCTGTATCCCTAGAAAGATTACTGCCCCTGATAAGAATCTTTTAAGATCCTCCCACTTGCAAACATTCCTTTTCCTTCACCCAATCAAACTTAGCTTGATCCTAATGTCCTCTGGTTCAACACCTTAACCTGTGCACATGGTCTATCTTTTTCCAGAACTATTTAAATCTAATAGAATTCTAATCACTGGACCCAAAGTGAAACGTAATTGCCATTTCAATTACTTGACTTACGTCGTTCCTGAGAAGGAGGTCCAGTAATTTTTCTTCCTGACCAGTTTCCTCTAAATATCGCATGGGGAAAATGACTTAGTGACTTCTGAGTTCTGACCTTTTGAGCTCCGAGTTCTGGCATTAAGATCTCCTTTACTCTACTATTCTTAAAATTCTCTGCAATTTCTCGACACGTCTGCTCCTCAATCTCCTCCTGACGACAGCGTGTCTATAATACCTACCAGGGTGACTATCACCACCTTATTTCTGAATTCTACTTAAATGGCCTTGTTAGATGATCCCTCACGAATGTCCTTGTAAAGCATTACTGTTATGTCCTCTAACAGTACATATTGCTATCCTAGAACACTGAGCTGCCAGCCCTGACCCTTCTCTCATCCACAATATCCCGGTCCCTAGAGGCAATCTACACCCTTAGTTCTTCTACCTAACTGCTAAGATCCATGCATTGAAATAGAAGCAATTTAAAACAGTGGCCCTACTGTCCTCATCACCACCTTCAGAGGAAAACCAAATCAAATTTGTGACATACAATTTCTCAGGCACATCACTCATCAGTTTGTTATTGTCATGAGTTGTCTCCCGAAACACCTCTTGCTGCTTATCAGTGGTCTTGCCCATTAATCTATTTGCTGTCCAATTCAGCCAACTCTTTTCTCATTCCATTGAGTTATCTCTTATTGAAGTTAAACTGTTGCTTCTTCCTCAAATTTCTTTTTCCTACATTGAATACAGAATTCAATTATATAGTCATCACTTCCTAAGGTATGTTTTATCTGAGGTCAGTTGTTAAATTTACCACATTCCGCATTACCAGATCCAAGATAGCCTGTTTCCTGGGCAAAAGAAACAATTCCCAATGGGTTCTATGAATTAATTCTCAGAACTTTCTAACTTGATCCACATGAAGATTAAATTCTCCCTTAATAGTGGATTATTCTTTATTCATGCCCCAATTATTAGCTGATTTATACCTTTTTCTACAATATGACCACTGTAATCATCGTTTAATTATAATCCTGTTAGAATGCTCGGGCATGCTTTGAAATATAATGAGCCATAAAATTTGATCTAATTATTTTATCTTAAAAGGGCAAACATTCAAAATCTCTGAAACGCATGTCATCTTTAACTCAGCACTTTGGAGAAATTGTGCAAAGATAATTTTTCATAATTTTTTATGTAATAAGTTAATTTTAAAACTAAAATTGTTCCAGAGAGGGCTGATTATTTCATATAGAATGTAGACCTGTAGTAACCATTCCAGAGATCAAAGTCTTTGAAACATGTATCAAGAAATAAGAATTTGCACGTTCATGACCTCATGCCTGCCGGTGGGTCTTCAGCTCACAACCTACTGATGAGAGGTGAGAATGAGCCAAATATTGGCAGACCTGCAGAGTTCCCAATTTGCAACTCACTAAATAAAGATCTGGAGTGGCTCATTTTTTCAGACTCTTGACTGTTGTGAGATACCTCACCCACAGTAAGATGAATCAGAAAATGCAGAGGAGCATCTCAGCAGTTTCCTTTATGCCCACTCATGCTGGCTTCCTGGTGGAGAAGGGCAAAGGATTAACACTAGTGTCCTCCAGTGAGTCTGAACTTTTCCACTGTGTGTCACTAAGTTGAAATCACAAGGGAACTTCAGCGAGGATTTGAAATGTAATGTTGTCCAGTTCAAGTTTTCAATTATTCCACTTAATCCCTGCAGTCTGATTCATATTCAATTGTACATGAGTCAGCATCTGATACAAAACACAATCAGAAGTGATGCTTTCATTTGTCTTTTATGTACATATCATAAATCTTAGTGTAGTGTTCTTATACAGGTGTAGGAACTCTGAACTAAACACCGAGGTAAACCGTAGTCAATGAGGGCATGATCGCAGTAAGATTAACCATTTACTGTTCACTCTTCCACATTAATGTATGGTGAAAACTTTTGATAAAACAATACAATACAAAATATATACAGTATTTGTTTCCTTCTTGGCATCACAATTACATCATAAATATTTGTAAAAGTAAAACTACAACAAACTATATTACATTGAAGTACAACATACAGTCAGAATCTACCTACGCTATCAATTGGCTTTAAATACACTTCACACAAACTGTCCAGTAATGCTTTCAATAGCACAAGAAACTAAACTTTATCAACCGTCATTACTTTTAACAGAATCAGAGTTAACATTTTTACTTCAACATATTGATTATCTTAGGAACTTACGGCATTGCTTCTATGATGTTTCTTAGTAAGTAGAATGAAAACTTTTCTCGTGCTTATCCTGCACACACTAGCCCCCGCTTTCCGTTTTTCCAAACCGATATTTACCCTCAAGACGCAACAAAACCAGGTGTGACATCATTGCATGCCGCGTTACATCACAGACAACGAATTTACTTCTAACAACCTTAACTTTAACTAGAAAATAATTACAAAGGAACCAGTAAAGCGAAAATGTAATTAAGCTAAACAAATGTCTTAAGGCAACACACTCTCCGCCTTACAGTCACTATGAACCTGATACAAAACTTTAGTCTCTAAATCAGTCGTCAAGTAGAAGTAGAATGACTTCTGCAACTGGCCTTTGGTAAGTTTTCACATCACCTTGGTCAGAAGTTTTCAACTCAACCTTCCTGACATGTCCAACTCTACCAGGGATCAATATTCATGTCTCCAACGGGACCAGAACTGATTTGTGAGAGCCTGAACCTGTCTCCATTGCTTTGTGTACAAGTCCTTATCTGAGAAGTCCCCAGGTGTAGGGGGAACTCCTGCCTTCTGCGTAAGGAGCATTGATGGCGAGAGTATGAAGGGGCTTTCCGGGTCAGAAGACACAGGTAGGAGTGGTCGCACATTTATAATGGCTGTGATGTCTGCCATTAGTGTGCACAGTACCTCGTGGGTCAGTCAGGTGCATTGCTGCAGAAACATTGAATCAAGAATTCTTCTGGCGATACCAATCATCCGCTCCCATGAGCCTCCCGTGTGAGAGGCGTGTGGTGTATTGAATTCCCAGTTGCATCCCTGCTCACTGAGGTACCTTTGCACCTTCTTGTCCATCCCAAGTTCCTTGGATGCTCCAACAAAATTCGTGCCGCAATCAGACCTTAACTGTTTTGCAGGGCCTCTTAGTGCAAAGAAATGCCTGAGAGCGTTAATGCAGCTGAAAGTATCCAAAGATTCGATGACCTCACTGTGCACCGCTCTCGAACTCATGCAGCTGAACATGATGGCCCACTGTTTGCTCTCTGCTTGTCCTCGGCTAGTGCGTCTAGTGATGATAGTCCAGGGACTAAATACATCGAGCCCCACATATGTAAAAGGAGGGCAGGCATTGAGGTGTTCTGGTGGGAGGTCCATCATACGTTGAACTTCCAGCTTCCCTTGCAGTTTCCTGCAGGTTACACATCTGTGGAGTACTGAGTTGATCAGTGTTTTGCCTCCTAAGATCCACAGTCCCTCTGCCCTTATTGCTCCTTCCATCAGGTGACGGCCCTGATGCCTTACCTGTTCAAGGTGATTTGCGAGTAAGCAGTAAGGACACGTGGCTGTCTTTGGGCAGGATTACTGGGTTCTTTTCTGCAGCTGAAAGGTGAGAGTGTATAAACCGGCCTCCAATGCAAATGAGATCATTCTTCAGGATCGGGTTGAGTTTCCTCAAAGGGCTGTCCTTTGGTATTGATTTATTAGCTTGGAGGGCTGAAAACTCCTTTGCAAGAGCTGCTCTTTGAGTTGCTTTGAGGATGACGTCCTTTGTCTGGGCCAATTTGTCTGCAGTGCGAGGTAAGTTACAGTTGTGCCATCCCTTGCATTTACTTTTTCGGAATGAGTGTTTGTGGGATCTGGTCATGTGAATGAGGAACGCAAGTCCTCTCACCAAGGAATTCAAAGTGGAGAACCGCTGAAAGCGTTCGGTGGTACATATTGATTCTTCCAGGTAGTTGACTCCTGTTTGTATTTGCGGCTGAATTTCCGAGTCTCTTTCAGGTTCGATCCGCTCAAAAGTCTCGCTCATTTGAGTTTTTTCTGTTGGTGGCTGATACAGGAAGGGGGGTCCGGTGAACCAGGATGTCTGAGCCAGACGGGATGCAGGTAAGGATCTCGATGCATGGTCTTCAGGGTTATCCTCGGTACATACATAACGCCATTGTTCAGGCTTTGATGACAGGTGAATGCATTGAACTCTATTATGAACATACATGTAGAAATGTTTTGATTCATTATAAATATAACCAAGCACTACTTTGCTATCTGTGTAGAACTTGGTGTCATCCAGCTCTAGGTGTAGCTCGTCCTGGATAAGATTTGCCATTTCCACAGCCAGGACAGCTGCGCACAGTTCAAGCCTTGGAATTGTCGGCTCGGACTGAGGAGCGAGCTTCACCTGACCAGTTACAAATCCTACTTCAACTTGACCATCCTTCCCAACAACTTTCAAGTGAGCCACAGCACTGATGGTTGATGCATCCGAAAACACGCACAATTCTCTGTGCGCTGCCTCGGTGAGTGAAGTCGCAGTGTACCTATGTGGGATATGAAGCTGTTTTAGATCTTGAAGTGAATCTCTCCAAGCCTCCCATCTGCTTAGCTTGTCTTCTGGTAGAGGAGTATCCCAGTCGGAGAGCTCAGAGGTAAGTTCTCTGAGAAGGACTCTTCCCTGGATCGTAACTGGCGCCAGTAGACCCAAGGGATCGAGAACACTGTTGACAGTGGAGAGAACTCCACGGCGGGTGAATGGCTCGATCACGGTCGGCACAGAGAACGTGAATGTGTCAGTTGTAATCTCCCAAAGGAGGCCCAAACTCCTTTGTGTGGGTATGGTTTCTTTGTCTAGATCTAGGTCCTTGATTACTGGAGCACAGTCATCATGTGGAAAGGCCTCCATGACTGCCTGACAGTTTGATGCGAACTTGTGCAAGCGGAGGTTTGACTCAGCGAGTGAGGCTTGTGTTCATCGGAGCTTTGTCTTTGAAGACCTTTGTACCCATTATTTTTAAGAAGATGGCGTCTTGTGCTGATGGAGCAAGTTTATTATCATGCTCAGTTTGAGCGAAGACTGACTGTCCCATCGTCTTGTTGGTTACTTTACTACACTTGTTGAAGCCTTGTCGTGCTTCCTTGATACACATGAAGCTTGTGCAGGGTTAAAAAATTGAATGGCGGCCACTCTCTAGCACATTGGTCTTGAGTGTGTTAACTGTTGGTTTGTGTACGTTGACAGGGCACACCTCTCCTATCACCACCCAGCCCAGATCCAGGCATTGGGCAAAGGGGGCGTCATGTGGTCCATTGACCTGCTGCCTGACCTTGTGCACCTGGAGAATGTCTCTTCCGAGTAGCAGGAGTATTTCTGCTTTTGGATCCAGTTCTGGGATGTGCTTGGCAATGTGGTGGAGATGCGGCTGGTGTCGCACTGCGCTTGACGTCGGGATCTCGGTGCAGTTATTGAAAATTTCATTGCACTCCAAGAGCGGAGGGAGACAGATGATGACTTTACCATCCAGTGACTCAAGCTGGAAGCCTTCTGCCTTCCTCCCATATGTTTCTACGCTGCCTGAGCAGGTTCTAAGGTAGTATGGGAACTGATTACTCTCTACGTTGAACAAGTCAAAGAACTCTGGTCTGACTAGTGAGCAATTGCTCTGGTCATCCAGAATTACATAGGCTTTGATTGCCTTGTCTTTGGCTCCCTCAGGGCACACCTTAGTGAGACAGATCTCTGAGCAAGAACGGCTTGACTGACCTTGACCGCAAACTTCTGTGCAGCTAGAGCTGACAACAGTTGTCTTGGAATGATCCCCTCCCTCACCGCCGCCCTCTTGTGAGGGTGAAAGAGCTGTGTCAGTTTGCGGTAACGGGCCGGGATGCATGGCCCCATCGTGATTAGAGCTATTACATTTCGAGCACTTCACGGGGATTGTGCACTCTCTAGTGAGGTGAGAGGTAGAGGGACAGCATTTTAAAACATTTTTTTCAATATGAGAAGGGCCATTCTCTCGTCAAAGGTTTTTTTTATAAACGTTCTGCATTTTTGAGGGGGTGGGGTTTGTTATGCAATGGACAATTCTTGCTAGGGTCATTGTTAGTTGTAGAGACTTCAGTTTTATGCACTGAGACAGGTTTATTGATGTTAAAATTATTCGAAGTGGATTTAACCAGCTTGGTGTGAATTGTACTGCTACCTTGACTCATGAAGCTAGGGTCGTTTTGCTTCTTTGCCTCCTTGCACACAAACCTAATGAAATACTCAAAGGGAGGAAATCGACCATCATTCTCTTCCTTGTACGCTGAGCCAACAGACACCCACCTTTCCTGCAGTCCAAATGGAAGTTTGTCCACAATTGGTCTAATTCCGTATGAAGTATCGAGATATGACAGGCCAGTAAAATAGCCATCTTCTTTAGCGCCTTCAATCTCCATGAGTAAATCTCCGAGTTCTCTTAATTTAGTGTGGTCCTTGGCTGACATCCTAGGAAAATTTTTCAGATGTCGAAATAGTGCCGTTTCAATAATTTCAGGGGCTGCATAGCACTCCCAAAGTCTCTCCCATGCTTTGAGTAAGGCTAGCTTGGGGTTGTTGATGTACACTGAACGTATGTGTCTCTCTTGTTTGCATGACTCTTTTCCCAGCCATTTCGTCATAAGATCCAACTCTTGGTTTGCTTCGAGCTGGATTCCGCTGGTAGTGTTGGCGAATGAGGAGTACCATGCACAGTAGTTTTCAGGCTTATCGTCAAACTGGTATAGTCCTGAAATGATGAGATCTGGTTGTGCTGAATACTGTGCCATGGGTTCAACTACAAGTGGCACACTGGCTGGGGGAATACGTTGGCGGGCATATGACTGAGCGTGTACGTTCTTTATGCTGTTCTGACTTTAGCCTTTGCCTCTTCTCTCGCCAAATCTTGTAAGTTTGGCGTCAAGAAGTATTTGGCTTCAGCCCTTTCGTTCTCGATTTCATCACAAAGTTGCAAGCGTGACTTGTCTTCCTCAGATGGATGCGATGCAATTGGGCTTCTCTTTGACTCCTCATGAACTGGGACGTTAGGAAATAAGTATGGAGAGGAAGAACGAATCTTCAGGTCCATTTGAGATTGGATGTATTCGCTAGTGAGTTCCAATCTGGTCCTTTCTGAAGTAGATTTTACTTCATCTAGAATGTGCATTTCTTCAGCGTTTTCTAATATCTCTGCTTCCATCCTGGCAGCATTGACTTCTCGGCGTAGCACCACCACTTCTAAATCTGTTTCTATCCTTACCTTTGCCAACTGGTTTTCAGCTTCTCTGACGGACTTTTCCATTTTCAATTTTCAAGTCAAGTCAAGTCAACTTTTATTGTCATTTCAACCATAACTGCTGGTATGGTGCATGGTAAAATTGAGACAACATTTTTCAGGACCATGGTGTTACATGACACAGCACAAAAAACTAGACTGAACTACGTAATAAAAAAACACAGAGAAAGCTACACTAGACTACAGACCTACACTGGACTGCATAAAGTGCACAAAAACAGTGCAGGCATTACAATAAGTAATAAACAGGACAGTAGGGCAAGGTGTCAGTCCAGGCTTCGGGTATTGAGGAGTCTGATAGCTTGGGGGAAGAAACTGTTACATAGTCTGGTCGTGAGAGCCCGAATGCTTTGGAGCCTTTTCCCATATGGCAGGAGGGAGAAGAGATTGTATGAGGGGTGCATGGGGTCCTTCATAATACTGTTTCCTTTGCAGATGCAGCATGTAGTGCAAATGTCCGTGATGGCGGGAAGAGAGACCCCAATGATCTTCTCAGTGACCTCACTATCTGCTGCAGGGTCTTGCGATCCGAGATGGTGCAATTTCCAAACCAGGCAGTGATGCAGCTGCTCAGGATGCTCTCAATACAACCCCTGTAGAATGTGGTGAGGATGGGGTGGGAGATGGACTTCCCTCAGCCTTCGCAGAAAGTAGAGATGCTGCTGGGCTTTCTTTGCTATGGAGCTGGTGTTGAGGGACCAGGTGAGATTCTTCATCAGCTGAACACCAAGAGATTTGGTGCTCTTTACGATCTCTACTGAGGAGCCGTCAATGTTCAGCGGGGAGTTGTCACTCTGTGTCCTCCTGAAGTCAACAACCATCTCTTTTGTTTTGTTCACATTCAGAGACAAGTTGTTGGCTCTGCACCAGTCCGTTAGCCGCTGCACCTCCTCTCTGTAAGCTGACTCATCGTTCTTGCTGATGAGACCCACCACGGTCGTGTCATCGGCGAAATTGATGGTACTGTTTGAGCTGTGTGTTGCAGCACAGTTGTGGGTCAGCAGAGTGAACAGCAGTGGACTGAGCACACAGCCCTGGGGAGCCCCCGTGCTCAGTGTGACGGTGTTGGAGATGCTGCTCCCGATCCGGACTGACTGAGGTCTCCCAGTCAGGAAGTCTAGGATCTAGTTGCAGAGGGAGGTGTTCAGGCCCAGCAGGCTCAGCTTTCCAATCAGTTTCTGAGGGATGATTGTGTTGAATACTGAACTGAAGTCTATGAACAGCATCCAAACGTACTTGTCTTTGTTGTCCAGGTGGGTTAGGACCAGGTGGAGGGTGGTGGCAATGGCGTCATCTGTTCAGCGGTTGGGATGGTACGCAAACTGCAGGGGGTCCAGTGAGGGGGGAAGCGGGGTCTTGATATGCCTCATGATGAGTCTGTCAAAACACGTCATGATGTTGTATGTAAGTGCAATAGGACAGTACTCATTTAGGCAGGACACTGAAAACTACTTCGGAATGGGGACGATGGTGGCAGCCTTGAAGCACGTTGGAATGGTGGTGCTGCTCAGGGAGATGTTGAAGATGTCAGTGAGAACATCTGCTAGCAGGTCTGCACATCCTCTGAGTACTCTACCAGGGATGTTGTCTGGTCCAGCAGCCTTCCGTGGGTTGACCCTGCACAGGGTTCTTCTCACGTCGGCTACGGAGAGACACAGCACCTGGTCATTCGTAGGAGGAGTGGACTTCCTCGCCGCCACATCATTTTCCGCCTCAAACCGGGAGTAGAAGTTGTTCAGCGCATTTGGGAGGGAAGCATCAGCAAACCATTCCCCTCAGCAAACCGAGGATGTGTAATTCAGCCAGCAGATCTTTGTAAAGGTTTGTTTTTTGGATGACCTCTGTATTGTTGTAGTATCTGGCGATGGTAGGTAGCCGCTCTGTTATACTCTTTTGCTTCCTGTTCTGCGTACGACTCTCGCACCTTGGCGGTTTCTGCTTTAGCTCTTGCATGGGCAGCCTTATTTGCTGATGCCCTATTGCTCCTGGCACTGGATGGCAATGATTCGACACTTGATCGTGTGGCCACCGTACCACTTGTCGAAACATCTGGTGATGCTGCCTTTTCACTGTAGTGTTCTCGTACAGGTATAGGAACTCTGAACTAAACACCAAGGTAAACTGTAGACAATGAGGGCACGATCGCAGTAAGATTAACCATTTACTGTTCACTCTTCCACATTAACGTATGGTGAAAACTGTTGATAAAACAATACAAAATATATACAGTATTTGTTTCCTTCTTGGCATCACAATTACATCATAAATACTTGTAGGAGTAAAACTACAACAAACTATATTACATTGAAGTACAACATACAGTCAGAATCCACCTACGCCATCAACTGGCTTTAAATACACTTCCCACAAACTAGCCTTTAACGTTGTCAATAGCACAAGAAAGTAAACTTTATCAATCGTCATTACTTTTAACAGAATCAGCATTAACATTTTTACTTCAACATATCGATTAACTTATGAACTTACGGCGTAGCTTCTATGATGTTTCTTAGTGCATAGAATGAAAACTTTTCTGGTGCTGATCTTGCACACACAAGCCCCCTCCTTCCCATTTCTCCAAACCAGTATTTACCCACAAGACGCGGCGAAACCGGGTGTGATGTCATCACATGCCGCGTTACATCACAGACAATGAATTTACTTTCAACAACCTTAACTTTAACTAGAAAATAATTACAAATGAATTACTAAAGCGAAAGTGTAATAAAGGTAAACAAATGCCTTAAGGCAACACATTTAAATTAGTTTCTAAGCTGGGCACGATAATGTCAGTGACTTGATTTTGAGGACCACTTTATTCACACTCCTTTGTGGAAAATCTAGATTATTTTTATTATACACTCATTTATAGTGGCACTTCTTTTTAAGGGTATCATGCCTTAATGCCATTTGAGTAATCATATTTGCTTCCAACAAATTAGTCCGCAGATTGAAGGTTAGACACATTGGCAGTTTATTGCTCACTGAAACTTGTCAATCTAACTTTGTTCTGCATGATGTATGATAATTGTAATCTCCCATCTAGATAGTGTTTGCATTTGGAAGAATGACAAAGGAGTAGGGAAAGAGTGAAATTTTGAACATTTTCTATTTCTAATATTCTTGAAGTATAAGAATGGCAGAAATTGCTACTGGCAAAAATAAGATGAATTGTTATTACATTGTCCTGTTTTAAAACCTAATGGAAGGTGATGGCCCATTTTAAATAAATAGGTCCATATTTTGAATGAAGGAACCATTTTATTGCATTAAGCAAGCAACCACCAGCTAGTAACATTAATTTTTAACTTAATTTGCTCTATTGACTGGATCTAAATTGTATATTTTCCTCTAGTGAGAAACGTCCTGGATGCATATTTCATTTGTGCATCAAAGAAAACATAAAAGTGTGCGAAACATAATTCACTTTAACAGTTTCATGGAACTGATAATTGGATACTCAAGTGGAACTGACTGATTCTCTCCACTCTGTCATACTTGGCTTATTATGTTCATTCCTTGGCACTGGAACACCTGGACTTGGATACCACTTCACAATTAGTTTGGACATTGCAGGCATATAAAAACTGTTCTAAAAATTGTTTAATATTTGTGGAGCATAACTGTGTTCTGGTTCCTCAATAAGGGGATTCAGTTGTTCAAGCCACATATAGAAAGGAGAGGGTGGAAATGAACATAGAACATAGAATAGTACAGCACATTACAGGCCCTTCGGCCCACAATGTTGAGCCGACCCTCAAACCCTGCCTCCCATATAACCCCCACCACCTTAAATTCCTCTATATATCTGTCTAGTAGTCTCTTAAACTTCACTAGTGTATCTGCCTCCACCACTGACTCAGACAGTGCATTCCACACACCAACCACTCTCTGAGTAAAAAACCTTCCTCTAATATCCCCCTTGAACTTCCCTCCCCTTACCTTAAAGCCATGTCCTCTTGCACTGAGCAGTGGTGCCCTGGGGAAGAGGCACTGGCTGTCCACTCTGTCCATTCCTCTTAATATCTTGTACACCTCTATCATGTCTCCTCTCATCCTCCTTCTCTCCAAAGAGTAAAGCCCTAGCTCCCTTAATCTCTGATCATAATCCATACTCTCTAAACCAGGCAGCATCCTGGTAAATCTTCTCTGTATGCTTTCCAATGCTTTCACATCCTTCCTATAGTGAGGCGACCAGAACTGGACACAGTACTCCAAGTGTGGCCGAACTAGAGTTTTATAGAGCTGCATCACTACATCGCGTCTCTTAAACTCTATCCCTTGACTTAAGAAAGCTAACACCCCATAAGCTTTCTTAACTACTCTATCTACCTGTGAGGCAACTTTCAACTTTCATGCTGGTGTATTTTACTGTTACTGCATAAACAAAGTCACCAGGGAGAAGTAGCTGATAGATATGAAGTAGTCTTTATTTGACAGATTGGGAAACAGCAGACATCCTGTTGAAGCAGCATACACAAAATGCTGGTGGAACGCAGCAGCCGAGGCAGAATCTATAGGAAGTACAGTCGATGTTTCGGGCAGAGGCTCGTCGTCAATTCTCAGTCTGAAATGGATACTGTACTTTCTCCCAATAGATGCTGCCTGGCCTGCTGCATTCCACCAGCATTTTGTGTGTGCTGCTTGAATTTCCAGCATCTGCAGATTTCCTCTTGTTGGCATCCCGTTGAGATGCTTTTGAGAAAGAGGTCTGGTTTACCCAACATTACATGACATTTTATATGTGAAAGATCAAAGGGCAATTCTATATTTACAATGAACCTACAATACTTCCTTTGAATTTAGCATAACTTTCACACCTCCTTCGCACCCACACTACAGACAATCCAATTAATTTTAAATCAGCATTGTCAGGACTTCAAATTAACTGTGGTTCATGGCTCTTAAGCATCTATTGTCCAGAGCTGCGTTTTACATTTAATCTACAGTGCATATTCAGATCTGAAGATAATATTTTGGATGAAATTAATATTTTGCTATACACCCTAAGTCCAGAACATGCTCTAACATTCATCATCTCTGAATATTCTTAGAGTCAAAGAGATACATTTATATTGTTGCTTTTGTAAAATAGGCAAAAAAGCAGCCAAATTGCAATATACGAGGTTGCAGAAATTGAACTATGATGGTGAGCAAAGAGTGTTTTTCAGTTATATTGACTTAGATACAAATATCAATTAGGGCGCTGGAGATGGGTCCCGCTTGGAGGCTAGTCAAGAAGGTTCAGCATTCAGGATGAGGTAGTAAATTGGATTAGACATTGGCTGTGTGGGAGAAGTAAGAGAGTGGTAGTAGAGGGTTGCCTCTCTGACTGGAGGTCCGTGACTAGTGAAGCATCACAGAGATTGGTCCTGGGTCCTTTGTTGTTTGTCATCTATATCAATGATCTGGATTATAATATCTGGATCAGTAAATTTGCAGGTGACATTAAGAATGGGGGTGTAGTGGACAATGAGGACGGCTACTTGCAGAGGGATCTGCATTAGCTGGAAAAATGGGCTAAAAATTGACAGATGGAATTTAATTCAGCCAAGTGTGAGATTTTGCACTTTGGTAGGACCAACAAGAGTGGATTTTACACAGTGAATGGTAGAGCACTGAGGGGTGTGGTGGAACAAAGGGATTTGGGAATACAGGTACATGATTGGTTGAAAGAGGTGTCACACATAGGATCTTAAGGAAACCTTTTGGCTCATTGGTCTTCCTAAATCAATGTATTGAGTACAGAAGATGGGATGTTTGGTTGAAGTTGTATGAGATGTTGAGGAGGCCTAAGTTGGAGTACTGTGTGCAGTTTTGGACACCCACCTACAGGAAAGGTGTAAACAAGATTGAAAGAGTAAAGAGAACATTTACAAGGATGTTGCTGGGTCT
Source organism: Hypanus sabinus (assembly GCF_030144855.1). Classification (NCBI taxonomy): domain Eukaryota; kingdom Metazoa; phylum Chordata; class Chondrichthyes; order Myliobatiformes; family Dasyatidae; genus Hypanus; species Hypanus sabinus. The sequence continues at coordinate 172,711,624 of NC_082708.1, read as the reverse complement.
GAAAGACCTGAGTTGCAAGCAAAGATTGAAAAGTTTGGGACTGTATTCTTTAGAACAAAGAAGATTGAGAGGAGATTTGATAGATGTAAACAAAATTATGAGGGGTATAGATCGGGTAAATGCAAGCAGGCTTTTTCCACTGAGGTTAGGTGGGACTACACCCAGAAGTCATGGGTTAAGAGTGAAAGGTGAGAAAATGGGAATGTGTGGGGAAACTTCTTCACTGAGAAGGACATGAGAGTGTGGAATGAGCTGCCAGCACAAGTGGTCCATGCGAGCTCAATTTCAACTTTTAAGAGTCTGAATAGCTACATTAATAGTAGAGGTATGGAGGGCTATGGTCCTGGTGCTGGTCATTTGGAGTAGACAATTTAAACGGTTTTGGCATGGACCGAATGGGCCAGAAGGTCAGTTTCTGTGCTGCACTTCTCTATGACTCCATGTCTCTATAGGTATCCTGATTTTTTTTCAAAGCTGCGTCAAAGATTCTTTAATAACCACATCAGAGAACTGGTGGGGCTGGCATTAATATCTCATTCATGACACAGCAGCTGTGACAGCTCAACATCCCCTCTGCATTGCACACTTCTGCTTCCAGCGGAATGTCCACCATAAAACACTCACAGGAGTTCAACTGAACCATGGCTGCCTAAAACTTTGAAGGTTCAAAGGTTTGTTTTATTATCAAAGTATGTATGCAGAATACAACTCTGGGATTTGTCTTCTTCAGATAGCCATAGAATGCAGAAAACCATACAGTAGTTGAAAGAAAGTCATCAACCCCCCCCCCCACACCCAGCCTGACAAGTAAAAGTAATAAAAACCCGCAAAACCCAAACTCCCCCAACTCCTCCTTTGCACAAAAACTAACACATCACCAAAACTCCTAGCCCGCCAATCTGCAACAAGAACGAGACCAATATGCAGTGCAGTTAGTCTGTATCACAGTCCAATCCATATACCTTAGAATTTTGATCATTTCTCTGAGAGCATTGGGACGCAGTGGTCCTTCCAAGGGGAGTGACTCAAACCGGTGGCCCCTCCAAGGGCAGCAACTCAAACCCGCGGTCCCCTCTCTTTGAGCATCCAGAGTCTGATGTTCAGGACTGTGACACTCATCTACACTGTATTTCAGCTTCATATTTTTGAATTTGCAGTATCTGGATCAAGTGCGGCAAAACTGATAGGATCAACTTTATTCATTATTTACATTCATTAGGAATTTGCTGTGGTGTGTAGGCATGACATGGAACATAAAACATCAGCATTCAAATTTTATTAAAGAATAAGGAATGATATAAAAAATAGAGATTATAAGGAGGATGTAAAAGTCTTTTTCTTAGGGTAGGGAAATCCAAAAGTAGGGTCATAGGTTAAGGGTGTGTAGCCTTCAGGTTCTCTGGCCCCAGCAAACGTATGAGATTGAGGTGCAAAGCCTCCTGTTTGCATGGATGCTGTGTGATGTGTTACCCTGTTAGTGCAGCATGTGCAATTAAACGATTTGGCTTTATAATTCTTAATTTGACCAGAGGGTTAGTAAAGTAAGACAAAAAGAAAAAGGCCCATTTTAATGAAACAGTCTAACGTGCACAGATTGGAGCTCACGGCTTTCCTTCTGCTGATCCTCCATCGATTTCCCCGGGTTTCATCGACTCCCGGCCCCGCTCCGAGTCCACTCCTTCCTGGCATTTTTCCCTTCATCTTCCACCAATCAAAAGACCCAGATCACCCTGGTCTCAGGCACACAACAGGAAAAAATAACTCCCTTCATTGGACGGCGCACATTCCAAAGCCCCCGTTATCTCTAGCCAGAACCCAAACACTGCCTCTGCAGAAAAACCATCACATTGGCAATGAAACCTTTCCCAGGGTGTTACAGGTGAAAGAGGAAAGATTTAAAAGGGACTTGTGGAGCAACTTTTTCAGCCAGAGTGTGATGAGTATGTGGAATGAGTTGCCAGAGGAAATGGTTAAGGGAGGTACAGTAGTTTCATTTAAGATAGGTACATAGAGGGATGAGGCTTAGAGGGATATGGGATGAATTGGCACTAGCTGGGTGGGTGCCAGATACATACCCTTGTGTTAGATGCGTGGGTTATGATAAAAATAAAAAAAGACTAGAGTTGCTTTGCATGACAGTGCAATGGTGTTTATTAGGTTCATCAAAAATCAGACTTACAAAAATTAGCAAAAACAGTGAAAACCGCTAATACTTACATAAAGTCGTCTACCAGAAAGCACAATAACAGCTCCGTAACTTGTCCAGTGGGAACTCCTGACAGTTGGATCTCTCTCTCCTACTGAGAGCGAAGAGACCCATTTTTTTTGGCACCAGGACAAACCATCTTTAATTATCAACCAAATTAATGTAAGGCTACACATGGATTAGAATATAATGCACCCGGCAATATTGAGACAATCATATTGCAAAATAAACAGAAGTATCTCCCTTAAAGACAGTGTACAAACAACATGTACATTTACACATCCACATTACTAAAGAAATGGAACATTCTGCCATGTATGGTGGGAAAGGCACCATAAAGCCAACCCAAGTACATCAGCTCAGTTTAGAGCTCATGATGACAATATACCAGGGAAGAGATTGTAGGGCACACACTCAGTGCAATGACAGCAGAATGACAAGGCGATGTGTGTGTGTGTTTACCAAGTGCTCTCCATCACACCATACTGCACTGCTTTATGCCACTAAAAGGTGATTACACTACATATGCCATGCTGAACACTGACTGGTCAATTGCATATGTTGTTTCTTCTAGAACCTCGCTCGGTGCTCCCTCTCTGTTGGCCCAGCCTCACCCCCTGGTGTCCACTGTCACCTGAGCTCTCTCTTGATGCTGCCACAGCTGCTCCTCTGAAAGATCTTTCCTTCGGGGCCGGTGGAACTCGGGTCCACTAGCCACAGGAGCATCCGTGGAAATTTTCTCTGCACTTTTTCAACCTTATTGACATCTTTCCTGTAGGTCAGAGACAAAAACTGCATGGAATTAGGGCTCAGCAACCTTTTATACAACTTCAACATATCATCCCATCTACTGTACTCAATATTTTGATTTATGAAGGCCAATATACAAAAAGCGTTCTTAATGACACTCTCTACCTGTGCTATCACATTCAGTGAGTTATGGACCTGTATTGCCAGGTCTCTTTGTTCTACTGAACTCCTCAATGCCCTACTGTTTACTGCATAAGACCTACTCTGGTTGGTCCAACCGAAGTGCAACATTTCACACTTGTCGGCATTAAATTCCATCTGCCATGTTTAGCCCATTTTTCCAGCTGGTGCAGATCCCACTGCAAGCTCTGATAGTCTTCCTTGCTGTCTGCTATTCCCCCATTCTTGATATAATCCACAAATTTGCTGATCCCATTAACCACATATCATCCAGATCGTTGAATATAAATGACAAACAACAACAGACCCAGCACTGATCCCTACGGCACTCCACTAGTCACAGACCTCCAATCAGAGGGGCAGTTATCTATTACCACTCTCCAGCTTCTCCCACAAAGCCAATGTCTAATCTAATTTGCAAACACGAGGAAATCTGCAGATGCTGGAAATTCAAACAACAACACACAAAATGCTGGTGGAACACAGCAGGCCAGGCAGCATCTATAGGGAGAAGCACTGTTGATGTTTCGGGCTGAGACCCTTCATCAGGACTAACTGAAAGGAGAGATACTAAGAGATTTGAAAGTAGTGGGGGGAGGGGGAAATGAAAAATGATAGGAGAAGATCGGAGGGGGTGCTATGAAGCTAAGAGCTGGAAAAGTGATTGGTGGAAGTGATACAGAGCTGGAGAAGGGAAAGGATCATGGGATGGGAGGCCTCAGGAGAAAGAAAGGGGGAGGGGGGACCACCAGAGGGAGATGGAGAACAGGCAGGGTGATGGGCAGAGAGAGAGAATAAAAAACAAACAACTAAATATGTCAGGGATGGGGTAAGAAGGGGAGGAGGGGCATTAACGGAAGTTAGAGAAGTCAATGTTCATGCCATCAGGTCTGAGGCTACCCAGCCGGTATATAAGGTGTTGTTCCTCCAACCTGAGTTTGGATTCATTTGGACAATAGAGGAGGCCATGGATAGACATATCAGAATGGGAATGGGACGTGGAATTAAAATGTGTGGCCACTGGGAGATCCTGCTTTTTCTGGTGGACCGAGCGTAGGTGTTCAGCAAAACGGTCTCCCAGTCTGCATCGGGTCTCACCAATATATAAAAGGCCACACCGGGAGCACCGGACGCAGTCTCCCACACCAGCCGACTCCCAGGTGAAGTGTCGCCTCACCTGGAAGGACTGTCTGGGGCCCTGAATGGTGGTGAGGGAGGAAGTGTAAGGGCAAGTGTAGCACTTGCTCCGTTTACAAGGATAAGTGGCAGGAGGGAGATCGGTGGGAAGGGATGGGGGGGGATGAGTGGACAAGGGAGTCGCATAGGGAGTGATCCCTGCGGAAAGCAGTAAGAGGGGGGTAGGGAAAGATGTGCTTGGTAGTGGAGTCCCATTGGAGGTGGCGGATGTTACGGAGAATTATACGTCAGACCAGGAGGCTGGTGGGGTGGTAGGTGAGGACAAGGGGAACCCTATCCCAAGTGGGGTGGCGGGCAGATGGGGTGAGGGCAGATGTGTGGGAAATGGGAGAGATGCGTTTGAGAGCAGAGTTGATGGTGGAAGAAGAGAAGCCCCTTTGTTTAAAAAAGGAAAACATCTCCTTCATCCTGGAATGAAAAGCCTCATCCTGAGAGCAGATGCAGCAGAGTCGGAGGAATTGTGAGAAGAGGATAGCATTTTTGCAAGAGACAGGGTGGGAAGAGGAATAGTCCAGGTAGCTGTGAGAGTCTGTAGGCTTATAGTAGACATCAGTAGATAAGCCGTCTCCAGAGATGGAGACAGAAAGACAAGAAAGGGGAGGGAGGTGTTGGAAATGGACCAGGTAAATTTGAGGGCAGGGTGAAAGTTGGAGGCAAAGTTAATTAAGTCAACGAGCTCAGCATGCGTGCAGGAGGCAGCGCCAATGCAGTCGTCGATGTAGCGAAGGAAAATAGAGGGACAGATACCCGTGTAGACTTGGAATATGGACTGTTCCACAAAGCCAACAAAAGGGCAGGCATAACTGGGACCCATGCGGGTGCCCATGGCTACACCGTTGGTTTGGAGGAAGTGGGAGGAGCCAAAGGAGAAATTATTGAGAGTAAGCACTAATTCTGCTGGAACAGTCCATGTTCCAACTCTATACGGGACTCTATATTTTTGTGTATTGTCTAATCTAATTTCCTACCTCAGCTTGAATGCCAAGCTGCTGTATCTTCTTGACCAAGCTCCCATGTGGAATCTTGTCAAATGTCTTGTTAAAGTCCATGTAGGCAACATCCACTTTGCCCTTCATCGACTTTCTTGGTAACTTCCTCGAAAAACTCTATAAGGATGGCTAGACATAACCTACCACATACAAAGCCATGTTGACTATCCATAATTAGTCCATGTCTATCAAAATACTCCCATATCCCTTAGAGTACCTTCCAATAATTTCCCCACTGCTGATATCAGTTTCACCGGCCTACATTTTCCTGGTTTATTTTTAGAGCCTTTCTTAAACAGCGAAGTAACATTAATTATCCTCCAAACCTCAGGTAGCTCATCTCTTGCTAAGGATGATTTAAATTCTAATTATCTCTGCTAGGGCACCTGCAATTTCTTCACTTGCCTCCAACAGGGTCTGAGGGAACACCTTGTAATTCCCTGAGGATTTATTCACCCTAATTTGCCTCAGGACAGCAAACACCCCCTCCTCTATAATCTGTATAGGGTCCATGACCTCTCTGCTGCTTTGCCTCACTTGCAGAGACTCTGTGCCTGATCCCTGAGTAAATACAGATGCAAAAATACATTTATGATCTCCACCATCTCTTTTAGCTCCAAGCATAGATTACAATTCTGACCTTCTGGAGAATCAATTTTGTCCCTTGCAATCGTTTTACTCTTAACATATCTGTAGGATGCCATAAGACTCTCCTTCACCTTGTCTCCTAGGGCAACCTCATGCCTTTGTTTAGCCCTCCCTACTTAGTTCTTAAGTGTTCTCTGACATTTCTTGTTCTCCACAAGCACCTCATTTGTTCCTACCTGCTTCTACTTGCTATGCGCCATTGCTTTTCTTAATCAGGGCTTCAATATCTCTTGAAAACCAAGATTCCCTAAACCTGTCGTCTTTACTTTTTATTCTGACAGGCACATACATGTCTGGTACTCTCAAAGATTTTGTTTTTGAAGGCCTCTCACTTACCAAGTACACCTTGGCCAGAACTAACGAATTCCCTCTCCCCACAGCTCGCCTCTTCTCCCACCTTCCCTTCTGGGTCAGAGAGCCAGACTCAGTGCCAGAGTCCTGACCATGCTCTGTCACCCCCCCCCCCCACCCCAAAGGTATCCAAGGCGCGATACCTGTTGTTAAGGAGGATGGCCACGGGGCAACTCTGTACTGGCTGTTTAACCTGTTTCCTCTTCCTGACTCTCACCTAGTCTCCTGTGTCCTGCACCTTGGGTCTAACTACTTATCTAAATGTCCTATCGATGACCTCCTCAGCTTCCTGAATAATCTGGAATTCATCCAGTTCCAACTCAAACTCTTTAACACGGCTTTTTAGAAGCTGCAGCTGGATGCACTTCTTGCAGGTGTAGCTATCAGGGACCCTGCCTTCCCACATAGCACAAGAGGATTATTCCACTACCCTGCCGGCATCCCTACTGTTCAATTGTGCAAATATAAAGAGGAAAAACAATAAATAAACTTGGGAAAATAAAGTCTATCTACGGCTGTTTCACTTTCTCTCACAGTAACCTTTCTGTGCTGAAGACTCAAAGAGCTAAAGCCTGCAGAAATGGCCACTCTATTTTTCTCTGCCTTATTTTAATTTGTTTTTGCCAATGAACCCTGATTGCTGATTGGCCACCGCTCAAAGCACAAAGCTGTTGCGAACCGATGCCTTATGTACTCATTCGGTGAACATGTGTGAGCTACGTCTTTGCACGCTTTCAACTGCTGATTGGTCGCTGCTCAAAACATGAAGGGAAACTTCTTCACTCAGAGGGTGGTGAGAACGTAGAACGAGTTGCCAGCGCAAGTGCTGGGTATGATTTCAATTTCGACATTGAACAGAAGTTTGGATAAGTACACCGATGGGAGTGGTACGGAGGCCTATGGAGTTGATGGGCCGAGCTAATGAAGTAGTTCACATGGACTAGATGGGCCAAAGGGCCTGTTGCTTTCTGTGACTCCATGACTAATTACAATTGGAACTGAATGAAAATGATGGCTAAAAACTTAGTCTATAATACTGCTGGTATGTACCTGTGCCAACATTCTGTGTGAGTAAACAATAAGGTGTGATTAATCACCCAGGAACATACATTAAACTCATTTAATTTCTGCTGAAGATAAATTTGAGACACTAACAATTTTATTTTTATCAGAAACAAATCAGCTGTTCAGAAAATTAGGAAGAGTTGAAGCAGCCTGGTATCTGACAAACTGAAGACCACAAATACACTGACGGTCACAATACAATTCCAGGGCAAAGACTCTTAAGTTTCTGTGTGGGTGCCTCTGGCTAAAATCTCTCAGGTGCCCAAACAAGATGTGTCAGAAATTCATGGGAAAAGATGACAAATAATTTTAATGGGAATCAGGGAAGTTGGAATTTTTTAAGAAAATGGGGGTAATATGGGGGATAAGGGTATAGAGTAGGTGTTACATTCTAGTACAGGTGTGGTGTACCTGGTGTTGCTCTGAGGGGGAGAGCAGAAACTCAAAGACTAAACATGAAATTCAGAAGGATGCTTGACAGTTGTGGGAGGACTTGAGTGTTATGACTTCCTACAAAGCAAAACCAAGTAATATATGTGGCAACGAGGTTTTGTTCCCAAAGTGGGAGGGATTAAAGGAGGATGGGTGGCATTACTGATCAATGAAAATATTATGGCAGTGCTTTGTCAGGATAGGATGGAGAATTTGTCTAGTGAGGTGTTGTGGGTGGAACTGAGAAATAAGAAAGATATGACAACATTATTACAGACCACTAAACTCTAAGGGATTTAGAGGAACAAATTTGTAGAGCGATTGCAGGCCGTTGCAAGAAACATAAGGTTATTATAGTGGGTGATTTTAACTCTCCACATAGTGACTGAGGCTCTCATGTTATAAAAGGTCTAGATGGGATAGAGTTTGTCAAGAGTATTCGAGAAAGTTTTCTTAATCAGTACATTGAAAACCCGATGAGTGTGTGATACTTGATTGGCTATTAGGGAATGGGACAGGTCAGGTGACAAAGCTTTGAGTAGGAGAACAATTTGCATCTATTAATCACAATGCCACTAGTTTCAAAGTTAATATGCAGAAAGATAGGTCTGGTCTGCAGGTTGTGATTCTAAATGAACAATGAAGTCCAGAATTTGCTGAGGTTCAGATTAGGGGCATTCATGTCCGGACTCCATAGCCTCCCACAACTTCCCGTCGTCTATCACGCAGGTCTTAGACGACGGCAAGCGGGAGAGTCTGGAGCAGCCACTGACCCTGGAGGATCTGACTGGCTCCGTCCATTCCTTTGAGTCGGGTAAGACTCCCGGAAGCGACGGCTTACCGGTCGGGTTGTATTCGGCTCTGTGGAACCGGATGGGCCCCGACCTGCTGGAAGTGTACAACGCTACCCTCCTGGCAGGCAGCATGTCAGAATCCATGAGGAAGGGCATCATCACCCTCATCTACAAGCAGAAGAGGGAGAGGGAAGCCATTAGGAATTGGAGGCCCATCTCACTCCTGAATGTGGACTACATGATCCTGTCCAAGGCTATCGCCAACAGGGTCAAGTCTGCACTGGAGCAGGTGATCCACCCGGACCAAACCTGTGCTGTACCGGGCAGGAAGATCTCAGACAGCCTCGCGCTGCTGAGGGACACCATCGCCTACGTGCAGGACAGGGGGGTGGACGCCTGCCTGGTCAGCTTGGACCAGGAGAAAGCCTTCGGCAGGATATCGCACATGTACATGGCGGATGTACTCTCCAAAATGGGATTTGGGGAGGGAATCCGGAATTGGATCAAACTGCTCTACACGGACATCTGTAGTGCAGACCAGGTCAACGGGTGGGAAACAGACAGCTTCCCCATCAGGTCTGGAGTCAGGCAGGGCTGCCCTCTCTCCCCTGTCTTGTTCGTGCGCTGCATAGAACCCTTTGCAGAAGCCATCAGGAGGGATGAGGGCATAAGAGGGGTGACGCTGCCAGGCAGTGGAGGGACAAAAGTCAAAAGCTCCCTGTACATGGACGATGTCACCGTCTTCTGCTCTGATCCGAGGTCAGTTCGCAGGCTGATCAGCATCTGCGAACAGTTCGAGCAGGTGTCGGGGGCCAGGGTCAACTGCACGAAGAGCGAAGCCATGCTCTTCGGCAACTGGCCCGACCGATCCAGCGTCCCCTTCACCAACAGGGCTGATCAACTGAGGGTATTGGGGATCTGGTTCAGAGGGGCCGAGGTGTGCAACAAGAACTGGCAGGAGCGGACTGCCAAGGTCAAACAGAAACTGGGGCTGTGGGGAGGCCGCTCCCTATCGATAGTGGGCAACAACCTGGTCATCAGGTGTGAGGTGCTCTCAGGGCTGCTGTACTTGGCGCAGGCGTGGCCAGCTCCCCCACTCCTTCAGCTCAGAAATCACCAGAGCCGTCTTCAGATTTGTCTGGGGATCCAAGATTGAGCGGGTCAGACGGACCACCATGCACAAGTCCCTAGACAATGGGGGCAAAAACATCCCCAGGGTCACCCTCACCCCAATGACCAGCTTCATGTGTGGTTGCATCAGGTTGTGTGTGGATCCCAGGTACTTGGGCACCAAATACCACTACATGCCCAGGTTCTACCTGTCGTCCTGGCTACGAAGGATGGGTCTGGCCCCTTTCCCGTGCAACACCTCTGTCAGCTGGTCGTTGCCGCCATACCTGTCCTTTGTAGAGAAGTTCTTTCAGGGCAACGTCTTTGACCACAGGGCCATCAGGCAGTGGTCAGCACGTAAGGTCCTGCAGGCACTGCAGGAGAAGGACGAGATGGACACAGTGGGGTGGTTCCCTGGACAACAGTCCAGTTCATCTGGCAAAATGCCTCATCGCCAGACCTCAGCAACAGGCACCAAGACCTCGCCTGGCTGGCGGTGAGAGGGGCCCTCCCAGTCCGATCCTTCCTGTACGCCCAGAACATCGTCTCCACACCCCTCTGCCCACGGGAGGACTGCAGTGAGGAATTGCTGACCCACCTCTTCGCACACTGTGGGTTCGCGGAGAAGGTGTGGAGGAGGATGGAAGGGACAGTGTCGAGGTTCATCCCCAGCAGCTGCGTAACAGAGGACTCTCTGATCTACGGGCTGTTCCCGGGGACGCACACAGAGACCAACATCTGGAGCTGCTGGCAGATCATCAACTTGGTCAAAGACGCCCTTTGGTCGGCCCGAAACTTGATGGTCTACCAGCACACGGAGATGTCCGTGGGGGAATGCTGCCGACTGGCACATTCTTGGCTGCTGGAGTACGTGCTGAGGGACGCACTCAAACTTGGTGCAGCCACCACAAGGGCCCGGTGGGGAAGGACCACAGTCTAGGGCTCTTCTCCCGTGGGAGTTGAGGGGTAGGGGGTTTGGGGGTATACCCCCGAATGTAAATATGAAAGAACAAAGAGCAAAACTTTTGAACTTTGAAAATGTAAAGACAGTAATGGTACCAACTGTAAAGAATTGAAAGTCATTGAATGGTTTATTGTATATAATTTTATTTTTGCATAAAATATATTTTGTTTAATTAAAAAAAAATAAATTCATGTCTGGAAATCAAGAGGTGCAGGTGTGATCTCCAGAAAGCCATCTCACAGGTGAAGTGGAGAGTCCGGATTAGACTGGAATCAGCAAAGGATGCCGACAATTGTGGTAGGGTTTCAATGCTATAACCTCCCACAAAGTTGAATTGTCAAGTCCAGCAGCATGGGGGATAACTTGGCCTCCAGATGAGCCTTCTACGCTCACTTTGACTGTCAGAACAGGAAGGAACCATTGCACACCCCACATCTCCCGATGACACTTTGGTCTCAGTAACTGAAGATGATGTGTGTTGTGCCTTCAAGAGAGTGAATCCATGGAAAGCTTCTAGTCTGGATGGAGTACCTGGCTGAGTACTGAAGTCCTGTGCTGACCAACTGGCTGGTGTGTTCACGAATAGCATGAACCTCTCACTCCAGCAGTGTGTGGTATCCTCCTGCATCGAGCAGGTATTAATCATGTTGGTGCCCCAAGAAGAGCTTGGTAACCTGCCTCAATGTCTATTGCCCAGGGGCATTTACATTCACAGTGATGAAGTGTTTTGAGAGTCTGGTGTTGAAACGTATCAACTCCTGTCTGAGTGGTGACATGGTTCTGCTCCAATTTGCCTACCAAAGCAACAGGTCCACAGCATATTCCATCTCCTTGGCTCTTTACACAACCCTGACACATTTGGACAGCAAAGATCCATACATCGGGATGCTTCTTATTGACTACAGCTCAGCATATTATATCATCATCCCTTCAAAACCTGGTCCAAGATCTGGGCCTCAATACCCCTAGATTTCCTCACTTGCAGACACCAGTTTGGATTCTCCTCATCTCCATCAGCACTGGTGCACACAGGGATGTGTGCTTAGCCCCCTGCTCTTCTCACTTCACACCTATGGCTGTGTGGTTAAGTGCAGCAACAACACCATGTACAAGTTTGCTGATGACACTATTGTTCTGGGCCATATCAAAGGTGGTGTTGAATCAGCATACAGGAGAGAGATTGAAAATTTGTCTTAGTGGTGCCATAACAACAACCTCTCACTCAGTGTCAACAAAACAAAGGAACTGATTGTAGACTTCAGGAAAGGAAACCAGAGGTCCGTGAGTCAGTACTTATTGGAGGAGCAGAGGCAGAGAGGGTCAGTAACTTTAAATTCCTGGCTGTCACTATCTCAGAGGACCTGATCTAGACACATCATATAAATGTAAGATCAAAGAAAGCATGACAGTGCCTCTACTTCCTTAGGAGACTGTGGTCTCTGTCATAGACTGTAGTGGAAGCCAAGTCTGTGCATATATTTAAGATAGAAGTTGATAGTTTTCTCATTGGTCAGGGCTTCAAAGAATATGGTGAGAAGGCAGGTGTTTGGAGTTGAATGGGATCCAGGATCAGCCATGATTGAATGGCAGAACAGACTTAATGGGCTGAATGGCCTAATTCAGCTCCTATGTCTTAAGGTCTTATGGAGATTTGGCATTTCATCAAAAACCTTGATAACTTCTATAGAAGTGCAATGGAAAGTGTGCTGACTGGCTGCATTATGGCCCGGTAGGGAAACACCAATGCCTTTGAGAGGAAAATCCTACAAAAGGTAGTGGATTTGGCCAAGTACATCACAGATAAATTCCTCCAACATCTACATGAAAAGTTGCTGCAGTAAAGTAGCATCCATCATCAAAGATCCTCACCATCCAGGCCGTGCTCTTTTCTCATTGGTGCCAGCAAGGTAGAAGGTACAATTGACTTGGACTCACACCATCAGGTTCAAAAACAATCACAACCCCTCAACCATCAGGCTCTGAACAAAAGGGGATAACTACATACATTCTAGTTCTGATGTTCCCACAACCGATGATCTCACTTTAAAGATTCTTTATTTTGTTATTTCATGCTCTCATTCGTTATAGGTATTTATTTATATTTGCATTTGCACAGTATGTTATTCATTGATCCTGTTTACAGTTACTGCTCTGTAGATTTGCTAAGTATGCCCACAGGGTTTAATGTGATGACATGTATGTGCCCTGATTATAAATTTAACTTTGAACTTTAAATAGGAGAAAGACCAATTGTGATGGTATCGCAAAGGAGCTGGCAAATGTGGATTGGGACAGGCTGCTTTCTGGCAAAGATGTACTTGGTAAGAGGGAGGCCTTCAACAGTGAAATTTTGAGAGAGCAAAGCTTGTACGTGCCTGTAGAATAAAAGAAATATATAACAGGTATAGGGAACCTTGTTTTTCAAGAGCTATTGAGGCCCAGGTTAAGAAAAAAATGGAAGTACATTAAAGGTATAGGCAGGTAGGAACAAATAAAGTACTTATGGAATATAAGAAGTGCAAAATAAAACCCTTAAAAATGAAATCAGGAGGACTAAAAGTAAAAGTAAGCGTGAAGTTGTCTCAACAGAAAAGATAAAGGAGAATCCCAAAGGATTTTACAGATATCTTAAGAATAAAAGGATTACAAAGGACAAAATGGTCCTCTGGAGGCTCAGAATGGTGATCCATGCATGGAGTTAACAGAGATGGAGAGATCTTAAATGCTTTTTTTTGCGTCTATACTTACTCAAGAGACAGACGCAGAGTCTATAAAAGTAAGGCAAAATGGCATTAACTTCATGGATGCTCGACTGATGACAGAGGAGGAGATGTTTGCTGACTTGAGTTAAGTAGGGCAGATAAATCCCCATGGCCTCACAAGGTGCTCCCTTAGACCCTACGGGAGGCAAGTGCAGAAATTACCAGGCCCGAGAAGAGATATTAAAATCAACCTTAGTGAAGAGGTGAGGTAACAGAGTATTGGAGGATAGCCAATGTTGTTTGGCTGTTTCAGAAAGATGCTAAAAATATACCAGGAGATTATAAGCTGGTGAACTTGACATCAGATGTGGGAAAGTAATTGGAAGGTATTCCAAGGGACCAGCTATATGAATGTTTGGATAGACATGGACTGATTAAGAATAGTCAGCATGTGTTGTGCGTGGTTGGTTGTGTCTAACAAATCTTGTAGATTTTTCAAGGAAGTTACCAGGAAAGTTAATGAAGTGGATGCTCTTTACACAGACTTTGGTAAGGCATTTGACAAAACCCGGCACAGGGGGATGCTCAAAATGTTCAGTTGCTCAGTATTCATAATGAGGTAGGAAATTGGATTAGACATTGGCTTTGTGGGTGAAGCTAGGGAGTAGTAATAGATGGCTGCCTCTCTGACTGGAGGCCTGTGACTACTGGAGCACCATTGGGATCAGTGCTGGGTCCATTGTTGTTTGTTGTTATCTATTTCAAAGAACTGGTTGATAAATGGATCGGTAACTTAGCAAATGATACAAAGATTGGGGGTATAGTGGACAATGAGGAAGTCTATTAAAGCTTGCGGTGGGATCTAGATCAGCTGGAAAATGGACTGAAAATAGCAGATGGAATTTAATGCATACAAGTGTGAAGTGCTGTACTTCAGTAGAATCAGCCAGGGTAAGAACACAAGAAATAAGAAATAGGAGCAGGAGTAGGCCATCTGGCCCATTGAGCCTGCTCAGCCATTCAATAAGATCATGGCTGATCTGGCCATGGACTCATCTCCACCTACCTGCCTTTTCCCCAGAATTGAGTCCTGGGGAAGTGGTAGTTGCTCAGTGAGATGACCCAGGCATCGGAACTATTTGGTCAATGATTGAAAAGAGAGACATGACCCAAGCAGAGAAGACAAAACAAGCTTAGGTGTTTCCATTACTGAGAGAATGGTCAAGATTGGAGTTGAGGAACAAGATCCTATACCAGGTCACATTGCTTACTAAGCAAAAATCGATCCAACCTTGCCTTAAGTATATTTACTGAGGTAGTCTCCACTGCTTCATTGGGCAGAGAATTTCACAAATTCACCACTCTCCGGGAAAAGTAGTTCCTCCTCACCAGTGGAAACAACTTTCCTGCTTCTGTCTTATCTATCCCTTTCATAATTTTATATGTTCCTATGAAATCTCCTCTCATTCTTCTGAATTCCAGTGAGTACAGTCCCTGGGTGACTCAATCTCTTCTCATAGTCTAACCCCCTCACCTCTGGAATCAACCTGGTGAGCCTCCTCTTCACCACCTCCTAAGCCAGTACATCTTTCTTCAAGTAAGGAGACCAGAACTGCATGCAAGTGTGGCCTCACCAGTACCCTGTACAGTTGCAGCATAACCTCCCTGCTCTTCAATTCAATCCATCTAGCAATGAAGGCCGACATCCCATTTGCCTTCTCGATAGCCTGTTGCACCTGCAAACCAGCCTTTTGTGATTCTGTAGGTCATACAGTGAATAATAGGGCACTCAGGAGTGTGGTAGAACAGAGATCTGGGAATACAGATTCATAATCCATTGAAAGTGGCATCACAGGTGGACAGAGTTGTAAAGTAACTTTTTGCAACATTGGGTGTCGCAAATCCAAGTATTGAGTAAAGGAAATGAGATGTTTTTTTGAAGTTGTATAAGACATTAGTGAGGACTAATTTGGGGTATTATGTGCAGTTTTGATCATCTAACTATTTGAAAGTTGTAAATTAGTTTGAAAAAGTACAGACAAAATTTACAAGGGTATTGCTGGGACTAGTAACCTGAGTTACAAGGAAAGATTGAATAGGTTAGGACTTTATTCCTTGGACTGTAAAAGATTGAGAGGAGATTCGATAGAGGTATACAAATTTGTGAGAGGTATAGATAGGATAATTGTAAGTAGGGTTTTTTCATTGAGGTTGTTGGGACTATCACTAGAGGTCATGGGTCAAGGGTGAAAGGTGAAAAGTTTAGGGGGAACATGAGGGGAAATGTCTTCACTCTGAGTTGTGAGTGTGGAACAAGTTGCCAGTGCAAATGGTGCGTGCAGGCTTAATTTTAACATTTAAGTAATGTTAGGATACACACATGTATGATAGGGGTATGGAAGGCTATGGTCCCGGTGCAGTTTGTCGGGAGTAGGCAGTTTAACTCTTTCAGTATGGACCAAATGGGCCGATGAGCCTGTTGCTCTGCAGTACTTTTCTATGAGCTCAATAACTTTTACGCTCACTTTGACTGACAAAACATGGAGGCATCTTCAGGAACTCTCACAGTCTTCAATTATCCAGTGACTTCAGTCACAAGAACTCTACACTCATCTTCCCAGTATTATTAATTTATTTGTACTTGCATAGTTTGTCATCTTTTGCACATTTGCTGCTTGTCAGTGTTTTTGTGTAGTTTTTCATTGTATTGTAATTTTTTTTTTGTGTTATCGTCAATACCTGCAAGAAAATGAATCTATGGTAATACCTCTGGTGATATGTATGCACTTTGATAACAAAGTTACTTTGAACTTTAAATTCATAGAAAATATATCAGCCAGGAGTTTTCTTCTAACTCATCATAAGCTTATAAAATCATAGAAATTACATGTGGCACAGAGGAGGCTGTGAGGCTCATCACAACAACGGCTGGTAGAACAGCTCCATCAATCCCATTCTCACACTCTTTCCCTATTGCTCCAAGAACTAATTTGTCCTGAATGCTCACGTAATTTCCCTGAAAGCCCTGATAGATTCTGCTTCCATCATCCTGTGGGAAATGAATTCCAGTTGACAGTGATAGCTGCGAGTGAAAAAGCTTCTTCTCTAAATTCAAAAAGTTCAAAGCAAAATTTATTATCTGAGCACATGCATGTCACCACACACAACTCCGAGATTCTTGTTCCTGTGGGCATACTCAACAAATCTTTGGAAAAGTAATTGTAAACAGGATCAATGAAAGAGAAGAGCATAGGAAACAACAAACTGTTGAAATGCAACTATAAATAAATAATGAGAGCATGAAATAATGATACAGAGTCCTTAGAGTGAGATTATTAGTTGTGGGTACATCTCAATGAATGAGTGTAATTATCTTCTTTTGTTCAAGAGCATGATGGTTGAGGGATAGTAACTGTTCTTGAACCTCCTTTGTATCTTCTGCACCATAATTTTGATGTGTTTGTGGTTCTTGAACCACCTGCCAAAACACACAGATTCTTTCTATTTAAACCTATCCAAAGTAAATTGAAACAGAATATGCAGGAAGCAGCAAGCAGTTCAGGCAACAATGCAGGTTAAAGATCCTTCAAAAGAACTTGCTGCTACCAAATGTCTTTTCTACCTTCCTTCTACCAAAAATAACTTTACCTTCTCCAAACTAAATTTATAGCTGAAATGCTTTATCTTGGAAATGATCTCGTGAATCTTTTTTGCAATTCCCTTGAGTCCTACACAGCCTTTCCAAAGTGTGGTGTCAAAAGTATGTGCCAGTTGTGGCTTAATTAGAGCCATATGGTGCAATATCAAATATTATACAATATTCCATGGTGGAGTATTGCTTCAATTAGTAATCCTCTAACTTGAAGCAGGTTCAAGGAAAAAGGATCTAATGCTTTCCTGGCTTATACAATGAATAAACTCTTCTCAGGTTTCCATGTATCGATTTTAACCAATGTTTCAATGATATAGTCTGCCATCTTCACCTGGGATGATGTATAGGCATGTCCTGTTTGGTAACATCTATACACTGGTCGTCTGTCCTTCCTGATTGGTTTGTCCTCAGCCAATCAAGTTTCCGCTGTTCCACCTTGTTTATAATTGAATTCCAGTTCTTACTTAGAGCAAGACTTTCGTCTTTGTTAACATTCTTTTTCTCTGGTTTTATTTGAATTGCTTCTTTCACAAGCGGTCCCAAAACCCATTGACACGGCACAGTAGTCTTGTGCTGTCGAAATCAATCCTATGGCCATTGCAAGTGCAATGTTCTGCAACCGCTGATTATAAGCAACTTCAAGTTTCTGGGGTGTCATCTTCTTTGAGGTTCTATCTTGGACCCAGGACATAGATGCAGCATTTAAACTTTCTCAGAGGTTGAAGGAGAAGCAGCATTTCATTGACACTCAGACAAACTTTTACTTACATGCAAAGGACAACAGACCCACTGGTTGCATTGTGGCCTGGTATGCAATACAGCAGAGTGAAAGAGGCTACAGAGAGTGGTTACCTTGGCTAGTTCCATCACTAGTATCACTCCCCATCATCAGGGACATCTACAAGAAGCCGTATCTCAGGAAGGCAACATTCATTCTGATGGACCCCCAGCATCCAAGACCCCCAATGTTCTTCCTATTGCTGCTATCTGGTTAGCCTCAAGATCCACACCTAGTGTTCAACAACAGCTTCTCCCCCAAATTCTACCTCAAACAAGATTTCTGTTAACATGCAGTAATATTGTTAAATTTAATTTTCTTGTGTTTTGCCTTGTAAGTTATGAGTAAGTTATCTTGTTTTAAGTCTGTGTTTGCTATTTTGTTAGGTATTGTCCTGATGCTGCACAAAGCTAATTTTCATTTCAACTGTATCTTGGGTATGCATACCAATAAAAATAAAATTAAACTTGAAATTCTTTGTCCTATGAATTGCCTTGGGATGTTTCACCAACTTGACTTGTAAACACAGGATGCCACTGATTCATTAAATCCTACACAAAATTTTGAATAATTTGTTATTGGCCAAGACTGGGACTGGGTGCTGGAATAAGAAGTTAGTCAGGATTGTGGTTGGACTGAAATGTTTGGAATGGCACAGCTGGTGGAGAAGCTGAGTCTGGTGTGGAAACAAGGTGCAAATTCAGTTGACGAAAATATGTTTTGGAACAAACTGTACTGAGTTGATCCACAGTGGAAGTGAGCCATGGATCAATAGAAAAATTATGTTATTAGGCCAATGCGATCCTAAAAGTGATTTATTATCTGAGAAGGAAAATAAAAATTGCTTTAAACAAAATCTAACTTCATTAACCAGACTCCGTACATTTGATCCAGATAATCAGTGCAGGAATAACATGCACATTTAAGGCATAGGCATACTTCTCCACGTCCTTCAAGTATTACTTCACATCTTCGATGCTTAAAAACAAGAACGGTCGGGTTGAAAAATGATTTCTTCCCACAGGCCATTAGATTTCTGAACTCCTGGCCGCATTGTATTTGAAGTGTCACTAGTTAATCTGTTCTGTGCCTTACAATATTTAAGATTAATACACTTTAGTTTGTTATTTATGTGTGATTTAAATGTAGATTTTATCCTTACCTTCATAAGTTATTGTGCGCTATGTGTGTTATGTGTACTTATGTGCTTTACACCCTGGTTCAAAGAACCATTGTCTCATTTCTATATACTGTACAATATGCGGTTATATACGCTATATACATGTATCTAATTAAATGGCAATAAACTTAACTTGATTTAAATTAACTTGACTTCTGCACATCAATGCTGAGCTAAAATAAGTACAAAAAACATGTATGAAGAATGAATGGTCTTGAATGAAAGGACTAGAGTAGAAAAGCAATAATGTAATGTTGATACTTTATAAAGCACTGGTGAGGTCTCAATTGGAGTACTGTGAGCAGTTTTTGGCCCCTTATCTTAGAACGGATGTGCTGAAACTGGAGAGGGTTCAAAGGAGGTTCACGAGAAATGATTCCAGGATTGAAAGGCTTGTCATATGAAAAGTTTTTGATGGTCTGGGCCTGTACTCACTAGAATTCAGAAAAGCGAGGCGTGACCTCATTGAAACCTATCAAATGGTGAAAGACCTTGATAAAGAGGATGCTTCTACGGTGGGAGAATCTAAATCCAAAGGACTCAGCCTCAGAATAGAGGGATGTCCTTTTAGAACAGAGATGAGAAGGAATTTCTTTAGCCTGACAATAGTGAATCTGTGGAATTCTTAGTCACAGGCAGCTGTGGAAGCCAAGTCTTTATGTATATTTAAGGCAGAAGTTTGCTAGATGCTTGATTGGTCAAGGCATGAAGAAATATGGGGATAAAGCAAAAGACTGGCGCTGAGAGGAACATTGGATCAGTCATGCTGAAATGACAGAGCAGACTCAATGGCCGAATGTCCTAATTCTGCTCCTATATCTTCTGGTCTTACGTTTTAGGCTGCCTGAAATGAACCTATGGCTATTTCTGGGTTGAGGGAAACAACAAGATGACTTGCTATGTTGCCAGTGAGACTTAGAATTACTGAATCATTCTGCTGGCTCTTTTAATCTCAGTGAACTTTTGAGGAGTGTGTTAAAATGGGGATTCCAGAGCTTACAGACCAGGCAGTTGGATACCTGTGATGAAAATCAGGAATATCCAAGGTGCCAGAACTGTAAGAATGGAAGTAATTCATTTGGTTTTTGTATCATGTAACACAATGCTGGTACAGCTGTAGATACAACTGTATGACTGTAGATACACATTAATACTGAACAGTTTTGGCTAAAGATATGATGCTTGCATGAAATTCCATGGATATTGTCTACATTTACTTTAGTAAGGCATTTAACAAGGTCCCTCATGGTAGGTTCATCCAGAAGCTGAAGATGCATGAGGTTCATGGTAATTCGACTATTTGGATTCAGAATTATCCTGCCTATAGAAGATGGAGGATAGTGAGCAATGGGACATATTCCTGCTGGATATCCATGACTGGTGGTGTTCTCCAGTAATTCATACTGGGTCCTCTGCTATAAATTAGTAAATTCATAGATGATACAAACATTAGTGGTGATTTGGACCATATTGAGTCCTGCCAAAAGATACTTCGGGAAATAGATCAGTTGCATTTAGGGGCAGAGAAATGGCAAATGGAGGTAAATCCAGTCAAGTGTGTGGTGTTGTATTTTGGAAGATCAAAGATAAATGGACATTGTTAATGGCAAGCCTCTTGTAAATGTCTCAGAGACAGGTTTCATTGAGATGATTATGTTTTTGTCACAAATTCATGATTATTTTATCATCTTAAAATATTTTATGTAAGGTTTTATTTAAGGACCAGAAGTTAATGGGTCACATGATCAAAGTTTAATTGATCAAATGACTGCAGTTTAATAAAGGCTTAACTGTGGTATTATGGGTCAGAACCAAGATGGAAGCAGAGTAAGATACATGGCCCTATGATAACCTCATATCTGCATGTGGTCCAAGAGGTGCTCATGGTAGTTGTTTTTCTTATTTATATATTCTGTACAATGTTGTTGATGTGTCTGTTTATGGACTGGGACATGTTTTTAGTGATTTATTTCAGCACACTTCTGTTGTGCTAACTTGTTTGGGCCTGTTTATCAGCGGACACTAGCTTGAGCGACTTTAAAAAGACTGAGAGATGTATGTTTCAAACCTTTTATGACCTTTATTTTCTTGTAGTTTTCATGTTGTCTACTGAAGAAAGAGAGAGAGAAATAAAATAAATCTTCAAGGACATCTGCATGTTGTGTGGCCACTATTTTATTGGACCGGTGCAATTACACCTCTTAAAAGTGTTGGTGTACAGTGAAATCTTGAGATTCAAGTCCTTAGCTCCCTGGAAGTGGCTGCAAAGTTTGTTAGGCTGGTCAAGAAGACCTATGCCCATACCATCGAAGGAGCCTGTCTAAGTTAATCCTGCTTGCTTGAATTAGGCCTATTAGTTATTTAGGTTATTTAGTGAAATGCAACTGCCTGTTAAATCCTTGTGTAAAATAACTGCAAAACAACAAATGTCATGACATAAACCAATGGTATTAAACCTGATTCTGATGCAGCCCTTACTTATTAAGTGGCAGCATTGCGTGGAGGATAGAAGAATGAAAGGAGATCTTATAGAAACATATAAAGTTATGAAAGGAATAGATAAGATAGAGGCAGGGAAATTGTTTCTACTGGTAGGTGAGACCTAGGGGGCATAACCTCAAGATTGGGGGGGGGGGGAGTAGATTTAGGATGGTGATGAGGAACTACTTTTCCTAGAGAGTGGTGAATTTGTGAAATTCTCTGCCCAATGAAGCAGTGGAGGCTACCTCAGTAAATATACTTAAGGCAAGGTTGAATCGATTTTTGCATAGTAAGTGATGTAACCTGGTATAGGATCTGGTTCCTCAACTCCAATCTTGGCCATTCTCTCAGTAATGGAAACACCTAAGCTTCTTTTGTCTTCTCTGCTTGGGTCATGTCTCTCTTTTCAACCATTAACCAAATAGTACCGATGCCCGGATCATCTCACTGAGCAGCTGCCATTTCCCCAGGTCTCAGTTCTGGGGAAAGGGCAGGAAGGTGGAAATGAGTCCTTGGCCAGATCAGGCATGATGTAATTGAAAGGCAGAGCAGGCTCGATGGGCCAGATGGCCTACTCCTGCTTCTATTTCTTAAGTCCTTATGTTCTTATATTGTCGATGGTTAAAATCAAAGTGAAGGAGTTAAACTGCCATATCACCAGAATGAAAGCATGAAATTGTATTGATATTTGAAAAATGCAGTTCATTAATCTAGTTTTCAACTTTAATTCAAATAGAATTATAGTCATGGAGAAGTCACCAGATCCATCTGTGCTGGCATAAAACCACAGTAATTTTCTATTATCCTTCATGCTTTGTCCTTATTTCCTCTCCTTAAGGGCTTCATCTCCTTTCTTGATATTTGATTCCTTCACAGGATGTGGATGTCCATGGCAATGTCAAGATTTGTTGTCCACCCCGAATGTTTTGTGAAGTTTCCTGTTTCTAATATTCTGAACTTTCCACTTGGGTGCAGTTCTAGAGTTAGGAGTAAGGGAGGATTTGTGGGATGTGATCAGAGTGAGGAGGGTTGAGTATGGGAAGAGAGAAAACAGTTTCATACTCCATTTTCCATAGAGTGAGGGTTGGAGTACACTGCCTACTATTGTTGTGCTCTTTCCTGCCCCCACCTTCTTATTCTGGTTCCTTTTCCCTTTCTTTCCAGCCCTAATGAAGGATCTTGGCCTGAAATATCAACTGTTTATTCCCTCCATAGCCTGACCTGCTGAGATCCTCTAGCATTTTGTGTTTGTTGCTCTGGATTGCCAGCATCTGCCAGATTGAGCTTTCACTCAAAGTCAACAAAAGCAGTGAGCTGATTATCAACTGCAGGAGGAAGAAGCTGGAGGTCCATGAGACAGTCTATGTTAGGGGATTGGAAGGGGAGTGGGACAATAATTTAAATTCCTTGGCATTACCACGTCGGAAGATCTGACCTGGGATTAGCATGTAAGTGCCATCACAAAGAAGGCATGCCAGTACCTCTACTTTCATAGAAGTTTGTGTTAAGTTCAGCATGTCTTCTAAAACTGAAGTGACATTTGCAATTTCCCATTCTTCCAAAACCATTCAAGAATCTGGTGAGTCTCGAAAGATCATCACTAATGCCTCCACAATCTCTTCAGGTTCCTCTTTCAGAAGGTGTGTAGTGTAGTCTTTCAGGGATGTAGTCCACATGATCTAGGTTAGTTATTTACCTTCAGACTTTTCAGCTTCCCAAGCACCACTTTCTAAATAATTACTACTACATCCACTTCTGCCTCCTGACACTCTCAAATTTCTTGCATACTGCTGGTGTCATTCAGAGATTGCCTGCATCAAACATTTATAGCAATACATTGATTTCTGTCATCTGCTTTCAGCAACCACAGTTCAATTCACCATCAGCGCAGTGCCTTCCATCTCAGAAGGTAAAGAAAAATTGGCTGGCTTCTCCTCATAACACAATGCAGGATGTTTGATATATTAAAGGTGATACACAAGTGAAAATTAATGTCTCAGTGGAAATACATCCCATGTACCAGCTTTAAAGAAGTGAAGGGTGTTCTAAAGTAACATATTAGTTTAAAAAAACAGGTATTGATTAGGAATAGTGCTGATTTAATCAAGTAAGGAGGTATTCTTTGGATTTGTTGACATTGAGTGAAAGCTCAATCAGTCAACAAAGTCATAGTCCACTAAACAATCATAAAGCAACATCAACTCCACCCCCCCCACTTCACTTGTGCACTTCAAATCCATGGATATCCTATTAAAACATCTTAAAGTACTCAAGAGGTATCATCAGTCTATAGCTACAAAAACTTCTTAATCCATTGCTTGATAAATGAACCGTTGTCAGTATTCCCTTCCAGACCAATATCCAGCACCAAGGCCCTGATCAAGCCCTAACAAACTGCAGCACGCAAGCTGCATCTTATGCCCTGAAACAGCCACTCCGGTGCAAGTTCCATCAAAGCACGTTTCTGGGAGAACATCGAGAAGAGTATTCTGAAAATCTCCGTGACAAATGCAGCTTGCTCGTCAATCTATGGGAGAACCTGGCATGTGACGCATTAAAGTTGGGAAAGAATTTTCCAGAACTGAATGAGCACCTTCAGTTCTTTAAGCCTATCTAATTAAAACCCAGGGAAAACATTATCCCACATAATTGCCTCTCACTCCCAAACACACCAATATTGAGAATAAAATATCGCTAGCACTAATGGTTAAAAAACAAAGACCCCTGTGGTGACAAACATGAATAAAACAGAAGAACCTTTGTTACTATGTGCATAATGTCCTTGGCATTTAGCAAGTTGACTACAGGGGGCCATATTAGGCTTGCAATTAGATTGACACCACTCAGCTTGATAAATGTCATAATTCCCTGCATTACATTTTTGCCTCGTTGTTGCTGCCAGAGCTCTAATTCTTTTAATCACATTTACTGAGTAAATGTTTTCAGCTTCAGGTCGGATTTTGTGTATGTGCCTGTTAACTTGCTGACCTTCGGCATGCCGTATGCAAGCTAAGCAGTAAGATGGAGAGAACATTCTGTTCAATTATTGCTTATATTTGTATTCTGTTTCACCCATTTTGTAAAGAACCATAATGTTGTTGGAAAATTTGAACTGCAACCTTATGCATGTAAAGCATTCTGCACTGTGCTCTGAACTGAAGAATTTTAGAGGTTGAGATGCCATTTAAGAAAATAAAGTAAAACAATAACACATTGCTTGAAGCAGAATTTGACACTATTTAGTCACGTTGTGGAAGTTCTGACAAACTGTAGGCTTGAAAAAAGGTTAAAATAAGTTCATCTTACATGAGCTCATTTCTGTCATGGCCAGTTTTACTCACCAAAGAGTCGCAGCAGCATAGAGTTATGTAGCACGGAAACAGGCCCTTTGGCCCAACTAATCTATCCACACCTAAGCTAGACTGGTTAGGCCCACATCCCTAGAAGTCTTTCCTGTCTATATACGTTTAAACATTGTAATTGAGCCTGCATCTACTATTTCCTTTGGTCGCTCTTTTCTACACACCCATCGCCCTGCATATGAAAGCACCCCCAGCTCCCTTTTAATTTTTTCCCTATCTCATTAAATCTCTAGTTTTGACTCCCTTATCTAGGGAAATAGTTGCGACTACCCCAACTATGCCCCTCAGGATTTTATAAAGCTCTATTAGGTCACACCATAGTCTTCTTCAGTGCAGCGTAAACAGACCCAGCCTATCTAGTCTCTCTTCATATCTCAAGCCACTCCTGGGAACATCCTTGTGAATCCTTGGACATTATCTAGTTTAATCACATCCTTCCTATAGCAATAGTGACCAGAACTGCACACAGTGCTCCAGATGTGGTCTCTCCAATGTCTTGTACATTTATAACATGGCAGTCCAACTCCTATAGTCAATATCATGATCGATGAAGGCAAGCATGCCTATATGGCTTCTGCACTGTGCTCCCATGTTCAAGAAACCATGTACTTGTGCCCCTAAGTTTCTCTTTTCAGCAACACTTCTCAAGACATAATGATTCACTGTATATGCCCAGCTCTGACTTAACTTGAAAAAGTTCATAAATTTCAGAAGTAAATTTATTATCAAAGTACAGATATGACACCAAATACAACCCTGAGAATCATTTTCTTGTGGGCATACTCAATAACTCAGTAATAGAACAGTCATGACAGAAGCAGTGAAAGCCTTTTAGCTGGGTTTCAACCAGTGAGCAAAAGAGAACAAACTGTGCAGACACAACAGGAAATAAATAATAATAAATAAATAAATGAAAAATAAATACTGAGAACATGAGATGAAGAGTCCTTGAAAGTGAGTCCACAGGTTGAGGGAACATCTTAGTGATGGGGCAAGTGAAGTTGAATGATGTTATTCCCTTTGATTCAAAAGCCTGATGGTTGAGGGGTAATAAATGTTCCTGAACTGTTTCCGGTGGGAGTCCTGATGCTCCTGTGTTTTCTTCCTGATGGCAGCCGCGAGAAAAGAGCATCACCTTGGTGGTGATGGTGGGCCCCGATGATGGATATTGCTTTCCCGCAACAACATTCCATGTAGGTGTGCTCAATGGTGGGGAGGGCTTTACCTGAGATGAATTGGGCTGTATCCAGTAAAGTTTGTAGAAATTTCCATTCAGGGCATAGGTATTTCCATACCAGGTTGTGATGCAGCCAGTCAATCCACTTCCCACCACACACCTGTAGGCGTTTGTCAAATTTTAGATGCCCTGCCAAATCTTTGTAAGCTCCTAAGCAAGCTTTCTTTGTAATTGCTCTTACATGTTAGACCCAAAACAGGTTCTCTGCAATGATAACACTGAGAAATTTAAAGATGCTGACCCTCAAAACCTCTGAACCTCCGATGAGGACTGGCTCATGGACTTCTGGTTTCCTGCTCCTCAAGTCAATAGTCAGCTCCCTGGTCATGCTGACATTGAATAAGAGGTTGTTACTGTGACACCACAGAGCCAGATTTTCATTTTCCCTCCTATATGATAATTCATCACCACCTTTGATTCAGCCTACAACAGTGGTGTTGTCTGCAAACTTGAATATGGCATTGGAGCTTTGCCTAGCCACACAGTCATAAGTGTAAAGGGAGTAGGGCAGGGGGCTGAGCTGTATTGATGGTGATTGCGGAGCAGATGTTGTTGCCAGTCCAAACTGACTGGGATCTACAAGTGAGAAAATCAAGGATCCAATTACACATGGAGGTATTGAGGCCAAGGTTTCAAAGCTTATTGATTAGTTTTTTAGGGGATGATAGCATTGAATGTCAATCTTGAGTCGATGAAGAACATCCTAACATATGAATCTGCTGTTCGGAGATTCCAGGTTTAAGTGAAGAGCCAATGAAATGGCATCTGCTCAGGACCAGCTCAGGACCACCCGTGACCACCTCTTTGTTGTCCTCATCTCTGGAGCCTGGCTCTCCAGCCCCTGCCTGTATGCCAAGGAGAAAGACAGCCAGCTGATAAGATTTACAAAATGTGGTCTGAATTGCTTCACTTCACACTTATCTGGGTTCAATTCCATTCACCAGAACATTGCCAACTTTCCTGGTTGATTTTGATTCACTTGTAATCACAGATGACCTTCTTCACTGACCAACATATATTCAATTTTTGGTATCTTGCACAAATTTAATCATCATGCCACCTTCAATCTCATCTAAGTCATTAAATAAATGACAATTCCATATTCATTTTCATCAATTATATCTGATTTTTTTATTCACACTCAAAGGTTCAAAACTAAAGACCTCATTCAAGAGTTTGAAACACACATACGCTTATTGTTGTCAGTTTACAAGTTGACATTGTGAAAATGATTTGGGTAATTCATCTGGGAGAACAAGACAGTTTTTGGGGTGGAAATAACTCTGAAAATGTGTAGCTTGTGTGGTTTCCGTCAACTTTGGGCATCAAACGCTCAGGTGTACTCGCTACCAGAACTTCACCTGCAGGCAAGTCTTCACACAGGAGCATCCAACCCAACCAAGTTTCTGGGGTCAGAGGTAAATCTCAAAAACAGTTGCCCACAAATAGCCAGTGGTGCTGACTATTCCATTCTCAATTCTCAACACCTGTTGCTGCCAATTCACAGTTCAAGGGCATCCAAAATGTCCAGCGTCCAATAACATTCTATACTGACACAGAGCCACACCTGCTGTCTGGATACCCCTGGAGACTAAATCTGCTGCCAGCGATGCAGTGAAGTAAATTCAGGGAGGTGAACTACTACTTCACCATCTGACTGTGATCATTGGTATTCGTATCGGTATTGGTTTATTATTGCCATATAGGCTAGGGTTAAATAGGTGGGTTGCTCAGTGGTGCAGCTCATTGGGTTGGAAGGGCCAGTTCTACTCTATATCTCTAAATAAGTTTTAAAAAAACGTTTGTCATGGTGGCATAGTGGTTAGCGTGACATTATTACGGCTTGGGGCATTTCAGAGTTCAGAGTTCAATTCTGGCTCTGTCTGTAAGGAGATTGTACATTCTCCTCATGATCTGGATGGTTTTTCTCCTGGTGCTCTGATTTCCTCCCATGGTCCAAAGACGTACTGGTTAGTAGGTTAACTGGACATTGTAAATTGTTCTGCAATTAAGCAAGTGTTGCTGGGTGGTGTGGCTTGTTGGGCCAGAAGGACCTTTTCCGCACTGTACCTCTAAACAAATGGAGTGTGTGTAGGCCTCTGTTAGTCTCGATAAACCATGGATTTGCGCCTTGGAAACTTTCCAGGGCGCAAGCCTGGGCAGGGTTGTATGGGAGACCGGCAGTTGCCCAAGCTGCAAGTCTCCCCACTCCACATCACCGATGTTGTCCAAGGGAAGGGCACTAGGACCCATATAGCTTGGCACCGGTGTCATCTCAGAGCAATGTGTGATTAAGTGCCTTGCTCAAGGACACACACACAGCCTCAGCCAAAGCTCGAACTAGCGACCTTCAGATCACTAGACGAACGCCTCAACCATTTGGAAACGTGCCAACACGTGGCCAATAAATGTACCAAGATATATATACAGTGAAAAGTTTGTCTTCCATTCTCTTCATACAGACCAAATCATTACTCAGTGCTTTGAGGTAGAACAAGGTACAATAATAACAATGTTGAATAAAGTGCAACAGCAACAGAGAAAAAGCAATGAAGTGCAAAGTCAAAAGGGGTTTGTTTCTGCGGTCAGGAGTCCATCTTTTCTTACCATGGAACCATTCAATAGTCTCATAACAGCAGTGTCAAAATTGACCTTGAGCCAGGTGGAACGTGCTTTCAGGGTTTTGTACCTTCTGCCCAGTGAGAGAGGGGAGGAAAGAGAATATCCTGGATGGTCATGCTGTCTGCTTTACTGAAGCAGTGAGAATTCTAGACAGAGTCCAGAGAGCGGAAGCTGCTTTTTGTGATGTCCTGAGCTGTGGGCCACAGCTTGGCAGTTTCTTGCAGTCACATGTAGACCAGTGACCTAATATGCATTCAGATAGGATGCTCTTTGTGGCGTATTGATAAAAATGGTAAAGATTGATGGGGACTTGTCAAATTTCTTTAGCAACCTGAGAAAGTAGCTCCGTTGCAAGTGATTGATTATTAAGTGAATGGATAGTCAGCTGTGCACTGGCTGTTAGCCTATAATCAGTCAAAAGCCCTGAAAGTATTTGCTGTTTCTTGTTAATTGAGCTGGTCTTCACACGGTCTACTGGAGGAACTCAGTGGGTCGCAAAGCATCAGTGGGAGGAAAGAAACTGTCACTTTGAGTAGAAAAATGACAACAATTTTTTCCTCCCATTCATGCTGCTTGACTCGCTGAATTCCTCCAGCAGATTGTGCTTTGCTGCAAATTTCAGCGTCTTCAGCCTCCTGTGACTCCTCGTAATAGACTATTGTCGGGATTTGACAAGGAAATGGATGTTATCATGAGTCCATTCACTGTGCTAACATTATTTTAGCATATTTCAATGATTTTGACATAAATCTGATTATATGGAGAATAGCAGAAATACTGGGTAATTGAATTTATACCGTCTTATCTCCAGGTAAATTGCAGGGGAGCAATTTAAAACCATTGCCCAAACTTAGAAGGTGCAGAGCTAAGCAAAATAGGATAATGTTCTCAATTTGGTTCGGAATGTTGTTTTTCACTTCAATTGTTTGCATGATTACTGTCTTTTTTTCTTTCTTTTGCGCATTGGGTGTTGTTGGTTCTTTATTTTTACATTTTTTCTTCATTTGGATTCCATTGGGTTTATTCCTTTTTGGCTACTTGGAAGCAAACAAATCTCAAGGTTGTATAATTTATACATTCTTCGATAATAAGTATACTTTGAATCTTAATGTCTTCACTATCAAAACTGTCTGGATTTGGAACATGTCCTGTTGTATATGCCATAGTTTGGTCGCCAGTACTCTTGCCTCTCAGCATGAAGGTTCGAAGTTTAAGTCCTGGTAAATGAGCATTAAATGTAGACTGGTGGCCTAGTGGGGGTGTGGAGCTCAATACAGTCAGGAATTTCAATGTGATGTTCAAACAAAAAAACATTTGTTGGTTCCAGTGCAATCACTATTTGAGAAAAAAATCAAAATCTTGGCCTCCTGCACCGTATTTATACTTTGAGACATGTAACATGTTGGCACTATTAATATATTACAGTAGAGAAGATACTCCATTAAAAAATGTTTGATTGTCTGGAAAGATTCGAAAGATACTATTAAAATACAAGGAAATAACTCAATAGCCAGACAACAACCATGGGGGGGGGCGGAGGGGGAGAGAGAGAGAGAGAGAAGAGCTAATGTTTCAGGTCTTTAATATTTGATCAAATTTATTTCAAAATTTCAGCATTGTTTTACTGCATTTTCTTTCATTCTATTATGATAAAACAAAGAATGATCATGGCTTCTAGGGTTCATGACCACCTGGCCTTTTAGAATAACAAAGGAGCACAATGGGACTCTGGCAATTACTCTACATGACACCGAATCATTTTGGATTTTTTTTCTCTTGTCCGCTTGTGACTGGGGCAATTTGCAGCCATCCATCAGGACTCCATTGGTAAAAAAAATGAAACACAATCAACTGTTTAAGGGTTGTTTAAAAGTCAGCAAAGTCAGTGGCCATTTCATTAGTTGTATAAGAAGAACCTGGTGTAGTCTTTTGTTGCTATAGCCCATCCACTTCAACGTTGGATGTATTGAGCACTCAGAGATGCTGTTCTGCATCCTGTGGTTATCTGAGTTACTGTCACCTTCTTGTCAGCTGACCCAGTCTGGTCATTCTCCATTAACCTCTCTCATTAACAAGGGAGTTTTCCCCACAGAGCTGCCATTGACTGGATTTTCTTTTGTTTGTTTCTCGCACTATTCTCTGTAAACTCTGGACCAGAGGTTCCCAACCCTGGGTCCACTGATCCCTTGCTTAATGGCATTGGTCCAGTGCATTAAAAAAAAGGTTGGGAACCCATGTTCAAGACTGTTCTGTGTGAAAATCCTGGGAGATCAGTAGTGTCTGAGATACTCAAACCACCACGTCTGGCACCAACAATCAAAGTCACTTAGATTACTCTTCTTTCCCATTCTGATGTTTGGACTGAACAATATCCTCTTGACCATGCCTGTACGCTTTCATGCATTGAGTTGCTGGCACATGATAGGCTGATTAGATATTTGCATTATCAAGCAGGCGTACAAGTGCACCTAAAAAAAGTGGACTCTGAGAGTAGACTTAAAATAAATGAAATTTCCTGTTTGATGGGACCAGTAAGTAATGCCAGCATAATGGATTTCAGTAATTCTCACTTATTGTCAGAGTTTTGTTGAAGTGTCACAGACATGAGAAAGGCTGCAGATACTGGAAAACTAAAGCAACACCCACAAAATACTGGAACAACTCAACATCTATGGAAAAGAGTGAACAGCAGATGTTTTAGCCAAGACCCTTTGTCAGAACTGGAAAAGAAGAGGAGAAGTCCTCTTTTATTCCAGTCCTGATGAAAGATCTCAGCCCAAAACATAAAGAGCAAACACAAGGAAATCTGCAGTTGCTGGAAATTCAAGCAACACACACAAAATGTTGGTGGAACGCAGCAGGCCAGGCAGGATCTATAGGGAGAAGCGCTGTCGACGTTTCGGGCCAAGATCCTTCGAAGGGTCCTGACGAAGGGTCTCGGCCCAAAAAATAAAGAAAGAAATAAACCTGATCACCTGTACTTACAAATCAAACCAGAAGTAAAGAATTTAGGCATTATTATTGACTGAATTAAATTTCAAATCACATGTTAACCATATTACTAAGAATGCATTCTTTCATTTAAGGAACATTGCAAGAGTTCAATATCTACTAACATCTCAAGTTGCAGAAAAATGATCCACACTTTTGTTTTTAGCCGATTACAATACTGTCATGCACTCTTTTCAGGACTGCCTAAGATAGATATAAATCGCCTGCAGCTTGTTCAAGTTCAGCAGCCAGAACCTTAAACCAAAAAAGAAAGTCTGAGCACATTTCGCTGGTTTTCGCATCATTATGCTGGCTGCCTGAGTCCTTTAGGATCAATTTTAAAATACACTCAATTTTAGCTCCCATGTATATGTTGGAGTGTTTATCCCCTTATATCTCTAATTGTAATCTTAGATCCGGGAATACTGGTTTGCTTAGTGTTCCTGGAGCCAAGCATATAAGAACTGGAAATACGGTTGTTTTCTCTTATGCTCTAAAAGTTTGGAATACTCTATTGAGAGAGATACAATACTAGTACTGTGGAAACTTTCAAAATACTTACTTATATGATTACTTAATATTTGTTGATGTTGTTTACATTTATATGATATGGTATATTCAATTATATGTTATTCTATACAATATTTGTCTTTATGTATGATTTTTTACTTTGTCTCATTTTTATTATATTGATTTTTCTTTACAATCTATGTAAAGCACTTTGAGCCTGCATGTTAATGCATGAAAGGTGCTATATAAATCAAGTTACTGTATTATTAGTAATCTGCTGAGAATTTCCAACATTTCCTGTTTTTATTCATTGGGGTGGATTAGTTCCCTGCTTGCTTTTGATTGCAAGTTTTGACAGCACTCCCTAAGCTGAACCTTAACTTCCAGAGCCGACAAAAGTTATTTTTTTTACAACTGTCAAGTTATGAGATAGG
This sequence comes from Hypanus sabinus, assembly GCF_030144855.1. NCBI lineage: Eukaryota > Metazoa > Chordata > Chondrichthyes > Myliobatiformes > Dasyatidae > Hypanus > Hypanus sabinus. Next base: position 172,678,989 of record NC_082708.1, on the reverse strand, counting down.
CTTCAGGGATTGGTAGCTTGGTGTGCTAATTGATGGAAAATACTGCCACCTAGTGCCATAGATACTGACTTAGCCAATGAAGCACTGTTCAGATTCCTAGTTCAGGAGATTTGGGAAGGGGTAGGAAGATTAGAAGAATAAGACTGATGTCATGGCTTATGATGAATTGTATAAACTAAGTGTTCAACTTTTTCAGATGCATGAAATGTTCTTACTTCCTGTCTATTATGCTGCTGGTGTTTAGGGCACCAATGAAGGCCCTCCATCTTCCTTATCTATACTGTCACACACAGATATAGAAGGATTCTTCATTGTTGTTTCTATAAACAGCAGGGTTGCTGTTTCCCAGTCAGGGTTGTTAACCCTGAGCTGAAATCCTGAACCTTGAGGACCGATGGACCACGCTTAGCCTGGCCTCTACCCTTTGACCTGTTTGACATTGGGCGACCCTATCAAGAGCTAGAGCAAAAAGCCCTGACTCCAGCTAACATAGCTCTCCAGGTTATTAATTGGGTAATGAAATCCAATTTCCCTCGGGATCAATAAAGTATGTCTGTCTGACTGTTATTGAGGCAGGGAAGCCTCCAAACCCTATGACAAGGGTTTGTCCTCTCGGAGGATGTCACATTCTATCTGCTACATAAACCTTTTAAGCAGACAAATAGGACTTTGTTTTCCCTATATTGTTTAGGGAGCAAGTGCTCATCAACACAGGCCATGAAGGCATGGTCCATATAATGATTTTATCAACTGTGCAAATAGAAAGTCATTTTACGACAGGGCATGCCACAGTGGGAATGGATGCATCTTGCCCTGAAAGCTGCACTCCACTAAATGTATGGTAAGTGGTTTTGAAGAAAGCTCTAAGATTAGTCGTAATGACAGTGAACGGTAGCAGTGCCGTTCATTTGGCGCAGTTTCCCTGGAGCACAAAGGTCTAGCCACAGATTAATTCCCAAGGCTGCTGGATTTAGCAATGTTTATCAATTGTGTTTGTCCTCATTTTAACATCCAGTGCTTCAATAATCGGTTCCGTTTGTCATTGTCATTTATGTAATACAAAACCTGTCCGAAAGCTAATGGGCACAGTAAGTAAATTAAGCCTGATTCACCTTTGCTAAGTGGTTGGCAGAGTTGCTCGAATTCATTTGGCACAGTAATACACATCATCTGTCTTCCGAAGCAACATTACTCAGAAATACACTTGAAAAATTCTGAAGGTGCAGGTTAGAAAGCTTTGTGAAAGCTTTTACAAGTCTCATTTCTGAATAAGCAATTTGATCCAGTTTAATATTGTACTTCTAGACCATACTTGTCTCACACACACAAAGCAATTTCTTTTCACTCAATTTTGTACTCACATTACTGTGCAATCATAAAAGTGATTACAATGATGGATGTAAAATTGTGAAGATGATAAATATGTCACATTACAAATCACAAAACTTGGAAGATTTTACATAGTGTCAAGAAGATACTACTGACTGCTGAGGGCAGTGAGATCAGCAAATCAAGTCTTTTCAATAATTAGAACTTTCTATCAGGCATCTTTTATTTATTCAGTTGGGATTTTCTCTAAAGAGAGAACATCATTTTTTAATCAGCCTTTGGAAGGAGGTGATGTGAAAGATGTGCACGACATTGGTAGACGTAGAAACAGTTGACAGAGGAGTGAATACTTGTATGAAGGATTTCCTCTGCTTTCACAGGTGCAAGTTATAGAATTCTTAGCCAATCTAGAATAACAGAATGGTTGGTTTGTTCAGGATATGTCCTACAGCAATACTTAATGGTTCATGTGGTAGGAAATAAACTCAGCTAAATTTTCAATATGTTACCGATTCTACCTCCAGCTCGACCTATGTTTACCTACCAGTGTCTGGTGCAGCCGCTTGGCAAATTCAAGGTGAGCAATGAGATATAGGTAGAAACTCAACATATGCTTCAAGGACAGGTAAAGCCAATCTTAAAATCAGATACTAAACCTGGAAATGACCACAATGGCTGTTGTTTACCCATCCAGTACTTTCATTTTGATTATGCCATCAGAAATTCATATTCACATCACTGAATTTACACAGACAAAATGCTGCAGTAACCCAGCAGGTTTAGGCAGCATCTGTAGAAAGGAATAAAGAGTTGACGTTTTGGGCTGAGACCCTTCACCAGGTCTGTGTTTATGGGTTATGGGGAGGCCTATAATTAGGCAAAGGCTTGAGCCCATTCTAACCTATTCTGTAGCAGAAGGATGAATGTTTCATCTCCTTGTCCAGAACACAGATTATAGAGTTAAATGACATGGAAACAGACTCCATTGGCCAACTTGGGGGGGGGGGGGAAACTTGTGACAGTATTGACAGGGCAGTTGGATACAGAGAGTGAAATGAAGATCAGTAGTAACTACCTGGGAGGATTCTGAGGGTCAGAAATTAAGGGGGACAGTGGCTCCAGCATCCACTATGTGAAGAGTCCAGAGATATATATGCACCGGAATCTGAGATTGCATGAGGTCTCCTATATCAATGAGGACCGTCTTGTTGAAGCATAATCATTCTTCGGGGAAGTGAGAGGGTAAAAGCTATAATGGACTGACATCAGGATCTATTAGTCTTACCCTCATATCTACAAAGGGCTTGTTAATGAGCCCTTCCATCTGGTTAGCATGGCTACATGCGATGCATCTGAGGTTTCCGTGTCATTACAGAAAGGTACAGAAAAATACCCCTTGGAGGTAAATCCAACATGTGCAGAATTGAAGGTATGGGAAAGTGTTTAGTTTGGGAAGTGTATGAAGAAAATGAGGGGCTGCAAAGAGTTGGAACTCTGGAAATATTTGAGTGTGATTGACCCTTTAAGTACTACATTTCCAGGGCAAACAAAGTAACTGAACACTAGATGTTTTGGGAATATACTAAAATAATCATTTTTTTGGATCAATGAACTAGAAAATCGAGCTGGGAGGCTAAAACTGCTGAGAGACCTTTGGGATTCTTTTAAGATCTTTATCCTTCCTTGCTTCATTTAAAACAAATTATATTATTTATTTATACACTGAAAGGATGCGATTGAATATGGCTTTATTGTCCATTTTTTATTTCCCTTGTAAACGTGAAGGTTAGCTGCCTTCTTTAACATCCCATGAATATTTTTCCAGAGCTAAAACATCCTGCTGGAGGAACGCAGTGGATTGAGCAGCATTTGTGTGAGGAAATGAATTGATGTGTTTCAGGTCATGGGATGAAGATGAATGAGGGGTTTTCATTCTCACTCATCTTCCTGGTTCCATCCACCCAACACACACACACAACTTGCACACAGGTAACTGTGCTCCCCCCATCTCCATCAGGTTCTGGTTCCAACTGCTATCCCAATGGTTCTCATTCTCACCCCTACTTATTGGAGTCCCAGCACTGGTAGCCCTTTATGTTCCAGCTTACCTTCCTCCAGCCATCGTCTCCAATCTTCACACTCCCCACCTCCTAACTTGCTCCAACTGCCTGTCTCATTTTCTCTCTGTGTCTGCCTTTATCTATCATTCAACTGCCACTGTTCCCAACTCCACCCTTCAAAAAACAAGGATGACGCTTTAGAACAGAAGTGAGGAGTAATTTCTTTAACCATGGTGTGGAGAATCAGTTGAATTCATTGCCACAGACTGTCGTGGTGGTCAAGTTATTGGATATATTTGAAGTGGAGTTTGATAAGTTCTTGATTAGTAAGGGTGTAACAGGTTATGGTGAGAAGGCAGGGGAATAGGCTTGAGCTGGATAATAAATGGTCATGAGAGAATAGTGGAGCAGATTCAATGGGCTGAATGACCTTTCTTGGCTCCCTTGTCTTATGGTCTTTTATGATATAATACCAACAGGATCAGTAAAAAGAACTTGGAATGGCACTTTAATTACTGAAACCTAATCTTTCTGTATAAGTGAGCTGACATTTTCCACAAGCAAAAAGCTACAGGGCATTGCTTTTCTACTTCAGTTCTTATTAAGTGGAGAGGTAAGAATGGTGGAAATCTAATTTTTTTTGGAGCATGATGGCAGCAAGCTTCAAATATAGATTGTTTAGTAAGGCAGCATTTCAGTTCCTCTACATTTAAATATTGTCACTTTATGTTAACTCTCTTTGCTCTATCTTAGTCAAATTTAGCCCAGAGTAGCTAAGTCCATTCTCTCTGGAGTTAGTCAAAGTCAAAGTACATTTATTATCAGAGTATGGATACTATATGCAACCTTGAGATTTATACAACATAGAACATAGAATAGTACAGCACAGTACAGGCCCTTCAGCCCTCAATGTTGTGCTGACCCTTAAACCCTGCCTCCTATATATCCCCCCCCACCTTAAATTCCTCCATATGCCTGTCTAGTAGTGCCTTAAATTTCACTGGTGTATCTGTCTCTACCACTGACTCAGGCGGTGCATTCCACACACCAACCACTCTCTGAGTAAAAAAACTTTCCACTAATATCTCCCTTGAACTTCCCACCCCTTACCTTAAAGCCATGTCCTCTTGTGTTGAGCAGTGGTGCCCTGGGGAAGAGGCGCTGGCTGTCCACTCTGTCTATTACTCTTATCTTTTCATCTACTTACAGGCAGCCACAACACAAAGAAATCTAATGGAACCCATTAAAAAAGTGCCAATTACCCAATGTGCATAAGAAAGAAACAAAATGTGGAAACAATAAATGTAAGCAATTAACTGAATTTCATGCAAGTGAGTCCAGAGTCACAAAGCCAGTCATCTCTGCAGCTAATTCAAGAGCCCGTTAGTTATAACATATAACATATAACAATCACAGCACGGAAACAGGCCATCTCGGCCCTCCTAGTCCGTGCCGAACTCTTAATCTCACCTAGTCCCACCTACCCGCACTCAGCCCATAACCCTCCATTCCTTTCCTGTCCATATACCTATCCAATTTTACCTTAAATGACACAACTGAACTGGCCTCTACTACTTCTACAGGAAGTGTTAGGAAGAGAAAGTGGAGGATGAGAAAGGTGTACAAGAGGAGGAAATCTAATGCAGAGATGTGTAGCCTAACATTAACACTTCCTGCATGACTCTCCTTTTTGTGTGGACTTTCCTACCTCAAGTACAGTACTTGTCTGGTTTTGCCTTAAAGACGCATGTGCCATTCACCTGAATTCACCTGCCATTCACTGTGAGCCTCTTAGGTCATAGCGTCTCTATCTGAAACTGGCCTATTTACTCCTACTGACTGTTCAGGTCACTTTCAACCAACTTATCTATCCCTCAACGCTTTATCATTGGCTTTATTTTCATCTAAGGCTCCAATTTCAAAATGAGCTTATTTATGTTCAATAGAGATTTATTATCAAAGAAATTTGGACAGGCTAAGCTTGTATCCGCTGGAGCATGCCGTTATTGTTAATGTTCTTTTCTTTTTATATTCTGCTGTGTTAAACTTAAATTACACAGCTGCCATAGGATTGCATTTCCTTCAGCATGCACTGATGTCTTTATGATTTGTTTTGTAAGTTATATATAATTTATGTTAAATTAAGCTTATGTAATTTATATTTCTCACATTTGTAAAGTACTGTGCTGTTATTGCAAAAGCTCATTTTCATGGCATTCATACCAAACTGAAGTGGCTTGAACTGGAATTAGTAGGATATGAACTCAAGTCTCGAGATTGCTAGCTAAGGTCTCTGAATTAATAATCCAGCACTGAACTGTTATACCACCAGCACGCACCCCTAATCCCCTGCTGTCCACCCCCATGCCCAATCCTTCTTGTCTTCTGGTCACTCCATTGATCATTCTCTGCCTTTCCTCCAGTGATGGAGAAGGCAGAGCACAGGCCTATGTGTGTGTCTACACGTGCAAGGACTGTTCTGTTGTGGAGAACACCTTGCACCTTTAGCATCTGCATGTGCTGTGCAGTTACTGAGCTGTGGGCCTGATACATTGGCGCCAGAAGCATGGAGACACTTGTGGTTGCCCAGCATAATCCTTGCTGATTTGATTTGACTCATATGATGCATTTCACTGTATGTTTTGATGTACATGTGACAAATAAAAATAATCTTTAATAATCCGGGGATGGCACTGTAGTATGGTGGTTAGCGCATCACTTCACAGTGCCAACCATTGCAGTTCGGGGTTCAAGTCATACCAACAATTAGTGAAATTAGGGATAGTCAACATGGCTTCATGCGTGGTAAGTGGTATCTAATTAATCTTATGGAGTTTTCTGAGGAAGCTTCGAGAAAAGTTGATGAAGGCAAGGCAGTGGATGTTGTCTACATGGACTTTAGCAAGGTCTTTGACCAGGTCCCACATGGGAGATTGATCAAGAACGTTCAGACACTTGGCATTCAGGAGGAGGCAGGAAATTGGATTAGGTATGGCTTTGAGGGAGAAGACAAGGTATTAGAAGACGGTTGCCTCTCTGACTGAAGACCTGTGACTCATGGTATGCCACAGGAATCATTCCTGGGTCTGTTGTTGTTTGTCATTTATGTCAACAATCTGGATGATAATGTGGTTACTGGATCAGCCGAGCTGCGGATGTCACCAAGATTGGGGTGTAGTAGACAGAGCTTGCAGCAGGGTCTGGCCCATGTGGAAAATGGGCTGAAAATGGAAGCTGGAATTTAATGCAGACAAGTGTCAGGTTGTGATTGGTGCTGCATTTTGGGTAAGAATTATGTGGTGAAACAATGTGGAGGAAGGTACCAGAGGGATCTGGGAACATAGATCTATAATTCCTTGAAAGTGGCGTCACAGAAAGATAGGGTCATGAAGAGAGGTTTTGATACACTGGCCTTTGTAAATCAAAATATTGAATCCAGGAGTTGGGATGTTATGTTGAAATTGAATCAGATGTTGGTGAGGCCTAATTTAGTGTATTGTGTGCAGTCTGGTCACTTATCTACAGGAAAATTGTGAATAATATTGAAAGAGTGCAAAGAAAATTTACAAGGATGTTGCCAAGACCTAAGGACCTGAGTTATAGGGAAACGTTGAACAGGTTAGGACTTTATTCCCTTGAGCATAGGAGAATGAGGGGAGAGTGGTACATACAGGGTAAATGTAAACATCCATTCTGAGGTAGTGTCCTCTGGTCTTAGACTCTTCCACCATAGGAAACATCTTCCCCACATCCACTTTACCAAGGCCTTTCACCACTTGATAGGTTTCAATGAGGTCAGCCCTCATTCTTCTGAATTCTAATGATTATAGGTCCAGAGCCATCAAACGCTCTTCATATGACAAGTCATTCAATTCTGGAATCATTTTTGTGAATCTCCTTTGAGCCTTCTCCAGTTTTAGCACATCCTTTCCAAGATAAGGTGCCCAAACCTGCTCACAGTACTCCAAGTGAGGCCTCATCAGTGTTTTATAAAGACTGCTAAAATCCTTCCTGTAATACCATCTTGTTAAGCAGCTTCACGGGTGGCACCTTTGGCAAGGCCTTCTAAAAATCCAAGTACACAATATCAATCTATTCTGCTCTGTCTATCCTGCTAGATACTTCAAAGAATTCCGACAGATTTGTCAGGCAAGATTTTCCCTTAAGGAAACAATGCTGACTATGGCCTATTTTGTCATGTGCCTCCAACTATCAGAAGACCTTGTTCTTAATAATCAACACCAATATCTTCCCAACCACTGAAGTCAGGCTAACTGGCATAAAGTTTCCTTTCTTCAGACTCACTCCCTTCTTGAAGAGTGGATTGACATTTGCAATTTTCCAGTCTTGCAGAACCATTCCAGAATCCAATGATTCTTGAAAGATCATTACTTATGCCTCTACAATCTCCTCACCTAATGCTTTCAGAACTCTAGGGTGTACACCATCCAGTCCAGGTATTAATCTTCAGACCTTTGAGGTTCCCAAGAACCTTCTCTCTAGTTATGGTAACTTCGCACATTTCATGCCTCCTGACACTTGGAAGTGCCACCATAATGTTAATGTCTTCCACAGCGAAGACTGATGCAAAATATTCAGTTCGCTTGCCATTTCATTGTTCCCCATCACTACCCTCAAGCATCACTTTTCAGTGGTCCAATATCCATTCTTGCCTCTCTTTTACATTTTATGTAGTTGAAGAACTTTTGGTGTCCTCTATTATTATTGGCTAGCTTACTTTCGTATTCCATCTTTAGCTTCTTAATGACTTTTTTAGTTGCCTTCTGTTGGTTTTTAAAAGCTTCCCAGTCCTCTAAATTCCTATTCATTTTTGCTTTATTATATACCCTCTCTTTAGCTTTTGTGTTGGCTTTGATTTCTCTTGTTAGCCACAGTTGTGTCATCTTTCCTTTAAAATACTACTACTTGTATGGGATGTATATATCCCATGCCTTCCAAATTGCTTCCAGAAATCCCAGCCATTGCTGCTATGCCGTCATCTCTGCCCGTGTTCTTTTTCCAATCAATTCTGGCCAACTCCTCTTTCATGCCTCTCTAATTTCCTTTACTCCATGCAAAATTGATACATCTGACTTTAGATTCTAGTTCTGAAATTTCAGGGTGAATTTGATCATATTATGATAATTTTTCCCCCAGGGTTCTTTTAGCTTCAGCTCTCTAAACAATTCTGGTTATTTGCACAATATTCAGTCCAGAGTAGCTGATCCCATCGAATAGTGGTCTCAACTATGAGTGCTCTAAAAAGCCATCTTGTAGCCAGTCTTGAAATTTCTCTTCCTGTAATCCAGCACCAACCTAATTTTCCCAATCTACCTGGATATTGAAGCCCCCCATTACTATTATAACATTTCCCTTTTGTATTTTCTATCTCCTGTTGTAATTTGTAGGCCACATCCTTCCTACTGCATGGGGGTCTGTATACAACCCCATCAGGGTCTTTTTTTAGCCTTTCAGTTCCTTAGCTCTATCCACAAAGATTCAACAACTTTTGATCTTATCTCATCTCTTTCTAATTATATGATTTCATTTTTTTACCAACAGAGCAACACCAAAACTCTGTCCTCCCTCCACACCAACTCCTTTGCCACATAATCTTCCTAGTTCTAGCCCTACCAGCACATGCACAGTCAGCAATCCTGAGATCACAACCCTGGAGGTTCTGCTCTTTAACTTATCACCTAACTCCCTGAACACTCAACGCAGAACATCATCACTTATCCAACCCATGTCATCGGTGCCTACATGTACACACATACCATAACTTCTGGCTGTTCCCCCGCCCACTTAAGAATGCTAAGGACTCGATCGAGATATCCTGGACCTTGAATCCCCTGTCCTTACCCCTAACTAATGGATCCCCTATCACCACAGTGTGCCTCTTTTTGCCCCTACCTTTCCGAGTCACAGAGGCCAGCTCAGTGCCAGAGACCCGACTACTGTGACTTTCCTCTATAAAGTCATCCCCCTGGTATACCTATTGCTGAGCGAGGTGGCCATGGGAGTTCTCTACATTGGCTCTCTAACCCGTTTCCCTTTCCTGACTGCCACCTAGTTTCCTGTGTCTTGCATCTTGTGTGTAACTACATCTCTGTATGACTTATCCACCTCCTCTTCAGTCTCTCGAATAATCTGGAATTCATCCAGTGGATGTGGATGAACCAGGAGGTACACTGTCTGCTGAAGGCTAGATCTATGGCATTCAAGTCTGGCGATCCATGCCTGTACCAGAAAACCAGGTAGGATTTGTGGAGGGCTATTTCGAGGGTGAAGAGATCATTTTAAATGAGGTTGGAGGCGACATTGGATGCACGGCATCTCTGGCAGGGTTTGCAAGACATTACTTCCTACAAAGCGAAATCCAATAGCATGAATGGCAGCATTGCTTCACTACCAATATACTCAATGCCTTCTATGCCCACTTTGAAAGGGAGAGCACAACTACAGCCGTGAAGATCCCTGCTGCACCTGATGACCCTGTGATCTCTGTCTCAGAGGCCAATGTGAGGCTGTCTCTAAAGAGGGTGAATCCTCTTGCAAGACCTAAGGTCCCGATGGAGCACCTGGTAAGGCTCTGAAAACCTGTGCCAACCAACTGGCGAGAGTATTCAAGGACCTTTTCAACCTTTCACTGCTACGAGCAGAAGTTCCCACTTGCTTCAAAAAGGCAACAATTATACCAGTGCCGAAGGAGAATAATGTGCACTGCCTTGATGACTATCACCCAGTAGCACTCACTTTGACAGGACAAAATGCTTTGAGAGGTTGGTCATGACTAAAATGAACTCCTGCCTCAGAAAGGACCTGGACCCACACAGATTGTGGTCTTCCAATTAGGAAGTTGATGATCCAGTTGCAGAGGGAGCTACTGAGACCCAGGTTCTGTAACTTCTCAATCAGGATTGCAGTTTGCCTAACGCCACAATAGGCCAATGGCAGATGCAATCTCATTGGCTCTCCACGTGGCTTTAGGCCTCCTGGACAACACAAACACCTATGTCAAGATGCTGTTTATCGACTACAGCTCAGCATTTAGTACCATCATTCCCACAATCCTGATTGAGAAGTTGTAGAACCTGGGCCTCAGTACCTCCCTCTGCAATTGGATCGTCGACTTCCTAACTGGAAGACCACAGTCTGTGTGGATTGGTGATAATATATCCACCTCACTGACAATCAACACCTCAGGGGTGTGTGCTTAATGCACCGTTCTACTCTCTATATACACATGACTGTGTGGTTAGGCATAGCTCAAATACCATGCATAAATTTGCTGATGACAGAATGTTCGTTGGTAGAATCTCAGGTGGTGACGAGAGGGTGTACAGGAGTGAGATATGCTAACTAGTGGAGTGGTGTTGCAGCAACAACCTGGCACTCAACGTCAGTAAGATGAAAGAGCTGATTGTGGACTTCAGGAAGGGTAAGATGAAGGAACACTGTTACGTACCCCGTAACTGGGTCACTTACCAGCAAAGATAAAGAGGTCCGTTGAAGTCTGATGGTACTATTTTTAACAGTATTGATAAAAATATACAAAAATAATATCAATGCAAACATACAGATAATATATGTCATCAATACTAAATCTAAAAGTGCAGGTATAATAATAATAATCAATAAGAAATAGCTCTATTATTGTCTAGGGGATAATGTATTGTCCGATGGAAATATAAAAGTCACTCAAGTTCATTCAAGCTGCAGCTTTTTGGTTGGAGAGAAAGACGGAAGTTTAACTTGCCCATTCCTCTTATGATGTCAATCCTTCGAGAGTCGTTGCGGGACTGATTTCCCCTTTGTGGTTAGCTAAAGCCATGCTTCTGTGGTAAAGACCCACCAATTCCAAGGCACGTGGGCTTTTCGACCGGCTTTCGCTATTACGCTGTTACAGGAGTTCTAGCGTTTCTTCTGGTGCGTCTGAAGGGGCTGTTCCCCAGGCCCTCTTTTATCCTGACTCACAGGGTCTCAGATGTCAATCAGGTTGGGATGATGCAATCCCTCCACCAACCTCCCTCGGTTCATTGCCTGGGGGCTTCGATGCATCGTACAGTATTCAATACACAATTCCGTCTCCAAGAGACAATAGCCGTTATCAATAGTTCTGCCTTTCGGAGGCCTGGGCACATTCCAAGCTCTTTGTGGATTCTGCATGTCTTTCTCTCATTTCCTGGGTCTCCTGAACTGACTTAACAGTGATCTTGCGATTCTCAAAAACGAGAGGGCCACGGACGTAACAACACATACCAATCCTCATAGAGGGATCAGAAGTGGAGTGAATGTGCAGCTTCAAGTTCCTGGGTGTCAAGCTCTCTGAGGATCTAACCTGGTCCCAACATATCGATGTAGTTACAAAGAAGGCAAGACAGTGGCTATACTTTATTAGGAATTTGAAGATATTTGTGGCATGTCAAAAAATACACTCAAAACTTCTGTAGATGTATTGTGGAGAGCATTCTGACAAACTGCATCACTGTCTGGTATGGCGGGGGGGTGGGGGGTGGGGGGACTACTACACAGGACCTAAAGAAGCTGCAGAGGGTTGTATATTTAGTCAAATCCATCTTGGGTACTAGCCTACAAAGTATCCAGGACATCTTCAAGGAGCGGTGTCTCAGAAAGGCAGTGTCCATTATTAAGGACCTCCAGCACCCTGGGCATGCCCTTTTCTCACTATTACCACCAGGCAGGAGATACAGAAGCCTGAAGGCACACACTCAGTGACTCAGGAACAGCTGCTTCCCCTCTGCCATCTGATTCCTAAAAAGACATTGAACCCTTGGACACTACATCACTTATTAAAATATATAGTATTTCTGTTTTTTGCACATTCTTATTATATGCACACCGTAAATTATTTATTTATTATTTTATTATTATTAATTTTATTTATTCTTTTCACTCTTCTATGTTATGTATTTTTACTGAACTGCCGCTGCTAAGTTAACAAATTTGACATCATATGCTGGTAATAATAAACCTGATTCTGACAACTCCTTAATGCGATCTGTTGGAAGCTGCAGCTGGATGCACGTCTGACAGGTGTAATGGTCAGGGATACTGGAGGTCTCCCTGCCTTCCTACATTCCGTAAGGGGAGCATTGCACTATCCTGCCTGACATCTCTATTGTCCTAGCTGAGTAGATATAAAGAAGTAAAAAAAAACTTGCGCTTTTCTTTCCTTTGCTTTCTTTCTTCACTGAAACCTCAAAAATGACTCAAGATCGCCACTCTGACTACAGCCCCTGTGCTTGTCCCTGATTCCTTCAATTTGCCCTTACTAATCAATCCCAAATGCTGATTGGCCACTGGTCAAAGCTCTTTAGGATGCCTTGAACCACTCCTGCCTTTTACCCTCGGGCAGTGGACCTGTTTGAAGTTCCCTCCTCTCCAAACTTCTGGTGTTCGATTGGCTGCCGGTCAAAACTCTATTATGAATCAAAGTCATGGGTTTAATGTTCAAAAGGAACATGAGGAGAAACTCCTTCACTCAGAGGATGGTGAAATTCTGGAATGAGCAGCCAGAGGAAGTGGTGGATAGGGTCTCGACTTCAATATTGGAGAAATTTGGATATGGAAGGGGTCTGGAGGGCAATGGTCTAGGTACAGGCCGATAAGACCAGGCAGATTATTTGTTTGATATGGACTAGATGGGCCAAAAGGACTGTTTCTGCGCTATAGTGATGATTCTGTGACACTACAAATCACACTTTCCCTTCATTTGTTAGTATTCCTAACTCGTAATAGAGATAATATCTGATAATCTTCCTTTCTTTCATTACTTTTATTCTTTTCTTTATTCTGTAAGCTTCAATTTACCTTTCAAAATCTGTTATCCAAGCACAGTCTTATTATTTATCCATCTCTTATATTTATATTTTTGGTCTGTCAATATTATTAGATTCATTCTTTTGCTTCTCTACTATAATGTATATTCATGGAACATAGAACACTACAATGCAGCACAGGCTCTTTGGCTGGTTATATTATGCCTACTCTAAAGTCAATCTAACTCTTTCTTCCCACATAACCCTGCATTTTTCTTTCATCCATGTTCTATCCCTCCTCTCTCATGTCTTTTTTTCCACTTGTCCTTCTCTCTTGCCATCTCCCTGCCTTGTCTCTTCTGTCTCTATTCTTGATAAGATTTCTGTTATTTACAGAAGAAACTGTAAATCTAATGTGAGGTACAAAGATGGAGGGAATGGGTGAGAACTAGCCCGATACTGTAGAACCTGCTGTCAACAGACATGAGATGATGTGTTTTAGTCAGAAAATTGCAGGAGATTTTTACTCTGACTGGGAGTGAATTCAGTGCACTGGAAAAGTGGAAATGCCAGCTTACAGAATAAAAGAGATAACTCACATCAACACTCCAAATTTTTTTCATTGCCCATCAACTTCAAGTTTTGAAAATTTGAGATTGACATTGCAGGTCAGTTTTTGGGTCCCATTCTGTCTTTTGCTGTCACTCTCAAAAACATGGCAGCATTCATCGCTAAATCAAACAAGAAAGTAGTTTAAAAAAAAGTATCTACCGTGTTGGCAATGCTCACAAAAAGGCAGTGAGGCTGCAGACCCAATATCACATTGAAACATCCTAATGATGCAAGGGGGCTAAAAGTCAAGTAAAACTGCAGCTGAACCGGTAGTGTGCATGAGAGTGTGGTAAGTTTCAAAAGCCAGGGCTCATTACACCAGGCATATAGCAAAAACATCAGGGTTAAGGATCATTGGCTCTCTCCGTGGCACCCGTGCTCTGATGAAGAACATGGAACATTAACTCTGTCTCTCCATTCACATAACCTGCCTCAGCATATCCAGCACTTTCATTATTAATTTGGACTTCCAGCCTCCACGATATTTGATTTTCTTGTCATCACTTACACCACCATAAGCATACAGATTGATTAATTCCCAACATGGAGTCAGTTTGTAACTCATTTGTTCTACACAACTTTCATCACCCACACTTTTTAAATATGTTGTACTGCTTCATGAGGCAGTTCGTGCCATTCAACAAAAATGTTCACATAATGAATCTATTGCTAATGAATAATAAATTGCAGACTCACAACTCATTTACAAATCTTTTATTTGAAGGAATGATGAAGAAAATAGAGGTTGAATTGTTAACATTATTTCATTTTTATTTAGATTCTGCTATGATCTAAATGGTAATTGTAAATTAGAATTTTACAATGAATTACACAAATGAGAGAGAGAAGAACACATCTTTATTAATTATTTTTAGCCCTATCCTGCTGATTAGTAATGCTTAATGCTGAGTTCACACTTTGCATTCACAAGTACAAGTACCTTCATACTTAGAAATTCAGTGAAAAAGGGTCACAAGACCCATTATGAGAAACTGTAATTGACTTTTTAATTGCAGCTTAGTAATAATTTGGATTGGTTTGCTATTAGAGTGTTCATGATATCATAGGAAATCAGGCATTAAAGTAAAATGAAGTTTAATAATATCAAAGTGAACTTTTAGAACCAGTAAATGTAAATTGGTTTATTATTGTCACTTGTGCCAAGATACTTGTTTTGAAGCCTAGAACATTGAACTGCACAGCATTGTACTGACTAACCCAACCTTCCACTTTCTCATCCAAGTTATTTATAAAAAAAATCACCAAGAGCAGGGATCCTAGAACAGATGCCTGCAGAATACCACTGGTCACCGACCTCCAGGCAGAATACATGCTACCACCCCCTGCCTTCAGTCGGCATGCAAACTCTGAACCCATGGCACCCTGTTCTGGATGATATCCAGATGATCATTCCATGAATAAATACAACAGGGTAGCAGAAAAGGATAAACAACAGCAGAATGCGGAATGTAGTGTTACAGTATAGAGGAAGTGCAGTACAGTTAGACGAATAAAGTGCAAGGGCAATGGTAAATGATACTAAGAGATCAATAATTCATCTTTATCATACAATATATCAGTTCAGTTTTTTCTAACACTGAATTAGAAGCCATCCTTGACCCTGATGGTAGATGTGGGAGGGGATGTGGATTATTCTAGGTTGATGGCAACTGGAGTGATAGGGCTAAGGATGGGGCATTTGGTATAGAAGTAGATGCAGTGCATAGTGAGACTGTGAGGAAGGGCAGGCAGATGGCAGTAGGATAAATTAAAATGTAGCAGGGGGTCAAAATCAAAAAGAGTTATGAATGCAGGACTGTTGTATTTGAATGCATGCTGTATACGGTATAACTTAGCGTGGTTAGAGAATGGCAGGTATGATGTTGTGGGCAACTTTCAGTTGTGGCTGAAAGAAGATCATAGTTGGGAGTTTAACATCCAAAGAAAGGTCAGACAGGTAGGCAGAGGGGCTCTGTTGGTTAAAAAATAAAGTCAAATCCTTAAAAAGAGATAACATTGGATGAGAAGATGTGGAATCCTTGTGGGTATGGTTAAGAAACTGCAAGGGTAAAAAGACTCTGACTGGAGTTATATACAGGCCTCCAAACGGTAGTCAGCATGTTTTCCAATTGGAGAAGAAGCTAAAATTGGATGGGTTACTGTTACAATGGGGTAAAGAGAATTTTAGGCCGATGGGGCTCATTAGCCGTGGTCGGCAGCTCATCTGGGAGGAAAACTGATCTCAAACCTCTCTTGGCTTGTGGCTATACCCACTTATGAGGAAGACTTTGGGAGTAAACCCTGGGGGGAAAGATCCAAAGCTGGAGTCCCTAAGGCAGTCCTACATTGAGTTCAATGCTGACAGCAACTCCTGCAACACTGCTGGTAGTAAACTGTATTAGTCCCTGCTGTTCCTTTGGGCTCATCAGATGCGTGAAGAGGGGGATCTTGCTACACGGCCAGCAGCTTTCTCTCCATATCATACTGCCCAGGTTAGGATGCAATATCCATGGTCAACTCTGACCGATAGAGGCCCTCACCAAAGGGAATTACAGAGGCATGAAGAGGAGCTGGACAAAGTTGATTGGAAGTAGACATGAACAGGGATGAAAACAGAACAGCATTGGCTGGAGATTGTAAGGGAAATTCAGAATGCATAGGAAAGATACATCCCAAAGTTGAAGAAATATTCTAATGGGAGTATGAGGCAACTGTGGCTGATAAAGGAAGTCAAAGGTAGCATAAAAGCAAAAGAGAGAGCATAAAATATAGCAAATATTAATGTGAAGGTACAGGAATGGGAAGAGTCAGAGCTAGAAAACTACACAGAAACAGGCCTTTTGGCCCATCTACTCTGTGACAGCCTAGTCCCATCGACCTGCACCGGAGCCATAGCCCTTCATATCCTTCCCCTTTATGTACCTATCCAAACTTTTATCATAAATGTTGAAATCAAAATTGTATTCTCCACTTATCCTGTCAGCTCATACCACCACCCTCTGAGTGAAGAAGTTCCCTCTTATGTTCCATTTATACATTTCACCTTTCACCTTTAACCCATGACCTCTAGTTGTAATCTCAACCAATCTCAGTGGAAAAATCCTTCTTGCATTTACACTATCTATACCTTCATAATTTTGTAGATCTCTATCAAAGCTCCCCTCAGTCTTCTATGTTCCAGAGAATAAAGTTCTAACCTATTCAATCTTTCCTTATAACTCGAGTCCTCCAGTCTCAGCAACATCCTTGTAAATTTTCTCTGTATTCTTTCGATCTTATCTTTCCCGTAGGTAGGTGACCAAAACTGTATACAATACTCCCAATTAAGCCTCACCAATGTTTCCAACTTCAACATTATAGCCCAAATCCTTTACTCAATACTTTGATCTATAAAGGCCCATGTACCAGAAGCTTTCTTTATGAGCTTATCCACCTTTGATGCCACTTTCATTGAATGATGGATCTGTAATCCCAGATCTCTTTGTTCTTCCATATTCCTCAGTGTCCGACTGCTCACGGCGTAAGACCTATTCTGGCTGGTCCTTCCAAAGTGCAGCACCTCACACTTGTCTGCATGAAATTCCAACTGCCGTTGCTCAGCCCATTTTTTTCAGTTGGTACAGATCCCACTTCAAGCTCTGATAGTCTTCCTCACTGTCTAGTACACCTCCAATTTTGGTGTCATCTGCAAATCACATTATCATCCAGGTCATTGATATAAATGACAAACAACAATAGACCCAGCTCCAATATCTGTGGCACTCCACTAGTCACAGGCCTCCGGTCAGAGAGGCAACCATCCACTATAACTGTTAGGCTTTTCCTGCATATCCAATGTCTAATCCAATTTACTACCTCATCTTGAATTCCAAGTAACTGAATCTTCTTGACCAACCTCTCATGTGGGACTTTGTCAAATGCCTTGCTGAAGTCCATGTGGACAACATCCACTGCCTTGCCTTTATCAGCTTTCCTGGTAACATCCTCGAAATACTCTATAAGATTGGTCAGACATGACCTACCTAGCACAAAGACATGCTGACTATCTCTAATCAGTCCACGGCTATCCAATTTTCATATATCCAGACTCTTACAATACCTTCCAGTAACTTTCGCATTACTGACATCACGCTCATGAGCTATAGTTTCCTGGTTTATTCTTAGATCCTTTCTTAAACAGTGGAATGACATTTGCTACCCTTTAATCCTCTGGTACCTCACCCATCACAAAGGATAATTTAAATATCTCAGCTAGGGTCCCTGCAATTTCTGCACTTGCCTTCCACAGTCTAAGGCAGGGGTCAGCAACCTTTACCACTGAAAGAGCCACTTGGACCCGTTTCCCACAGAAAAGAAAACACTGGGAGCCGCAAAACCCATTTGACATTTAAAATGAAATAACACTGCATACAACGTTTTTTTTGCCTTTATGCTATGTATAAACAAACTATAATGTGTTGCATTTATGAAATTGATGAACTCCTGCAGAGAAAACAAAATTACATTTCTGCATGCAACAAAAACATTTTGAACTCCGAAAAAAAGACGTTGGGTTGAAAGTTACTTTTAAGTAAAATATTCAATGTCTATTTGAGTCCTTCTTGTATTTATGAAAAACGCCGAACTTAAATTTTCCGCCAGCAGCAAACCAAAAATAACGTCAGCCAGCTGTCATCCTGAAAAATGAAAGGACTATTTCACTGAACAATGAAAAAATATGAATATAAGTAAAATAATAGGCAATTAAAATATTTATCATACTTGGTTAATGGGATTTCTGCTCCTGGACCTCAGCGCACAGCGTCTGCACATCAGGGCTGTATGATGTCACCTTCATCTTTACACAGGATCGCAAGCTGTCATCTGTGAGGTTTTCAATATCACTCCATTTGTGTTTCTGAGCAAGAACGGCCTTCTGACGGGCAACATCTTCAAGGTCTGCTGTCAAGCGTCTAAACTTGGACACCCATATGTCTTTGTCAGCTATGTCGGCCAGTTCCATCTCAAGATCAGGTTGACTCACACCTGCCAATGCAGTCGTATTCAGTAGGGAAGGATCGATGCTTAAGGGAGTGACCGGGAAGGATAATGTGTTTTTTTCCTCTCTGAGCTCACAGAAGCGTTTCCCAAACGATGTTTGCATTGCGATGATTGCAGAATGTAAATACTCCGAAATTATCATGTCGTGACCTTGTTTGAACTCTCTCAAATTGGGGAAGTGAGACAAAGTGCCTTTCTGTAAATCTCTGGCAAGCACTGTCAACTTGCGTTCGAATGCCAAAACATCCTCCAACATGTGCAGGGCTGTACGTCCTTTCCCCTGAAGAGCTGTGTTCAGCGTGTTCAGGTGCGCTGTCATGTCTACCATGAAGTGTAGCTTTTCCAGCCACTCTGGCTGCTTCCAGACACGCGACAAAGCGTTTCAGCACCTTCCGTCTGGACAGCCAGCGATAAAAACACGTTGTAGCGGTGTCAGTAAACTGCAGTCAAAGATAGCTTTATTCGAACTAAACAGCCTTGCTTTTAAGCCTCCCTCAACCCAGCCCCCATGGACGCAGATGCTGCAAAAGACGCGTACTCACAAACCCCCGTAGGCTATCTCCCTTAGCCGGAATGCTGGCTAATTGTGAGCCGTTTCGGATGTGGCAGGAAATGTGTCGCTACACTTAGGTTGTACAAGATCACCATAATTACATTTCAAAAGCTAACAAACTAACATAAAATACATTTTAATTAAATACTGACCAATTATTTCCCAAAGCCACAGGGAGCCGCAGCACAGAGGTGAAAGAGCCACAAATGGCTCGGGAGCCGCAGGTTGCCGACCCCCGGTCTAAGGGAACACCTTTTCAGAGCCCAGGGATTTGTCCATCCCAATTTGCCTCGAAAAGATCCTTTGTGACCTGTATTGAGTTCAGGATTTCACTGCTGCTATTTTCTGGGAAAGGAGTACTTTGTAAGAGGGATGCCTTCAAAAGTGAAATTTTGAGAGTAGAAAAAAATGTATGTACCTGTCAGAATAAAAGGCAAGGATAACAGGTTTAGGGAACGCTGG
The DNA here is from genome assembly GCF_030144855.1 of Hypanus sabinus. Taxonomy (NCBI): domain Eukaryota; kingdom Metazoa; phylum Chordata; class Chondrichthyes; order Myliobatiformes; family Dasyatidae; genus Hypanus; species Hypanus sabinus. Next base: position 172,659,151 of record NC_082708.1, on the reverse strand, counting down.
TTTTCGGGACATATTGAGGCTCTGATTAAGGTGAAAAAGGAAGTGCAAAACAGGTATAGGCAGGTAGAACAAATGACGTACTTGAGGAATATATGAAATGCAAGAGAACAGTTAAGAAAGAAATCAGGCATGAGGTTCCCCTAGCAGACAAGGTGAAGTGCAATGTTAGCATTCATTTTCAGAGGACTAGAATACAAAAACAAGGATGTAATGCTGAGGCTTTATAAAGCATTGGTCAGAGCACACTTGGAGCATTCTGAGCTGTTCTGTGCCCCTTATCTAAGAAAGGATGTGCTGGCATTGGAGAGAGTTCAAAGGAAGTAAACAAAAATGATCCCAGGAATGCAAGGGTTAACATATGAGGAGCGCTCGATGCTATGGCCCTGCACCTGCAGGAGTTTAGAAGAATGAGGGTTGCCCTCATTGAAACCTATTGAATATTGAAAAGTCTAGACACAGTGGATATGGACAGGATGTTTCATATTCTAGAATGAGAGGACGCAGCCTCAGAAGTGAGGGATGTCCATTTTGAACAGAAATAAGGAATACTTTATTTAGCGAAAGGGTGCTTAATCTGTGGAATCCTTTGCTACAGACGGCTGTGCAGACCAAATTATTGGGTATATTTAAGGTGGAGGCTGATGGGTTTTTGATTAATCATAGTGTCAAAAGTTATGGGGAGAAGGAAAGAGAATGGGGTTGGGAGGAATAATAAATTTGCCGTGATGGAATAGCAGAGCAGACTCTTTGGGCTAAATGTCCTTATTCTGCTTCTAGGTCTTATTGTCCTATGGTTCCAATTATATTTTCTCACTTGCTATGCTCCCATTTATCTGTCTATTAATACTTCCCCCAGACAGATCAGGCATGAGTTACAATCAATCACCACCTTCCCTTAACTCACTCCAACCACATGTGTCACCTATTTTGATAGAGTTATAGAATACAGCAGCACAGTAACTTGTCCTTCAGTCCATCTAGTTCAGTTGGACTCCATCCTAGTACAGGAATTCCCAATGTTTTCTCCATCTCTCCCCATTCTCAGCAACTTATTTTTCCACACTTTTTCATGTTCTGAAATGCTTATTATTTCGGAGCAAAGGAGTTTGCCACCATTTCTGAATACAGGAGTTACATTTCAGAGAAGATGCAGAAAAGATACTGTTCACAGAGCAAGAGATTTCAGCTGGGGAAATTACACCCCATATACTCCATCGAGCAAAGAAGGTGAAAGAAGATTTGGTAGGACTGTTGAAAATATTGGGGTCATTAGAAGGAATCTATTCCCACTAGCAGAAGGTTAAAGGACAAGGGTCCTATTTTGGCTGTTTGAGCCAAAAATTATCAAAGGAACTAAAAGAGAATTCACTACATCTGAGTGGTAGAACAGGATCAATCCACAGAGAATCAGATAGTCACTTGAGGAAGGATAATGGAATTATGAAGGAAGAGCTGACAGCTTACGTACAAGTTTATTGTCATAGCTACACACAGGTTATAAATGCCATGAACATCAGCTCTGCAGCATAAGCTGTGTCACAGTATATTACAAACATAAGTCATCATAAATTAACATAAATTATATAAAACTTGATGTAACGAACATTATTACATTCGTTTAAGGAAAAACAGAATATTATCTGGTAACAGAATATTGTCTGGTAACAAGACAAATTCATTGCCCTATTTGGAGTCAGAATAGATGTGACAGGCTGAATGGCCTCCTTCGTGTCATAATAATTTTATGATTCCACTCTACTAGAACACACATTGATTTTATATGTTCAAATAACAGAACACTATTCAGCCCATCTAGTCCATGTAATCTACAGTGCATTCTTTTCTCATTCTCTCGTCGTAAAAAGGAGGAACGTGGATTTAATGCACACGTTCAGCTATGTTCATATTAATGGCAGAATTGGCTAGAGGAGCAATTTGTGCTTATGTTTCACCATATTTAAATCTAGGTGCTTATGTGAAAGTCCTGTGTCTAATCCATACCCTTTGAAGATTATTTTTTGAATTAAACTCACAAGGGAACATTGCCAAAATGAACAAAAATGACTATTGATACAACACTACAACTTAGAGGAGCTTAAAGAAAATGGAACATAAACATAACAAGCATACTAAGATATTTGAGAATTAAACTGGTTTTGCCATGACGTAATTGGCCCCGGAGTTTGTGACATAATGACAGAAGTTCAAATCTGGAATAATTTATGAGCTATAAAGCATCAAGACTGTCTTGAGATTTTAAAGTGGAGTAAAAACCATTTCTAACTGTCTCCTTGTACTACTATTCAGTGACACAGAGCCTCATTGCAGCAAAATACAACAGAAAGACTTCCATAATTTCCATAATCATCTTGTGTATAAGATGATGAGAGACATTGATCGTGTGGGTAGTCAGAGGCTTTTTCCCTGGGCTGAAATGGCCAACATGAGAGGACACAGGTGTAAGGTGCTGGGAGTAGGTACAGAGGAGATATCAGGGGTAAGTTTTCACTCCAAGAGTGGTGAGTGTGTGGAATGGGCTGCCGGCAACAGTGGTGGAGGTGGATACGACAGGGTCTTTTAAGAAACTTTTGGATAAGTACATGGAGCTTAGAAAAATAGAGGGCTATGGGTAAGCCTAGTAATTTCTAAGGTAGGACATGTTTAGCACAACTTTGTGGACCGAAGGGCCTGTATTGTACTGTAGGTTTTCTAAGTTTGTATAATCAAATAAATTCAAATTTTCTGATTGTCACAGTGGTATCTGATATGCCTAGCTCCAGATCATCTTATACCACTGTGTTACTGAACCCCATTTGGTGGTTGACCAGTTTACTTTATTCTCTGTCCTGTCTGTAAACTGTTAACAAATCATTGTATTTCAGTAGCCTTTGAGCCTGAACTAATTAAGTGAACTCATTTTGCTATTTAAGCTGATCTTCCAAACTGACATGATTTATGAATGGTAAATACACTGGGCTCAAAAAAAAACATGCACTTTACATATTAGCATAAAGGTTACCCAGCAGAATAACAATGAAATCTTTGACATGAAAGGTTAAAACACACGTATAAGAATACACAGCATAATCACAAAATCATTAGGCTCTCTTCCATTTGGCACTTCAAGATAGCAAAGCATTTCAATTGTATAAAGCACGTAGCTGTGAACCTCAATGCTCTGGAAATTAGATAAGACCTTTATGCTGATCTTTTGTACAAACTGTACAAAAGGGACAAGTTACACCTCAATCTGAGGGAGGCCAATACTGTTCCAGCTGGTGTGCGAGAGCTCTTCTTTGTTAGTCCTGACGAAGGGTCTCGGCCCGAAACATCGACTGTACTTCTCCCTATAGATGCTGCCTGCCCTGCTGCGTTCCACCAGCATTTTGTGTGTGTTGCTTGAATTTCCAGCATCTGCAGATTTCCTCGTGTTTGCGAGAGCTGTTCGACAGGGTTCAAACTAATTTGGCAGGGAGATGGGAATTGAAGTGATGGCACTGAGGTTGGAGAAGTTGGTATACAAACAGAGACAGTGTGTAGTGAGACTGTCAGCGAAGAGAAGCAAAATTGCAGTCAACGGGATGAGCTGCAATGTAAGGGGGACAAAATTGAAAAGGGTGATGAATTCAAGACTGAATGCATGCAGTATACAGAATAAGGTAGATGAACTTAATGCATAGTTACAGATTCACATGGATAACATTGTGGGCGTCACTGAACCATGGCTGCAAGAAGATTATAGCTGGAAGCTTAATGTCCGAGGAAAAACATTGTATCGAAACAAAAGGCAGGAAGGCAGAGGGTGAAGCGTGGTTCTGTTGGAAGAAAATAAAATGAAACCATTAGAAATAGGTGACGTAAGGTCAGAAGGTGTTGAATCATTGTGGACAGAGCTAAAAAACAGCAAATGTAAAAAGACCTTGGTAGGAGTTATATACAGACCCCCAAACAGTAGCATAGATGTGATTTACAAATTACATCGGGAGATAGAAAATGTATGCCAAAAGGGGAATGTTTCAATAGTCATGGTGCATTTCTATATGCGGGTAGGTTGGGAAAATCGGGTTGTGCTGGATCCTAAGAGGAGGAATTTGTAGAATGTCAAAGGGATGGCTTTTTAGAGCAGCTTGTGGTTGAGCCCAAAAGGGGATCAGCTACTCTGGATTGGGTGTTGTGCAATGAACTGGAATTGATTAGAGAGCTGAAGGTAAAGGAATCCTTCGGGCCAGTGATCATAGTATCATAGATTTCAACCTGCTGTTTGTGAAGGAGAAGCTAAAGTCAGATGTATCAGTGTTGCAGAAGAGTAAAGGGAATTGCAGAGACTTGAGAAAGGAACTGACCAGAATTGATTGCAAGGGTACAATGGTAGGGATGATGGCAGAGCTGCAATGGCTGGTGTTTCTGAGAGCAATTTGGAAGGTGTAGGATAGATTCATCCCATAGAACACAAAGAATTCTAAGGCAGAATAATGCAACTGTGGGGGATAAGAGAAGACAAAGCCAACATAAAAGCCAAAGAAAGCGCATATGATGGGGCAAAAATTAATGTGTAGTTGGAGGATTGTGAAGCTTTTAAAATCCAACTGAAAGCAAAATACAAAAATTTTCTTCAGATAGGTGAAATATAAAAGAGAGGTGAGAGTAGATAGCAGACTGCTGGAGAGGTATTAATGGTAGACAAGGAAATGGTGGATGAACTGAATAAGTATTTTGCATCAGTATTCACTGTGGGAGACACTAACAGTATGGTGGAAGTTCAAGAATATCAGGGGTCAAAAGTGTGTGAGTTTGCCATCACTAGGGAGAAGGTGCTTGGAAAACTGCAAGGTCTAAAGGTAGGACCAGATAGTGTTCACCTCAGGGTTCTAGAAGAGGTGGCTGAGGAGATTGTTGAGACATTAGAAATGATCTTTCAAGAATCAAGGAATTCTGGCATGGTTCAGGAGCTATGGAAAACTGTAAATATCACTCCACGAAGGGAGGGAGGCAGAAGGAAGGAAGTTATAAGTCAGTTAGCCTTACCTCAGTGGTTGGGAAGATATTGGATTTGATTGTTAAGGATGAGGTTTCGGGGTACTTGGAGGTGCATGATAAAATGGGCCATAGTTAGCATGGTTTTGTTAAGGCAAAATCTTGCCTGACAAATCTTTTGGAATTCTTTGAGGAAATAACAAGCAGGAAAATTGGTTGATGTTGTGTACTTGGATTTTCAGAAGGCCTTTGACAAGGAACCACACATGAGGTTGCTTAATAAGTTAAGAGCCCATGGTATTACAGGAAAGATACTAGCATGGATAGAATATTGGCTGATTGGCAATGGCAAGGAGGCCTTTTCCAGTTGGTTGCCGTTGACTAGTGGTGTTCTGCAGGAGTCTGTGTTGGAACTGATTCTTTTTATATTATATGTCAATAATTTGGATGACAGAATTGATAGGTTTGCAGATAGTATGAAGATAAGTGGAGAGGCAGGTAGTTTTGAGGTAGCAGAGAGGCTACAGAAGGACTTCGACAGATTCAGGAAGTGGACAAAGAAGTGACAGATAGTATACACTGCTGGAGAGTGTATGATCATGCACCCTGGGAGGAGAAATAGAAGTGTAGATTATTTTCTAAATGGAGAAAAAATTCAAAATCTGATGTGCAAAGGGACTTGGGAGCCCTTGTGCAGGATTCCCAAAGGGTTAGTTTGCAGGTGGAATCAGTGGTTAGGACAATAAGTGTGATGTTAGTAGTCATTTCGAGAGGACTAAGACATAAAAACAAGCCTGTGATGTTGAGTCTTGATAAGGCTCTGCTGAGGCCTCACTTGGAGAATCATGAGCAGTTTTCGACACCTTGTCTAAGAAAGCACGCGCTGACACTGGAGAAGGTTAAAAGCAGCTTCACAAAAATAATGATGGGAGTGAAATGCTTATCATAGGAGGTGTGTTTGATGGCTCTGGGTCTCTACTCACTGGAATTCAGAAGAATAAGAGGGGGATCTCATTGAAACCTGTAGAATGTTGAAAGGCCTTGATAGAGTGGATGTGCAAAGGATATTTCTTATGGTGGGGGACCCTTAGACCAGAGAGCACACCTCCAAAGAGGGAAACCAGAGGTCCATGAGCCAGTAATCACTAGGGGATCAGAGGTGGAGAGGGTCTGTAAATTTAAATTCTAGGGTGTCACTATCTCAGAGGACCTGTCCAGGACCCATCATATAAATATATTTGCAAAGAAAGCATGGCAGTGCCTCGACATCCTCAGGAGTCAGTGGAAATTCGGCGTGACATCAAAAATCTTGGCAAATATCTATGGATGAGTGGTGTAAAGTGTGCTTACGGGCAGCAGTATGGCCTGGTATGGGAACACCAATGCCTTTGAATGGAAAATCCAACAAAAGGTAGTGGATTCACCCCAGTACATCACGGGTAAAACAATCCCAACCATTGAGCACATCTACATGAAACATTGCTGTAGAAAAGCAGCATCCCGGTGAGGCCAATTGGATATCGATAAGACCCAATGTAGATTGGGAGTCTGCTTCACTAAGCACCTACACTCCATCTGCCAGGAAAAGCAGGATCTTTCAGTGGCCAGTCATTACAATTCTACTTCCCATTCCCATTCAAGCATGTCAGTCCATGGCCTCTACTATTGCGATGAGGCCACACTCCGGTTGGAGGAGTCTGGGTAGCCTCCTATATAATGATATGAAGTGATTTCTCAAACTTCCGGTAATTATTCCACCCCGCTCTTTCATCATTCCCCATTCCCATTTCCCCCTCTCACCTTATCTCTTTCCCCACCCATCATCTCCCTCTGGGACTCCCCCCTTTCCTTTCTTCCATTGCCTTCTGTCCTCTCCTATCTGATTCACCCTTGTTTAAGAAAACATATCCTTAGAAGTTTTACCTGACTGTCGTGTAAATTATCTATGTGTGTTATTGCTCTTTGTCACTGCCCTAGGTAGTGTTACTTTTAGAACATTTGTGTATACATGTTTTCTAAAACTTCTCATTTCAGTATTTATTTTCTTTGTAAACGTTCCAGATCTGTTTTGGACTAAGATATTATCCCAAAAGAATACACTGCTCTGGGCATAACAGAACACGCTGCTCTGGGCATAACAGAAGTATCTATTGCCTTTGTTGTATTTTTCCTATTGAGCTCTGTTTGGCAGATTTTCTTAAACCTTGAAGTAAATTCTGTCAAACGTTCTCTCTTTATTGCACTGTGTTTTATTTTCTCTGTGTGTTGATATCCCAGATACTTTTATGTTTCATATTTATCCATTGGTTGTATTGTAACCTGCTGCTCTGTTTTGTATTCTTCTAGCTCTAATGTACCTATCTTTATGTTTAATATTCTGCACTTATCTAGTCCAAAGTTTATACTTTTATTATTATTATCTGCTTTTTTTGTATTTGCACAGTTTGTCCTCTTTTGCACATCAGATGTTTATCAGTCTTTGTGTGTTTTTTCATGATTCTATTGTACTGTATTTCTTTGTCCTCCTGTGAATGCCTGCAAGGAATTAAATCTCAGGGGAGTATATGGTGACATATATGTGCCTTGATAAGGAACTTACTCCGAAATTTTAACTTTATTGCTTGGAAAGGCAGCAGAGTGAGAAGTGGGAGGGAGACAGTGGTGACACACAGGGAAAATTATAGGCATGCGATTGTGAGGACTGAGCAGGAGATTAGAGGGAGTTATGAAGGAGATCAGCAGTTTGGGAAAAAATGTGATAACTATAAGGAGCTAACCAAAACCAAGAGGATCGTCTTCTCCAATATTCTCCAAGAATCTTCTCCAATATTCAATTTGATCACGACTGATCAGTGACATCAGTATCCTGTTCATACTTTCTCCTCATATCCTTACATTATTTAACATTAAGAAACATATCAGCCTCTTTCTTGAATATATTTAATAACTTTTCTTCTGCAGTAGAGAATTCCATGGATTAATACTGTTTCATATCCGTGGAGTAACTACAACGGAGTAATATGTTTTTACTGGGTCATGTTAGGAACGGTACACACTGGGCAATTTGCAGTGTGGGAGCTACAAACTGAGCTACCAAGATGAAAAACACATCCACACCAAACTCGTCACGCAAAGGAAAGTGTCTCCCGCCTAATCCATTCACCGTACATGTGCATTTGCCACCTTCTCACAGGCAATCAATCTGATATCATGCAAATATTCTCTAGGAAAGAAAGCTCTCATAATCACAGTTTTGGATTACATCTGCTTATCCTGAGGCTATGAAACCTAGTTTTGGATTTAACAGCCATTGAGAACATCCTTCCTGCATCTACTCTATTAGGTTTCTAGAAGATCCTTCCTTTTCGAAACTCCAGTGAATACAGAGCTAATCAACTCAAACTCTCCTCCTACGTCAGTCCTGCCATCTCTTGAATCAGTCCAGTAGCTGTTACCTCCATCCTTGGCAGGAATATCTTTCCTCAGGTAATGAGAATGAAATTGCAAACAGAGCTGTAGCTAGTCTAACAAAGCGCCTGTAAAAAATGTTGCAGTGCAGGCATGCTCCACCTGTCAGTGAGGACAATATACTTTCCTAGATATACCAGATTAGAAAACTGGAAGGTCTAGCAAGACTTGAGTATCCTTGTGCAATGCAACAATGATACTCAGTCATGTTGGACCTTGTTTTTCTTACCTATCACCATTCAGATTCTATTTTGGAATTACATTTTTCCATTTATGCTGCATTTGCCTTTTTTTCCACTCACATACTTGTTCAGCTAACATTGGAGCTGTTCTTCACCCTCCGTGTGACTCACACTTCCTTTCAGTTTTGTGTCAGGGCTAATGTGGAGTTGAGTGACAGGTGATTGGGGCCAAGTGGTAGACCTGAGGGTGCTTTTGAAAGAGATAGGAGGGCAAGGGAGATGATTGAGGCTGGCGAGATGGTTGGTGAAGAATTTGGTGAAAGAGAAAGAAATAAGAGACTTGAGATCTACAAGAAACTCAATAGCACATCTCAGGAAGTGGAGATGAGAGGCAATGGATCACAGGAAAGAGAGCTTTAATCACCTGGAAAGACTCTGCTTGGATCCATTGAGAGATGGTCCTGATGTCATGAGAATTGAAAGAGGAAGTAGATGATCTGGCTCTAGGGACATGGCTCCCCATGAGGGTCATTACTTACTCCAGAGCAGGGGTGAAGAGACATGGGCGAATAAAACAAGTTTGCATTTTGGACTGGGCGACAACTAAATCTGCGGCTGGTCAATGTCCACTGAGCTGTTGCCCTTCCTGAAAACTTTGGCGGAGCTCATAGAAATTAAAATTATTGAGGCACCCAGCCTGATGAAAATACTTTAAATTCTTTTAAGTTCATTTTTCAATATGTCCTTTTATGTCAAATGTAGTCAGAAAAGTTAATTAGTATTCCAATTCAACATGCTTTCATTTTATATTTTGCCCTGTTGGAGAACGTGCTAATGATAGATCACATATCTGAATCCTCCAAGGACGATCAGAGAAAAGTTTTGTTAGCTTTAGTTTAGAACATTTATCAGTTCCATATGTAAATTGCAAGTCATCATGTAATTAACCTGAGGAAATATAATAACAAGGATGGCTTCCAGGTCAGTACCAGAGCTGAGATTAGCATACTGAGCTGACATACTCCTGTGTGTTCCATGTTAGCATGTATCTGGTGTTCCCTCTTCAGCTAATCTGAGCAATATTATTACAGCTCTGTAATGGATTAACAAGGATAGCCTCTCGTTCATTACCAGAGCTGAGATTAGAACACTGAGCTGACAGACTCCAGTGTGCTTCATTTTAACGCAGGTCTGATTCTCTCTCTTCAGAAGAACTGAGTAATATTATTGCAGCTCTGTAACACGGCCTTTGACACTGTGCATGTACGACCGATGGGGAAAGGCAATTAAGGAGGCCCCTGCTGTGTTACTGTGTGGCCATGTTAAAGGAAGCAATGCATTCAAAGTCTAGATGGAAATGTCGAAGAGAGGAGCAGGAGTTAGTCATTAGGGCTCTTGAGACTGCTCCATCATTTTATAACGTCAAGATTATTCAAATTCAGAATCCGCTCTATCTTTTCCCCATATCCCTGGATCCCTTTAGACATCAGAAAAATATCTGACTCCTTTTTGACTAATATTAATGATTTGGTTTCCTTTTCTCTCTGTAGTAGTCAATTCTCTCAGAGAAGGCATGTCTGTTCATCTCAGTCTTAAATGGCTTAACCAACATATTGATACAATTGCAAAAAAAGGCACAGCTGTTTCAGGAGATTTGCTATATGTCACCAAGGACTGCCTTCTTGAGGTATCACCTATTTAAGGTGGCCTTGATGATGAAAAGCTTAGTGCCCATGATGGTGCTGGCTGAGTTTACAATTCTCTACAGCTTTTTCTGATCCTGTGCATTGGCACTTCCATGCCAGGCCATAAGACCATAAGACATGGGAGCAGATTTAGGCCATTCAGCCCATTGAGTCTGCTCCACCATTCCATCATGACTGTTCCCAGATCCCGCTGATCCCCATACACCTGTTTTCTCACCATATCCTTTAATGCCCTGACCAATCAGGAAACTATCAACTTCTACCGTAAGTATACCCACAGTGTTGGCCTCCACTGTAGTCTGTGACTGTATCTCGTCCTTTCAACATTCAGGAGGTTTCAATGAGATCCCCCATATTCTTCTAAATTCCAGTGAGTACAAGCCCAAAGCTGCCAAATGTTCCTCATATGTTAACCCCTTGATTTCCAGAATCATCCTCATGAACCTCCTCTGGACTCTCTCCAATGACAACACATCCTTTCTGAGATGAGGCCCAAAACTGCTGACAATACTCCAGATATGGTCTGATTAGTGTCTAACAAAGCCTCAGCATAAAATATATGCTTTTATATTCTATTTCCCTTGTAATAAATACCAACATTTATTTGCCTACTTTACCACAGACTCAACCTGTAAATTAACCTTCTGGCAGTCTTGCATAAGGATTCCTAAGTCCTTTTGCACCTCTGATGTTTGAGCCTCCTCCTTATTTAGAATATAGTCTGCACTATTGTTCCTTTTACCAAAATACATTGTCATACGTTTCCCAATGCTGCATTCCATCTGCCACTTTTTTGCCCTTTCTTCCTATTTGTCTAGGTCTTTCATTGCTTCTCCAGCACCACTTACCCCTCCACTTATCTTTGTATCATCTGCACACTTTGCCACAAAGCCATTAATTCCATTATCCAAACAATTGACAAAAAATGCAAAAAGTAGTGGTCCCAATACTGATCCATGAGAAACACCAATAGTCACTGGCAGGTAACCAGGAAAGGCCCCCTTTATTCCCACTCTCTGCCTCCTGCCTGTCAGCCATTCCTCTATCCATGCCAGTATCTTTCCTGTTACGCCATAGGATTTGATCTTGTTAAGCAGCCTCGTGTGGCACCTGATCACATGCCTTCTGAAAAGCCAAGTAAGTGACATCCACTGCCTCTCCTTTGTCCACGCAGCTTGTTACTTTCTTGAAGAACTCTTAACTTTTTTGTCAGGCACAATTTCCCTTCACAGAAACCACGCTGATTTTGTCTTATTTTATCATTAATCTCCAAATACCCTGAAACCTCATGCTTAATAATAGACCAACAATTTCCCAACCACTGAGCTTAGGCTAACTGGCCTATAATTTCCTTTATTTTGTTTTCTGCCCTTCTTAAAGAGTGGAGTGACATTTGCAATCTTCCAGTCCTCTGGGACCATGGCAGAATCAAGTGATTCTTGAAAGATCATGACGAATGCATGTGTTATCTTTGCAGCAACCACTCTCAGGACTCTGGGATGTAGTCCATCTGGTCCAGGTGACTTACTCACCTTAAGACCTTGGAGTTTGCCTGGCACTTCTTTCTTTTGTAATCTGCTCCATGACACTCACAGACTTCTGTCACACTGCTAGAGTCTTCCATATTGAAGACAGATGCAAAGTACCCATTAAGTTCATTTGCCATTTCTACCTCATCAGCTTCATTTTCCAGTGGTCTAATGTCAGCTGTTGCCTCCCTTTTAGTCTTTATATAACTGGAAAAAAAGTTATTACCTGCTTTATATTATTGGCTAGTTTGCCTTCATGTTTCATCTTTTCCCTTCTTTTAGCTTTCTTAGTTGACTTTTGTTGGACTTTAAAAGCTTCCCAATCATTCAACTTCCCACTTACTTTGGCTCTCCCCTTGGCTTTTATGAATTCCTTAACTTCCCTTGTCTGCATGGTTACCTACCCCTGCCATTTGAGAACTTCTTCTGTGGGACTTCTCTATCCTGTGTTTTCTGAATTATTCCCAGAAACTTCAGCCATCTCTGCTCTGCCATCATCCCCACCAGTATCCTGCTCCAATGCACCTGGACAAGCTTCTCTCTCATGCCTCTGTAGTTCCCATTATTCCATTGCGGTACTGATACATGTGACTTATGCTTTTTCCTCTCAAATTGCAGTATGAATTCAATCATATTATGATACTGCTTCCTAAGGGTTCCTTTACATTAAGCTCCCTAATAAGACCTGGGTTATTACACAATTCCCAATCTCAGATAGCCTTTCCCTGAGTAGACCCAAGCACAAGCTGCTCTGAAAAGCCACCTTGTAGGTAGTCAACAAATTCCCTCTCTTGTGGTCCGACACCAACCTGATTTTCCCAATCTCCTTTTATATTCAAGTCCCCCATTACAATTGTGACATTACCCTTAATACATGCCTTTTCCAGCTCCCTTTGCAATCTCAACCCACACATCCTGGCTACTATTTGGAGGCCTAAAAATGATTCCCATAATGGTTTTTTAACACTTGCAGTTTCTTAACTCCACTCACAAAGATTCAACATTCTTTGCCTCTATGTCATCTCTTTCTAAAGATGTAATTCCATCTCTTATCAACAGAGCCAGACCACTGCCTATGCCTCCCTGCCTGTTTTTTTTAAATACAAAGTATATCCTTTGATGTTAAGCTCCAAACTACGGCCTTCTTTCAGTCATGTCTCAGAGATGCCCACAACATCATACCGACCAATCTCTAATTGCGCCGCAAGTTCATCCACCTTATTCCGAATGCTACGCACATTTAAATACTGTGTATTCAGCCGTGCATTCTTTGCTTTTTTGAATTCTGCCTCTGTGGTACAATTTAACTCTATGCTCTGTCTGCATTTGTACCCAGTCATTGGTTTGTCCTTCCTTACTTTTATGTTACACCCATCATCTACTTGTAAAACTGCTGGCTCATCCTCAGCTCTATCATACTGGTTCCCAAACCCCTGCTATATTTGTTGAAATTACTCCCAATAGGTCTTGTAAACCTGCCCCCAAGAGTATTGGTTCCTCTCAGATTCAAGCGCAACCCATTCCTTTTGTACAGGTCCCACCTGCCCCAGAAATGGTACCAATTATCCAGAAATCTGAATCCCAGACCCCTATTCCAGTTCTTCAGCCATGCACTTATCCATCACCTCATTCTACTTTTATCTTTACTGTTGCGTAGCACAGGCAGCAATCCCAAAATTACTACACTTGAGGTCGAGCTTCTCAGTTTCCTTCCTAACTCCCTGATGGTGATGCAATCTCAATGCTCCCCATCATCAATCACCTCTAGCTTGTACTCCGTCACCTTTCCCAGCTTCTTTCCCCTTCCTTTCCATTCCTGATGAAGGGCCTCGGGCCAAAACGACAACTGTTTATTCCTTACCATCACCTGTGTTAAAGAATACAATGACCGTGCACTCAATGACCACTTTAGTAGCTACAGGTGGTTCTTAATACAGTCACTACTGAGCGTATGTCAATGATAATGAATCTGAGTAACATGCAGTCAAGTGGAGCTTGCTCAGGAAAATACCTTGGTCAGCATGAACATTGATCCAATAGGCTTGTTTCTGTGCTCTATAACTCAGCGACTCTGTGACTCCTTCAGGGAAAAGATGTGCACAGATTCCTGAATATTCAAGAATATTTTCGCATTTTTTCCCATTGTAGGTCGTCTTACTTTCAAGACTACTAATTTAAGGCAGCTTTTCAAGACTGGGGGCAATTATTGGTACTGGTAAGTCAGTTATTACAGTAAACATTGTTTGTCCAGCACTAAGATGGATATAAAATATTTGTTTAAATTTCCTCTCGCACAGCTCCATACAATTGTTGCATTTCTTTGAGTTTGTTATCAGCATTGGTTGACACAAGGCATACAACAGGCCACTGCTTATTGATTAGAGCTCAATATTTAACACCATCATTCCCTCAGTTCAAATCCTGAGCCTCCTGGACTTCAGTCCTGCAGATCAGTAACAACATTTCCACCTCGCTAACTATCAACATGGACAAACCTCAGGGAAGTGTACAGTCTACTCTGTCTACACACTCAACTCTGTAACTAAACACGGCTCAGATGCCAATGATACTACTGTTGTTGGTAGGTCTTAGAGAGTGATGAGGAGTGAGATAGATCAACTGGTTGAGTGGTGACTCAGCAACAACCTTCCTCTAAACATCAGCAATGTGTCAAGCTCCTTTGCTTTGAGCACCAGTGCCCCTCAGGGGTGTGTGCTCAGCCTACTGCTGTTCACACTTCTAACTCACTATGCACAGTTGGATCCAGCTCAAACAGCATCATCAAATTCGCTGATGATACAACAGTAGTTAGGCTCATCAGCAACAATGATGATGTGGTGTACAGAGAGGAAATAGAGAAACTTGTCAAAAGCTTGACTGCAACGTGAGTCTTGACATGGGCAAGACAAAATAATTTTTTGTAGACTTCAGGAAGGCACAGGCCAAGACCTTTCCCTTGCTCTGCCGTGGAGAGAGTGAAAAGCACAAATTCCCTTGGTGTGCACATTATGGACAATATAACCTGGACCCACAACACCTTTTCAATAATCAAGAAAACATAGCAGAGTCTACGCTTTCTGAGGAGATTGAGGCATGTTCTGTCTGGTTGCATCATTGTGTGGTGTGGAAGCTGCAAGGTATCAGACTGTAAGACCCTAAAGAGGACAGAAAAAACAACCAATGGGATCACTGGTGAGTCCTTTCCCCCTCTTTGTGACATCTACCAGGAGTGTTCTTTTTATGAGGAGCACAAAGCATTGTTGAGGATCCCTACCATCCATCTCACAATCACTTTGACTCACTACCATCAGGAAGAAGGTACTGGAGCATCAGGATTACGACCACCAGACCTCAGGCTGTGAGATTAATGAATACCCTGCCACCACAGAGGTCCTATCACAAGACTAGTGAACTGTTTACTTCTGACTGTACTCTTTACTGCTTACCTATGCTGCAGTATACATGCATATTTATGGTGATACTTTGTTTTACGTGCTGTGTGTGATACATATTTTGTGGGTGTACCGTGGTCTGGAGGAACCCTGTTTCATTTGGCTGAGTATGCTGTATGTACAGTAAGCTGACAATAAACTTGAACAACGTAATTTTGAACTTGAGCAAGATCAAGGAATTGATTGTGGACTTCAGGAAATGGGAAGAACGCACACCAGTCCTCACTGAGGGGTCATTGATGGAAAGGGTGAGCAGCTTCAAGTTCTTGGGCATCAACATCTCAGAGGATTTATCCTGGGCTCAGCACATCAGTGCAATCAAGAAGAAGGCATGCTAACAGTTCTTCATCGGGAGTTTGAGGTGTTTCAGCTTGGCCCGTACTTCTCTTACAAATTTCTGTGGATATACAAGTGATGGAGGGACAGGTTGCCTGATATAGAAGCTCCAATTGTCACGTACCCCATGACCGGGTTACCAAATCAGCAGAAATGGAATGATACGTTGGAGCCTGGTGGAACTGTAACTAAGTGTTTATTAGTAAACTCAGTAACACAGTACAATAAAATGCAAATATACATATAAAACAGGTTAGCAATGATATATACAGAAGTGTGAAAATATAAATCAAAACCAAGCTCTATCGAAGTCTAGGGGTAAATGAATAGTCTTATGATGGTGCAGAGTTCAGTTCAGTTTATGTTGAGGTAGTTGCTGTGGTACCGTTGGTGGGGGGGGGGGGGAGAGAGAGCGAGAGGTGAGCAGTTGCAGTAGGCAAACCTTCCGTTGTCGTTTTGTTCTGTTGTGCTGTTGTGGTCACTGTCTGTGACCCCTCTGTTCCCGGCCAGACTGTTTTTCAGTGATGAGCCCGTCACCCAGGTGAGGGTGGACACACACACACAAGCCCCCACCGGTCTGCTCTCTCACACTGTGAGCCTCTGATCGATTCCCCGCCTTTGCGTGGGTGCACAATGCTCCTTCAGTGTCCTGTGGTGTGTCTTCCTGTGTCTCAGCAGACTCGCTTTTTATCTCCCCTGCCAGGGTACGAGCCATCCATCACACGTCCATCACCTGGCATTGTTTCGCTGTCTCAGCAGGAATGCTCACAAGCAGGCAAAGTGTCCTTGGAGCAAAAGTAATTAATCATCCATGGAGCCATAACTTTAAATCTTTGTCTCTCTCTCTCTCACATCTGCTCTGGGTGCCACCCCCCCCCCCCACCCTCTCTCTCTCTCTCATTAGCAGCACAAACAGTGTCCAAAAGCCAGACTCATTCTCCCGATATTTTAAAGTGGTTGTCCACAGAAAATATGGACCCTAGGGGTACATAACACCCCCTCCCTTTTAAGAGATTTTCACGAAGGGAAAATTTAAACTTAAGTGTACATTACAGTATATAAAGCAATACATCTGTGATTACCATTTAGCACATTACAGAAGCATATACAAATACTAATCTATATTTCACTTTGAAACTTAACATTCAAACAGTCAATCTACCATGATATTTTAGCAATGTGCTACACACAGTGCTGAATCATGGAAAACCCTGAACATCCTCTGCACAGCACCATCCAGAGACAGAGAAGCAGCTTCAGCGGCAGGTTGCTGTCAATGCAATGCTCCTCAGACAGGATGAAGAGATCATTACTCCCCAACGCCATTCGGCTCTACAATTCAACCACCAGGGGCAAGACATGTTAAAGTGCCGGGGTTAGTACTGAGCTTAAGTTACCACTCAATGCACTTTAGTAACTATTTAAGAACTTTTTAAAAGCTATTTATTAATGCTTTTTGGGAGGGTGACTTTAGATGCATATCATATTTATATTCAGTTAAATACTTATGTAATTAGTTTTGCTACAATAAGCGTATGGGACACTGGAAAAATGTTGAATTTCCCCTTGGGGATGAATAAAGTATCTATCTATCTAACGACACGCAGTCGGTAAGTTGTTTCGAGATTAGTTTATTCAAACTTCGCGGCGCTGGCATTTAATCCCTAGCGCCCGCCCTCTCCGGGCGGAAATGACATCGGAGGTGCATTACCAAAGTCTCCCCCCGCGCGCTGGCTATTTGTGAGCCAGTTCGCCTGCGCAGAAAGTGGGTCGCCACATAACCCCCCCACCCCAGAACCGGCGATACACCCCCCAATGTCCACAGTCTGGATCAGCCTCTGTTTGGGATGTCTTCAGGGTGCACCGGGATTTGATGGTGTCACCGGACGAGGTCTACTTTGGAAAAGATTCTTGCCCCATGCAGGTTTGCTGCGAAGTCCTGTATGTGCGGCACAGGGTAGCAGTCTGGAGAGGTATCCTCATTCAGTCTGCGGTAGTTGCCGCATGGTCTCCAACCCCCAGCTGCTTTGGGCACCATGTGCGGGGGGAGGTTCATGGGCTGTCGGACCTCCGTACGATCCCCATTTCCTCCATCCTCTTGAAATCCTCCTTCGTCAGGCGGAGCTTTTCCAGGGGGAGTCTTCTTGCATGGGCGTGGAGGGGTGGTCCCTGGGTCGGGATGTGGTGCTTTACCCTGTGTCAGGGCATGGCTGCTGTGAACTGCGGTGCCAGAGTCGATAGAAAATCTGCCAGGATTCTGGTGAAGTCGTTGTCCGACAGCACGATGGAGTCCAGGTGTGGGGCCGGCAACTTGGCTCACCCAGGGAGAACATCTGGAAAGTCTCAGCATGTACCAGTCTTTTCCCTTGCAAGTCGACCAGCAGGCTGTGAGCTCGCAAGAAGTCTGCCCCCAGGTGTGGTTGGACCACGGCGGCCACTGTGAAGTCCCACATGAACCAGCTGGCGCCAAACTGCAGCTGCACTGTGTGGGTGCCGTAGGTCCGTATTGTGCTGCCGTTTGCGGCCCTCAGGGTGGGTCCTGGCTTCCTGTTGCGGGTGTTGTACCCCGTCGGGGGCAAGATGCTAATCTCCGCTCCGGTGTCGACCAAGAAGCGGCGTCCCGACTGTTTGTCCCAGACGTAAAAGAGGCTGTTCTGGTGGCCTGTCGCCATAGTCATTAGCGGCAGCTAGCCCTGGCCCTTGCAGGGCGGGCGACAACGGCGGGCTTTTGTGCCCCACCGCTGGTGGTAGAAACACCACTGTTCACTGTCCTCCTCACTCCTGCCTCTGTGTTGTGTGCACTCCCCTGCCAGGCCTGGTCTGGTCCGTTGTTGGGCGCGTGGCCTGGTAACCTGACCAACGGACGCCACGCTCTCCCTCTTGGCTTTTCACAGCACGTCTGCCAGGGCTGCCACCTTCCGGGGGTCGTTGAAATCTGCATTGGCCAGCAGCAGATGTATGTCCTCGGGCAGTTGCTCCAGGAACGCTTGCTCGAACATGAGGCAGGGCTTGTGTCCGTCAGCCAGGGACAGCATCTCGTTCATCAATGCTGATGGCAGTCTGTCTCCCAAACCGTCCAGGCGCAGCAGGCGGGCACCCCGCTCACGCCGTGAGAGGCCAAAGGTCCCAATGAGCAGTGCTTTGAATGCTTCATATTTGCCTTCTTCCGGGGGCGACTGTATGAAATCCGCAACCTGGGTGGCCGTCTGCTGGTCAAAGGCACTCACCACGTGGTAGTAACGCGTGGAATCAGAGGATATCTGCCGAATCTGGAACTGGGCTTCTGCTTGGCTAAACCACACGCATGGTTGCAGCGTCCAGAAAGTCGGCAGTTTTAGCGAAACTGCGTGAACGGATGAAGAGTCGGTCATCTTTGGTCCAAATCCAGTTTGGACCGTCGAGGTCACCAATGTAGCGATGTGCTACACACAGCGCTGAAATAATGGCTTGCAGTCTGTAAGTCCTTTTCAAACTAGTTTATTCAAACTTCATGGTGCTGGTATTTAAATCCCTAGCGCCCTCCCTCTCCGGGCAGAAATGATGTCAGAGGTGCATTACCAAAGTCTCCCCCCGCGCGCTGGCTATTTGTGAGCCGGTTCGCCTGCGCAGAAAGTGGGTTGCCACAATATTGTCTTTATCTTTCACAAGCTTTGTCACAAAAAAAGTCAAATTCCTGCAAAACCAGATCCTGTTATTCAAAGTGGCGTTTGATCAACCATTGTCCCTTTTCCGCTTCGACACAGAACACTGAACCCTCACATGATCAGCTTACTTACCAGCCTGGAGAAGCCCTTCACAGACTCCCTTCACAGGTGCTAGCTTATCACCAATGTTTTGCAGACTAAGCCCATTTTCTGAACTCCCAGACAACTCATTAATTTCAAGCAGGACATTAATTTTTTTCTTCAGGATCTTTAATGCTATTAATTCCTATAATAACACCAGCAGGTGATCCCTCTTGGTTAAAACAACACTTCAAGTTTTGCCTCTCCAAATCACATACTTGAACATCACCAAGTTGTTTATCTTTAAATTTCAAATCAAAATGTAACAGACTAGCAGGCACTTTGTTACCAACCCATTGTCCCTTCAGCATGGTCAATGCTTCTAAAACCAATCCAGACTTTAAATTTTCCTTATTCAAAAGTCCAGGGACAATACTTTTCCCTTTATCTTCAATAATATTCACCTCAACAGCTTTCATCTCATCACTAACTTTTAGAAAACCTTCTAACACAAGTGACTGAGAATTCCCACTTTCCACTGGTGACAGGTTAACTCCTTACTCACTGAAGCAAGTCCATCTGACCCAAAAGGACTGCATTCCTTTTTAACCAAGTCAGATATCTCAGACCTTTCCTGAGACAGGTACCTCAACATCCTGAACACAGGCAATCGGGACTCTTCTAAGCTACCAATACCGGTCCCAGTCTCAAATTCCAAGTTCCCCTGATCCTCCCAGCTGCTCTCTGGGAATCTCCCATCTGGAGTAAACTCAACCTTGCGGGTTAAAACAACCTCGTCTGCTAACCCAGCAGACTCCCTCAAGGTAGAGGCATCCTTTTACTTTCGGAATGCCCTTACATCATCGGGAACACACTCCTTAAATTCTTCAACTGCAAACGGCCCTTTCAAGCTACATAAATCATCAGCGTCCAACACTGGACCTTGCAGCTGCCACATCTGTTTCTCATCATTACTCTGTTCAGCCACAAATTCTTTCCTTGACAACAATAAATCTGTCTTGTCCCCCTTTCTCTCCTCCTCTTCATGATCCTCTAACCCCTTCTGATACAGGGACAGTAAAACCGTTTCAGCTAAATCCACGTCTGCTGCAGCTACCTCAGAGCCTTTTTCAGCGGCCCTTTTTGCCATGCTCCGGGTGACTGCGCAGGTGGGACAGACTTCAGGTTCTGTGGGCGGGTCCTCAGCACTTACAGGCTTACTCGTGAGCTGAACTGTTGGGAACACGTCCTCCCCTGCCAGATCATTCCCGAGTAAGACATCCACATCATGTCTCGGGAGTGCAGACCGCACCCAGATTGTGACTGGTCTGGACACTAAGTCACACTTCAAAAATACTTAATGCAACGGTACTGCCTCAGTCCCTTTTCCAACCCCATCCATCACCATGTCCCCAGTCTCGGTCTCAGCACTGAAGTCCAACACACTGTTTAGGATTAGGGACTGAAAAGCCCCAGTGTCTCTCCAGATTCTCACTGGCGCTGGGGTTGACCCCTCCTTCACAGAGACCAACCCGGTCAAAAGAAATTTCTCACATCCTTCTTTCTTGAACTCGGCTTGACTCCCCCTCCTTCAACGGCATTTCAGTTGGCTTGATACAGGCAGTCGGGATCATCGTCTTTCCTTTTCCTGTATTTCCTTTGGGAGCGAAACACTGAGGCGCTATGTGATCAGCTTTTCCACAATTATAACATGTAAAGCTGTGAAACTTCCTTCCAGACTGCTTCTCATCCTCTTTACCCTTTCCACTAGTCCCCAGCTTATTCTCTGCTTTAGCCAGTGGGCTCTCTCTACCATCCCTACTACCTCTCTGGTAGCTCTTACTTGGGGAAAACTTTGCCTTATGGGTTAAGGCGGATTCATCTGCTAACCTGGCAGATTCTGATATGGACTTAATCTTTTTCTCATTCGGGTATGTCCAGACATAATCCGGAACACAACTTTTAAATTCTTCGATTAGGATCAACTCCCTCAGGTGGTCAAAATCTTCCTCCACCCTTTCTGCAGCGCACCAACGGTCAAAGTGCACACACTTCTTGTATGCAAACTCCGTGAATGTCTGATTCCACTGCTTCCTTGAGTCCCTGAACTTTTGTCTATATGCTTCGGGCACCAACTCGTAAATCCTCAGTAATAGCCCCTTTTACTTCATCATAATCTTTAGCCTCATCCACAGACAATGCCGAATAGGCTTGCTGAGCTTTCTCCTTAAAAACACTCTGTAACTGAACAGCCCACTTCTCCTTCAGCCAGTCCTGATTCATAGCAACTTTCTCAAAACGGAGGAAGTACCTATCGATATCCATCTCCTCAAATGGGGGTACCAACTTAACCTCCTGACTAACCTTGGACCCCCTGACTGGGTCCACCACGTGTCCCCCTGCCTGCAATGCTCATAACCTATCCATCTCAAACTGCCTTTTTCTCCCTGTCTTCTCACTCTCTTTCCTTCTTCTCTTTCTCCCTCTCTCCTCCTTTCAGCTTCCTCCACCTCCAACTTCTTTATGCAGAACTCATCCTCCCTTTTCCTCTCCTTATTCTCTATTCTTAACCTTTCCAACTGAAGCTGAAACTCAATCCCGTCAGGTTTATTTTTGGGAAACAGCCCCAACTCCTCTACCTGAAACACCTCCTGGGATACATAATATGTGGCTATTGTTCTCTGTACCTCTGACTTCCTCATTGTCTGTTTCACTGTCGAAAGTTTTCACCATTTTGCAATGCTCAGCAATTCCAACCTCCTGGCATTCTCTAAGGCTTCCGAGGTTGGTTCCTTCAGAAACTTATTGATGTCAATTTCTGCTGTCTTTCCACACTAGATTAAATAAGGGAACTTACCCCAATCAATGCAACAGCCCCCCAAATTGAAATTAAAATCCTGGATGAGCCCCCAATTTGTCACATACCCTGTGACCAGGTTACCAAATCAGCAGAAATGGAATGATACGTTGGAGCCTGGTGGTACTGTAACTAAGTGTTTATGAGTAAACTAAGTAATACAGTACAATAAAATGCAAATATATGTATAAAATAGGTTAGCAATGATATATACAGAAGTGTGGAAATATAAATCAAAACTAAGCTCTATCAAAGTCTAGGGATAAATGAATAGTCTTAAGATAATACAGTTTACGTCGAGGTAGTTGCTGTGGTACCATTGGGGGGGAGAGAGAGAGAGAGAGAGAGAGAGAGAGGTGAGCAGTTGCAGCAGGCAAATCTTCCATTGTCATCTTGTTCTGTTGTGGTCTCTGACTGTGACCCCTCGGTTCCCAGCCAATTTGTTCTTCAGTGGTGAGACTGCCACCCAGGCGAGGGTGGACACACACACACAAGTCCCCACTGGTCTGCCTTCTCACACTGTGAGCCTCTGATCGATTCCCCTGAATTGATCCTCCGATTCCCCGCCTTTGCATGGGTGCACAATGCTCCTTCAGCGTCCCGTGGTGTGTCTTCCTGTGTCTCAGCTGACTCGCTTTTTATCTCCCCTGCCAGGGTACGAGCCATCCATCACACGTCCATCACCTGGCATTGTTTCACTAGGCATTGAATGTAATAAGCAGTTAAGGAGATAAGGTGAATGGGAAATGGGAATGGGGTATGGTGAAGGGGGCGTTACCAGAAGTTTGAGAAATTGATGTTAATGCTATCAGATTGGAGGCTACCCAACTGTCATTTGTCTTGGATCATCTGGACGATAGCTATACCTGTGTCAGGCTAATGTTTATTGATTATAGCTCAGCATTCAACACAATCATACACACAGTACTAATTAACAAGGTCCAAAACCTGGGCTCTGTACCTTCCTCTGCAAATAGATTTTGCTTTCCTCACGAGTAGACCACAGTTAGTGTGGACTGGAAATAATACCTCCACCTCACTGATGATTGGCGCATCTCAAGGATACATGCCTACCTACTGCTCTACTCTCTCTACACCTATGAGTGTGTAGCTAGGCAAAGCTCAAACACCACCCATAAATTTGCCAATGACACAACTATTGTTGGCAGAATTTCAGATGGTGATGGGGAGGCATACAGAAGTGAGATAGATCAGCTGGTTGAGTGGTGTCACAACAACACCATTGCATTCAACAACAGTGAGACCAAGGAATTGATGGTAGACTTCAGTAAGGGGAAGTTAAGGGAACATACAACAGTCCTTAATGAGGGATCATCATTGGAAAGGGGGAGCAGTTTTAAGTTCCTGGGCATCAGCTTCTCTGAAGATCTATCCTGGGCCCAACAAACTGATCTAGTTACAAACAAGGTAAGACAGTGGCTATATTTCATTCGGAATTTGAGGAGACTTTGTAGAATTTCTACTGGTGTTTCATGAAGAGCATTCAAACTTGTTGCATCACCATCTGGTATGGAGGGTCTACTGCACAAGTTCAGAAAAAGCTGCACCAATTTGTAAACTCGGCCAGCTCCATCATGGGTACTAGCTTCCCCAACATCAAGGACACCTTCAGTGCGATGCCTCAGAAAGGTAGCATCCATCCTTAAGGTCCCTCATCACCTATTACATGATTTCTTCTCATTGCTACCATGAAGGAGAAGGTGCAGGAGCTTGAAGACATGCACTCAAAATTTCAGGAATAGCTTCTACCCCTCTGCCATCAGATTACTGAATGGGCAATGAACCCTTTTACACTACCTCACAGTTTTTTCACTTTCTTGCAGCACTTTTATTTATGTTCATTTAGAGATACAGCACGGAACATGCCCTTCTGACCCAACAAGCTTGTACTGTTCAGCAGCTCACCTATTTAACTTTAGCTTAATCACAGGACACTGTACAATGACCAATTGACCTCTATCTAATAAGTCTTTGGACTGTGGGAGGAGACCAGAGCACCCAGAGGAAACCCACACAGTTCATAGGGAGACTCGTCAAACTCCTTACCACAGTACTGGAATTGAATTCCAAACTCTGGAACACCCTGAGCTGCAATAAGGTCATGCTACCCGCCGCACTACCATCGCGCCCATTATCCCCTCTTGTTTGCATTATTTACTTATCATTGTAGGTTTTAGATCTTTATGTCTTTGTGCTGTATGACTGCCACAAGAACAACAAATTTCACATAATGCAGTATGTCTGTGATAATAAATCTGATTTCTCTAATCCTGACAGGCAAGCTGTTTCCTGAAATGTTTGGGTTAAAATGAAGTTATCAATTTTTTTTTTTGCAGTCATCATTTTGCCTTCAGTAAATTCTGTCCTCTGGAAAAATGCTTTTTATTATTTTCAGGGCTTCCCCACCCAGAAAAAAATGTAGTTTGAAATCAATAAATGTCATATTCTGTTGGCTGATTGTGAAGCTAGGAGCTCTGTTAAAGGTAAAATGTAAAGGTTATAATGTAAAAGTTGCTTATCTTCCTATCAATATAAGTCAGACTGGGTGCAGTTAGAGTTAATGTTACATAATTATTCTTCTGATTGATGTGACAGTATAACTCATTCTTTTATGTGACTTTAATTCTTGCAGTTGTTGTATGTGAAGCAATAGGCAAAAATGATTCCATGACCCAAGACCCTTCACGCGCCCTGCTCTTGAACTATGATACAATGAACTTAAGTTAAAAAAATATATATGGGAAAGCAATTATGGAGCTGTTTTGAAACCAAGATGTACTATTCTATCTCATACTCATTAAAAAGGTCCATTTTCCGCACTGTTGTGTTGATGGTGAATCGTGGATATAAAATCTAAAGGATGACAATGACTCGCATTATGATGAAGGATTGATTTAAACTGATGGACAGTTTCCATGTGAGAAAACATTTCAAATTGAAGAATAAAGCCACTGTTTCTGGAATAGAGTTTTGTAGCTTTTTGAGGTGGG
The DNA here is from genome assembly GCF_030144855.1 of Hypanus sabinus. Classification (NCBI taxonomy): domain Eukaryota; kingdom Metazoa; phylum Chordata; class Chondrichthyes; order Myliobatiformes; family Dasyatidae; genus Hypanus; species Hypanus sabinus. The sequence goes on along the minus strand of NC_082708.1, from coordinate 172,633,911 downwards.
CGCATCTTTGTACTCACAATGATGGAACATTCTGCCCTGTTAAACTCTTAGAATGACAGCATTGAACCACACAGCTGGGGTCAAAATGGATTTCAAAGTTCAGAATCAAAAACTGTTTGGCAAATGCCATATACCAAATTCATGGCCTTGTAATAAGTCTTGAGTTGCACATCTGTGGTCTCACTTTGCTGACCCTGGCTGGATTACATAGGCTAGATGGGCCAAAGGGCCTTTGTGCTGCAGTGCTGTATGGCTCCACGTGTTTCTATAATGCATCCTTCAAAAGTCTTCTTTGCTTTCTTCCTCTTGCCCTTCCTCTTTCTTTTCCTCTTCTTCCTCTTACTTTTTCTATCGGAGCCGACTTACTTCCTCTCTGGTTTTATGAGTTCTGAGGACCAATATGGGAAATGCAGAAACAAATCTATTCACCTGATTTTTTTGTTCCCTTAATCTTTCCCATCTCCACCCCGCACTTTGTTCCAATATCCCATATTGGCTCTTGTTCCATCTACAGCTCCCTCTCCCCCACATTTTACTGCTCTACACTGGCAATTGTTCCTCTTCCCTCTCACTCCTGATGCATAGTCTCGGCTTGAAATGTTATTCTGCACCTTTTGGCTTCCTTGATCCATTGAGTTCTTCCAGCCCTGTCTCTTGTTCCAGATTCCAACATCTGAAACCTCTCCCTGTTTGGAAGCAAAGTTTGTAAGGAGTGCTCTAATTATGTTAGCCTGATTTTCCTGTTCCTGCAATAAAGTTCAAAGTAAATTTATTTTCTAAGTACATATATGTCACCATACAGAGCTCTGAGATTCATTTTCTTGTGGGCACACTCAATCAATCCAGAATACAATAATAGTCAATGAAATATTGCACCAATATTGAAAAGAAAAAAAATATGAACCTTGGCAACTGGAGCTAAATATAACAGACAATTCTAAAAATACACACAGAAAAAATTATTTCATGCAGGAGGAAAAAGAGTTTCAACTCTGACTCAATGTGTAGTTCAAGGTTAAATCCTTTATTTTATGACAACAGCGAACAGATATTCTCTTTATATTTACTCCTGATCTTTATCTACTTTTTGCAAATTCAAAATTCAAAGTTAATTTATTATCAAAGTCCGTACATGTTATCATATACAACCCCGCGGTTCCTCTTTCTTATGTGCATACACAGTAAATCCAAGAAACACAGTAGAATCAATGAAAGAGCACACCCAACAGAATGGACAAACAGCCAATGTGCAAAAGACAATACACTGTGCAAATACAAAAGAGAGAGGAAAAGCAATAAGTATTGAAAGTGTGAGATGAAAAGACCTTGAAAGAAAGTCTATACGCTGTGGGAATAGTTCAGTGATAGGACAAGAAGAACTGAGTGAAGTTACCCCCTCTGGTTCAAGAACCTGATTGTTGAGGGGTAATAACTATTTCTGAACCTGATGCTGTGGGTCCTGAGGCTCCTGTACCTTCTTCCTGATGGCGGTAGTGAGAAACAAGCATGGCCTAGGTGTGGGGGTCCTTGATGTTGGATGCTGCTTTCTTGTAACTGGGTTTTGTGTAGTTGTTCTTACTGGTGGAGGGGGCTATACTTGACTGGGCTGCATCCCCTACACTCTGTAGCATATTCCATTCAAGTGCATTGGTGATTCCATATCGGGCCATGATATAATTTATCAATATACTCTCCTCCACCCATCTGTAGAAGTTTGTCAAAGTTTTAGAAATCTTTTCTTGCCTATTTCTAAAGGAGTTCAGTCACTGCCATACTTTCTTTGTGATTGCACTTACATGCTGTGCCCAGGGCAGATCCTCTGAAATGAGAACACCAAGGAACTTAAAGCTGCTGACCCTCACTATCTCTGATCTCCTGATGAGGTCTGGCTCATGGATCTCCAGTTTCCTCCTCCTGAAGTCAATAATCAGTTTCTTGATCTTGCTGACATTGAATGTGAGGTTGCTGTTTTGGCACCACTCAGCCAAGTTTTCAATCTCCTTCCTATATGCTGATTCATCACCACCTTTCATTCAGTGGTGATAGCAGCAAACTTTCAGCAAATATGGCATTGGAGCTGTGCTTGGCCTCACACACATAAGTATATAGTGAGTAGAGTAGGATGATATATCTGTGCTGATGGAGATTGTGGAGGAAATGTAGGTAGTTGCCAATCTGCAGGTGAGGGAATTGAGGATCCAATTGCTCAAGGAGATATTGAGGCCAGGGACTTGAAGCTTATTGATTACTTTTGAAGGAATGATAGCATTGAATGCAATCTGTAAAGAGCATCCTGATGTATGTGTATTTGTTGTCCAGATGTTCCAGTGTTGAGTGAAGAGTCAATGGAATGGCAGCTGCTGTAGACCTGTTGTACAAATTGGAGTAGATCCAAGTCACTTCTCAGGCAGGAATTGATATGTTTCATTATTAACCTCCCAAAGCACTCCATCACTGTGTATGTAAGTGCTACTGGATAATGGTCATTGATACAGGTTACCACGTTCTTCTGATGCACTGATTTAATTGAAGCCTGCTTGAAGCAGGGGGTACCTCAGATTGCCAAAGCAAGAGGTTAAATACATTGGTAAGCACCCCAGCCATTTGATCAGCTCATCCTTCTAGGACTTGGCCAGAAACCCCATCTAGACTGGATGCCTTCCATAGGTTCACCCTGCTGAAGGCCTCTGAGACTGAAATTTCAGGATCCACGGGGTCTGTGGGAATTTGTGAAGGTTTCTCCATGTTTTAATGGGCAAAGTGAACATAAAGGCTTTGAGCTCATCTGAGCGTGAAGCCTTGTTGTCAGCTATTTCGCTTGGTTCCTTATTGTGAGAGGTAATAGCATTTATGCCTTGCCACAGCTGTCAGCAATCCTTCAGTGATTCAGATCCTCTGAAGAGACCTTGAACATGGTCTTGTCTACCTACTGGAAGCAACCCTGTAGCCTTTCATCTGCCTTCATTGTTGTCCTTACCTCTGGACACTTGCTCTTTAGCCTCTGTCTGTGTGCAAGTAGGAGAAGGGTAACCAGGTGATCGAATTTACTGAAATATGGCTAGGCATGGACTAATGGGCATTCCTTATCGCAGTATAGCTGCGATTGAGTGTGCTGGGACCCCTGGTGTTGCAGGTTATGTGCTGATGATAATTGGGCAGAGATTTCCTTGAGCAAGCCTGAATGAAGTCCCCAACCATGATTTGAAATGCATCAGGATGGGCTGTTCCTTGTTAGGTGATGGTAGCATTCCATATCTTGAGTGCTTGATTAACATCGGCCATCGGTGGAATGTAAGCTGCTGTCAGGATCATGAGGAGAACCTTCTTGGTAAGTGGGATGATCGGCTCTTAATCATTAGATGTTCCAGTGTGGGGGAGAAAAAGCGCAACATGACCATCACAAGGAGTTCATTGTGAAACAAATACTCCCACCTTCTGCCTTCTCTGAATCAGCAGTCCAGTCCATCCTGCACATCAAGAAGCCTTCAGTTCTTACTGACATATCTGGATGTCTGCAGTGAGCCACGTCTTCATGAAACACAGAACATAGCAATTCTTCATTTCCCTCTGATACAGTAATCTTGCACTAAGGTTCTTAACCCTGTTCTGCAGCAACTGTATATTTGCTAACAAGATGCTGTGTTAAGGACCTTTCATTGCTTGGCGTTTTAGTCTGGCTTGGAGCTGTCCTCTCCTCCATCTCTTCTGGCCATGGTGATGTACCTTTGCCTGCATAAAGGCGCTGTACCTGCATGCTTGAGATTTAAGTCCACCACGAGTTGGACACTCGAAGACTGAACTGTTCCCACAGCCTATGCACTGATCCAATGACTCTTTATTTCATGTTCTCAATATTTATTGCTCATTTTGTTTTTTTCTTTTTATATTTGCACAGTTTGTTGTCTTTTGCACATTAGTTGTTTGCGCATCTTGTTAAGTTGGGTTTTTCATTGGTTCTCTTGTGTTTCTTTGTATTTACTGTGAATGCCCACAAGAAAATGAACCACTTGGTTGCATATGTACTTTGAAAATATATTTACTTAGAACTTTGAAGAATCACTGATGATGATCAGAGACATTTGGGAAAAACAGAAAGATTTAAATTTACAAGAGTCCAAATTATAATAAACAATAATAAGTTCATCTGAGGCATATTCAATTGGTGCACATCAATTAAACTGTTCATATTAATTAAAATAAAATCCTTCCCTTGTTATGAGGACTGGTGAAGCCATATGCCCATTGGAAAATGTATCATATCCTGGGCATCAGGTTGCTAGGAAACACTATAGATTCATGTGTGGATTTATCAATCACATATGTCATGAAATTTATTTTATTGTGGCAATAGTACAGTGCAATACATAAAATTACAGTACATACTGTACAAAAGCCTTGGGTACCCTAACATACATTCATCCTCTCCCCCCTCCCCCACACACCCACACTCACACACACACACACACACACACACACTATTGCACTGCATATTCAAGGCTGAAATAGATTTTTGGACAATGAGGGCAATAGGCAACCAACAACAAAGTGGAGTTGAGATTATTAGTCAGAAACACCAATGCAGGCTTGAGGGTCCATATGTTCTACGCCTCCTTTGATTCTTTGTGTTGTTCTGTTGAAATACTTCTTCAAAGTGAAGGCGAATTTTCCCTCTTATTCTTGGTAAATTTCATGGGAATGCGTGGTCTTTCTTTTCTCTGTTGATTGTGGAGTGAGTAAATATGTGACTAGCTGGTTATGTAATGGCACGGTGGCTCTGTGAAATCACTGACTGGCTGGAGGCCAGACATGTTATTGTCCCTGGCAACCTCTGTTCCAAAACAAACAGACTGATCACACACATTCATCGGCTGTTATTTACATTTTATATTCAGATTGGTTTGTTTGTCAGTCTCTCTAATGCTGCTAAGTGAAGTATTCATTCACTTTAGGACTGCTGTCCCTTGATGGCTACTTGATCATGCTTCCATACTGACTAACATTTGGTCATCTTCCTCTGTAATACCGTAGCTGCATTTATTTGGTTCCCATGTAGATAATGAGTAGGATGTAACTACATTGACGGCAGTACAGATATATTTGAACATGTCCTCACTGGGCAATAAGGAATAGTATTTATGATGATAGTAGCCAACTGTCCATGCCAGAATATTACAGATGAATTGAGAGTGGGTACAGAGGAAGTGAGAAGAAATTTGGATCATAGGTGTTATTAAATTGCTAAATACATTTTGTACACAATTACAGGAGACCTGCACCATCCAGGACCCAGTGCTAATGAGGCACCAGTAACCTATTCTGTTTACTTTTTAAGTTGTGATGTAAAGACACCTCATTATTTGTTAATTAATTTGTGCTAAAATTATCTTAGTGTTTTGTGTGTATTGTATGTTATATGTATTGTGTTGTGACCTTGGCTCTGAGGTACTTTGTTTTGTTTGGTGGTATGCATGTATACGTTGAATGACGACAAACTTAAACTTGTGAAAAGAATATGTCTGTAACTCCAGTTGAACTTTGTCTTTTTGTGTGTGTTTCCCCCCTAGCTGTCAGTCTGTGGTTTTGTATTGCCATGTGCTCCTGTCCCCACCCCTGCTCTACTCTGGCCCCTGTATTACTGACTACTCCACCCTCACCTGTTTCTCATTATTATCCGTTTTGCTGCCACTTGTGTCTCATTGTGCTCCACCTATCACCTGCCTCTCTGTTTATTGCTCAGTGTATTTCAGTCCTGTGTTTTCACCTGTTTGTTGCCAGATTGTGCCAGTGAATTTTTCTGAACCTTTCCAGCATTCGTATCTGTACTCTATCCATCTGAAAATCAACTATGCCTATTTCCCGATTTCAGTTTTTGGATTTCTCTGGACGTTTTGATCTCTGCCTGAAGTTTGATGCCGACTTTGTTTGCACCTCCGGATTTGTTACTCAGTTAATATAACTGTGTGAACAGTACTAGGTCCGCGATTGGATCCCTGCTCCAGCGCCCTGACAGAATATTGTAGTTTATATTCCCCTTCAAATCCCTCGTTACATTGAGTGTAGTGCTCTTTAAATGCAATTATTATTGCAGTTTTAGAAACAGTGAGACTATTTGTTTTTCTGCCAAAATTTACTTTCTGTGTTTCTCCGTCATCCTTCCTTTCTGGTTCAGTTTCCCAAGTGATATTTTCCATTTCAACCTTGACTTTTATTAAACACTTTCCACAAAACTTTCCTGCTTTAAAGACCTGATGGAATGTCTGGACGGACTCATTCACTATTGATGGGAACTGTTCGACATGGTAACTGCAAGTGTATCTGCAGATCTTTTCTGTGGAATCACAAATACACACAGTGGCCACTTTATTAGGAGTCTCCGCTAACTAAAAGGATGACCACAGAATATATGTTCATGTTCTTCAGCTGCTGTGGCCCATCTACTTCGAGGATTAACATGTTGTGCGTCCAGAGATGCTCCTCTACAAACAGTGTGCAGGTTATTTGAGTTACTGTTGCCTTCCTGTCAGCTTGAACCAGTCAAGCCATTCTCCTTTGACCTCCCTCATTAGCCAGGATTTTTCACCCACGGAACTGCTGCTCACTGGATGTTTATTGTTTTTTGTACCATTCTCTGTAAACTCTAGAGACTGCTGTGCATGAAAATCCCAGCAGTTTCTGAGTTACTCAAACCACCACCAACAATTATTCCATGGCATTAGTACTTAGATCACATTTCTTCCCCATTCTGAGCTTGGTCTGAATAACAACTGAACCTCTTGACCGTGTGTCCGTGCTTTTACGTTGCCACATGATTGGCTGATTAGATATTTGTATTAATGAGATGGTGTACCTAATAAAGTGGCTGTTGAGTGTGATATAGTACAGGAAGAAGTTATTTATTCAATCCTGCCTATGACTTTCAAACAGCATTCCCCATGGATTAACAAATGTCTCCCTTCAGACTATATATTCTGATTTCCTTTTCAAGATTACTGTTGAATCTGCTTCAGTCACCCCAGGTCACATCTTACTGTTGTAAAATAAACATTTTAATCTCTTGAGTCTGTGATAAAATAATATTTCCCTTTGCCCTCTGGATCCTTCAGTCTGGCTTTCAACAGCTTAGCCACTGGGAGTTATATTTCCTTATTTACCTAAACAACACCGTTGAGAGATTGACTCCTTCTAAAATATTTGATGGCAGCTTATCAAATGACAGGACGGTATCCGACTCCTCCTGTCATCAGAGATCTTTCCATCACGGGATCTGATGTTTATTCACTCCGTACTGCTGCCCTAGCTGGTCAGTGGTGTAGTGGCATCTGTACTGGACTTTCAAGTGAATGGTCACAGGTTCAAATCTGTCACACACTTGCCATCCATGCTGGGTTGAGCATCGAGTTAGCAACTCGGCCTCATAAAAAAGCAAACAAAAAATGCTAAAGAAACAGCAGTGTTGCTGCCTGATGTGCCACAAGGTGTGGTAAGGAACACTTGTGTCCAAATGAAGGTAATTGGGTTTAGGATACCACCTGAAGGAACTTCTGTACTGATGTTCTTTAGCTGAAAATGTTCCAATTGGCCAATTAAAAAATAATGGCAATCCCCCAAGAGAAATAGTTGTTTTTTTTGTCTCGAGCCACAATTCAGTGTACTATAATAAACCTGGAATTAATCTTGCCTTAGTTTAGATATGCGCTGAACCTTCACTTGGTCATTTTAATTGCCTTATCTCAGTTCAATTATCTCTGTTTAGTTTAGTTTTTCATCTACTGGATGTTGTCCAAGCTCAACAACATCGTGTAGAGAAGTTCTTTAAAGTAAACTTACAAGAGCTCTATTGCCTGGAGTTGAGAGCAAAGCAGCAGCAAGGGAAGCTGTTGAAGCCAACTTCTAGTCCCTGTCTTAGGCCAATGCAAGGTCTTTATTAACCTTTAGCTAAAACTGGAGAATTATGAAGATAATGATGCAGTCAAAGGGAGGGACATGATCCTGCTGGCGGCACGGTTCTGTAGCGGTTAGAATAATGCTAGTAGAGTGTCAGTGACAGGGGTTCAATTCCTGCCACTGTCTGTAATGAGTTTGTATTTCTTTCCCCTTGACAGAGCGGACGTCCTCCCGGTGCTCCTGTTTCCTCCCTCATTCCAAAGACATATGGGTTCAGAGGTTAATTGTTCACAGGGGTGTAATTGGGCAGTGTGGGCTCATTGAGCCTGAAGGGCCCGTAACCATGCTGTGTCTCCAGTAAAAACAACAATAGAATCCAGAATCAAAATCAGATTTATAATCACTGATATATGTCATAAAATTTGTTGCTTTACATCAGCAGTACAATGCAATACATAAAAAATTACTGTTAATTAAAATCAGAGAATATTAAAAACAAATAAATTAATTAAAAAGAGAGCAAAATAATTAGGTAGCATGAATCGGTTCATGGACCTTTCAGTAACCATACTGCCCCACAAGGCTGCATTTGCATTCTGCTTTCACTATTCCCTGTACAGTCACAACTGTTTGGACAGATTTATCTCTAACTCCATCTACAAACTTGCAGATGACACCACCTTAATGGGCCAAATTTCAAATAATGAAGAGTTGGAATACAGGAAGGAGATGGAGTGCTTAGTGACACGATGTCAGGACAACAACTATACCTCTGTTGGAAGACCCTCCATAAACAGCTGGAAGGCATCCCATTCAATCCAATGAACTGCTGAGATAGTGCTGAAAAAATTCCCTCTCTCCTTTGTTCCCTTATCTGTCTGCGGCCTCCGTTGGTCAGGGTTGACCAAGGATGTTGCAACCTCGCTGTCTGGATATGCAAGCCAGGGTAGTACGATATGGAGAGCAAGCTGTTGTCCATGTAGCAATTTCCCCTCTCCACACAACTGATAAATCCAAAGGAACGGCAGAGCCCAATACAGTTTGATATCAGCGGCATCACAGGAGTTGCCAGCCAGTATTTAACTCAATGCAAGATTGCCTTAGGGGTTCCAGCTCCAAACTTCTGCCTTGGGGCTTATTCCTGAATCCTTCCTCATAAGTGGGTATAGCCGCAAGGCAGCGAGGGTTTGAGATCAGAGTTTTCCTTCTCCTAGATGAGCTGCCCAACCACGGCTGACAAGCCCCGTCTGCCCGAAGTGACTGGTTTTAAGCCCCAGTAACCGGCCATTGCCCCTTCTCCTGTCATCGGAAAACAGTTTCACCAGTCTCAGTAGCTAAGCCACCTGTGAAGGCCAAGAGCTGGACTTGGTTGTCAGAGGCTATTTGAGACACATGCCATTGGGAGCATTTAATAAGTAGTGGGAGCTTGTCCCCAGAACCACCCCCTCATAATCCCATTCAAACAGGGCATCATGGGTATCAATGCTTCCCGTTTACATCTGTTGTTATGTTAATTTATTTGTCATTATAAAACATGAACAACAGTAGAACAGTCGCTACTTTATTAGGTCTCCTTACATAGCTGCTTGTTAATGGAATTATCAGCAACTCAATGCATAAAAGCACGCAGGATTGGTCGAGGTTCAGTTGTTGTTCAGACCAAACATCAGAATGGGGGAAAAAGGTGATCTAAGTGACTTAGTTGGTGCCAGATAGGGTGGTTTGCTGATCTCCTGGATTTTCATGCATAACCATCTCTAGCCTTTACAGAGAATGGTGAGAAAAACAAAAAAAAACTTCCAGTGAGCAGCAGTTCTGTGGCGAAAAGGCCTTGTTAGTGAGAATGGTCAGAGGAGAAAGTCCAGACTGTTTCAAGCAAGGAAGGCAACAATAACTCAAATGATCACGTGTTACAACAGTGGTGTGTGTGCAGAAGAGCATCTCTGACTGTACAATGTGTCAAAACTTGAAGTGGATGGGCTGCAGCAACAGAAAACCACACTGAGTTTCATTCCTTTACCTAATAATGTGGCCTCTGAGTGCATAACATAGAACATTACAATATAGTATAGGCCCCTTGGCCTATATTGTGGTGCCAATCTTTCAACCTACTCCAAATCAATCTAACCCTTCCCTCCTACATAACCCTCCATTTTTCAGTCATCCTTGTGCCTAAGAGTTCCTTAAATATTCTCAATGTGCCGGCCTCTAGCGCCAGCCCGAGCTGTGCATCCACTTCTCACTGTGTTTAAAAACTTACCTCTGACATCCACCCTATACTTTCCTCCAATTGCCTTAAAATGATAGCTCCTGAGATTAGCCATCCCTCTTCCCCGAAAATCATCTTGTGATTTTGCTATCAAATGTGGTGTTAATCTTTATCTTGACATTATTACTTTTCCCTTTGAATATCAGAAATCCCTTTTATTTGACATCTGCTTGACTAGATTCTGATTTCAGAATTCCCTCTATACTTATTAAGACCATGATTCCTATGCTTCCTTTAAACACACCAGGCAACATATTCTGCATTCCTTGGAATTCATCGGGTACTGTTTTCCAATGCTCCCTTGGAAGCACTGGACATAATATCCCACGCTCCTTTTGAACTTGACAGAACCCTGTTTCCTGTGTTCCCTTTTAAATTTATTGGGTTAACTGAACCAAATTATTATACTACTGCACTTGTCTGAAAGCGAATTGAAAGTGTGTTGCTGTTTTAATACAAATGGCATCAAATAATCCAGAAAATCTGCTTGTCTGGCATCATGACAGTCCAAAGAGTGCTGGATTACCAGAATTTTTTTTTTGCAATGCACCATGCATTAAGGCCTCAAAAAAAAACCCACGATGTGTCACAGAATACTAAACAGGGAAATGAGGAGCAAGAATTGCAGAAAGATTTGATCTCAAATTTTCACAAACTCAGAAATTTTCCATCGAGTCTTCTAGAGACTGCTTTATCAGTCAGAGATTTTCTGATCTGTCTCCAGAACTTCTGTTGGAATACCCTTTATAAGCACCAGGTGGCAGCACTGACCTCTGGTGTTGCAGTTAAAGTGGAGAAAATAACAAACTTTTGTATTTCTTTTATAGCAATTCCAGGAAAGCCAGGAATGTTTTAGGAACAGCTTTTTCCCCTTTGTTATCAGATTACCGAACCTCATTATTTTTCTTTTGCACTATTTATTTATTTTTTTTGATACAACATGTTAAGTTTTTTAATGTCTTGCATTGTACTGCTGCCAAAAAAAAGAACAAATTTCACAATATATCAGTGATAATCAACTTGATTTGGATTCTGGAATGTGAAGCTTTGTGTATCTTAGGCAGATACAGAATTTTACCCTGGTCACTGTTCCTGAAGCCTTTTTTCTATAATTTGACCAAAACTGTTTGACATATGTAACCTTTTCTCTATAAGTTGAATTAGTTCTATATTTAGTGCATAGTAATATGATTGGAGATAATGCTCATGCCAGATTGACTATCCTTTCTTCTATGATCATTGCCGTTATGAGCTGTGTTGTAGGATGTGGGTGATCACGATTGATTATAGTGAATGTTCTTGGCAAATTTTTCTACAGAAGTGGTTTGCCATTGGTTTTTTCTGGGCAGTGTCTTTACAAGACAGGTGACACCCGCCATTATCAATACTCTTCAGAGATTGTCTGCTGGACGTCAGTGGTTGCATAATCAGGCTTAAGCACCTGAAAAAGTTTGGACGAAGGGCTTCTGTGGTGATTCAACACACAAGATGCTGCAGGAACTCAGCAGGTCAGGCAGCATCTATGGAGGGAAATAAACAGCTGATGTTTCGAGCTGAGACTTATCATTAGGACTGCACTGATGGCCTTCACTGTATGAGGCACATTCGTGGCAGTGGCAACCTTCAGGGTGGGATTATCACAGAAACCGATATTTTACATCAAAATTCTGGTTTGTTTGGCAAAGTGCTACTCGTTCATACATGTGTTGTGATTGAGCAGATGGACCTGCACCACAGATCATGAAGGATTTGTAGTGGATACAGCCCAGTCCAACACAGGCAAAGCTCTCCCCACCACTCAGTACATTTACAATAACACGAGGGAACAAAATCTATCATCATGTGGAAGGCCCTACACCACCAGGCTCAGGAACAGTTAGAAACATAGAATACGTACAGCACAATCCAGGCCCTTCAGCCTACAAAGTTGTGCCGAACAAATCCCTACCTTAGAAATTACTAGGCTTACCTATAGCTCTCTATTTTACTGAGCTCCATGTACCTATCCAAAAGTCTCTTAAAAGACCCTATCATATCCGCCTCCAGCATCGCCGTCGGCAGCCCATTCCATACATTCACCACTCTCTGCACAAAAAAGACTTACCCCTGACATCTCCTCTGTACCTTAAACCTGTGCCCTCTTGTAGCCATTTCAGCCCTGGGAAAAAGCCTCTGACTATCCACACAATCAATATCTCTCATCATCTTATACACCTCTATCAGGTCACCTCTCATCCTTGGTCGCTCCAAGGAGAAAAAACCGAATTCCCTCAACCTATTCTCATAAGGTATGCTCACCAATCCAGGCAACATCCTTGTAACTCTCCTCTGCACCCTTTCTATGGCTTCCACATCCTTCTTGTAGTGAGGCGACCAGAACTGAGCACACTACTCCAAGTGGGCTCTGAGCAGGGTCCTATATAACTGAAACATTAACTCTCGGCTCCTAAATTCAATTCCACAATTGATGAAGGCCAATACACCATACGGCTTGTTATCCAACAACCATCAGGCTCCAGAACTGGTGTCAATAACTTCATGCAACTCTACTCTGAAGTGATTCTACGACCTACAGTCACTTTCATCCTCATTATGTGCAGTGTTGAATGGTGTGGGTGATCATGGTCTATGACTGTGATCATTGCAACTCATATTCTCAATATTACTCTTCTTTGCAGTTTGTCTTCTTTTGCACATTAGTTGTTTGTCCATCCTTGTCTGTTTATGTATAGTTTTTCGTGAATTCTGTTGTATTTCTTCTTTTCCTGTAAACGTTTCCAAGAAAATGAACCTCAGCATTGTATACGTAACAAATCCATACTTACATAATAAATTTACCTTGAACTTTGAAGTCTACTCAAGAATGAGTAATGTCCACCCAAAACACTCCAACTCCACGCACCATTGATGATAAAAAGCAGATTAAAAAGTAACTTTGTCAAATGCACCTTGAAACACCAAACCACAGTGAAATGGGTTGTTGTGTATCAATGATCAACATCCAAAATGTTCAGAGGGCAGCCTACAAGTGTTGTTGTATTTCTGGCGCCAACATAGCATTCTCACAACTTACTGACCCTACCACTTCCATCTTTTTGGAATGTGGGAGGAAGCCAGAGCACCCGGAAGAAACTTGTGAGGCTACATGGGAGAACATGCAAACTCCCTTCAGGCAGGTGGAGCTTGAACTCCGATCTTACAGCTGGCACATTGATCCCTACGCTATAGATGAATGGTATTGTGATTGATGCTTTGACAAGACTGAATCAACCACCTCCCTCCCTCATGAGCCATCGAGCAGCTCTCTGAGCCTTCCTTCAGCTCATGACTTTTGCTTCTGTCATCATAAGACCAGAAGACAGGAGCAGAATTGAGCCATTCAGCTCACTGAGTCTGCTCCACCATTCTTTCATGGCTGATATATTATCCCTTCTCCCTGTAACCTTTGACAGCCTTACTAATCAAGAACCTCTCAATCTCCACTTTAAATACAGCCAATGACTAGACCTCCCTAGTCATCCGCGGCAATGAAATCCGCAGATTCACCATCTCTGGTAAAGAAGTTCCTCCTCATTTCTGTTCTAAAGCAATGTCTTTGTATTCTGAGGGTGTACCCTCTGGCCCAAGGCTCCCCCACTGTAGGAAACATCCTCTTCACGTCCACTGAATCTTTTCAATATTCAGTATTCGATAGTTTTGGAAGCTTCCCCCTCATTCTTCTAAATGCCAGCGAGTACAGCTCCAGAGCCATTGAAGTTGCTCACTTGTTAACCCTTTCATCTCTGGGATCATATTCCTGAACCTTCTCTGACCCTATCCTATGACAGAACATCCTGCCTTCGATTAGGCACCAAGGTAACGTAGCGGTAGGACGACATTACTGCAGCTCAGGGCATTCTGGAGTTTGAAATTCTGAAAGGAGTCTCTCTATGCTCCCCATGGAAAGCGTGGGTTTTACCCGCCTGCTCCCTTTCCAGCCCGCAGTTCAAAGATGTACGCGGGTAGGTTAGTTGGTCATTATAAATTGACCCATAATTAGGTTAGGGTTGATCGGCGTTGTGGGGTTGCTGGGGCAGCAATGAAGGGAAGTGAGGCTCAGAGGGAGGGAGGGCCTACTTCCTGCTGTGTCGCTGAATAAATAAATAGGAACTGGAGACACCATATTCCAAGTGCATACTACTGTAGACTCTCTCAGTGACTTACCTGAGCTAGTTGCATTCAGTGCTGACACTGGGTGCCTGAAGAAAAAGAAAAGGTACTATTTCCCAGCGATTAACAAAAGGAAAAAACTCATGGAAAAATGCCAAAACTTTACCAGACGTGGGAAAGACTATAAACAAAAGACTTTCAAAGATGGTCTCTCATAAAATTAATGAATGCTCCAGATTTTGTTACTTAAGCATCATCATTTGATCTTCACTGACTCTTGGGAAGACTACACAGCTGTTCTAGGAGCAATTATTGGAAGTTAATTAACCCTCCTCAGGCAGAGAGAAGAGCAGATGTTTAAGTCAAAGCTCTTGGACTCATCTGCCAAGGTTAGTGGTGAGTCCATCCAAGTTCAGGGAGACCATGTCATACCACTGCAGAATGATTTCACATGGGAAGAGGGAAAAGGTCTTCAGACCTGAGCATAGTATCCATATGGCTTCACCTTCACCTAGACCATGCAGAGAATGCTCTGAAGTTACCACAGCTCTTGAAACTCATGAAAAACAGAGAATATTCCAGACTGCAGCTCCACTACAGCTTGCAAATAAACAAATTCAAAGAATTGCATTTAACCCTTTGTTAGGACTTTTCTCCTTGGAGTGAAGGAGGATGGTGTTAGACTTGATAGAGAGGTGCAGAATGATAAGGAGGATAAATAGAATGGATAACCAGAGACCTTTTCCAAGGATGGACATAATTAATACAAGAGAGCATAATTTTAAGGTGGCTGGAAGAAAGTATAAGGGGGATGTCAGAGGTAAGTTCTTTACACAGAGAGTGGTGGGTGTGTGGAACAACCTGACAGGACTGGTGATTGAGGCAGATACATTAGGGACTTTTAAGAAACTCTTGGATAGGCATGTGCATGAAAGACAAATGCAAGATTGTGTAGGAGGGAAGGGTTTGTTGTTTTTGTCCCTTTCTGTGCCTTGTGGCGCATTGGAAGGAAACCTTGCCATTTCTTCAGCATTTTTTTTACAATGCCGATTTCCTAGCTTGACACATAACCCAGCACAGATGGAAAGCTTGTGAGGAGCCGGCCAGATTTGAACCTGTGACCGCTTGCCTCGAAGATCAGTGCTGACGCCACTGGCTGACTCAGATTGACCTTAGAGTAGGTTAAAAGGTTGGCACAACATTACGTGCTGAAGAATCTGTATTGTGCTGCAGTGCTCTATGTTCAAACAATATCATTATTACGTCTGAGCATAAAAAAGCACAGCTTTCAATTTGATACTGTTATAGTTTGGAAAATGAATAGTAGTGTTCATTAACTGTAATCTGTAAAAGGTCATTATGCTTTAGATCTGTGAAAGTGGCTTGTGATAATCATTATCAGCATGTCATCGTAAATGGAAACATGAGAAGTACATAAGAGGTACCATCTTTGAAATTCAGTCACATCTTCCATGCAGTCTGACCTGCTGAGAATGTCTAGAAGTTTTATTTGTTTTTGTTTCGAATTTCCACCAATGCATGCTCCTATTTTAAAATAGCCTATTAAAAGCAATCCAAATGTGTGCAAGAGAACAAAATGTTGATTATAACTCAGACCATCAAATGGAAATAATGTTTCCATTCAAAATTCCTCCTGATGGTCTCATAGCTCAAAAATAAAACAGGGTGACATAAATATTGGACAGGGTGCTCCCCCCGCGCTTCTCTGCGGTGGTACTAGGGAGATCTTTGCGGCCACTACTGAGCAAAATGGTGCCTTGCTTTAGTGTGGTGTTCCCAACCTGGCACCCACAGACCCCCTCAATTGATGGTAAGAGTCCATGGCAGAAAGAAAGGTTGGAAACCCCTGCTTTATTGTCTCACCCAAACGGCCTCACAAATGATGCAGTGCTCTCTCAGGACTGCAGTAGCCTCGCCTCCTGGGTTATTTTGCTCAAGACTCTGATGAGGATCTGAAACTTTTCAACCCGAACAGATGTCAACAGTTGTGACTAATCCTCACTTTTGTAGAGGGAAGAATGTGTAGTGTTTAGGCCTCCGTTAGTCTCAATAGACCATGGATTTGCGCCTTGGATAGTTTCCAGGGCAAGCCTGGGCAAGGTTTTTTTTATGGAAGACAGCAGTTGCCCAAGCTGCAAGTCTCCCCTCTCCACGCCACCAATGTTGTCCAAGGGAAGTGCATTAGGACCCATACAGCTTGACACCGGTGTCGTCGCAGAGCAATGTGTGGTTAAGTGCCTTGCTCAAGGACACACACACAGCCTCAGCCAAAGCTCGAACTAGCGACCTTCAGATCACTAGACAAATGCCTTAACCACTTGGCCATGTGTCAGAAGAGGGAAGATTAGTGAGGGGTGAATACTAATAAATAGGAATGTGGATTGGGTTAAGGTTCAAAGTTCAAGTGAATTTATTATCAAAATACATATACGTCACCATATACTACCCTGAGATTCAGTTTCTTGTGGGCATTCACACAAAATACAAATAAACAACTGAATCAATGAAAAATTGCACACAGCACAGAAGAGCAACCAACATGCAAAAGACAACAAACTGTTCAAATACAAGAAGAAAAAAAAACAATAAATATCACGAACATGAGGTGAAAAGTTCTTGAAGGTGAGTTCACTGGTTGTGGACCTGTGTTGGGGTGAATTAATTGGAAGCTATCCCCCCTGGTTCAGGATTCTGATGGTTAGGGATTTATAACTGTTCCTGAACCTGATAGTGTGGGACCTGAGGCTCTAGTACCTCATTCCAGATGGCAGCAGCCAGAAGAGAGCATGGCCTGGATGGTGAGGGTCCTTGATGATTGATGCTGCCTTCCTGTGATCGTGCTCTTACAGATGTGCTCAGTGGTGGGGGGAAGGCTTTACCCATGATAGACTGAACAGTATCCAATACTTTTTGCAGGCTATTCCAGGTTACTGGTGTTTCCATACCAGGCCATGATGCAACCAATCCATAGAAGTTTGGCAAAGTTTTAGATAACGTGCCTGATCTTCACAAACTTCAAAGAAAGTAGAGGCATTGCCTCACATAATTTGTAATGGTACTTATATGCTGGACCTAGGACAGGTCTGAAATGGTAATGTTCAGAAATTTATAATTGCTGACCCTCTGTTGCTGTTGGTGGTAACAGAATCGCAGAGAAGAGACATGGAATGCAGCCGCGATGATACCTAAGTTGCAGGAACTTCAACAGCATGCATCCAATGTCGTTAAAATGGATTTTTGGTTAGACTTGTGGATAATCATTTTATTCTACAATCGGGATCTAGTCTGTTATTTAATTACGTCCTCTAGTAGCCACCATTCTGTTATTGAAATGTAGTTTTACTGGTAATCTCATCAACTGAGAATGTGAATACTGTGCCAAGATCATGTTCAGATAAATCAGCTTTGACGGGTCTCCTGGTGCACACCAGTTTTAAATAAATCACCCATTATTTCAAATACCAGCTCCTCAACCCAGTCATAGAGTCACAGTGAGCCACCACACCAATATAAGCCTTTTGGCCCATCTAGTCTGTGTCAACTTGTTCTTCTGCCTAGTTCCATTTGTCAGGACTCAGACTATAGTTCTCCATAAACTTCTCATCCATGTACCTATCCAAACTTTGCTTAAAGAGACTGCAGAAGAAAGTCCCAAACCAGCTTGGGATGAGCAACAAGCAAAAGCTTTAGTAAAGTAAATAGAACATCTTCCCTCTTCCTTAACAATTCTGTCAGCAGCTGTAATATTATACACTTGCAATATTTATGAATTGTTAGAAGTAGAAATAGCTTGAGACAATTAAGTTGTCAACAGGAACAGTGCCATTACATAACCCTAATCCTTCCTCCACAACAGAACACAATGGCCACCTCTTGCACTACCATAAACTTGAGCCTGATGGTGCTTTTTACACTAATGTTTTGTTTTGCAGAATGTTTTTTCTCTTCAATGCCTTATACAATTTCTGTCTGACTTATGTCGTCTGAACCTGGATGCATGTGACGTTGCTGTAGGTGTGTTGTTCACTGCATCTGTACCTCACCATGCTTGTGCACACATCGATAAACTTAGCTGGACTCACCCTGTCAGAGTTCTGCAAAGCTCAATGTGATTCCCATCACCTGCCTGTCCTAACTATTTGACACTTCCAACTACATCGTCAAAACTAATGATCTGTTTAAAACAATGTAGTTGGAATCTCCTTTAAAAGAGAGGTGGGAGGTGCTTGACTGTAAGGTGTCACTCTGGGATCTGGCCATCTTCAGGCACCCGCAGTTGGATATCTGACAGTGTCCCTTGCAGGGTGGGCTTCAAGAGTGCTTGAACTGGTCGGTGGAAAGCCTTACATAGATAACTGTTGGTGAGTGTTCCCATGAAGAAAAGGCACCATGGGAGTATTGCCGTACATGCCATTGACTTCTGGTTTGTTTACCACTGGCATGTCTCATATTGTTTTCCCTTCTGTGTACTTTGAAAACCACAAGAGAACAACTGATGAGTGGTGACAGATTGCTCCTTTCCCAATGCCTTTACCATATGCCAGATCCGAATGCTCTTGCTGCTGCTTTCTCAAATACTTGTTCAACCGTAAGCAAACCTAAAATCCCTTTAAAAAAGCAAAAAAAAATGCCTAACAGGTGCGTGTTCCTTCAGTACTAAGCTCATCCCAGTTTTGATCTTTTTTGTTTGTAAGTGTTTGTGAGCTGGAGAAACTCTGCTGCATCTCTGAATATGTCTTCAAAACCCGTCTTCGTTGCTACAGGTCTGAGTCACACATAGAAGATTCTCCATCTGTGGAGACATTGATGAACTCAGTAGGCTTAATGGCAATCTGTAATATTCATCTTCGATGGTAGGTTTTGTTTAAGTAATTATTTAAATTTAACTTTCCCAGCTAGTGTGGTGGGCTTCAAATTCGTTTCTCCAAATGACAAATCCAGACTTCTGAAGGCTACTTCAGTAATCCACTTGTGTTGCTAGTACTGTTGAAAAGGATACACTGATAGTCTAACCGACAGACTTCCTCTTTATCTCCCTGCAATTGCCCTATGTATTACATAGATGTCAATTCTAGACATCATGAATGGATGCTGTCCTTACCCCTGAGGGCTTCACTCGCTGGATCAGAACCAGAATAGCTGTCAGAGACTGGCTTAAGTTCAGGGAAAACAGCAAATGAGAAGTAAGGGTTTCTGAAATGAGCAGGGGTAGGTTTAAAGTGAGAGTGAAGAAGCTTAGAGGGGTTCGAGGAGGTATTTTATAAGTGAAGAGTAGCTTGTATTTGGAATAAACTGCCTGAGCAGGTAGTGGAGGCAGCAACAGTAACAATATTAATGAGGTACCTGGATGAGCAAGCTTTCGAGGGATATGGAACTAATGCAGACAAGTGGGATTAGTAGAGAGAGGCATGATGGTTGGTATTGATACGATTTACTGAATAGACGATTTCTATGCTGTACAAGTCTATGATTCCATGTAGAAGAGTCACAAAAGGACACATCTGGTCCAACAATGTTTTTGGAGATCATAACTTCCTTATCCCATGGCTGTGGGCATTGTTCAAACCCTCCCAGTAATGGTTAAATAGGAATTAAGAGCAGGAGCAAGATGTGTCCTGATGGAGGGTCTCGGCCCGTTTACTCTTTTCCATAGATGCTGCCTGGCCTGCGGTGTATCTCCAGCAATTTATGTGTATTGCTTGGTGCTTAAATACCAGTTTAATTAGTTGGCACAACATCATAGGCTGATGTGTCTGTTCCTGTGCTGTACTGGTCTATGTTCTATCCTCTCCACATCTAATCTAACAAGATATTTCAGGGATCTTAAACATGTCAATGAAATTGTCTCTCATTCTTCTAAGCCTTGGCGGTATCTACATAGTCTATTCAACACTTATTCATAAGCCAACGTACTTCTTCCAGGTCTCAGTTTAGCAACACACACTAAGTGCTGGAGGAACTCAACATGTCAAGCAGCATCTATGGAGGGAAATGAACCGCTGATATTTTAGACTGAGACCATTCGTCAGATTCCCATCTAGTCCTGAAATGTCAGCTGCTCATTTCCCTCCACAGATGCTGTATGACTTGTTAAGTTCCTCCAGCATTTGTGTGTGCCACTCAAGATTGCTAGCATCTGAATCTCTTGTGTCTTAATTCAGTAGACCTTCTGTGAATTGCTTCCAACACAATGTATCTTCACTCTTACACATCCACTTCAGCCAAACCAGTAGCAGAATAATTTATATATCTTCTCTCATCATTTCCTAATGTGTGATGAGGACTGCAATGTCCTCTTGGTGTAGAACAATGCTTGAACCATCATTAGTTATTAACCCAATTCAGGGCAAAATTACCTTCTTATAATAAAATGTACCAGGTGTTCAACTTAAATTCTCCCACTGGACTTTTAATTAAAAAAATCAGTGGAAACACCAACTTCAGATCTAAATTAAACTGATCATCACAGTTTGAGTATACAGTAAGTGAACGTTTAAATCCCTATGTGGTGATGATGAGATTAATGAATTGCCCGGCAGTTCTACACACTTTCAAATTCTCTTCCACAAGAGCATAAGAAATAGGAGCAGGAGTGGGACATCTGGCCCGTTGAGCCTGCTCCGCCATTCAATATGATCGTGGCTGATCTGTCCATGGACTCATATCAACCTACTTGCCTTTTCCACATAACCCAAAGTTCCCCTACTATGCAAAAATCTATCCAGCCTTGTCTTAAATATATTTACTGAGGAAGCCTCCACTGCTTCATTGGGCAGCGAATTCTACAGATTCACCACTCTCTGGGAAAAGCAGTTCCTCCTCATCTCCGTCCTAAATCTACTCCCCCGAATCTTGAGGCTACATCCTCTGGTTCTACTCTCACCCACCAGTGTAAACAACTTTATCCCCTCTATCTTACCTATCTCTTTCATAATTTTATATGTTTCTATAAGATCTTCTCTCATCTTTCTGAATTCCAGTGAGTACAGTCCCAGGTGATTCAATCTCTCTTCATAGTCTAACTCCCTCCATCACAGGAATCAACCTGGTGAACCTCTTCTACACCGCCTTCAAAGCCAGTATAGCCTTCCAACTTACTTTAATCTCTCAAAATGGTGTCAGCCTGTACTTTAGGAAACTCAGAACAGAAGTTGACAAATGAGGAAAGGAATGAACAATGACTTCAAATCTAGACATTTCAGACAATTTTGATGATACTTTTCAGCTTACTTTTTTTAAGGAAAACTTATAAAAATATCTTGGCCTAGTGCTCTGGAATGTCAATGGCCTCAGCTCCCCTGAATATGCTGGATCATGGGCAGCACAGTGTAGTGGTCGGCGCTATCCTTTCACTGCAGCTATGATCCTGATTGGTATTTGTCTCCCGCCATTGTCTGTTCAGAGTTTGTACATTCACCCTGTGACCGTGTGTGTTTCCTCCACATGCTCCAGTTTCCTCTCACATTCCAAAGACATACAGGTTAGGTCCAGTAAGTTGTGGGCATGTTATCTTGGCGCCGAAAGTGTGGCAAACACTTGCTGGCTGTCCCCGGCACAATACTCGGTGTCTGTGGGTCATTGATGCAAAGCAGCATTTCACTGTATGTTTCAAGGATTTGATGTATATGTGACAAATAAGCTAATCTTTCAAAAAAAAGAGTAAAGCACCACAGACCTGACATATCCATTTGTGAATTGTGGCTAATAGTGAATTCAGTAATGAATGGAAGGAGGAAGCTCCCTCAACTTCAGACGGCAGAGCCCAATGCCTGAGTAAAGAAGGCAAGGCTTTAGCATTTACGATCACTTTTAGCCAGAAGAGTGGAGTGAACATTTTTTCCTGGCATACCTGTAGGCTTCACCACCTTCATTTAACTCAATTCACTTCACATTAAATCAAAATAGGGCTGAGAGCACTGAGAACAGCAAAGTCTTTCCAGCCTGACGATAGCCCAGCTGCAGTGCTGAAGACTTACATTCCGGGTCTACCTGGATCTCAAGCCAAACTGGAGCACTATGACTGTAGCGTTGATGTGTATTTACAGAAGTGGAAGGTTGGCCAAGTGTGTCCTGTGTAAAAAAAAAATTCAGGATAACTCAAATTCAGCTGATAATTTTGCTCTTGATCTATCATTGGCAAAGTAATGGAAAGTGTCGATTGTGCTATTGAGTGTGCTCATCAATATTCTGGACACCTTATTGAGCATGGTTTATTGCAGTCACTTGTACTCAATCTACATGGATTAGATGAATTCCAGACACTGTGCAATAATGACTACCCTTGTGATTATTAAGTGGTGGTCTCAATGAGACTTTGAAAAAATGATGTTAATTGGCATTACAAGGGCAGTTATCAGATAACAGGCTACAGACATAATGATAATGAAGGTGGTTGTAATTCCTGGATTCTAATCATTCTTCATTCCCAGAAATTACTCCTCAATTGATTCTTCAGTGTTTTTCCTTCCATCATAATTTCAGAAGTGAGGCTGTTCACTGTTTTGGCACAATGCTTATTTCCATTTGGTGCTCCTCTGTACACTGCAAGACATCATTCAAACCAGAGGAACTAGGTGCTAAAAGGTTGATGATCCTGTAGCGTGGTTACAGATTGTTAGGTATGACGTTGTGAGCCTCACTGAATCATGGCTGAAGGAAAATTATAGTTGGGAGCCTAACATGTGTACTCCTATGCACATTGTATAGGAAGGACAGACATGTAGGCAGAGGGCATGGCTTGGCTTGGCTTGGCTGACAAAAAATGAAATCCAATTTCTGAAAAGAGGTGACAAAGGATTAGATGATGGAGGATCTTTGTTGGCAGAGTTAAGGAACTACGAGGGTGTAAAAAACCCTGATGGGAGTTGGAATAAGACCAAACAGTGGCCAGGATGTGGGCTACAAATTACAATGGGAGATAGAAAATGTATGTCAAAAGGGGAAAAGGCAGGAGAATGGAGTTGGAAGGGTAATCAATCAGCCATGATGTTATGGTGGAGCAGACGCAATGGGGGAATGGCTTAATTCTCCTCCTATGTCTTATGATTTTGTGGCCTAAATAATATTTATGCTGCAAATGCCAACCATTGACTGTTTCTAACCACTTTCCTTGCCATTTATCAACAAACATCATTTATTCAAGATTCAAAGTTTCAAATTACATTTATTATCAAAGAATGTATACACCTTGACATTTGTCTGCTTACAGGCAGTCACAAAGCAAGAAACTTGAATAACCCAATTAAAAATAACAAAGACCACTGCACAGAGAAGAAGAGAGAAAGAAAAGCACGTCATGTGTACAGTAGAAGTAAACAAATAGCATCACGAACCAGACTGAGTCCCAGATCTGCTCCAGGAGCAGCCGGAGTAGGCCCAAGCCAAGCCTTGGTCCCCAGTTTTCACACCAGCAGGTCTGAAACACAGAGCAGCTGGGTCAGTTCACAGCCTCTTTGCCACAGAGAAAGGAATGGACGTTCATAGGGTGAGCGAGTGAAATCAGCCTAACCCTCACCTCTATACCCGACACTTGGCTTTCAGTCTATCTGTGTTGAAATTTAAATTGTCCAAGCTGTGTTCTGGGACCTGAATCCTGGCACCCTGATATGCCTGGGCTGCTTTGCCTGAAGCCATTCTCCATCTCATCAAGTCAGCTTGGCGCTTGGAGCAACCCAGGTTAGGTGGACGGACATCGAAACTCTTCCGCATTGACTCGTCTCCACCTCTGGCGGTGATACCACCAACTGCGTCCACAAACCCTGCAGCCCAAACACGTTGCTCCTCGCAATGGCCCAGTGCGACTCACCCCCCCAGACCAGCCTCAGTTCTGCCGACCACCTCACTGTCTGCAGAGATAGTTCACCCCAACCTGCTTCATGCATGAGGTTATAAGCTGGGGTTTTAGTTGATTCTCTTGCTCTATGATCTACCAGTGAGCTCTCACACATCACTGGTAGTGCCATCTATTAGTAATTAACTCACCTTCTGACCACAAAATACTCTTATGATCAACAAATCAGATCTCTGGTGTCTGGTGGAGAGTTGGAATGTATGAAGCATTTTCAGACTGAAAAGGCATAATTTTATGGAGTGTCCCATGGTTCTCAATTACTTATCATCTATGGTGATGACTTGGATGAGAGGGGAGAATAAAATGCACAGAAGTTTGCCGATGACATGAAAATAATTGGGAGGAAGCGTTGCAGGGAGGGTATTTGTACTCTGCAGCAAGGTATAAGTAGGTTGGGTGAGTGGTCCAGAGTTTGTACTCAGTGGCACTTTATTATATGGCTTTCTTTCTTTCTCAATCTTTTTTATTAAGCTTCGAGTAGATAAACCCAACAAGGATAATGATACAAAGAGATCGGGATTAGATTAATAATGGTTAACGTATACAGAAACAGACTCTGAGTAACATGTGTAATCTAAGCCTCCCAATCTCTTAGTAAATAAACATGAAAAAGATTCAAAAAAATTTTTTACAGAGAAAAAAAAATCCCCCTAAACAAAATAAAACAAAACAAAAGCTGGGCTGCCATGTTTCATTGGTTAAGATCATTATTTGTCATTAACTCTGCTCCTCTATACATGAACAAAAAGTTATTGGGAAGGATTTGGAAAAGGTCAGCTTACGTCATTATGAAAATGTTGAATAAGTGGCCTCCAAGTATGGCTCCTGTACCTAATAAACTGGCAATTGAGTTTCTGTTTGTGGTTTTCTGCAGCTGTAGCCCATCCACTTCAAGAATCGGTGTGTTGTGTGTTCACATGTGTTCTTCATCATGGTTATTCGAGTTAATGTGGCTTTCCTGTCAGCTTGGACCAGTCTGGCCATTCTCCTCTGGCCTCGTGCATCAAAACGACATTTCCCCCTTTGAACTACTGCTCACTGTATGCTTTTATTTTGTTTTTTTGCAACGTTCTCTGTAAACACTGGAGACTTTTATGCGTGCAAATCCCAGGAGGTCAGCAGCTTCTGAGATACTCAAACTGCCCTGTATGGCACTAACAAACATTCCATGGTCAGAATCACTTAATCACATCTCTTTCCCTTTTCCCATATCTGGTCTGAACAAATGAACCTCTTGACTATGCATGCTGTTTCACATTGAGTTGCTGATTGGAGATGTGCATTAATGAGCAGGTGCACAGGTGTACCTAATAAAGTATCTACTGAGCATAATTTATTGTGGGAAAGCATGCACTCCATGCTTACTACTGTCTAAATGGCAAGAGGTTGTAAACGGGTGAAGTACAGTGGGATCTAGATGTTTTCATGCACGAGTCACAAAACACTAGCAAAAAGATGCAGCAAGAAGTTAGGATGGCAATTGGCATGTTGCTCTCTTTGAAGAGGAGTTGGAGTTTGAAAATAGAACATAGAACAGTACAGCTTACGGACAGTTCCTTCAGCCCACGACATCTGTGCTGACCACGGTGCCAACCTAACTCATCCCATCTGCCTGCATATGGTCAATTTCCTTCCAATCACTGTCTGTGTGTCTGTCTAAATGCTTCTTAAACTTCGCTGTTGTACTTGCTTCCAGCACCGACCCCTGCAACACGTTCCAGGCACCTACCACTCTCTGTGTGAAAACTTGCCTCATAATTCTTATTTAATCTTTCCCACATTTCTTAAAGCAATGCCCACCAGTGTTTGACATTTCCACCTTGAGAAACAGACTCTATCCACTATAAATTATTACAATAATATTGAATATATTTCCATCAGGTCAATCCTTAGCCTCCAATATTCCTTAGAGAAAATGTTCTATTTGTCCAAGCTCTTTTTATAACTATCGCACTCCAATCCAGGCGATGTCCTGACAAATCTCCACTGCACTTTATCCAAAGTCTCCACATCTTTCCTGTAACGCAGTGGCCAAAAATACCCACAATATTCTAAATCCACCCAGCCAAAGTTTTATATAGCTGCAACATAACTTCTGGATTTTGTCTTTAACACTCTGTTCAATGAAAGCAAGTATGCCATATGCCTTCTTTGCCAACCTACATGCCAGTGTTGACACTTTCAGGGAGCTCTGAAATTGTATCCTAAGATTCCTTTGTGCATCAGTTCTCTTAAGGGTCATTTATTGTAGATTTTCATAGTCCATTTGACCTCGTGCAACACCTCGCATCTGTCTGGGTAAACTCCACCTGCCATTTCCATACCCATTTCTACAACTGTTTCAGTTTTTGACAAATTCTTTAACAACCTTTCTCACATCCACAACCCCACCAGATTTTGAGAACTGTTATTATAATTCTAAGAGTGCTGGTGAGGCCACAACTGGACAATCTTGGTTCGTTAAGAAATGATATGCAGATTTGAACATTGTAATACTGGCTTTTCAACTAGAAACATCAAGCAAATTGCTAGAGAAATAATTTTATCTTCTAAAATATCATATCTCCATAAACACAAACAGTCTGCAGATGCTGGAAATCCAAAGCAAAACACACACACACCCCTCCGCTCGAAACATCGACTGTTCATTCATTTCCATAGATGTTGCCTGATCTGCTGAGTTCCTCCAGCATTTTGTGTGTGTTGCTTTTTATCTCCATAAAATTGTGGTTCTTGTGAAAATTGGTTGAATTAGCACAGTATAAGTATGCAGAACATTGTATATTAAAACTTGAGCAGGCATCTTTGAGGCTGAGATCATAAATGATCATTACTGAACTGATTCGTAAACAAGTGGTTTGTAATTTTAGGTATCTTCATTAAATTAGTCTAGATTGGACCAGCATTACAAACTGTGTAACTATCTTCACATTCAATGAGAATTCTACCAAGAAATCTTATTGTGAACATAATAGAAATAATTGCGTTTCTATGACAACTAATTTGTTTCATGGTTGCCATTAGGTTTGTTTAGTATTTGAGTTATATCATCAGCACATCTTTGCTCCCATCTTCACTGCCTTTTATTCTAGTCATTGATTCTGTCTCTTGGATTTACTAAGTATGCCTGCAAGAAAATGAATCTCAGGGTTGAATACGGAGACATATATGGACTTTGATAATAAATTTTCTTTGAACTTTGAACTTCCCTGACAGCACATACACCTCTTCGTCATTTCTGGTCGAGAAGTTTTGATTTTTTTCCTGGATTGGGGGCATATAATTAATTGTTATTAACAGCAAACGAACCAAATATTTACTTTAACAACTCAAAAAACACAAAATTAAACTAAATGGAATGTAAAATGGTCATGGAATTGTATGGCAGAAGTCCAGTTAGGGAATTTTAAATGTAAAATTTAAATGCCAATTTGAGCATTTTACAGCAATGATCATAAACATGAGATTAAATTGCAGTCTGTAATCTCACTCTGAGATCTGATACATTTAATTACACAATAACACTGCATTAATTTGATATGAGTGGTTAAATTCAATCTGGGTCCTGCTTGTCCCTCTAATGTTGTTGGCTCTTTATAACAACCTCATGTGTAATGGCTATTTTGCTGCCAGCTCCATTTGGTGATGTGAGCTGGCCTGAGAGAACTTTCCGACCCTGGATTTCCTGTTTTCCCTTTTTTCCTGAAATCTGTTGCTCATGCTGCACAGTAGTTCATCATACAAATGGATGTTCTTTACCTGTGTGATTTATCAGAGAACTTGGATGCAGGAAATAGGAGCAGCATTAGGTCCATTACCTCTCAGGTCCACCCTGCTATTCAATAATACCATTATAGATGATGTTCAATTACATTGACATTAAGTCTATATTCTGGTGACTTTAAAGTACTTTCTGCCAGGAGATGATTTGTAACAACACTGCTCTGAGAATTACCAGTTGTACTTGCGTGTTTGATGTTCTCCCAAGGGGTTATGCCTGTACATCACATTGTTTAATGTAGGGAGGGTGATGAACAAGCAGCCATCACACACTCCTTTATAGATCATGGTCAGGCTCCAGTGGTATGGAGTGCAAGACAAATGGGAACCCATTATTTGCTTTCACGACTATTGTAATGTGTCATCATCTTCTGCTAACTTCACCGTTGAGGTTTTGATTGGATCCCTCTTTGTCTGGAACCTCCCCCTACCAGGCTGAATGGCGAATTTTCTGCACATTGGCATGTTATTCTGCCCAGGTATTTATACTCCCCAAAAGCCACCTCCAACCCAACTCCAACACCACAGACTTTTCTTTTTCTGGAGGCAGAGTTAAGATGGCGCTAAATGGCATCTCCTTTGCTTGCATCTTCATAAAAAAGCTCTATTTCCATCTTTAATACATTTATTTTTCCCATTCAGGGTTCTCCTTTAATACATTTATTTTTCCCATTCAGGGTTCTCCTTAAGGCAGAGTGGAGGCAGAGTTAAGATGGCGCTAAACGGCATCTCCTTTGCTTGCATCTTCATAAAAAAGCTCTATTTCCATCTTTAATACATTTATTTTTCCCATTCTTTTGAAGACCCTGACCTGGAGTTACATGCTGACTTCGGTTCTTTGGGAATGGGACGCGTTCTCGGGGTTTCAGGACCGGCCGTTATTCAGCACGCCAAGGGTTCGGCCTGAAAGGCGGCTTACTGTTCAGAAATCTAAGATCTCGGGCTCTGGAGACAGGCAAGTTGAGGGTCAGTGTCACAGTAGGAGATACGTGTGTCATTGGGGAGGCCAGAAAATCCTTCGCTGTGGGCCTGAAGACTGGAGACTTCTGTGATCTTTGGGCACAGAGCTCGTAAAAAGCGATGGAACGGACTTTTTAACATTGTAACCCAGCGGGTTGTTGTTATGTCTCCCACTCGTTGTGAAAATGGGGGACACCTCCCTCTCCTTTACTATGGAGAGAGAGTGAGAGAGAACCTGTGGGTTGCCCAATGCCAGATGAGCACGTCCAGGAACATCACTGGGATTGTGAAACGAGCCCAGCAGAGATTACACTTTTTGAGGAAGCTTAAACAAGCATCACTCCCCACTAACATCTTAACTACATTCTACAGAGGAGTGGTTGAGAGTGTGCTGACCTTTTGCATCACAACCTGGTACTCCAGCTGCAGTGCTGCTGACAAAAAAGCCTTGCAGAGGGTGGTTGGGGAGAAGAGAAGGTTATTGGGGTCTCCCTACCTTCTGTCCAAGACCTCTTTCAGAGTCGATGCCTCCAGAAGACACGGTACATCATTAAAGACCCATCACACCCTCTCCATGAACTGTTTGTTCTTCTGCCATCAGGTAAACGTTACAGGAGCATCAAAACTAAAACCACAAGGCTACTAAACAGCTTCCTCCCACAGGCAGTCAGACTGCTAAGTAGCTGCTCTACCTGACTCTGCTTTGGACACTTTTAACTTGCATTGGACACTTATAACTTGTTTTGAACTGACATGTGGCTGTTGTGTTTTACTATTTATTGTTATGTTTATTATTTAGTGTTGCATTTGTGACGTTATGATTGCACTGCTCCTGGGAAATGCTGTCTCATTCTGCCCTGCAGAGCTGATGTACGGTTAGAATGACAAGAACGTTTTTGAATCTGGAATTACGATGGTCTTTGGAGTAACTGCAAGGTCTGTGTCTTTGCTGTCACTTAGCTCATGCTTGGGCTCAGTAGCAAGTGCACTTTCTGTTTTGCTGGTGGGGGGAGAGGGGATTGTTGCTCGCCACTGCTTACACGTGGGAGGGGGAGCTGGGGGGGACTTTGGGGTTCTCATGTTTAATTGTCATTCATTCTTCGGGGCACTTCTCTGTTTTCGTGGATGTTTTGCAAAGGAAAAGCATTTCAGGTTGTATATTGTATACACTTTCGTACATTAAATTGAACCTTAAGGATATAGGAGTGTTGTGAAAATTTTATTAGATAGCGGTCAAAGTAATATTATTATCAAAGTACATAAATCTCACCATATACTGTACGATCCCTGAGGTTCATTTTCTTGTAGGTATTCACAGTAAATACAAAGAAACATAATAGAATCAATGAAATACTGCACACAAGACAAACAACCAATGTGCGAAAGACAACAGTTTGTGTAAATACTCAAAGAAAAAAATAAGAACGATAATAAATAAATAAGCAATAAATATTGAGAACATGAAATGAAGAGTCCTTGAAGTTAGTCCTTGGGCTTTGGGAACAGTTTAGTGAGTAAAGTTGAGTGAAGTCATTCCCTCTGATTCAAGAACCTGATAGTTTTCCAGATCATAAATACAGATATGAATTTTAATCCCAATACTGCAAGTAGCATATTTAGCTTAATTGAATAAATTCAGAATTAAAAGAAAAAAAGAATATTGCCTCAGTAACTGTAGCTATAAAATTTACTAGACAGTTGTTCAAACCCATCGGCATCACTAACATCAGGGAACGAAAATCTGCCAAGTTTAGTCAGGCTGACCTATACCCTGGAGTATTGAGAGCCTCTTAGGTTCAGAGGCAATCAGTGATAAATTATAAACAGGAACATTTTCACCCATGATCACTTGCTATGAATGAATAAAAGGCACATCATCAACCCCTCTTTGCTATTTGTTTCAATGACTCCATGGGTGAATGACTTTCATATTCTATGAACACTCAACCCAAAGAGATTTCTGCTGTACTCCTTCTCAATTTTATCTTCTGTTTCTTGGCTATAGTTCTGGTGCCACGATGTTGCATAGGATGGGAATCCTAATGGTCCCTTTAGACACCATTTGGAACACCTACGTCTAATTGGAAACATCTTCGCCACATGTAAACCATCAAATTCCTTTAAAAAGGATTAACCTCCATTATATCACCTCCCAGTCTTTTCTTCCACTGGAGAAAAGAACCTCAGATACCCTGATCTTGTGGTCAGTGTCATCATTGATCGTGTGGATAGTCAGAGGCTTTTTCCCAGGGCTGAAATGGCTGCCACAAGAGGACACAGGTTTAAGGTGCTGGAGAGTAGGTAGAGAGGAGATGTCAGGGGTAAGTTATTTACTCAGAGAGTGGTGAGTGCACGGAATTGGCTGCCGGCAACGGTGGTGGAGATGGATACGAAAGGGTCTTTTAAGAGACTTTTAGATAGGTACATAGAGCTTAGTAAAATAGAGGGCTATAGGTAAGCCTAGTAATTCCTAAGGTTTGGACATGTTCGGCACAACTTTGTGGGCTGAAGGGCCTGTATTGCGCTGTAGGTTTTCTACATTTCTATGTTTCTATACCCTGAGGAAAGGGTTCTTTAAAACTGGTGCTTTTTGTGGGGAAAACATCATTAATGGTTTATTTTGCAGAATGAGCACCAATTTCCACAAGTGTACATTTTCAGGCTGTTTGAGAGATAAAGGAGGACTTGCAGCCAAATAGGCAATTAAAGTAATGCAAGTTAATCTCGTTGGTGACCTATCAAACATAGCAGTGCAAACTCTACTTCAGTTGATTGAAAATGAAAACAAAACAAACCATGATGTTTATCTCTTGGAGTTGACTGATAGAGGAGAGATTTAACGATAGCGGTAGCAGATTCCTATTCTGTCAGTTTTTAAATATACTGCAGGTTAGTGAAGAAATCCCAACCTATTCTTAACAGGCTAAATGGGAAGCAAACACACTTTTGGAGATACATGTTGAGCCAAGATGTCTTATAATACATTTTCTTGATCAACCTAAGGAATTTAGGACTTCTGAACCTGGAACTTGTATAGGTATACTGAACAATTGTAAATTATATGACCTCAACCTCATTTCCCAGCAGTTTGTTTTGCAGAGGTCCATCCTTGCTTATCTGCATTGATGAAACACAGTCGAACCGGAGTTGTGTTCAGCTGTTTGAAGCTCAGCATCACTTCTTGGAAAAGTGCCTGAGCCATTAAAATTCCCCTATCTTTGAATTTTTATAATTAAATCTTCTGCTTGTTTCTTTTTTCAACCTAACTGCCACCTCATCTATTGCCAAGCAATATGTATAACACAATGAATCCATCTTAACTCATCTGTAAGACCATAAGATATAGAAGCAGATTTAGGCCATTTGGCCCATCAAGTCTGCTCTGCTATTTCATATTGGCTCATCCAATTTTCCTCTCAGTCCCATTCTCCTGCCTCCTCCCTGTATCCCTTCATCCCTGTAGAAGCATCCTATGTTACCAAGAAAAATTGAAGATATTCATTTACAGGGGATGCTGGCAAAGCAGCTTTTGTAGTCTATGACTAACTGCCCTTGAGAAGTTGGCGTGAGCTGCTTTCAGTGAAGACCTTCTGGTGGAGGTATCTGTAGTTATAGAGTCATAGAACATGACAGCTCAGAAATAAGCCCTTCGGCCCATCTAATCTGTAACAAACTATTAACCTGCCAAGTCCTATTGGCCTGCACCCTCCATGCCTTTCCAATTATGTACCTATCCAAATTACTCTTTAATGTTGAAATCAAACCTGCATATGCCACTACTGCGGGCAACTCTTTCCACATCACACACTGAGTGAAAAAGATCCCTGTCATGTTCCCTGTAAACATTTCACCTTTCAGCCTTAACCCATGACCCCTAGTTTTAGTCTCAGCAAACCTCTGTGGAAAATGCTTGCTTGCATTTACCTTATCTGTCCTCTTATAATTTTGTATACCTCTATCAATTCTCCCCTCATTCTTCTACATTCTAGGGAATAAAGTCCTAACCTATTCAACCTTTCCCTATAACTCAAGTCTGCAAGTCATGCCAACAGCCTGTAAATTTTCTCTGCACACTTTCAAATTTATTGACATCTTTCCTGGAGTTAGGCGACCTAAGCTGCACATGATACTCCAAATTAGGTCTCATTAACATCTTAAACAGCTTCAAAAAGTGGAAACATCCTGACTCCTGTAGACAATGAAGGTCAGTGTACCCAAAGGTTTTCTACTGTACCTGTGATGCCACTTTCAAAGAATTATGGATCTGTATTCTCTGTTCTACCACACTCCTTAGTGCTCTACCACTTGCCAGGTAAGTCTGCCCTGGTTTGTCATTCCAAAGTGTAACACCTCAAAAACTTCCGGATTAAAATCCATTTGCCGTTTTTGGACCATTTTTCCAGCTGGTCCATATCCAGCTTCAAGCTATGATGGTCTTCCTCGCTGTCTACTCCACCCCCAGTCTTGGTGTCATTCGCATATTTGCTGATCCATTTTATCACATTTTCATCCAGATCATTGATATAGATGATAACCCACAATGGACCCAGCACAGATCTCTGTGGCACACCGCTAATCACAGGCCTCCAGTCAGGGAGGTAACTATCTATTAACACTCTCTGGCATCTCCTGAAAGCCGATGTCTAACTAATTTAATAGCACATCCTACTTGCCAAGCGACCGAGACTTTTTGCCTAGCCTCAGGTCAAAGGGCTTGCTAAAGCCCATGTAGACAACATCCACTGCCTTCCCTTCATGAGTTTTCCTGTAACTTTCTCAAAAAGCTCTAAGATTGGTTAGACATGACCTTACATGCACAAAGTCATGTTGACTATCTCTATTCAATTCCTGTCTATCTAAAAAAGTTATATATCTGATCAATTAGAATACCTTCCAGTAAGTTACCCACTACTGAACTCAAGCTCACCAGCCAGAAATAGTCTGTCTTATTCTTAGAGCCTTTCTTAAACAACAGAATAACATTAGCTGTGCTAGAGCCTCTGCAATTTCTACACTTGCCTTCCACAGGATCCATGGGAACACATTGTCAGGCCCTGGGGATTTATCCACCCTAATTTGCTCAGCATGGCAACCACCTTCTCCTCTGCAATCCGTATATGGTCCATAACCTCATGGCTTCTTTGCCTCACTCTATAGACTTTGTGCCCATCTCCTGAGTAAATACAAATGCAAATTATCCATTTAAGATTTCCCACATTTCTTTCAGCTCTATACATAGATAATCACCCTGATCTTCTAGAAGCTCAATTTTGTCCCTTGCTATCCTTTTACTCTTAATGTGTCTATAGAAACCCTTGGGATTTTCCTTCACCTCGACTGCAAAATCAACATCATGCCTTCTTCTAGCCTTCCTGATTTCCTTCTTAAATGTCCTCC
Organism: Hypanus sabinus; assembly: GCF_030144855.1. Lineage (NCBI taxonomy): Eukaryota > Metazoa > Chordata > Chondrichthyes > Myliobatiformes > Dasyatidae > Hypanus > Hypanus sabinus. The sequence continues at coordinate 172,599,601 of NC_082708.1, read as the reverse complement.
TGCATTTCTTAAAATCCTCAAGTACCTTATTTATTCCTTCCTGCTTATACCTGCTATACATCACCTTCTTTTTCTTAAACAGGGCTGCAATATCGCTCAAAAACCAAGGTTCTTTCAACCTTTTATCCTTGCCTTTTATTCTGACTGGAACATACAAACTCTGTGCTCTCAAATTTTCACTTTTGAATGTTTCCTTCTTAACAAGTACGTCTTTGCCAGAAAACAGCCTGTCCCAATCCACACTTGCCAGATGCTTTCTGATACAATCAAAATTAGGACCAGACCTAATCTTCTCCATAATTATGTTGAAACAAATGTCATTATCACCACTGGATGCAAAATATTCTCCTACACAATCTTTTGTCTCCTGCCCTGTTTCATTCCCTAATAAGGGATTGAGTATCACACTCCCTCTAGTTGGGACCTCCATGTGCTGATTAAGAAGACTTTTAGAGTCATAGAGAAGTACAGAACAGAAACAGGCCCTTTGGCCCATCTAGTCCATACCAAAACCAATTAAACTGCCTACTTCCATTGACCTGCACTGGGACCATAGCTCTCCATACGCTACCATACATGTACATATCCAAACTTCTTTTAAATGTTGAAATAAAGCTTGCATGCACTACTTGTGCTGACAGCTCATTCCATACTCTCATGATCTTCTGAGTGAAGATCCTCATGTTTCCCTTAAACTTTTCATATTTCACTATTAACCCATGGTTGTAGTCCCATCCAACCTCAGTTTTAAAAGCCTGCTTACATTAACCCTATCTATACCCCTCATAATTTTGTATACTTCTGTCAAATATCCTCTCAACCTTCTCTGTGCTAAGGAATGCAGTCCTAACCTATTCAATCTTTATTTATAACTCATTCTTCAGTCCTGGCAACAACCTTGCAAATTTTCTCTGTACTCTTTCAACCTTGTTTACATTTTTCCTGTAGGTAGGTGACCAAAGCATCACTCAATACTCCAGATTAGGCCTCACCAACTAACAGTGTGTTATCTGTACTCAACAAATTGATTTATACAAAAAGCTTTGTTTGTTTGTGACCTGATTTACCTGTGACACCCATTCAATGAATTATGGAACTGTATTCCCAGCTCTCTTTGTTCTATCAAACTCCTCACACTATTACCGTTCACTATGTAAGACATACTCTGGTTGGTCCAACCGAAGTGCAAAACTTCACACTTGTCGGCATTAAACTCCATCTGCATTTTTCAGCTGATGTAGATGCCTTTGCAAGCCAGGATAGCCTTCTTTGTTCTCCAATACACCCAGTCTTGGTGTCATCTGCAAATTTGCTGATCTAGTTGACCCTTTATCATCCAGATTGTTGATATAGATGACAAACAACAAAGAACCCAGCACCGATCTCTGAGACACACCAGTAGTCACAGGCCTCCAGTCAGAGAGGCAACCAACTACGACCACTCTCTGGCTTCTCCCACAAAGCCTAAATCTGATCTGGTTTACTACCTCAATTTGAATGCCAAGTGAATGAACCTTCTTGACCAACCTCCCATGTGGGACCTTGTCAGATGCTTTGCTGAAGTCCATGTGGACAACATTCACTGCCTGAATTTACTTTCCTGGTAACTTTCTTGAAAAGCTCTATAGGGTTGGTTAGACATGACATAGCACACACAAAACCATGCTGATTATCCTTAATCAGTCCATGTCTATCTGAATACTTATATATCCAGTCTCCTAGAATACCTTCCAATAATATTGATTTCTTTAACTTCTGTTAATGCCCCTCCTCCTCTTCTTACCCCATCCCTTAATTAATTAATTACCCCCCCCCCTTTTTCCTCTCTTTTTTCTCTCTCTGTCCCTCTCACATTCATTCCTTGCTTGCTTTCCATTTTCCTCTGGTGCTCCACTCCCTCTTTTCTTCTTTCTTTCTCCCTAGGCCTCTCATCCCATGATTCTCCCCTTTCTTCAGCTCTGCATCCCTTTTGCCTATCAACTTTCCAGCTCTTAGCTTCATCCCTCCCCCTCCCACTTTCAAATCTCTTACTATCTCTTCTTTCAGTTAGTCCTAACAAAGTGTCTTGGCCTGAAACATCAACTGTACTTCTTCCTATAGATGCTGCCTGGCCTGCTGCGTTCCACCAGCATTTTGTGTGTGTTGCTCAACAAGTGAAGATCTGGATTTCTACATATAGCTGATGGATTACAAAGGGAGTCATGGTAGCGTAGCAGTTAGTGCGATACTATTATAGCTGGGGCATTCCGGAGTTTGGAATATTTAATTCTGTTGTCATTCCTCCCCATGGAATGTGTGGCCTTCCCCCAGTTTCTTCAATTTCCTCCCACAGTCCAAGTACGTAGGTCAATTGGTCATTGTAAATTGTCCCATGATTAGGTTAGGGTTAACTGAGTTTGTCATGGGTTGCTGGGGTGACATGGCTCAAAGGGTCAGAAGAGCCTACTCCATGCTAAATTGCTAACTAAAATAAATAAGCTGTTACGCTTGTAATGAAGGGAGAACAACTGCTAATATTCAAGCAGCAAGCTCTCGCACTGAGTTAATGGCCATCTCATTCATTTTGGCAATGTTGAATGGAAGCTACCTATTGTACATGGCATTGGAAGAAAACACCTGGAGCCTGGTGAGGCTTGAATATAGATATATCGAAAGGATAACTTGCCCAACCCTGCAATACTACACTGGAGCGTCAGCCAGGGCCACCATCTACTTAATTGGAGATGGTCTTGAAATATTCCAAATGAACCACAGCTGAGACAATGCAGTATCTTAAAACTACTGTCATGGAGAAAATCCAGATCACAGATTGAATCATGAGAGCATAAATACATGGCTTCAAGCCTGCTCTGTCATTCAATGAGATCATTATTGATCTAAATTGTTGTTCTTAACTCCTTCTTGCTGCCTGATCCCTATAATCTCTGATCCGCCTGCAGTCCAAAGTCTGTCTCTGCCTTGAGTATATGCAATGATTCAACAGGGCAGGGAATTACAGGCAGTCACAGCTCTCCAAGAGAAGAAACTTCTCTTCAGCTTATGTTAAGTGAGGATTCATAGAACATATAGCAACCAACGACTGAAAGATTCGAAGCACACTTACTATCAAAGTCTGTACACGGTATACCACCCTGAGATTCATCCTGCAGGCAGCCACCAATCAAAGGGATGGAGCCCATTCAAAGAAAACATCAAAGACCCGATGTTCCAGAAAGGAAGAAATTGCACAAATGGCAAAAAGTGAGCGAATAGCGCTCAGAATATTAAACATTCAGCTTCAAAATCATAAAAATAAGCTTAGAGTTTTCAGGTTAGTTGAGTTTAGCACTGCGTCATTCATCATCTGCAGAACTAGTCTTTGCTTCCATTTTTGTATTTACAGAGTTTGTCTCCTTTTGCACACTGGCTGTTTGTCAGTCTTTGCTTGTGTGTTATTTTTCATTGATTCTATTATATTCCTTTGTTCTACTGTGAATGCCTGCAAGATAAAGAATCTTAGAGTAGTATAATGGAGAGAGTATAGGACCAGAATAGAAGGGCATTCATTTTGAATGGAATGAGCAGGAATTTATTTGGCCAGAGGGTAGTGAATCTGTGGAATTCATTGCCACAGATGACTATGGAAGGCAAGTCATTAGGTATATTTAAAGCAGAGGTTGATAGGTTCTTGATTAGTAAGGGTGTCAAAGGTTATGGTGAGAAGGCAAGAGAATAGAGTTGAAAGGGATAGCAGATCAGTCAAGTTGGAATGGTGGAGGAGACACGATGGGCTGAATGGCCTAATTCTACTCCTATGTCTTATGGTCTTACATTAGTAGTTAGATAATAAATTTACTTTGCACTTTGAATTTTAATCAGTTTAATGTAATGTTGGCATGGTTGTTTTCCCAGTTATTTTATGCAAGCTGAGTATCATAACTTTAAAGCAGCTTCCCTGTTTCTCCACCCAAGTATCATACTGTAAATAGTACCAGATCCATTTAAGTGCTTGGTTTATTGTCTCTAAGTTTGAAACCTGACAAAGTGGCTGCACAGGTTTTAGCAAATAGGGTGCTGGTGGCTGAAATTAGACCCTGAGCCGGCGCTGACTGTGTGGAGTTAGCCTGTGACACCCTGACTTTCCTCTGGGTCCCAAAGGTGGGCAGGTTGGTGAATTAACTGGCTGCTGTACATTTCCCCTAATGCTTGGTGGAGTGGTTCAATTAAAGAAGTAATGGGAATAAAATGGAATTATTCCAAAACAAACGTGACAATTAATGAGGGCTTGGTGGGATCTGTTTCCATGCTTTATCACTCTGTATCTTTAATAATGAAATTGGTAAGTGAAATATATCCTTCATTTTACAAAATGGAAAATGAAATGCAATATTCAAGAAGTACCACATGATTTAAAATCTGATCCAATTAAATTCAGTAACTAAAAACCAAGGTGGTGAATTGTGAAGGCTACAAATTGCTACTTGTAATACTTGTTCTGGCAAAATGTAGACATTATGTGGGTGTTTGGACCTTTTTGCTATGATGCTGGCTTTTCTATATAAAATGAAACTTCAACAACCAGCACATACCTGCAGTGCAGATGTTGTCAGTGACTACATTGCTGGAGAAATAACTATGGTCTGGTACAGTTTTGTAAGGTTATTTTCAAAATATTTCCAATTCATTCATTCTGATACCTAAGGAGATAAATCCGATTTAAAACAAGGAAAAGATGACTGCCAGTCATCAACCAAAAACCTCTGATTCCCCCTGTACAGATACTGGCTAACCTGCTGAATATTTCCAACATTCTGGAGTTTTAAGTCCAGTTCAGCAAGGGCTGTGGAGGGATTGCCAATTGCAGCAGCAGTCAGAACGAACAGATCCAGTTCTGATGACTTGCACTCCGGTAGATTGCTCACGTATGCCTTCTTCACAAAACACAGGACAGATCAGTTTACCCTCAAGCATCAACAAAGTAATGGATCAATGTCAAAGTCAAAATAAATTTATTATCAAAGTACATATTATATATGTCACTAACAAGAGAAAATCTGCAGATGCTGGAAATCCAAGCAACACACACAAAATGCTGGAGGAACTCAGCAGGCCAGGCAGCATCAATGGAAAAAAGTACAATCAGTGTTTCGGGCTGAAACCCACCCTTCAGCAGGACAGGAGAGAAAACAAATGAGAGTAGAGTTAAAAGGTGGGGGGGGGGGGGTGAGGGAGAAACACAAGGTGATAAGTGAAACCAGGAGGGGGAATGATGAAGTAAAGAGCTAGGGAGTTGATTGGCGAAAGAGATACAGGGCTGGAGAAGGGGGAATCTAATAGGAGAGGATAGAAGGGCATGGAGAAGAGAAGAGTGGGGAGCAGCACCAGAGGGATGTGATGAGCAGGAAGGAGGGAAGGTGAGAGAGGGATGGAGAATGGCGAAGGAGGGGTGGGGGTGGGCATTAGCAAGAAATCGATTTTGTACAGCATATACTACCTTGAGATTAATTTTCTTGCTAGAATTTACAGGAAAATGAAGAACTACGATTGAATTTTAAAAAAAACTGTAGATAAATAAAGACTGATGAACAACCATTGGTAGTTCTTGAATATTAGCAGTCATTCTGCATTTTGTAAAATGAGAGGCAAGCTTCATTTATCAGTTTAATTATTAAGGCCACAGAGTGGCAAACAAAATGAGGCAAATTGTGCAAATAAGAAAAAAGCACATTACTGAGAATATGAACTGTGGAGTCAGTGAAGGTACGTCTATAGTTTGTGGAAACAGTTCTGAGTTGAGGTAAGTGAAGTTTTCCACACCGGTTCAGGAGCCTGATTGTTGTTGGGTAATAATGGTTCCTAAACTTGGCGGTGTGGGGTCTAAAGCTCCTGTACCTACTGCCCAATGGTAGTAGTGAGAAAAGAGCATGGTCCAGATGGTGGACATCCTTGAAGATTAATGCTGCTTTCTTGTGGTGTCGCTCCTTGTAGATGTGCTCAGTGGTGGGGAGGGCTAGGTTGTATCCAGTACTTGTTGAGGGCTTTTCCATTCCTGGGCATTGCTGTGATCTGTTTGCTGATAGTGTTATCAGACAGCTTTTAAACACTAATACCCCGCTTACTAAAGTTCATTTTAGGTTTAGAATAGCCACTCAGTTCAGAACTCATCACAGCCTGTCCAAAAGTGGACTAAGGATCTGAACTTCAGGGGTGGAGTAAGAGCGACTGCCATGGACAAAGCAGCATTGCACATCAACACTCTCGACCTTCTACAGATACACACTTGACAGCATCCTAGCATGCTGCATCCCTGCGTGGTATGGAATCTGCACTGCAGCAGAGAGGAGATCTCTACAACGGTTAGTGAAAGCTGCCCAGGGCACCACCGGCAGACGCCGACCCACTACATTTATAGGGACAAATACACCATACAGAAAGGTGCTGGAGAAAAGGCCAGCAATATCATAAAGGATCCCACCCACCATGCCCATAGACTGTTTGTTCAATCTCCATGAGGGAAGAGGCTAGGCAACATCCATGCCAGGAAATAGTTATTTCCCTGAAGTCATCCGGCTGATCAACATCTCTACCCATCAACTCTCCCCTCCATACTGAATAATTTCCTGTCAGAGTCATCTTAAGTACAGATAACCCTGAACCTAGTGTTACTTCATGTGCACACAATCAGTCTATGTATGTAAGCTAATTTTATGCATTTATATTTATTGTGTGTTTTATTGTGTTATGTTTATTGTTTTGGATCTGGAGTAACAACCATTTTGTTCTCCTTGTCACTCACGTACTGAAGAATGACAAGAAACAATTTTGCATCTTGAATGTGCCTTCAAAGTGAACTAATCAATGTATTGAGAGGAATCCATAAACACTCCGGTAGTTGGAGTCATACCTCATACAGGAGAAAATGGTTGTTGTGGTCGTTGGAGGTCAATCATCCCAGCTGCAAGACATCACTGCAGGATCTCTTCAGGCTGGAGCCCAAAGCTCATCTATTTTCACCAACATTATCAGTGATGCCCCTTCCAGCATAAGTTCAGAGTGGAGATGTCCATTGTTGATTCCACGATGTCCAATTCAATTTTCTTTTCCTTAGTTAATGAGGAAATTTATAACTGCATATTAAAATTTAGAAATTGGGTGCAGAATAGGCCCTACAAGACGCGATGCTCAACAAGCCTCAATTTAACACAAGACTGATCGTGGAACAATTTATGAGCTTCAATTAGCCTGCTAACTGGTATGTCTTTGGACTGTGAGAAGAAATTGGAGCACCCGGAGGAAATCCACATGTACACAGGAAGAAACGTAAAAACTTGCTTACAAGCACCCCAGAATTGAACTCAGAAATCCGATGCCCTGAGCTCTAACAGCATTGCACTAACCGCTATATTACCGTGGCACTCTAACAGAACAACATCCATATTTGTAGACGGACTGATTAGTAGCAAGTAACAATTTTGCGAGGCCTGTCCATCATCACCCTAGATTGTTGACCCAATGTTCAACTGGATTGTCCACATGAATATTGTGGCTAGAGGACAGGTAGGAGGGTGGGAGTCCTGTGCTGAGTGTTTCACTTCCTGACACCTCAAAACCATTCCATTATCTGTGTGGCAAAAATTGGGAGTTGATAGAATACTATCTATTTGCCTGGCTGAGTACAGCTCCAACAGCAAACTAAAATATCAACAGCATGTAGAAGAATGCAACTGCTAGATTAGCATGACACCTATCACCTTAAGCGTTGATTTTCTCCACCAGCAGCACAATGTATGTACAATGTATACCCCCTACAAAATGGAATGCAACTACTCTTCCAGGCTACTCTTCCAAAAAGGCACATTGATCATCAAGGGCTTGGGAACACTGACCATTTCCCTTCCAAATTGTTTTTTGAAAACCCAGGCCTGGAATTACCCTCTGACTTTATTTTGTTGCAGGAATGGGACCCACTCTCAGGGCTGCTTTTTGATATCCCAAAGACACGGCCTGGAAGACTAGCGCACCTTCAGGGTTCCGGCATTTTGTGGCACTGGGGATGTGCTGACTCTGGGCTGGTGCCCCTGACTGAAGTGTTGCTGGAGAACAGGGAGCATCAGGAGTAGTGGGTCAGCTGCCGGGGGTTGTGTGTCTGGGAAGCTGCGCGCTTTTAGTGTCGACTCCCTGGGTGCAGAGCTCAGAAAAAAGCAAGGCAACAGACTTTTAACATCATAAATCAGCAAGTTGTTTGTTTGTCTCCCCTCTTGTTGTGAAACAGGGACACCTCTTTTTCCCTTATTAAGGAGAGAGAGAGAGAGAGAGAGAGAGAGAGAGAGAGAAAGAGAGAGCCTGTGATATGTCAAATACCAGGTGAACAAGTAGTCTTTGGAGTACAGTAAGTCTGTGTCTTTATTGATGCTTTGCTGCACACTTGAGTGCTCGATGGAGGGTTCCAATGCTTTTTTTGCTGGTGGTGGGGGAGTCATTGCTTTGCTGCTGCTTGTGTGTGGGAGGGGTCTTTGGGTTTCTAATGTTTTAACTGTCATTCATTCTTTGGGGCACTCCTCTGTTTTCATGGATGTTTACGAAGAAAAAGAATTTCAGGATGTATATTGTATACATTTCTCTGTCATTAAATATACCTATTGAAACCTATTGAAATTGCATATGTTTCTGGTTGAAACAATATTGCCTCTCGTTTGTCACTGTTGGGTCTAAATCTTGGAACACCCTACCCAAATGCATGGGAATATCTTCTCCAGATAAACAGTAATAGTTTAAGAAGGTAGCTCATTACTTCCTTCTGGGATGGGCTATTATAGGTAAATTAAATAAAAAGATGCGTCTCATTTGCAATCATCTTCTTAATGCATCATATTGTAAAATGTTCATCTATTTTTAAACTTTTTAATTTATATCAAGAAAATAAATTAATCTCAGTTAAATTTTGTAAAGAAATCAACTAGTGACCTCTGTGACTTTAGTGACTTATTTATTCAAAGATTCAGCGCAAACAGTGCCTGATGATGTATACCACCCAGTAACCCACCCACTAGCCTGATCACAAGATAATTTACAATGACCAAATCTGGGAGGAAACCACAGCAACTGGAGGAAGCCACGTACTTACTGGGAGAATGTACAAGCTCCCTACAGATGGCACCAGAATTGAACACAAAACTCTGACGCCTCAAGCTGTAATAGCGTCGTACCAACTGCTAGACTACCAAGGTACCCGAATGTGATGGACACATTATCTCAGGCAGAGACAAAGCAAAATGTAAAGTTCATCTGAAAAATGCAGGTCAGAACTAGTTCATAGTGGTTAGTAAAAACATTGTCAACTTAACAATTAATGTATTTTTAGTTTGATTTTAGTGTTTGCAAGTTAACAAATAGGGATATTGGATCTATTAATTGTGCAGTTGAAATGGTTTATTCATAAACCATGATGAAAAATGTGTCAGTGAATTAAGACAACTAATTCCCATGCCTGTCTCTAGCTCATTTGTTGATTAGTGTGAAATGATGGCATTGACTGAGGTCAGATGGACCTTATCTCCTCAGTGGTTAGAAGAACAGTCAGGATATCTGATCTTCAGCTGAACTCTAAGTTCATGCTATTTTGAATATTTTTCTCTCTGTGATTATTGTTGCCCATGTGGCAAAACAGAGAATAATACCGAGGTACATCCATATTTGCATAACAATATATTCAGAAAGAAGCGGATCAGGGTAATATTTTCCAAGCAGAAGATAAAAAGTCACCTTTCCATACTGTGGAATTGGACTGGGAGTAGATTACTTCACATAAAAAGCCCTCAGAGGTACAATCTCACAGACAATTTCACCAGCTGCCTGCCAGTAAAAGAAAAATAAATACTGAATGCACAGCAAGATCTCATAAACTAGTAGTGAAGTGCATTGAGACAGAGACTAGAAGTTAGAGATTAGCTTTATTTGTCACGTTGACATTGAAACATATAGTGCCATTGGCATCATTGACCAACACGGTCCCAGGATGTGCTGGGGGCAGCCCACAAGTGTTGCCAAGCTTCTGGTGCCAACTCAAAATACCCATGACCTACTAATGCTAACCCATGCGTTCTTTGAATGTGGGTGGAAACTAGAGCACCCATAGGATATCCAAACGATCACAGAGAGAACTTGCGTACACCTTTCAAACAATGGCGGGAATTGAAACCCAATCTTTATTTATTGGAAAGTGGTGGCAGAGGGTTGGAAACAGGTGTTGAATCATTGTGCATAAAGCTGGGAAAGTGCAAAGATAAGACGATCCTGATGGGAGATGTATACAGACCCCCCCCCCAAACAGTGGTAAGGGTATTTTCTACAAATTACAACAGGAGATACAAAGTGCATGCCAAAAGGGCAATGTTACAAAAGTAATGGGGAATTTCAATATGCAGGTAGATTGGGAAAATCAGGTTGATGCTGGATTGCAAGGAGCATTTTCCAGAGTGCCTATGAAATGGCTGTTTTGAGCAGCTCATGGTTGAGCCCACTAGAGGATCAGTTATTCTGGAGTGGGTGTTGTGCAATGAACTGGAATTGATTAGAGAGCTTAAGGAAAAAGAACTTTTAAGGGCCAGTGATCATAATATGATTGAATTCACCTTGAAACCTGAGAAGGAGAAGCTAATGTTAGATGTATCAGTATTACAGAGGAGTTAAAGGGAATTACAGAGGCTTGAGCAAGGATATGGCCAGAATTGATTCGAAAAAAAACTTTGGCAGGGATGGGAGCAGAGTAAGGATAGCTGGAGTTTTTGGAAACAATTCAGAAGGCACAGAATATAGACATCTCTAAGAGGAAGAAGTATCCTAAATGCAAGATGACACAACTTGGCTAACAAGAGAAGTCAAAGCGAACGTAAAAGCCAAAGAGAGGGCATATAATAGAGCAAAAATTAGTGGGAATTTGGAGGAATTGGAAAGCTTTTGAACACCAGCAGAAGAGTCATTAAGAAAGTAAAGATGGAATATGAAAGTACACTAGCCAGTAATATTAACAAAGATACCAAAAGTTTCTTCAGGTATATAAAGTGTAAAAGAGGCAAGAGTGGATATTGGACCGTTAGAAAATAATACTGGAGAGGTATTAATGGGGGACAAATAAAATAGTGGATGAACTAAGTAAATGTTTCACATCAGTCTTCACTGTGGAAGACATTAGCAGTTTGGTGGAAGTTCCAGGTGTCAGGGGTCATGAAGTATGTGAAGTTACCATTACTAGAGAGAAAGTTCTTGGGAAACTGAAACGTCTGAAAGTAGATAAGTCAACTTCTTTCAAGAATCGCTAGATTGCAAATGTCACTCCACTCTTCAAGAAGGGAGAGAGGCAGAAGAAAGGAGACAGTTAGTCTGACTTTGGTGGTTGGGAAGATGTTGGAGTCAATTATTAAGGATGAAGTTCGGGGTACTTGAAGACACATGATAAAATAGGTCATATTCGGCATGGTTTCCTCAAGGGAAAATCTTGCCTGACAAACTTGTTGGAATTACTTGAAGAAAGAACAGGCTGGATAGACAAAGGAGAATCAGTGTACTTGGATTTTCAGAAGACCTTTGACAAGGTGCTGCACATTAGGTTACTTAACAAGCTACAAGCCTGTGGCATTACAGGAAAGATTCTAACATAGAGAAAGCAGTGGTCTATTGGCAGGAGGCAAAGAGTGGGAATAAAGGGAGCCTTTTCTGTTTGGCTGCTGGTGACTAGTGGTGTTCCACAAGATTCTGTGTTGGGACCGATTCTTTTTACATTATACGTCAATGATTTGAATTGAATTGACTTTATTTCTTACATCCTTCACATACATGAGGAGTAAAAATCTTTACATTATGTCTTCATCTAAATGTGCAATGTGCAATCATAGTAATTTATTATAATTTGTAATAAATAGAACAGTCAATTCAATATAGAGTTTATCAGTCTGATGGCCTGGTGGAAGAAGCTGTCCTGGAGCCTGTTGGTCCTGGCTTTTATGCTGTGGTACCGTTTCCTGGATGGTAGCAGCTGCAATAGATTGTGGTTGGGATAGATTGGGTCCCCAATGAACCTACGGGCTCTTTTTACACACCTGTCCATGTAAATGTCTTGAATCATGGGAAGTTCACAATTACAGATGCGCTGGGCTGTCTGCACCATTCTCTGCAGAGTCCTGCAATTAAGGCAGGTACAGCTCCCATACCAGGCAGTGATGCAGCCAGTCAGGATGTTCTCAATTGTGCCCCTGTAGGAAGTTCTTAAGATTTGGAGGCCCATACCAAACTTCCTCAACTGTCTGAGGTGAAAGAGACGCTGTTGTGTTTTTTTCACCACACAGCTGGTGTGTACAGACCACCTGAGGTCCTCGGAGATGTGAATGCCCAGGAGCTTGAAGCTGTTTACCCTCTCAACCCCAGATCCATTGATGTCAATAGGGGTTAGCCTGTCTCCATTCCTGCTGTAATCCACAACTAACTCCTTTTTTTTAGCGACATTGAGGGAGAGTTTGTTCTTTTTTGACACCACTGTGTCAAAGAGATGACTTCTTCCCTGTAAGCTACCTCATTATTGTCCCAGATAAGGCCAGTCAATGTAGTGTTGTCGGCAAATTTAATTAGCAGATTGGAGCAGTGGGTGGTGATACAGTTACGGGTATGCAGGGAGGAAAGGAGGGGACTCAGTACGCAGTCAGGAGGGGCTTCTGTATTGAGAGTCAGAGGGTTGGAAGTGAGAGAATTAATAGCTCTGTTGCAAAGTTTTCAGACGATATGAAAATAGAGGGACAAGTGGTTTTGAGGAAGTACAGCTGTTACAGAGGACTTGGACAGATTGGGAGAATGGGCAAAGAAATGGAAGATGGTATACAGTGTTAGGAAGTGTATGGTCCTGCACTTTGGTGGAAGAAATGAGGCCTCACCTTAAGTATTGTGTATGGTTTTGGGCTCCTCATCTTAGAAGAGATGTGCTGGCATTGGAGAGGGTCCAAAGGAGGTTCACAAGGATAATTCCAGGAATGAAAAGGTTATCATATGAAGACTGTTTGATGGCTCTGGGTCTGTATTCACTGGAATTTAGAAGGATGAGGGGGGATCTCATTGAAACCTTTTGAATGTTGAAAGACCTAGAAAGCAGATGTGGAAAGGATGGTTGGAGAGTCTAGGACAAGTGGGCACAGCCTCAGGATTGAGGGGCGTCCATTCAAAACAGAGATGCAGAGAAATTTCTTTTGCCAGAGGGTGCTGAATTTGTGGAATTTGTTGCCACATGCAGCTGTGGAGGCCAGATTGGTGGATGTACCTAATGCAGAGATTAAAAGGTTCTTAATTTGACATGGCAATCTTCTGGGGAGAAGGCTGGGAAATGGGGTTGAGGAGGAGGAGAATAAAGGATCAGTCATGATTGAATAGCGGAGCAGTCTCGATGGGCCAAATAACCTAATTGTGTTCCTGTCTTATGGTCTTATGGTCTAAAGGAAAATATTAAATGAAAAGCTAGAGCATACTAAAGGTAGTGGTAGAACAGAAGATTGAAGTTTTTGAGGAACCATCAGTGGGAAACTAAAAAAGAGTAAGAAGATTGATTATGAGTGAAATGGCAAGTACTATTAAAACATAAACTCAAAGAGGCTGGGGAATTAATCACAGAAAACAAGGAAATATCAGATAACTTATATCAATTCTTGCATCTGTATTCACAGTGGATGATATTAAAATATACCAGTGATTACTGAAGGACTTGAAAAAGAACGTAAGAATTTATGAGGAATAAAGCACTAGGCAAAACTTGTGTGAACAAGCAGACAGATTTTCAGGACTTGATGCCCTGTATCCAAGGGGTTTTCAACAACATGGCTGCAAGGATGGTGGCCAGAGCTTGCTGAGATCCAGGATGGCACCTGAAGATTAAAAAAATGAACATTTGATGCCATTGTTCAAGAAGGGGACAAAAGGCAGGAAACTTTAGGCTAGATAGCAGAACATATGTTGTTTGGCAGAGGCTGGAGTCTGTAATGAAGGAAAAAAATAGCTGGTCACTTAGAGAAGCTTTATGTAATCAAATCAAATTAATATGGTTTTATGAAAGGAAAATCATTTTTGACAAATTTGCGGGACTTCATCAAGAATGCAACAGCAGAGTTGATAGACGGGGTCTAGTTGATTCAATTGGATACTTAGAAAACTTTCTGTGATATGCCATATAAAAGACAGGTGTGTAAGAACTCTGGTGTCGAGGAGCACCTGTTAACATGGATTGAAGACTGGTCATCACATGGAAGACAAAGAACTGAAATAAGTGACACAAGAGATTCTGAGATCCTGGATACCTTGAGCATCACATACAGAATGCTGGAGTAACTCAGCAAGTCGGGTGGCAGCTATGAAGAGAAATAGTTGATATTTCAGGCCAAGAACCTTAATGAGGAATGTCATCATTGAAATAAGTAGGTCTTTTCTAAAATGGAAGGAGTTTCCCAAGGATCATTTATTGGCGTGAAATTATTTACTGTCCATATTAATGACTTAGATGAGAGTGAAGAGTAAAATTATGCAAGTTTGTTGATGACATGCAAAATAGGTATTAAAGTCATTTGAATCAAGTTTAGTACCATTGGCATGTGTCATAAATGTTGTTTTGCAGTAGTAGTACATTGCTATACATCATAACAAAACACTGTAAACTACAATAAGAAATATATTTCAAAAAATTAATTTAAATGAGTCGTGCAAAAAGAGAGAAAAAAAAATACTTTTTGAGATAGTGTACAGTACATGGGACCAATGTCCATTCAGAAATCTGATGGCAGAAGGGAAGAAGCTGTTCCTAAAATGTTAAGTGTGTGTTTTCAGGCTCCTGTACCTCTTTCTTGATTGTAGCAATAAGAGGGTTTCCCAGATTAAGGTATTTGATAAGCACTGAGTGTATGATGGTATTTATAAAGGCATTTGAACTCTACAGAATGGAACAGATAAGTTAAGTTGAAAACTTAATGAACAAAACTTGTGTAGGATCATGCACTTTGCCAGAAGTAATCAAAAGGTAGACTAATACCTGTGTAGAGAGAGACCTGAATGAATCACAAAGAAGAGAAGGGAATGTACAACAAGTAGCTAGGCCTAAGATATAATGGCCTTTATTGCTGGTGGAGTTTACCGTCAATATAGTGATGTATTTGTACAATTATAATGCCACACCTGGAGTGCATGTTAAAGTTTTGCTTATGTTATTTAAAAAAGTATATCCTAGCATTGGATGGTGTCTGGAAGAAATCACAAAGCTCGTTCTTAGGTTGAGAAGCCTCTCCTATGAGAAACGGCTAAAAAAAGTTAGATCTGTACTTTTCAAAGTTTAGGAAAATTATAAGAGAGGGCATGATAGAGCTGATGTTGAGATGTTTCAGCTAGTGGGAGAGTCTTGAATGAGGGAGTTACAAGACAAGACAAGTTACAATAGTTACAAGACAAGAGGGCAGAATTTAAAACTAAGGTATGTGGAAACTTCTCACAGAAGGTGATGAACTAGAATTATTATCCAAGAAGGATGCATACTGGAACTATTAAGGAGGAGATGGATGCATTTTTGAATGACCAAGGAAATGATGCCTATGGGGTATTGCCACAGGTGAAATGTTGAGGCTTGGGTAGACATATTAAATACTGGGGCTTCTTCTACATTCTTGTGTTCTTGTAAAGTGTTGATTGGTGAGTTACAAGATGAGAACAAGATGAGTCTTGTTCTTGCTGGGAGGAAAAAGCGTGACAGCAGGAAAATGCAATGGGAGCCCTATTAAACATGAATGGGACAAACCACAATTAAGGAATAAAAGGACATCCAGAAGCACTGGTTTAAACTGTAACATCATCAGGACCAATACAACAGAGCTGGAGAAAGTGAGGAAATGGAATAGACTCCTTCCAGGAAACAGGGGTGGGAAGGATTGTAGTGTTGATGGAGCACATGGAATCCAGGGTAGATAGGTATATTGGATCCAAAATTGGATGGGATGTAATCCAAATTTTATAGAGCTACAACTTTACCTGTGACTCTTGAACTTAATCCCCCTACTAGGGCTAATGCAGCATATATCTTCTTAGCCTAAGGTTGTCATAGCCGGGGGTGATAGTGGGGATAAGATCCCACTACCTATAAAGTGTTCCAAATAGCATGCATCTCTAACAGCCTCTGACAACCAAGTCCAACTTTTGGCCTTCACGTGTGGCTTAGCTACTAGGCCCGGCAGAACTGTTTCTACTGAGAAGGGAAGGGGCTAAAGCAGACCACTGGTGCCTCAAAACCAGTTGCTTGTCAGCCTTGGATGGCAGCCCACCTAGGAGAATGAGAAGCCCACCTAGGCCTTGCAGCCATATCCACCCATGGGAAAGGCTTCGGGAGTAAACCCTGAGGAAGAAATCTGGAGCCGGGATCCCTCAGACAGTTTGATGTTGTTTACAACTTCACTGTGGCAACCTCTGCGATGACTCTAGTGCCAAGCTGTATTGGCGCTTGCCCTTCCCTTCGACTACATTAGCGATGTGGAGAGGGGCAGCCCACTTCATGGGCAACAGTTGGTTCTTCATTTCTTCCCACCCAGGCTTGCTCCCTGGAGAGGACAGGGTCCACCAGAGGCGCAAACCCATGATCCCCTGGGATCGAAAGCTGCCTACTGCTATCTTCTTAACGATCCTATGTCAACTTACACAACAACTTTGACAGATCTATGGATGTGAACCCTAAGGCCCCTCTGTTCCTCCACACCATTAAATATCCTGCCATTAACCCTGATATGGTAAGGGTATGATTGAATTGAAAAGTAGTGCAAACAAGATTTATAAATATGCTGCCAGAACTTGAGGGACTGAATTATAGCGAGAGGTTAGACTGGCTGCACTTTTACACCTTGGACAGTAGGAGTGATCTCATAGTATGAGCACTGGTTTATTAATACCACATATGTACCAAGGTACAGTGAAAAGCCTTGTCTTATAGTTCATACAGATCAAAGCATTACCCAGTGAGACAGAACAAGGTAAAACAATAGCAAAATGTAGAAGCTATGGAGAGTCTAAGATATAAGGAGGTAAATGGTGAGGTCAAGTGTCCATCAAGAGATCTGTTTAAAAGTTTGATAACAGAAGGGTTGAAGCTGTCCCTTAGTCTGATAGTACATTATTCAGGCTTTTGTACTGTACCTGTCACCACGTTTGGATATGGTCCAACCGCAGAAATTCACTGAAGCGAGTTGACTTTAATGAGAACTGTTGCAGAATCTAAAGGAAAAGGAAAACAATAAACGTTAGGTCAACAGGGCTGTTAACCAAACTCTCAAACTGAAAGTTAAATGCCAACACTGCTGGAAGCAGTAAGTAAATTGTAAATGAGCACAGCTCTCTGACAGCATCAGTCGGATCGGTAGTCCTATTTCCCAGACAAGGACAAAGATGAACAGGGAGTGTAGACATTGCTGTGCTTCGGGTCAAGCCTCAGCAAGGTGAGAACAAAAATAAGGCAGTTAAATATCAATGTAATGAAACAGTAATCAGCTGGAACGTGCATATTCATGAGCACAATTGCCGTGTCTGTTGAGCAGCCTGCCAGTGGGAGTGCACACAGTCTGTTGTCTTCCGTCTGAGGGAAGAGGGGAGAAGAGAGAACGCCTGGGGTGGGTGGATCTTCAATTACGCTGGCTGCTTTATTGAGGCAATGAGAGGTATAGAGAGAGTCCACAGAGGGGAGATGGTTTCCGTGATAAGCTGAGTTCTGTCTGAAGTTCCTTTTTATCTCACGCAGAGCAGTTGTTGTAGGGGTTTTTAAAATCAGGAGCAGCATTGATAAGACGGATGGCCTTTTGGCCAGGGTTGGCGAACCAAAAACTAGAGGACATAATTTTAGGGTTAGAGGTGAAAGGTTTAATAAAAACCAAAGGGGAAACTTATTTGTACAGAGAGAATGGTAGATATACGTACATATGGAACCAACTGGTAGTGGAAGTGGTTGAGGCATCTATATGATATATTTTTAACAAGTTTAAAGGAATATGGGCCAAATGCCAGGAATTGGGATTAGCTTGAATATATATTTTGTTTGGCCTGGGTAAATATGGGCTGAAAAGGGACTTTTTCCATGCTGTCCAACCCTGTGACTGTATGCCTGTATTGTGCATTCTTTATGCTGGTGGAACGCAGCAGGCCAGGCAGCATCAATAGGAAGAAGTACAGTCAACATTTCGGTCCGAGACCCTTCATCAGGACTAACTAAAAGAAAAGACAGTAAGAGATATGAAAGTGGGAGGAGCAGGGGAAATCCAAAATGATAGGAGAAGACAGGAGGGGGAGGGGTACCAAGCACATCTTTCCCTCCCTCCGCTCTTTCTGCTTTCCGCAGGGATCGCTCCCTATGTGACTCCCTCATCCACTTGTCCCCCCCATCCCTTCCCACCGATCTCCCTCCTGCCACTTATCCTTGTAAGTGGAACAAGTGCTACACCTGCCTTTACACTTCCTCCCTCACCACCATTCAGGGCCCCAGACAGTCCTTCCAGGTGAGGCGACACTTCACCTGTGAGTCGGCTGGTGTGGTATACTGCGTCCGGTGCTCCCGGTGCAGCCTTTTATATATTGGTGAGACCCGACGCAGACTGGGAGACCGTTTCACTGAACACCTACGCTCGGTCCGCCAGAGAAAGCAGTATCTCCCAGTGGCCACACATTTTAATTCCATGTCCCATTCCCATTCTGATATGTCTATCCATGGCCTCCTCTACTGTCAAGATGAAGCCACACTCAGGTTGGAGGAACAACACCTTATATACCAGCTGGGTAGCCTCCAACCTGATGGCATGAACATTGATTTCTCTAACTTCCGTTAATGGCCCTCCTCCCCTTCTTACCCTGCCCCTTATTTATTTATATATTTATTCATCTCTATCTCTCTCCCCCCCCCCTTTTTTTTCCTCTCTCCTTTTTTTCTCTCTCTGCCCCTCTCACAATTACTCCTTGCCTGTTCTCCATCTCTCTCTGGTGCTCCCCTCCCCCTTTCTTTTTCCCTAGGCCTCCCGTCCCATGATCCTCTCCCTTCTCCAGCTGTGTATCCCTTTCGCCAATCACCTTTCCAGCTCTTAGCTTCATCCCTCTCCCTTCTGTCTTTTCCTATCGTTTCGGATCGATCTTCCCTCCCCCCTCGTACTTACATATCTCTTACTATCTTTTTTTTCAGTTAGTCCTGACAAAGGGTCTCAGCCTGATACATTGACTGTACTTCTTCCTATAGATGCTGCCTGGCCTGCTGCGTTCCACCAGCATTTTGTGTGTGTTGCTTGAATTTCCAGCATCTGCAGATTTCCTCATCGTTGTGTATTCTTTGGGCTCTTAGCCACAATATTTGTGCAGATCTTAATTACCAGATCAAGGGCTGGTAAAGTGAGGCTGAATGACTTTGACCTCATTGGTTTAGATGGTGGAAGGGTGGGAGTGAGAGGCTGGGGGAAGCATGGTGAACAGTGTGGGAAATCAGGCCATAAGAGTATCACTTCAGTAACATGCTATTCAAGATATGCAGTGCTGGTTCTGTACTGCTCAAAGAAAACAGAACATCCCCAACTGCCCTTAGTACTGTGTCAATGTAGAGAGCAAGGAGATCAGTCCAGACAACAGAGAATTAGCAAACAACTCCTTTGTTAATGCATTAAAAATACTGATTCATAAGTAATTATAAAAGAATAAAATTGCCCTGAAGGCTCCAGGCGAGTGACTGAATTACCATAATCTACAGTCATCTAAAATCAATTGCTTCCTTAAGTCCTTTCGCCAAGAAATAGTTTCTTCAAAAGTAACTGCTGCAATTGCTCGAAATCTTAAATAAAAACAGAAAATGCTGGAGGCACCACACAAATCAGAAAATATCATCAGCGAATAAGACCAAGTTAATATTTCAGGTCAATGAATGCTCTTACAATGAGCCAGAATGAACTGAAATCTCTTGATGGATACTGTCTGATCTGCTGAGTATTTCTGGAATTTTCTGTTTTTCTTATTTATTAGAAACATAAAAAACATAGAAAACCTACAGCACAATACAGGCCCTTCAGCCCACAAAGCTGTGCTGAACATGTACTTACTTTAGAAATTAACTAGGGTTACCCATAGCCCTCTATTTCTCTAAGCTCTATGTATCCATCCAGGAGTTCCTTAAAAGACCCTATCTGCTCCTTGATGTCCCTGTTACTATTAGGTGGTCTATAAAAAAACAACCAGTTTTTTTATTGACCCCTTCCTCTTTATTTAGCAATTTATCACCATGGTAACTAAACAATTAGCACAACGCTATTACAGCTTGGGTTGTTCTGGAGTTCAGAGTTCAATTCTGGCGCCATTCTGTAAGGACCCTCTGTACTGTTGTGTATTTACATTTCAGTAAAAAGACCATAAGATGTAGCAGCAGAATTAGGCCATTTGGCCCATCTAGTCTGCTCGCCATTTCATCATAGCTGATACAATTTTCCTCTCAGCCCCAGTCTCTTGCCTTCTCCCCATATCCCTTCACACCCTGACCAATCAAGAATTTATCGACCTCTGCCCTAAATGTACATAAAGACTTGGCCTCCACAGCTGCCCGTGGCAATGAATTCCACAGCTTAGGAAGGATAATAGTGCCTAGTGGTGACTCCTTTGCTTTCATCTTTGGAAACAGCTCTATTTCCACCTTTAATATCTTTATTTTTCCCTTTCAGGGATATTTTGAAGACCCTGACCTGGAGTTACATGCTGATTCTGATTTTTTGCGGGAATGGGACCCGTTCTCGGGGTTCCATGACTGGCCGTTAATCGACATGCCAAGGGTTTGGCCTGAGAGTTTCGGATTGTGTTCAGAAGCCTAAGATCTTGGGGCTGTGGAGGTGGGTGGTTCAAGGGTCAGTGTCACGGCAGGAGGCTCGTGTGCTGTTGGGAAGGCCGGAAAATCTTTTGCTGTGGGCCCGAAGACCTGAGGTCTTTGTGATCTTTGGACACAGAGCTTGTAAAAAGCAACAAATGGATGTTTTACATCGTAAGCCAGTGGGTTGTTGTTATGTTGCCCGCTCGCTGTGAAAATGGGGTCACCTCCCTCTCCCTTGCCAGGGAGAGAGAGAGAACCTGTGGTTTGTCAAATGTCGGATGAAATGCAAAGCCTTTGGGGTAACTTTGGTCTGCGTCTTTGCTATTGCTTATCACAAACATGGGCTCAGTGATGGTACCAATGCGCTTTTTTTTTGCTGGTGGGGGGAGGGGGGATCGTTGCTTGCTGCCACTTACACGTGGGAGGGGGGATCTGGGAGAGAGGGCTTTGGGGTTCTCAAATTTAATTGTCGTTCATTCTTTGGGGCACTTCTCTGTTTTTGTGGATGTTTGCCACAAGAAAAAGCATTTCAGGGTGTATATCAGGGGTGGGCAAACTTTTTGACTTGAGGGCCACAAAGGGTTCTAAAATTTGACAGGGGGGCCGGACCAGGAGCAGATCGACGGAGTGTTTTGGTAATACACCTCATAAGAGAAAATAAAATATCATGGGATATGTAGAAAACATGTGCTTTAATTTCAATTGAAAATGAACAAATGCATTACAACAAAATATCTGTCTTTGAAGTCCCATGGTATTTAGCTATTTATTGAAATGTCTTTTAAAACACTGAAAATTAAATGAATAAAATACAGCTTTTTTTGATAGTAACAGTTATTATTTTAAAGCACTGAAAATTCTGTTATCCTTCAAGATATTATCATCATCACTCTCCTCCTGACTATCTTTATTTCAAAAACGGTAGGAGATGAAGGTCTACTTGTCCTGCTCCTTCTTATTCAATTGTCCCCTGTGCCAAAACTCAACAATGACCCGCACAATGACAGAACAGTGAGAGCGCGCCAATATGCGGAGCTCTGTGCTCGCAAATCCCCGCAGGCTATCTCCCTTAGCCGGAACGCTGGCTAATTGTGAGCTGGTTCGGATGTGCCAGGAAATGGGTCACCACAAGGTCACAAAGTAAAGCGCAAATGTGGAGTAATACGCTGCACCTCATCAAAGGTCAATGTATATAGAGTGCGTCATCTATTGGGAAGACGCCAGAATTGCGGGGAAAAAACGTTAACAAGGTTTATTAATATAATTTCATCAAGTTCTGCGGGCTGGATTAAAAAGCTTAACGGGACGCATATGGCCCGTGGGCCGTAGTTTGCCCATGCCTGGTGTATATTGTATACATTTCTCTGACATTAAATTTGACCTTTGAACCTCACTGGTTGCAGGAATTCCTCCTAATCTCCATTCTAAAAGCATGTTCTACTCTGAGGCTGGGTCAATAGACAGTAGGTCTAGACCATTCAGCCCTTCTAGCCAGTACAGCCATTCACTGTGATCATGGCTGATCATACACAATCAGTACCCTATTCCTGCCCTCTCCCCATATCCCTTGACCCCGCTATCTATAAGCGCTCTATCTAACTCTCTCTTGAAAGCATCCAGAGACTTGGCCTCCACTGCCTTCTGGGGCAGAGCATTCCACATATCCACCACTCTCTGGGTGAAAAAGTTTTTCCGCATCTCTGTTCTAAATGGCTTACCCCTTATTCTTAAACTGTGGCCTCTAGTTCTGGACTCTCCCATCAGCGGGAACAAGCTTCCTGCCTCCAGCATATCCAATCCCTTAATAATCTTATATGTTTCAGTCAGATCCCCTCTTATGTTTCTAAGTTCCAGTATCTACAAGCCCAGTCACTCCAATCTTTCAACATATGACTGTTCCACCATTCTGGGAATTAACCTTGTGAACCTACAATGCACTCCCTCAATAGCAAGAATGTCCTTCCTCAAATTTGGAGACCTTAACTGCACACAATTCTCCAGGTAGGGTCTCACCAGGGCCCTGTAAAGCTCTTTACCTCTTTACTCCTATACTCAATTCCTCTTGTTATAAAGGCCAGCATGCCATTAGTTTTCTTCACTGCCTGCTGTACCTGCATGCTTGCTTTCATTGACTGATGTACAAGAATGCCTAGATCTCGTTGTACTTCCCCTTTTCCTAACTTGACTCCATTTAGATAGTAATCTGCCTTCCTGTTCTTGCCACCAAAGTGGATAACCTCACATTTTTCCACATTAAACTGCATCTGCCATACATTTGCCCACTCACCCAACCTGTCCAAGTCACCCTGCATTCTCATAACATCCTCCTGACATTTCACACTGCCACCCAGCTTTGTGTCATCAGCAAATTTGCTAATGTTACTCTTAATCCCTTCATCTAAATCATTAATGTGCATTGTAAACAGCTGCGGTCCCAGCACCGAACCTTGCGGTACCCCACTGGTCACAGCCTGCCATTTTGAAAGGGACCCGTTAATCACTACTGTTTGTTTCCTGTCAGTCATCCTGTCCTCTGATCTTAGACATTCCCACCATAGGAAACCCGACCCAGACTGGGAGACCGTTTCGCTGAACGCCTACGCTCCGTCAGCCAGAAAAAGCAGGATCTCCCAGTGGCCACACATTTTAATTCCACGTCCCATTCCCATTCTGGTATGTCTGTCCATGACCTCCTCTGCTGTCAAGATGATGCCACACTCAGGTTGGAGGAACAACACCTTATATACCGGTTGGGTAGCCTCCAACCTGATGGCATGAACATTGACTTCTCTAACTTCTGTTAACGCCCCTCCTCCCCTTCTTACCCCATCTCTTATTTATTTATCTAATTATCTATCTATCTGTCTATTTATTAGTTTTTCCTTTTTTTACTCCCTCTCTCTTTTTCTCTCTTTGACCCTCTCACAATCACTGCTTGCCTGCTCTCCATCTCCCTCTGGTGCTCCCCTCCTCCTTTCTTTCTCCTGAGGCCTCCCGTCCCATGACCCTTTCCCTTCTCCAGCTTTTTGCCAATCAACTTTCCAGCTCTTCGCTTCATCCTGTCTTTTCCTATCATTTTGAATTTCCCCCTCCCCCTCCCACTTTCAAACCTCTGACTATCTCTTCTTTCAGTTAGTCCTGTTGAAGGGTCTTGGCCCAAAACGTCAACTGTACTTCTTCCTATAGATGCTGCCTGGCCTGCTGTGTTCCACCAGCATTTTGTGTGTGTTGTTGCTTGAACTTCCAGCATCTGCAGACTTCCTCGTGTTGGCGATAGGAAACACTCTTTCCCTTCATTTTTCTAAATTCTAGTTTATTTAAGTAATTCCAGAATATTTGAGTAGTATTTTTAATATATATTGTTTGAATGCTTTCTTACAATATGGCTCACACCATAAGTGAACGGCAAATTAATTAAAATGGAATTGGACACTGGCTTGGCTTTTTCAGTCAGTCCATAAAATGAGCTTGAATGGCATTTCAAAGATACTACACAGAAGCACTCCCTAATATATTTCAGGCATTCAAAGTTCGAAGATCAAAATAAATTCATTATTGAAGTACTTATATGACACCATATACTACCTTGAGATTAATTTTTGCAGGCATTCACAGTAAAACAAAGAAATACAATACAGTCAATGAAAAACTACACACTAAGTCTGACAAACAACCAATGTGAAAAAATGGAAAATCTGTAAATACAAAAACAAGTAAGTAAATAATACTGAAAACACAAGTTGTAGAGTCCTTGACAATGAGGCCATAGTTTGTATGAGCAACCTGATGGCTGAAGGGTAGCAATTGTTCTGCAACCTGGTCGCGTGGGTCCTGAGGCTCGTGTACCTCCTCCCCAGTGGTAGCAGTGAGAAGGGAGCATGGCCTGAATGGTGGGGGTCCTTAATGATGGTGGATGCTGCTTTCTCGTGGCAGCGCTCCCTGTCGATGTGCTCAATGGTGGTGAGGACTTTGCCTGTAATGGACTTGGCTGCATCCACCACCTCTTAGGAATTGGTGTTGCCGCACCAGATCATGATGGAACGAGTCAGGACACTCTCCCCTGTGCATCTATAGAACTCTGTCAAAGTTTTAAATGACGTGCTAAAGTAAGCATACTTCAGAAAGAAATGTATGAACATTGCAATCACCAAGGCATAGAGTACTATGGGCTGAGTGCGGGTATGAGTGAGTACTTCATGGTCAGTATGGCATGATGGCCTGAAGGGCCTGTATTGAATTGAACTGAATTGAATGATCTTTTTTGTCATTATACATAGGTACAAAGAAACTCTGTTTGGCTTCCTCTCAGGCAATCAAACAAAACGGTAGATAAACCATATAACCATATAACAATCACAGCATGGAAACAGGCCATCTCGGCCCTCCTAGTCTGTGCCGAACTCTTAATCTCACCTAGTCCCACCTACCCACACTCAGCCCATAACCCTCCACTCCTTTCCTGTCCATATACCTATCCAATTTTACCTTAAATGACACAACTGAACTGGCCTCTACTACTTCTACAGGAAGCTCATTCCACACAGATATCACTCTCTGAGTAAAGAAATAACCCCTCGTGTTTCCCTTAAACTTCTGCCCCCTAACTCTCAAATCATGTCCTCTCATTAAAAATAAGACAGTAATAGAAAAACAGTATTAAATAGATAAGTAGCATAAAATAAAATAAGTTACAGCAGCGCCAGAATGTCACAGTAATGCAGAAAGTACCATAAGTGCAAGTGTTTGAGTCCTTGTGTGTGCTCACAGTTTCAGTTATTGTGCTGTGGGAGTGGTGTGATGAAGGCCACAGCTCTGGGGTAGAAGCTGTTCCTCAGTCTATTTGTTCTGGCTTATAGTGACCTGAACCTTTTGCTGGACAGCAGCAGGTCAGACAGGGAGTGGCCAGGGTGTGTGGTGTCTCTGGTTATGCTGATTGCTTTCCTCCTGAGTCTGCTGGAATAGATGGTGTCCAGTCCTGGGAGCTCCATCCTGACAAATCGCTGGGCCGCCTTCACCACGCGATGCAGGTCTTGTCGCTCAGCAGCTGTGCAGCTGGTATACCACACGGTGGCACGATTGGTCAGGATAGTTTCAATTGTGCTTCTGTAGAAGTTAAGCAACAGCTTTTGTGGGAGTTTGGCCTGTTTCAGCTTTCTGAGGACGAAGAGTCTTTGTTCTGCCTTTTTCACAAGCAACGAGGTGTTGGTGGTCCATGTCAGCGAGGTGTTGGTGGTCCATGTCAGCGAGGTGTTGGTGGTCCATGTCAGCGAGGTGTTGGTGGTCCATGTCAGTGAGGTGTTGGTGGTCCATGTCAGCTGTTTTGATATCATAACTCCCAGGAACTTTAGGTGTTCCACACTTTCCACTACCTCTCCATGTATATGGAGGGGGTTGTGTACTCTGTCCTTTGATCTCCTGAAGTCAATGATCATCTCGTTTGTTTTAGAAGTGTTAAGGACCAGGTCATTGTCCTTACACCACTCCGTCAGATGATCCACCTTGAGCCTGTAGGCTGTTTCATCCTCGTCCGAGATCAGGCCAACCACTGTGGTATCATCCGCAAATTTAATTATGGAATTGGAGGTGTAGATGGGGGTGCAGTCATGTGTGAAGAGTGTCAATATCAATGCTGTATGGTCCTATGATTCCTTGGCAAAGCAGAAATGACTCCCCCCGTGCATTAGGCCAATTATCTATTTGCCTTGTGGTTGTATGTCTGTTGATTGTGTCAAAATAAATTTACTTAAAAACATTGCAATATCCTGAAAAGCATTTTCAAAGTTTGAAGAGAATAATTTGTATCTTTGTCAGTACTTTTATTCACAGGGCCAACATCCTGGCAGGATCATTCAGCTCAATAAATGATTCTAAGTGCTAACTGATTTATTATTGCTACATGTACGAAGGGTAAAGCAATATAGAAAAGAAAACTTTTCTTTGCATGTTATCCAGACATATCCAGGCATTCCCAACGTAAGTACCTCGAGGGAGTGTAAAAAGAAAACAATAACAAAATGCAGAATATAGCATGTTGGTTACAGAGAAAGTTTGGGTAGATAATTAAGGTGCAATGGTCAAGATGTGGTAGATTGAGAGATCAAGAGTTCATCTTTATTGAACAAGAAGTCAGTTTAATAATCTTAAATCAGTAGGGAAGAGCTGTCTTTGAGCCTACTTAAAGGGTTTTTGATTATATTGGCATAACTCTACTCCAAACAAATTTATCTCTGGAGTTGCAGCCAATGTTATACCTTGCTTTACTTCATAGGAGCAGAAAATTGATGATGATGGCATTGTGCTGGTTTGACCTTGCTTCAGATGCTTTCACTGATCCTTGAGCATTATACCAGTGGTTAAATTTCAAAAGATCCTTTGTTAGATATAAAAATTGTGTGGAATCTTGAAAGGGATGTGTAAGACGTCATAGAAATGTAAAAAAAATTCTTTTCCTTCTGAGATTCTTATTCTCCCCTTGATTTGCAAGCTCCCCTCTCTCTCTGTGCACAATGCTATTTCTCAGTTCATTTGACAAGCAGCCAATCAGCACAGGGATCCATGTCATTGTCATTCTCAATGCGGCCACAAGAGGGTGTGGGAAAGCAGAAAACGGTGGAAAAGTTCAGTTGGTCAGACAGCAATTTCCATAGGTTTGATCTTAAACATGCACTGCAGTCACAGCCCTTCATGAATTACCTGGACCCTTGGTTCATCATTCATCTTCTGAGGCTGGCAGCCTTGGCAGAAAGGTCACTGTCCTGACCAGGCATATCTCTCTCCCTTGGAAGTCATTTCATTTGGGAAGAATAAGTCAAAAGTGGGAGAGTATGTGATTTTTGATAAAAATCAATTAGAGAAAAGCTGAGAGGATAAAATCAAACACCATTTGGCCATGGGGATTTCAATTTTCATTATGTGAAAGGGTGGTTGAAGATCATCAGGGTCTCTCTTCCAGCCATCACAGACATTTACACTACACTCTGCATCCGCAAAGGAAACAGCATTATGAAGGACCCCATGCACCCCTCATACAAACTCTTCTCCCTCCTGCCATCAGGGAAAAGGCTCCAAAGCATTCCGGCTCTCACGACCAGACTATGTAACAGTTTCTTTCCCCAAGCTATCAGACTCCTCAATACCCAGAGCCTGGACTGACACCTTGCCCTACTGCCCTGTTTATTATTTATTGTAATGCCTGCACTGTTTTTGTGCACTTTATGCAGTCCAGTGTAGGTCTGTAGTCTAGTGTAGCTTTCTCTGTGTTTTTTTTTTATTATTACGTAGTTCAGTCTAGTTTTTTGTACTGTGTCATGTAACACCATGGTCCTGAAAAAAGTTGTCTCATTTTTACTAAGCACTGTACCAGCAGTTATGGTCGGAATGACAATCAAAGTGACGACTTGACACAGAAGTCTACATCACTGTTGTATAGTTGCTCAGTGAGCTCACTTGAAATTGGATCAGAATCAGAATCGTTTATAAACACTGACACATGTCATGAAATTTGTTGTTTGACTGCAGCAGTACAATGCAATATATAGGAGAACCTATACATTACAATAAGAAATTGATATAAAAGATCAATAAATAGAGCAAAAACAGAACAGAATAGTGAGGCTTGTATATTTATTTAGAGATACAGCATGGAATAGCCCCTTCTGGCCTTTCAAGCTGGCTGCCCAGCAACCCAGACGATCTCAATTTAACCCTAACCCAATCATGGGACAATTAACCTGCGTCTGGACTGTGGGAGGAAACTGGAAGACCTGGAGAAAAGACCATGGGGAGGATGTACCTTACAGAGGATGCTGGGCCTGAACTCTGAACTCTGATGCTCTGAGCTGTAACAGTGTTGTGCTAACCGCAACGATACCTTGTCTCACGTGGTTGTGTTCATGAGCAGGATACAGTTTTTCAGCCCATGTTGACCACGTGGTTTAATGGATTAGGTGTCTGACTTTGGCGCTTGATGAAAGAGGTTGTCGGTTTGCGTTCAGTCACGGTTGTAGCGTGGCGGTTAGCACAATGCTACTGCAGCTTGGGGCGTTGGAGTTTATTTCCACAGCCTCTGTAAGAAGTTTCTACATCCTTCCCGTGAATGTGTGGGTTTCCTCCGGGTGCTCCAGTTTCCTCCCACAGTCCAAGACGTACCAGCTAGTAGGCTAATTGGTCTTTGTAAATTGTCCTGTGACTAGGCCAGGGTTAAATAATGAGATTGCTGGTAGGTGCGGCTCCCTGGGACGGAATTACCTGTTCTGCACTCTATCTCTAAATAACTAAATAACTAACAAAGAAATGGCAAAGACAAGAAATATAAACAGGAGAAGGTCTGCAGATAGTGGAAATCCAGAGTAACACACACAAAATGCTGGAGGAACTCAGCAGGTCATCCAGCATCTACAGAAATGAATAGGCAGTCAACGTTTCAGGCCGAGACCCTTCTGGACAGAGAAGGAAGGGGCAGCATGCCAGAATATAAAGATGGGGAGGGGAGGGGAAGGAGGCTGGCTGGAAGGTGATTGGTGAAGCCAGGTAGGTGGGCAAGGTTAAGGGCCGAAGAAGAAGAAACCTGATAGGAGAGGAGAGTGGAGCATAGAAGAAAGGGATGGAGAAAGGGATCTGGAGGAAGAGATACACAGATGAGAAGAGAGTAGGGAATAAATACAGTGGGGGAATTTAATTACCGTAACGAGAAATTTAATGGCATGTGATAATAACTAACTATGTGACAGTA
The DNA here is from genome assembly GCF_030144855.1 of Hypanus sabinus. Classification (NCBI taxonomy): domain Eukaryota; kingdom Metazoa; phylum Chordata; class Chondrichthyes; order Myliobatiformes; family Dasyatidae; genus Hypanus; species Hypanus sabinus. The sequence goes on along the minus strand of NC_082708.1, from coordinate 172,570,022 downwards.
AGGGTTTGTTAACTTTAGCAACAGTTCAGCATTGTCCTGGTTTCTGTCAGATATAATTGTAAGGACATTAGAAAAGATGTAGCTCTCGTGTGGCTCAAAAGCAGTGAATTGGGACTTGCTTCAGTGGGCAGTTTTGTTGGCAAGGAAGAGTTGGGCCAAAGACCTGTTTCCCTGCTGTAAAAATTTATAATTCAATATTTATTGAACACTTTGATAACTATAAAGTTATTGAGGATAGAAAATTGACTGATAATCTGGAGTTTTACAACAAAGCTCTAATGAAAGGTCTTTGGCGTGAACTATTCCCTTTACACAGAAGCTGTCTGGCCTGCTGAGAGTTCCCAGCAGTTTTTGTTTATATCTTAGTATTGTTTAACATCTGTAATTTGAAAAAAAAATTTCTTTGGGTGAACGCTGACTGTTCATTTTGCATTTAGTACTGGGAGAGCTAGTATATAGATATCACATAGCATACAGCTCATCAGGCTATAAATTAGCCTGATTAGGTTGGTGATCAGATGTAGCGTGAAATAATCTCCAGGTGTATGATCACCTCCGTAGCATAATAGATTCTTAATTGCTAATGTGTCTGAATCGTAACCATTAATCTAGCAGCCTTTTTTTTCTTTCTGCAGCTCCTATCTATTAATAAATGCTATGTTTAAAGAAAGGCATGGGTGGAGAGTGATGGTGGGGTGGGCTGGAAAGAAGGAACGAATATATCTTTCACGCTTCGATGATTTTTCTCACCATTGACTCCTCATCTCCAGGATAATTCTGGAGAGTTGGCATGTTTAGTGAGAGTGCACTGGAGTCTCAGCAGACCACAGCATTTAACCAGATGTGTCAGCGAGGCATTGGAATGACTTGTGCAATTAAATGCAATCAGCACTCTGCACCTCAAAGGCGTGCAGAGAATAAAAATACAACTTAAACTGTCCTGATGTCTTTTTAAGGTTAGTTTCTGACCAAAGAATTTTTTCCCTGTCTTTCTGGGGATTAATGCTTTGCATAACACAAGGCCATTGCTAATTCCAGAGGACAGACTGATAAGTGTAAATGCTGACATTACCCCCTTGGTATTCCAAAGCAGAGGTCTTAGCACATAATAAAGTGCTTTCAAAACTTGGAAAATTCCTTTTTAAGTAGCAGTAATATAAAACTGTTTCCTTTAAAGCCATTTTAATTTCAGAAAAGGGAACAGGTGTAGATAAATTTAAAGTTCTCTTAGCTTCAAGTCACAATCTCTAATTTCTGATTGAAGGGATAAATTGAAGGATGTTCCCTTCCTGTCGAGCAGATAACTGAAGTGCAGTTGTGTGGTGCAACCTCACTGAAGAGCAGCACACAATGGCTCCCATCCACCATGTCCGATTTCCTTTTCTTCTTTCCTTTAATCCTATTTGCTTTCACAAAGGACTCTAATGTGCACGTAGGACGATTGCAGGGAATAGACAAGTTATGAAATCTGACTGTGTTAATGTTCTGTAGTCCTTCCAGTGACCTACTCTTGCCTTTGTAAACCAAAATAAAATCAAGCTTTTGTGGCAAGGGAAGAATATTGGTATAAATCAGGGCATCCCATCCGGGGCCTATGGACCCCTTGGTTAACGGTAGGGGCCAAGGTTAAAGAAAAAGGTTGGGAATCGCTTGAGTAAATGAATTTCTGAACTAATTGGAGTGGCTTTATTTATTTATTTTTAATATGTTTATTATTGTAGCTTATAGTAATTTTTATGTATTGCACTGTAATACTAAACATTGACCCTGCCTTGTGCAGATGGATCCTGGACTTCCTGCCAGATCACCAGCAGGTGGTAAGAGTGGGCTCCCTCACCTCCACCCCTCTGACTCTCAACACAGGAGCCCCTCAGGGCTGTGTACTAAGTCCCCTCCTTTACTTCCTGTTTACCCAAAACTGTGTTGCCACCCACTGCTCTAATCTGCTAATTAAATTTGTTGACGGCACTATATTAATTGGTCTTATTTCAAATGATAATGAGGTGGCCTACAGGGAAGAAGTCATCTCTCGGACACAGTGATATCAAGAAAACAACCTCTCATTCAATGTCGCCAAAACAAATGAGCTGGTTGTGGACTAGAGGAATGGAGATGGGCTAAGCCCTATTGACATCAGTGAGTCTGGGGTTGAGAGGGCAAACAGCTTCAAGTTCCTCAGCATCCACATCAATGAGGACCTCATATGATCTGTACACACCAGCTCTATGGTGAAAAAGGCACAACAGCACCCCTTTCACCTCAGACGGTTGAGGAAGCTTGGTATGGGCCCCCAAATCCTAAGGACTTTCTACAGGGGCACAACTGAGAGCATCCTGACTGGCTGCTTCACTGCCTGATATGGGAACTGTACCTCCCTTAAGTGCAGGACTCTGCAGAGAGTGGTGCAGACAGCTCAGCGCATCTGTAGTTGTGAACTTCCCATGATTCAGGACATTTACAAAGACAGGTGTGAGAAAAGGGCCTGAAGGATCATTGGAGATCATCACCCCAACCACAATCTATTCCAGCTGCTACCATCCGGGAAATTGTACTGCAGCATAAAAGCCAGGACCAACAAACTCTGAGACAGCTTCTCCCATCAGGCCATCAGATTGATTATCTTACACTGATTTGAAGGTTCTATTTATTATAAATTACTATGATTGCATGGAGACGTAACATAAAATTTTTTATTCCTCATGTATGTGAAGGATGTTATAAATAAAGTTAATTCAGTAACAATACATGTTAGTGATAATAAATCTGATTCCATTTTTTTTTTACCACTGGCTTTAATTTGACCATTTATTGGATGGAATCTCCAGGGCCCTCATATCCTGTGTCTGTTGGGTTTTCATTCACCCCACCATCCTCTCCATTCATATCCATGGCTGTATGACATCACTCATGGTCATCAAGACCAGAGTTTAGCGGGTGTATAGTGGAAATGATCCAAGGATATTTGCAAAGCCTCCTGGAAGAGATCTGTACATCTCTCCTTATCCTGGGAATTCCTGATCTGTAACTGATCAAAATCAAGAAAGAGCATCTACAAAGGCCTTTCCCTACATGGAAGACAAACTGAAAGGGAAACACCCAATCTCTGTGCGGACTATAAACATTGATATTAATCCTGATTCTAAACCCTCTGGGTTAGAGAATTGTAAAAACTTCTACCCTTCTACAATATTGTGCAAAAGTTTTAGGTATATATATATATATATATATAGATATAGTTCAGGTGTTGAAGAATTTTGCACGGTACTGCACCTGTCAATGTGGAATGGAGAGCGAGTTTGTAAGTCTGGCGGGAGCAAAGGGCATTGGGAATGGTGAGGGGGAGCACCATGGGAGGGTTATGGGACAGGTGGCAGAGAAGCAGTACTAGGGGTGAGGGTTGGTGGGATGCAGACTCACCCACCCCTGAGACACCAGGCAAGGTCATTTGATTCCAAACAATCAGATTATTGATCTTTATAAAATGTCTCTCTGGTGCTTCCTGCTCCCTCCCCTTTTCCCTTCCCCTTTTCCCAACCATGATCCCCTTCCCACTGTCAGTCCACATTACAGACCCATATCAGAATCTGGTTTATCATCACTCATGTAATTTATAAAATGTGTTTTTTATTGTTGTTGCCACAGTACAGTGCAAAACACAAAATTACTACAGTGTAGTACAAAGGCTTTAAGCACCCTAGCTAAAAATATGTGCCTAAGACTTTTACTCAGTACTGTATGCAAACAAATGTCTCCTTATCTCTGAACAATTCATTTTGTCCCACAGATGGTGCTGGGCCCACTGAGTTCCTCCAGAAGATTGTTGTTCTGAGGTTGTGCTCCCTTAGTCTAGATTCTCCATGCTGAGAAAATATTCCTGTCAATCTTTCATGATGAAATCTCCTCTTAGCCATCAGTCTGTTAATGGTTTGTCACAGACTAGATGGGCTGAAGGTCCTGTTTCTGTGCTGTAATTTTCTTTGACTCTATGACTGTTCTAAACACCACTGACTGTCTCTACCAAGATGATGGATTCCTTTGTGCACCTCCACTTATTGCCATTTCATAACCAGAGGGACAATATCAACTGAAACTTAGCAATATTAGGTCACCATGAGTTCCATTGAGATCAGGAGGTTACCATTTGAAAATGGGACCTTCTGCAGTACAAGTTAGCCAAGCTGCTCTTAAATGTTGCAATAGATCCTGTATCTGCCACTCCTGCTGGCAGCTCATTCCACACTCAGACCATCATCTGAGCCAAGATATTCACCTTTCACTCTAAACTATGACCTCTATTTCTAGTCTCACCCAGCCTTAGCGGAAGAAAAATCTGATAGCTATCTATGCACCTCATAATTTTGTATACATCTATCAAATCTTCCTTCACGCCCCAAGGTAAATAAATCCTAACCTTTTACTGTAACTCAGGTCCCTGCAACATCCCTGTAAATTTTCCCTGTACTCTTTCAATGTTATTGATGTCTTTCCTGATCAAAACTTTGGGTCACCGACCTAACTACAGCGAAGTGTTGGGTTATGTCCACCACTGTGCCTGCATAAATCCAACTGCATGCACCCAGCAAGCCAAGTGAATTCCAGAGATGGGCAGGGAGCCAGCATGACTCAATGAGAAAGAAATGAAAGATAACTTAGGCTCCAACAAAACATACTCTTTCTTGAGCCGAGCATCCCTAGAAAGGCCGACATTTACTTTGTGAATGCCCTTGCGGTTCCCCCCCACCCCCACCCCGATCTCCTTTTGTCTGTGTAGTGAAGATACAGATACTTATTCAATTAATTCCAGGTGTTTGAGCAAGAGACTATGGAGGAAGGCTAAAATACATCCACGTTTGGATGGTGTATAAACTGGGTGTGAGCCTGGAGGGCATATTTTGCAAAAGTCACGTTCAAGGACTCTACAAATCAGTAATATTTATTTACTTTTCATTATTTGCATAGCTTGTCTTTTGCACATTGGCGGTTAGTCAGTCTTTGTTATTTATAGCTTTTCATAAAGTCTATTGTATTTCTTTATTTTCCTGCAAAGAAAATGAATCTCAAGGTAATTGGTGACATATACAGCACAGACCTTGATCGTCAATTTACTTTGAACTTTGAAATGCCTTTGGATGCCTTGCTAAGAAAATGCTACAGATGAAACCTGGTCAGCAAGGGAGAGCTCAATAAATCCCAGGAAAAGTTTAGAAATACCCTCAAAGTTACAGTAAAGAATGTGGCACCAACAGTAGAAACTGGGTATGATCACCCTGAGGGAAAGATATGTGGCACTGTCTCAAAAAGAAGGACACATCTCATTCTGAAGACAACAACCTCAAAGGGCTGGAAGGGTCTATTCTGTGCTGGATCTCTAAATAAAACAATAACAAATAAATTATCAATAGATAAATTGGAATCTGATTGGAACTTGGTAGAATCTGGCAGAGAATCTGTAACTCTAGGCTCAGACTTGTCTGCCATTAGGACATAGAACATAGAAAACCTACAGATCAATACAGGCCCTTCGGCCAACAATGCTGTGCTGAACATGTGATTACTTTAGAAACTACCTTGGGCTACACATAGCCCTGTATTTTTCTAAGTTCCGTGTACCTATTCAGGAGCTTCTTAAAAGACCCTATCGTTCCTGCCTTCATCACCATCACTGGCAGTCCATTCCATGCACTCACCACTCTCTGTGTAAAAGAATTTACCCCTGACATCTCCTCTGTACCTACTTCAAAGCACCTTAACACTGTGTCCTCTCATGTTAGCCATTTCAGCCCTGGGAGAAAGCCTCTGGCTATCCACATGATCAATGCCTCTCATCATCTTATACACCTCTATCAGGTCACCTCTCATCCTCCGTCGCTCCAAGGAGAAAAGGCCAAGTTCACTCAACCTATTCTGATAAGGCATGCTCCCCAATCCAGGTAAGATCCTTGTAAATCTCCTCTGCACCCTTCCTATGGTTTCCGCATCCTTCCTGTAGTGAACAGAACTGAGCACAGTACTCCAAGTGGAGTCTGACCAGGGACCTATATAGCTGCAACATTACCTCTCAGCTATTGAACTCAATCTCACAGTTGATGAAGGCCAATACACCGTATGCCATCTTAACCACACAGTCAACCTGTGCAGCAGCTTTGAGTGTCCTATGGACTCGGACCCCAAGATCCCTCTGATCCTCCACACTGCCAAGAGTCTTGCTGTTAATGTTATATTCTGCCATGTAATTTGACCTACCAAAATGAACCACCTCACATTTATCTGGTTGAACTCCATCTGCCACTTCTCAGCTCATTTTTGCATCCTAACCTCTAACTGCCCTCCACAACACCCCCAACCTTTGTATCATCAGCAAGTTCATTGACCCATCCCTCCACTTCCTCATCCAGGTCATTTAAAAAAAATCATGAAGAGAAAGGGTCCCAGAACAGATCCCTGAGGCACTCTACTGGTCACCAACCTCCATGCAGAATATGACCTGTCTATAACCACTTTTTGCCTCCTCCAATTCTGGATCCACAAAGCAAGGTCCCCTTGGATCCCGTGCCTCTTTGCTTTCTCAATAAGCCTTGCATGGGGTACCTTATCAAATGCCTTGCTGAAATCTATATACGCACCATCTACTGCTCTACCTTCATCAGTGTGTTTAGTCACATCCTCAAAAAATTCAATCAGGCTTGCAAGACACGATTTGCCTTTGACAAAGCCATGCTGACTATTCCTAATCAGATTATGCCTCTCCAAATGTTCATAAATCCTGCCTCTTAGGATCTTTTCCATCAACTTACCAACCACTGAAGTAAGACTCACTGGTCTATAATCTCCTGGGCTATCTCAACTCCTTTTCTTGAATAAGGGAACAACATCTGCAACCCTCCAATCCTCTGGAACCTCTTCCGTCCCCATTGATGATGCAAAGCTTTAGATGTTTCAGAAAAGACATGGACAAGGCAAAAGAGGTGGGGCATGATACTGCTGATCAGAGATAGTGTCACAGCTGCAGAAAAGGAGGATGTCATGGAGGGATTGTCTACTGAGTCTCTCTGTGGGTGGAAGTTAGAAACACGATCGAGACTCTCAAGCCAAAACCTTGGCATGTCGAATAACGGCCTGTCATGGATCCCCGAGAACGGGTCCCATTCCCGCAAGGAACCGAAGCCTGCGTGTAACTCCAGGTCAGGTTTCCAAAAGAACCCTGAAAAGGGAAAAATAAAGTTATTAAAGCTGGAAATAGAGCTGTTTCCGAAGATGAAAGCAAAGGAGTCACCATTAGGTGCTATTATCCCTCCTAAGCTGTGGAGGCCAAGTCTTTATGCATACTTATGGCAGAGGTTGATAGATTGTTGATTGGTCAGGATATGACGGGATATGGGGAGAAGGCAGGAGATTGGGGCTGAGAGGAAAATTGGATCAGCTATGATGAAATGGCGAGCAGACCAGATGGGCCAAATGGCCTAATTCTGCTCCTACATTTTATGGTCTTAGTACTGAAATGTTAAATACACAACAGTACAGAAGGTCCTTACAGAATGGCGCCAGAATTGAACTCTGAACTCCAGAACACCCTAATCTGTAATAGCGTTGTGCTAATTGTTTAGTTACCATGGCGCTAAATTGCTAAATAAAGAGTAAGTGTTCCATATCTCTACTGGGTGTTTTTTACCACTCAATTGTAACAGGGACATTGAGGAGCAGATAGGGAGACAGATTCTGGAAAGATGTAATAATAACTGGGTTGTCATGGTGGGTGAGTTTAATTTCCCAAATATTGATTGGCACCTCCCTAGAGTGAGGGGTTTGGATGGGGTGGAGTTTGTTAGGTGTGTTCAGGACGGTTTCCTGACACAATATGTAGATAAACCTACAAGAGGAGAGGCTGTACTTGATCTGGAATTGGGAAATGAACCTGGTCAGGTGTCAGGTCTCTTAGTGGGAGAGCATTTTGGAGATAGTGATCACAATTCCATCTCCTTTACCATAGCATTGGAGAGGGTTAGGAACAGACAAGTTAGGAAAATGTTTAGTTGGAGCAAGGGGAAATATGAAGCTTTCAGGCAGGAACTTGGAAGCATAAATTGGGGAAAGATGTTCTCAGGGAAATGTACAGCAGAAATGTGGCAAATGTTCAGGGGATATTTGAGTAGTGTTCTGCATAGGTATGTTCCAATGAGTCAGAAAGGATGGTAAGGTAGAGGAACCGTGGTGTACAGAGGCTGTTGTAAATCTAGTCAAGAAGAAAAGAAAAGCTTACGAAAGGTTTAAAAAACTAGGTAATGATAGAGATCTAGAAGATTATAAGGCTAGCTGGAAGGAGCTTAAGAATGAAATTAAGAGAGCCAGAACGGGCCACGAGAAGGCCTTGGTGAGCAGGATAAAAGAAAACCCCAAGGAATTCTACAAGTACAAGCATTCTACAAGCAAGAGGATTAGACATGAGAGAATAGGACCAATCTAGTGTGACATTGGAGAAGTATGTATGGAACCAGGGGAGATAGCAGAAGTACTTAATGAATACTTTGCTTCAGTATTCATTACAGAAAAGGACCTTAGCAATTGTAGGGATGACTTACAGCAGACTGAAACACTTGAGCATATAGACATTAAGAAAGAGGATGTGCTGGAGCTTTTGAAAGCATCAAGTTGGATAAGTCTCCGGGACTGGACGAGATATACCCCAGGCTAGTGTGGGAAGTGAGGAAGGAGATTGCTGAGCCTAAGTAACTATTTCTGTCCCTGAGCCATCCAAGTCTCTGTAATGGTGACAACATCATAGTTTCAAGTACTGATCCATGCTCTAAGCTCATCCTCTCTGTTCTTGATGTTTCTTGCATTAAAATAGATGCATCTCAAACCATCAGTCTGAGCGCATCATTTCTCTATCAGCTGCCTATCCTCCCTCTCACACTGCCTACAAGCTTTCTCTATCTGTGAGCCAACTGTCCCTTCCTCCATCTCTGCAGTTCGGTTCCCAATCCCAGCAATTCTCATTTAAACTCTCCTCAGCATTCTTGGCAAACCTCCCTGCCAGGATATTGGTTCCCCTCGGATTCAAGTGCAGCCCGTCCTTTTTCTAAAGGTCTTTGCCATTGTCACCCTCATCACAGCCCTCTCGATTCACCTTTCTGTAAGCAATCTCTGCTGTTGAATCTAGAAGTGATTGAGGTCTGTGTCCTCTCTGCCTTACTCTTCTTGAGAGCAGTGACTGGGGATCTTGGAGAAGGCTATTCATGGATTCTGTTGGGCTTCGTGAGCTGCACTGCCACATCAAAGGAAACGGAGAGTACTCAAAGGTGTCCTGTTAGTCTAATTGGTCACATGGGTGTAATTGGCAGCAAGGGGTCATTGGGTCAGAAAGCCTGTTGCTGTGCTGTATCTCTAAACCTAAATGCCTTGTAGAGAAACTGATATAACTCCAAAAACACCCAGTCTTGTAGCAATGTCATCCGTGTAATTAAATATGTAGTCAGAATTGATCGTTGTGAATGATTGATAGTGATATCATCAATGATCTGGACTCTGAAAACTCACACTTTTCCTCAATCACACTGTATCTGTGAATAAGGAAAACGGCCTGGCCCCTGTCACCACACTGCTCTGAAGTCTGAACAGAGAAATGCTATTCTTATACAGAATTAAGTTATCGACCAGTGGGTAACCTTAAGTACCTTCAAATTTTGTACTTGCAAGATCAATCGTTGTTGACAATACAGGGACTAAAAGTCGTTGGAAGCTATGAGCTAACTAGTTAGCACAGTAATTGTCCCTCAGTTGGTGTGTGTGTGTGTGTCTAGCATCCTTGTGTTACATCTTATCTTGTCTCTGAAACCAAAAATGGCTCTGGTCTGCTGCTATGCAAAGGAAAGCTATCCTCTTCAAAGACCTTCCCCAAAAGTCCTTTCTTGCCTGGGCTGTTTGCATACTATCTGCAAGCAATCCCTGCCCAAATGTTGTGTTAACCCTTGCCTTACTGCATCTTTCATAATAGCATACACAGAAATAAAAAGCAAGAGCATCTGTTTAAAATACCTCCACAGTTCCCATCTTCCCTTACCTTCTTTGCTTTTGGTAACATACTTTCCTATGAGATTCCACCATGAACAACCCTTTATATCTTGCCTCTACCTATAACCTTCCAGCTTCTGTCACTCTCTGCACCTACTAACTCCATCTGTCAATCATCCCTCCTCCTCTGGACCACCTATCACTGCCCAGCTCCATTCCTCTCCCTCACCTCTTTCTACTGGCTCAGAGTCAGAATCGGGTTGAATATCACTGACGTATGTCATGAAATTTGCTGTTTTGTGGCAGCAGTACTGTGAGATACACAAAAATGACTATAAATTACAATAAGAAATAGAAGAATAAATTAAACAAGAAGTGTAAAAAGAGAGCAAAAAATAGATTAATATATAATATGTTAATATATTTGATTCATTGATTATTTCCCCTCTAGTCTTGACCAGAAGCATCAACTGTTCATTTGCTTCTCCAGGTGCTGCCTGACGTGCTCAATTCCTCCTGCACTTTGTATTTTTTAGCCTTAAGATACCCCTAGAAGGCAATTTACTAACATCTCTTCATCAGCCTGGCTTGTTGGAATTGAGTGCGGCCCGAAACATCAAGGGTACTTTTTTCCATAGATGCAGCCTGGCCTGCTGATTTCCTCCAACATTTTGTGTGTGTTGCCAGGTTACACAAAGGCAACTATCAGCTCATTGTGGTATCATACTACTGTGTCTGCTCAAAACATGCTAGAGGAAAATTAGCACGGCAGTAAATTAATGTGTGCATGGATCCTGAAAGCAAACTGGAGAAAATACTGAGCGAGTTATTCTACAAGGTGTGACTGAGTATGTTCACAAAATCTGGTGACGTTCATATAAGATTTGAATATATAATTCTGAATGCCCTTCAGATACAGATTGAATGTAGGTGGATCTGCTTCTGAAATGCATTCAAACAGGATTTGTAACCTGTTCAGATATAAAATACGAATGCGATTGACAAGCACTAAGGGTATTATTCTGAAGAGGTGCCAAACTTCAGTTAGTTTTTCACACTAAACTCACTGGAATTTCAACATGCAACCCCTGAACTGTGAATGTGTGGTAGCTGTTAGAGAGTTTTTGGGGGTAGTCCATATAGCAAATGATCTCAGCCACCAGTCTTCAAATATGAATACAGATTGTAGATTAAATTTAAAATGCAGCTCTGAACAATGAGTTCAGGACCCATTTGTGAAGTTGTGAATCACAGTTAATGAGAAGGCCAGACAATTCTGATTAAAATGCATTCAGGTGTCCGCAGTGTGGGTGTGAAGTTTCCGTATAGTTTAAAGGAATCATTGTGGATGCATTGTAAATTGTCCTTTTATCTTTAGCACATAAAATGGCATGTGGCATTGAGTCTAGCAGACTTTTGTTCTGAAAGGGTCTCTGTATGATGCCTGTTGTGCCTCATTTCATCCATAAAAGAGACTACTACATGTCTGCTGGCTAATTCTCTCCAGTGATTCTGTTCAAGCGACAACATTTGGGATGCCTTTGTGATATGTGTGTAGCCAGCAATCTCAGCAGTTTAAATAGGTGAGTAATTTTTGTTTAAAGTTGGACCTATTTGGGTTGGAAGCTATGGGATAGCAAGGTATCATAAGCCCATAAGATATAGGATATAAGATATAAGATAGGCCATTTGGTTCATCTAGTCTGCTCCACCATCCAATCATGGGCTGATCCACTTCATCCAGTCACCTCCACTCCTCTGCCTTCTCCCCATACCCCTTGATGCCCTGGCTAATCAAGAACCCATCTATCTCTGCCTTAAATACACCCAGTGACATGGCCTCCACAGCCACTCGTGGCAACTAATTCCACAGATTTACCACCCTCTGACTAAAGTAATTTCTCCGCATCTCAGTTCTAAGTGGACGTCCTCCATCCTGAACACAATGGAGAGATGCACGGGTTGATATAAAAATAGAGTGGTGTGTGTGTGTGCATGTGTGATTATGTAAGAGACTAAACTGTGTGTGTTAATTTAGTGAGACAGGGCCACCAGCTGCAAAGGGTGGTTTCTGAAGGTTTGGGTTGCCAGTGGGGTGTGTATATACTCAATCCAGGAACTGTATTTTAGTATACACGTTTGCAAGTGTGTGTGCCTTGGTAAAATAAGAATGGAAAGGAATACAACAGGATTATGTGTTTTGCCACACGTGTGCAAAGTGGCCGATTGCAGAGTACGTACTCTACGGTTTTGGGTGTGTTCTGTTTAACTTGTATGCATCATTTATATTTTGCGTGGTGTGGGAATTGGTGTGGAGATAGTTTAGGGAGAGGTTTAACACAGATAGATCTGACAGGTTGGCACAGATTGAGGTCAAGCAATGTCAGGTTGAGAACCATGATGACTGTAGCGGGCCATTGACTTTGATTATGATTATTCATAAGCCCTTCACTCCCGTGGAGAAGCAGAGCATGTTGTCAGAGCTGCCCTCATTTCAGGTCACCTGTGGGATGCAGAAATCTAGTGCAAGCTCAAGGACATGATTGAAATTCACCAGATGCACCCCAAAGATATACACGTGCTGGTAAAAGTGAAGCGCCTGAGGTATCTGTGGGACAGTACAGCCCAGAGACTGCAGGATGATACACAGGCAACTACTGGGGACACCAACAATGAACAGAGATACTCCTTCTTTCAAGGGGAAATGAGGTAGCAACTGGGGCAGGTGAGAGTAACTGGGGAACGATAACATCAGTGATTCTGAGAGCTGATCAGCCAGCCATGGATAAAGAAGAACGTAGATATTGAGCATATGAGGAGTATTCAGGGTTGGATAATCCAGGGAGGGATAACCCAGTCTTCTTGAAAATGCTGGAGGGAGGCCTGAGCTCAGCCCAACAGGAAGTTTTAGACTTGAGGACAGCAGTGGGGTTGACTAGAGGAGGGAAAGAGAAGTCGTAATTGGGTGTATGATTGTAGCTGCTGTGACTTCACGGAGAACTCGCTGTGTGTGCCAACAGCTGGGCACATAGCAAGGGAGTGCTGGAATAGACATGGCATAGTAAATGAGATGATTTGTTACAGCTGTAGATTCTCAGGGTATGGTTGGAGGCAGTGCTCTGAGAAACAAGAAAAATGCGAAAATCACTCACAAAAGCAAGCAGAATAGATTGCAGTGTCCTCGCTTCCAGATTCTGGAAGACCGATGACCTGATTAGAGAGCTGGTGAGGTCAGAGAAACGGCTGACAGCCTCCTTTATTGCCAGTGGCAATTCTTCATGGAGGATTAAAAGAGGTTTATTAGAGGACCAGCAATGTGAAATGTCAGTATCGATAACTGATTTACCCTTGCCCATGAGTGGAGAGGTGAGGTACATTACTGGGGCTGGAGGTGAAACAATGATACTGGAGAGGAGTCAGACCAGGTACATGAGGTTGAAGGAACGTAGCTTCCCGTAGGTTTTTGGGTGTGACCAAATAATGAAGGCACTATCCTGGGGATAGACACTGATTAAAGCAGGTGCTATCATAGACACAGGGAACGGAGAAATAACATGGACAAGACAGGGATGGTGTGACCCATAAAGCAGCCAACATTGCCCACGGAGAGACAGCATCCCCAAGCAGGGAGGAGAGACAGGGCGTTGAGTGGGAATCATGTCAGGAGGTCCCAAGGGTTGGGGCCAAGCACAGTCAGGGGCTGTTAGAAGTCATACAGCTGCCTGAGGAGGAAGCAGTGATTGAAGTAAAGGCTCAGCGGAAAGGGGATAGAAGGAGCAGAAAGGGAAGTAGTTGGCAGACATCAGTGTGAGGAGGGCAGAGGGAGGACAAGAAGAAACTACAATACCAATTTTGTAAGATTAAATGGAGACGTGAAGGACCTTAAGAACCAACTTGAACTGCTGAAAGACTGAGTAAAAGAAATCGGCACATTTTTGATCAGAGGGAAAGGAGATAGGCCTCATACAGTTGGGTGACCAAGTCATGGTGGGGGTGCTGCCTGAAAAGGCAGGGTTTTCTCCCACATGGACAGGACATCAGTTGGTACTTTTGACAAATGACAAGTTTGCAGAATCAATGAAGCAGCCTGGACTCAGATTAAACCGTATAAATCACCTTCCTGTCACCCCCACAGACAGAGGGGGAGATCAAGTGTACTCAGTAACAGTGTCATTGCAGAGAACCTAAGTGATGAACACCGGCCAAATGCACCAGACCTGATCACAGCCAATGGAATCAGACTTACAGCAAATGCAAAGGCAGAGGACACTGAGAGAATGTGACAGCTGGCCGTGAATAGCATGTTAAAGTGGAACAGTAATGATATTCTGTAATGAAGACAGGGTGCTGAAGGCAGATGATTAATTGTACAGCAGAGTATAGAAAAGATATTGGGGAAAATCGGTGGGATGGGATCCAAGATTCAGCGGTAGAGACATCAGGTTCCACAAATTCGATGGCCTGGCAGAAGGAGAAGGAGAAGTGCACGGCACCTGAAGGCAGTCACACCAGCCTGAATACAAATATGCTGGGCCCTTTCAACATTTGGGACAGTGATCTACTGGACAGTCCAGAAAGGCTTGTCACCAGGGAGAGATCCTTGCAGGCATTCAAATAGAAACTATCCCACCCCCTCCTGTGTCTCAGTGAGAAGCCTGTGTGACTGATACTTCACCTTGCTGGTGCCTCTGGAAACAGAGTATCCACTGGCATCCACTGCGGAGTTTTAGCTATCAGAGATTGAAGGAGTCAAGATGAAGAACGTGATTAAACTTCAATCGGCCAGCAGGGAAGGGGGCATCAGGCGTACGAGTGTAAAAGCTGTATTTTAAAGACTGTTGGTCAAATTTCTGGAACAATCTCTCTGCTTAGCATCTTTCAGGTAGACATTAGGGTCGATAGGATAGATGTAGATCCACATAAAATAACTGGGGGGAATTCTGAGGCAGGGTATTTCTGCTGCCTATTTGAGCATATGGTCCTTAAGGTTGGCCTTTCCTGGTGCACATTTATTTTTATCCAGGAGCTCCTAGAGGAGAAGCTGTTAGAGCATTTTTGGGGGTAGTACATATAGCAAATAAGTTCAGTAAATGACTTCAGCTACCAATCTTCAAGCATGAATATAGACTGTAAACTAAATTTAAAATGCAGCTCTGAACAATGGGTTCATAAAAGCTGTGAGTCATAGTTGATGGAAAGACCAGAGAATGCTGATTAAAACAGATTCTGATGTCTGTGGGGTGGATGTGAAGGAGGAGGTGTGAAGATAGCGTATAGTTCAAAGGAAGCATTGTGGATGCATTGTAAATTTTCCTTTGGTCTTCAGCACATAAGATGTCATGTGGCATTTGGATAAGCAGACCTTTAGCTCTGAAAAGGTTTCAGTATGATACAGTTGTCCCTCCTTATCTGCAGGGGATTGGTTCCGGGACTCCCCCCGCGGATACCAAAATTCATGGATGCTCATCCACTATTTAACGTGTATCAGTGCAGTGGTCTTTAGGACCCAGCGGAACCACAGACTTTATTTAACATGTCTCTGTGTGCTGGACATCAGGACCTGGTGGTGCAACTCTGAATCTGCAGTGTTTCTGTTCACGAAAATAATCACGATTGGAAAGAGGTGAAACGCCGTCAGTCATGGAGAAGCGTTGGGCTACAGTCAGTCAACAATCGGAACAATTTTAATGAAGAATGTGAAAGACCCTGTCCCAATGAAAGCTACAATTATTACTAAGAAACACAATGGTTTAATTATTGAAATATGTATGTTTCTTAAGTGTTTTATATGCATAGAAAGGTAAAATATGTACTATATACTAAGAAAAACGTTTGACTAACTGATGCTAAATAATACCAGATGTACCTGTTCTGTCTTCAAATCCGACTTAAAGACGAACTCAGGAATGGAACTCATTCCTAACCCGGGGACTGCCTGTACTTTTAAGTCATTTCTAGATTACTTATAATACCCAATACAATGTAAATACTATGTAAATAGTTGTTATACTGTATTGTTTAGGGAATAATGACAAGAAAAAATAGTCTGTACGTGCTCAAGCAGCTAGCGCTGGAGAGAGAACTTCCGGGTTTTCCCGATCCGCGGTTGGTTGAATCCGCGCAAACGTGATCCACGGATAAGGAGGGCCAACTGTACCTGCTGTGTCTCATTTTGTCCAATAAAGAGACTATTTCATGTCTACCAGCTCTTCTCTCTGGTGACTTTGTTCACATAGTAATAGTAACTAGTTAATAAAGTTTAAAGTAAATTTATAGTAACGTAGAAAATCTACAGCACAATACAGGCCCTTCAGCCCACAATGCTGTGCCGAACATGTACTTTCTTTATGAACAAACCATGTATATGTTGCTATAAACGACACTGAGATTTACTTGCTTACAGGTATTCACAGCAGATAGAAAGAAACACAATATAATCAATGAAAAACTACAGCCGAAGATGGACGAACAGCCAATGTGTAAAAGAAGACAAACTACAAATACCAAAAAGAAGTAATATTGAAAACTAGAGTTGATGAATCCTTGAAAGTGAGTCCATAGGTTGTGAAATAATTTCAGTGCTGAGCTGATCACTGTTGTTCAGTGTTGAGGATTCGCAAGATGAGCAAAGACCATTAGAAGATTTACCAAGTGCTGATAGTACTGCCAGAACTAATATTCCAAGTTTTGGAACAGTAAACATCAGAGTTCTTTACTTTGGCGTTCAGCTGTTGAACTTAATCAGAGCAGATTTTTAAATCCGTCCTCTGGAGCCCCTCAATACTTACTGGAAAATCATGCATTGGAGCGAGGAAGGTGGAGGACAAATTCATCAGGTGGAGGAGACCCTTCATCTGGTCTCGGCTCAAAACTTCGACCATTAATTGATTTCCATAGATACTGTCTGACCTGCTGAGTTCCTCCAGAATTTTAAGACAATAAGATATAGGAGCAGAATTAGACCATTTGGCCCATCGAGTCTACTACGTTATTTCATCATGGCTGATCCAATTTTTTTTCTCAGCCCCAATCTCCTGCCCACTTAACATATCCTTTCATGTACTGACCAATCAAAAATCTAACAACTTCTGCCTTAAATAAACGTAAAAAGCTAGGCCTGCACAGCTGCCTGTGGGAAAGGATTTCACTGATTCACCACTCTCTGGCTAATTTTGTTTGTGTTACTCTGTATTTTCAAAATCTGCAGTATCTCTTGTGTTTATAAGGCTAGAAGTTGTAGAGATGTTAAGCAATGGGATAGGTAAATGGTGGACAGCCCCACAAGTTCCGTTTACTTGGTTATCTTTGAAAATTGTTGAAGATTCTGGGTCAGATCCAAAGGGTTTCTGGTTACGCAGCTGGACTATGCTCTGAGATTAGTTCTGGATGACAGACTCTTAGATAGCAACAGGGATGAAGACTAATGGAGGCTTACAGGCTATGTAGGAGAGAAGAGTTAGATTAATCGTGGAGTAGGTTGAAAAGTTGGCACAACATTGTGGGCCAAAGGATCTGTACTATTCTGTACTGTTCTATGTTCAATTCATTGCAGTAGGAAGAATAGAAAAACTAATTGTATTAAATAGTTAAGAAATTGAATAAATATTCAAGCTAAGAAGCATTTTTCATTTCATTGAAGCTGAGACAATTTTTTTAGGCAATTTATGCAGAAAAGACCAGTATATATTAAATTCCCATACTGTTGGAATCCCTTATCTTTAATTGTACATATTGAAAAGCTCACTGAGGCATTTCAGAGTGCAGATGAGTCTGAATCAGGTGGGTTCTTTAACCACAGTACAGTAGTTTCATGGTCTGCATTTTGATTTATTTAGCTAATTCAATTTAAGCTCCTCAGCTGGTGGTGTAAACTTTGATCTCATTTCTTCTGATCATTAATCTAAACTTATGCTACTAATCCAGCAATTTAATACTCTGGTACCAATAACAGAGGTGCTTTTGTGCATTGATGCAGAACGCCAACGTGCAGAATCAACGTGTGTTAGGCGGCGTATGAGGCAGGTTGGATCATTACTAATAGATTTCCTTCGGACTGTGCCCAAAGTTGAACATCTTCATCTTGCTTATCAATAAATTTCCTTCCATCATTATATCAGAAGAGAGGATTGGAAGATTGCATGATATTCAAATTATTTCAAAACTTTTAAGACAATAAACAAATGCACACCTGCATGTAAGACAACACAGACAATATCCAAACATGAGCTAATAACTGGCAAGCAACATTTGAACTGCAGAGATCCAGGTCGTAAGCATCTCCAACAAGAGCATGCAATTATATATCGTTGACATTCAATGGCAGTGTCACCTTTAATCCCTCCACAATCAATATCCTGGGGTTTACCATGTACCACAAATTAAGCTGGAAATGCTACATCCAGACCTTGACCATAGGGGCAGTTCAGAGGCTGGGTGTCCTGTGACAAGTTGATGGATTCTCCAATTTTGTTGCACAATCTGTAAAGCCCAAGTCAAGCGTGTCATGTCATACTTTCAGCTTGCCTTGATGAGTGTGCATCTCTAGGAAAGGTAATCCATTTGATTGATATGCCATCTTCCACCCAAAACATTTACTGCCTCCACCAATTACTGCAGTCAGTGCAATCTTCAGCTACTTCAGCAACCTCTGGTCCTAAATCCTGGAAGCCCCAACCCAACCGTACATTAGGTGTGCAGACGCTGGAAGAATGACAAATCAACTCAGAATCAGAATCAGGCGTATTATCACTGATGTACTCATGAAGTTCAAGTTCAAGTTTATTGTCATTCAACTATACACATGTAAAACAGCAGAACGAAATATCCTTCCTCTGGCGCCAGGATGCAAAGCACTGTCTTCTTCCAGGAAGTCTGTCAGGAAGGACGATGAGATCAGTGATGCCTCTGATGAGAGCGAAGCCCGAACTGGGAAGTGTAGATGCGCCGGCAAGTCAGGCACATTACGGCCACTGAAGGGTCGGGTCTCTCTCCTTGCGGTCCTGGCATTTTTGATCGAGGTGCTTCAGCCACTACTCTTCTAACGTGCTGGTGTCTTTGTAGGCTGTCAGGTGCCAGGCTGTGCGATCTTTGGCCAAGGCCTCCCAACCACTCATAGGGATACTGCATGCCTTCAAGGACACTTTCATGTAGTCTTCATAGTGATTTCTGGTGCCATGTGCCAACTTGGAAAGGAATAAACACTGTACATACAGCCACACACAACACATATAGTTGTGCTCCAGAACATCCAGTTCTTTGCAAAAGTCTTAGGCATATATTTATAGTTAGGATGCTTAAAAATTACATAGTATTGTGCATTCAGAAAGTAATATTAGCACGAGTCCCTGGGTGACATGGCCTGAAGATGACCAGGTTGACATAAAGCACAAGATGCATGTTTATGCAAGACAGTATAATGTAACTGGCACTATTATAATAAAACAAGCAACAGTGTAAATATGTGAAGCTGCAACAATAAGAGATGAAAATTGACCAGTGCAGGATGAGTGTGTGTGAGTTGGGAGTTGATGGCAGAGGGAGGGGGAAGGTAGGGCACTCAGACAGGATGTACGGTACCTGTGTGCTGAGTGTGTCAAGCCTGCACAGCAAGGCACTTCCCAGTCTCCACCTAGCAAACAGGACTCATTTCCAACATCACCGATAGCCGATGAAGCTCTTCCACCATTGATGCACCATCAATAACTCTCGGAGACAGAAGGCAAACGATAGGCTTTTATTTGCTGCAAACATGACCACATCATCTTGGAGATTGAGGGAGGAGCAGTGCCTCCAATTCCCTTTATACAGGGGTCTGTGGGAGGAGCCACAGGAGCAGTCAGCACAGGGGCGTGTCCAGACAGGTATACACATAGTTTACCATAGCCATGAAGTACTTCAAAGAGTGATATACCCGTGGCAGAGGGGGTATGTAGGTTGCGGGACAACTTAGAATGGAACAGATACTTTTCCATGTCTATGAGTTAGAGGAGGTGAAGCATCACAGGAACTTCTCTACTTGACCGCTTCTGACTAATTGTTGGTCTGTGGATGATAGTCAGAGGACAAACTCAGTGAGGTGTGGAGGGAGGAGGAGAAGGCTCACGAAAAATGGGAGACAAATTTTGGGCCCCGGTCCGGCACAATGTCCTGAGGGAATCCATGGAAGTGGAGGGTTGGTGAGGGTAGTGAAGTGGGCCACCTTGGAGTCCTCTACAGTCATGATTACCATGGCCACATCAGAATGTGTCCAATCCATGATGAAATCCATAGTGACATGGAACGACAGGTGTCAAGGGTTTGTTCAGAGCCTCATGAGCCCAGAGAGCCCTAGTTAATGGTTTCATGTTGCTGTGGATGGAGTGTAAGGTACCTGGTTGACTAGGAAGGGTAAAGCCTGGAGGAGGTATCTTGGTTTCCAACCATGATCTATCGCTCTTTGAGGAGTTCTACTAGACCCATTCGAATCATCCTAGACTATCAGGTGCTGGCAGTAGTGGGGGGAGTGGAAGGGGTCCTGTTAGACCTACTCAAGTAGGCACTTCCCATTCTCCACCATCTAACAGGAGTCACCTGCCACTCGATTCCAAATCATCACCTGCAACCTATTTAAACCCAGCTCGCCTCTGTAATCCTTGTGCGCTCATACGAACCAGCCAGCCTCAATCAGTTGCTCCTAGCCTTCAGTTACCTTGTTACCTGTAGTGTTCCATATCCTGTGGCTTGTTAATTTTGCAGTTTATTATTAAAATTATTATTCATCGCCGACTTATACTCGTGATTTTGGGTCAAGATTCTTCTATGTTTCCTGACAAGCTGGCAACTGACTGTGAAGAAGTCAAAGAGTCTGGGTGAAGAGTCTGACAGTTCTAGCTCTCCTACTGTGGTACCTTCTGCCTGACAACAGGAGATCAAAGGTATTTGTTGTTTTGTGGCAGCAGTATAGCGCAAGACATAAAAATTATGCTAAGTTACAAAAGAAAGCACAAATGAGGAACAGTGAGGTGGTGTTCATGGTTTCATGGACCATTCAGAAACCTGACGGTAGAGGGGAAGAAGCTGTTTCTAAAACATTGAGTTTGAGGCTTCAAGCTCCTGTACCTCCTTCCCAATGGTAGGAATGAGGAGTCCCAGATGGTGAGGGTCCTTAGTGATGGCTATCGCCTTCTTGGGGCACTGCCCTTGGAAGATGTTTTTGATAGTAGGGAGGGGTCCTCCCATCTTCCACCATCTTAACAAGAGGATGCATGGGCAATAAATTTTGGCCTCAGTGATGCTCAACTTTAATACATGAATGTTGAAGTTCAGTGCAAGATTGAAGAAATATTAATGCAGTTGTGCTGGACCCTGGCAGGATAACAGACAACCATGTGGAGCTACAATCTCTTCACCACCAATTGAACAAGTACGTCTTGAAATCATTGCAGTGTGAAGTCACAAAATTGATTCTTGGACAAAAGGATTGCTTTGCATGAAAAGAGTGAATAAAGTTGCCAAAATGTAATAGTCAAGTGATCTCATTGTGAGGCATAGTTTTAAGAAGGGTCATTACTCTTATGCTTTATAACTTCAAAACTAGTCACAAAGTGGTTCCAGATAGATCCTGCCTCTCAGAATTCCCTCCACTGAAGTTAGGCACATCAGCCTGTAGCTTCCCAGCTTTTCCTTGTAACCCTTGTAAATAAAGGCACAACATTAACCACCCTTCAGTGTCCCATATCTCACTCGTTGGCTGAGGAAGATAGAAAAGTGTTTGCCAGGGACCCAGTAATTACTTCTATGTCTTTTCACAATGTCCTCAGACAGACTTTGTCAGGAATTACACTCTTTTATGCCCATCAAGACCAACAATACATCCTCTTTTGTAAAGTCAATACTTTCATTTATTTTTATTCAGAGATACAGCATGAAAACTGACCTTTCTGGTTCAGCAAGCCTGCACTGCCCAGTTGCACCTGTATGACCAACTAATCAGTTAACCTGTGCATCTACCGGAAGTGTGAGGTGACCAGAGTACCCAGAGGACACTCGTGCAGTCATGGGGAGAACATACACCAGACAGCGGTGGAATTGAGCCCATGTCGCGGGTACCGTAATATGGTAATGCTAACCACAATACTACTGTGCTGTCTTTACGACAGTTATTTAGTTTATAATATTTTCGCTTAGTAATTCATTTGTTAGTATTTTCTAGTTAGAATTAGAAGTGTTTAAAGTATATTCATTGCATGTAAAATATATCGGCATGCGATGACGTCACATCCGGTTTCGCCGCACCTTGTGGGAAAGTACCGGTTTGAAATTAACGCGAGGGTGGGGGCTCACCACGAGGCACACCTGAGCACAAGCAGTTTTGCAGGCATGAGAAATCACAGTGAGAGAAACGCTGTAAGTTAATAGATAATCGATATATTGAACTAAGCTGTTAACGCCGATCCTGTTAAAAGTAACGACGGTCGATAGTGTTTATGTTTTCGTTAGTTAAAGAGTTGCGGATAGTTTGCATTGAAGTGTATTTAAAGTAGTCAATGGTGCAGGTAAACTCTGCCTGTATACTGCACCTTAGTGTAATGTAGTTATAGTCACCTTTACAAGTATTTACAATTGAAATGTGATATTAAGGAAGGAACAAATACTGTATCAATCTTGTATTGTTTTATCAACAGTTTTCACCATATGTTAATGTGAAGAGTGAACAGTAAATGGTTAATCTTACTGCAATCTGGTTTCATTGACTGTGGTTTATCTCGATGTTGAATTCGGCGTTATTAGTACACCCGAAGGAGAACGTTACAACTACTGTGCCACCATATATATTTCTATGACTCAGGACATCACTGTCCTCTTCCCTCAATTTCCCATTTCCCATGACTTTCTCTGCACATAACACAGAGGGCAGAGAACTGCAGCGACGCTTGAAGAACTGCAGAGCATTGTTCATCTTTTATGTTCTTAAAAATAGATATTGCGCATCCAGTGCCGTGCCTAGCCTGCATGATGGGCAGAAGCGTCTGCTTCCATGTTGTATTACTCCGTGAATAGAATGAGGCAGATCTTCAGGCCTCAGTGCTAGAAATCTAGTAAATGTGACTCACGTTTCTACATTTTCTGTGGTGCTGTCAAATCACTGAGTAAGGGCTGTGAGATGTTCACAAAATGCTGCAGGATCTCAGCAGGTCAGCGTCTATGGAAAGGAACACAGATTGAATATTTCAGGTCAAGACCCTTCATCAGGCCCAAACATTTTCTCTTTATTCCACTCCATAGATGCTTTCTGACCTGCTGAGTTCCTCCAGCGTTTTGTCTGTATTACACTGAATTTCCAGCATCTGCAGAATCCCTTGTGTTTATGCTGTGCTGATGCTGCAAGTGGATGAATCCACCTGTTTGGCTTGACCCAGTAACATAACTAATGTTTGATGGTCAAGAAATATTGTTTGCAGTCGACCTGATCCTCTGTTTTGGTCATAGGGCAGAGTTTAAGTTAATCTTCCAGAGTGCATTTTCCTCCTTCCTTTCGGTTAACATTGCTGCCTGCTCTCCACTCGATCATGCTGTGACCCCTCTTGACCACAGAGCCTAAATCCCCTGGGGCAGACAGCTGTAAACTGGTGTACGGCACAGAAGGTGACTGAGAGAGATAATCCCGCCTCAGGTCTTTGTAGTAGACCCAGAAAAACATGGAATGCCAAAGACTGTCAGACAAAAATTTTCATGTTAACATTTCCACTCACCAATAAACTTGAAAGTTAGCTTTAGGAGTTATTTAATATCTTGTTTGTTTTGCTTTTCTGAGGAAAAATGTATTTTGTGCCAGTTTCTAGTAAAATGTTTATATACGATTCACTTAATTCAGTGACTCCCCATGGCAAGCCAAGTCCTACATGGGCGGCGCAGTTAGTGGAATGGTCTCACAGCGCCATTGACCGGGATTCAGTCCTGCCGCTGTCTGTAAGGAGTTTGTACGATCTCCTTGTGACCACGTGGGTTTCCTCCCACATTCCAGAAATGTACAGGCTTGTGGTTAATTGGCCACATGCGTGTAACTGGACAACACATTTTGTTGGGCTGCAAGGGCCCGTTACAGTGATGTATCTCTAAATAGATTAGTGCGTATAATTAATTAGAGGTGTATAAGATGATGAGGGGCATTGATCGTGTGGATAACCAGAGGTTTTTTCCCAGGGCTGAAATGGCTAATACGGGAGGGCACAGTTTTAAGGTGCTCGGAAGTAGGTACCGAGAGGATGTCAGGGGTAAGTTTCTCTCACAGAGAGTGGTGGGTGTGTGGAATGCACTGCTGGTGGCAATGGTGGATGCACATACAATAAGGTCTCTTAAGAGCTGCTTAGATAGATACATGGAGCTCAGAAAAATAGAGGGCTATGTGCTAGGGAAATTCTAGGCAGCTTCTGGTCGGCACAACATCGTGGGCCAAAGGCCCTGTAATATGCTGTAGATTTCTATGTCTAGATAAATAAGCAAAACCAACAGATTCTCTTCAAGGATTGGCAAGTCGTGGGGAGGTGTAGAGAATGGGGACAAGAGACATCTCATTCATAGAGGTCATGCAGGGGATACAGAAACAGATTTAATAAGGATGAGGCTGACAGGTTAAATCTGTCCCAGTCCTTTGGACTAAACAGTTGTAGTTTGTGCTGCAGCCTCACAGTGACAGAGAAATAGGCTCAGTTCTTTTCCTGGCTGCAAATTGTGTGGCGTTTGCATGTCTGCATAGAACATAGAACATTATAGCTCAGAGCAGGTTCTTCGGCCCATGGTATTGTGATAATCCTTTAAGCTACTCTAAGATCAACCTAACCCTTCCCTCTCACATAACTCTCTGTCTTTCTATCATCTATGTGCCTATCTAAGAGTCTCTTAAATGTCCCTAACACCTGTGCCACCACCAGTGGCAGGTCATTCCACACATTCACCACTCTCTGTGCAAGCTTGTCTCCGACATCCATCTTCCTGTCCATGCCTCTGTAACTGTATGGGCTTTTGCTCTGAAGTTCAACTTTACTTTTCCCTAATGGCGCATTTGCTGGCTTCTATAAATAACCCTTTTAATATTGGTGAGAAGCACGATGAGCATGTGAGAGGAATGAGGATAAGTTGCTAAGGAATGAGTAGACGGGGAATGGAAATCAGAAAGGGGAATGGAATTGCTTTGCTTTGGGCTGGTTTATCATGAAGTTCTGAGTGGCCTCCGTCTGTGTTGCAGCAAGTAAATTCTTACTGAGAAAAGCAACCAGGCAGGAGCTCTTCACTTTAAAAGGGAAAACTGAAGGGATTTAATGCAATTTGTAATTATTCAGGAGTCTGGAGGGTCTTTTTTTTTAAGAATGTAGTCATAGGGAAGTCATGCTGAAAATTTGTGAAACGTTGGCCTGGCCTCAGATGGAAATACTGTGTTTAAATCTGAGAGGATATGAGGGTATTAGAGAGTGTCTAGAAAAACAGAGTTACAGGAACAATTCCTAGGATGAGAAATTACAGTTACAAAGACCGTTAGAAGAGGATAGGACAGTTTTCTTTGGAAAACAGAAAACTGAGGGGAGCTTTAATGGAAATATATAAAATGATGAAGGGTCTGGATTGTAGGAATCTGTTCCCTTTGGTCATGGAGATGAGGATCAGAGATCACAGAAACAAAATAACAGGGAGGAGTCTTAAGAATACAAGAAGAAGAACCTATTTATGCAGTGCATGGGTGGAATCTGGGATGTAGAGAACACAGGATGTAGTGGAGAGGGGGTTCATTCTAATACCTTGTGTACAAGATATTAAGAGGAATAGACAGAGTGGACAGCCAGTCCCTCTTCCCCAAGGCACCACTGCTCAGTACAAGAGGACATGGCTTTAAGGTAAGGGGAGGGAAGTTCAAGGGGGATTTTAGAGGAAGGTTTTTCACTCAGAGAGTGGTTGGCGCGTGGAATGCACTGCCTGAGTCAGTGGTGGAGGCAGATACACTAGTGAAGTTTAAGAGACTACTAGACAGGTATATGGAGGAATTTAAGGTGGGAGGTTATATGGGAGGCAGGGTTTGAGGGTTGGCACAAAATTGTGGGCCGAAGGGCCTGTAATGTGCTGTACTATTCTATGTTCTATGTTCTAACTTTCAAGAGAGAATTAGGTAACTATTGGATGGAGAAAAAAATTGTAAGGCTGTGAAGAAAAAGCATGTGGGCACAACGATTGAGTTGCACTGGTTGGGAGCTGGTAGATTAGAATCAGAATCAGGTTTAATATGTCTGGCTCGTGTTTGTCATCTTTGTGGCAGCAGCATAATACAATACATAATAACAGGAAAAATGAATTGCAGTATGTACATATAGCTAGATTAAATAAGTAGTGCAAAATGGAAGTAAAGAGTAGTGAGGTGGTGTTCATGGGTTCAAAGTCTAGATTTCCAGTAAGATGGAGGCGTGTATACACGCAGAAGCCTTTAGGGGGCCAACCAAAGGTTTTTTTTCTTTGTTAAATGTGTTTCTGTACATAGTAAGACTAGTCTTGACACCAATAACTATACGGCATGTCCACCGCATCAGTGAGCTGCTCATTGTTTGGAGTAGCCAAGTGGAATATTGTAAGAGCCGGTTGGCCTTTAGAGAAGGTGAGTTGGCCCATGTTGGGCTGTTGGGCCAGGAAGGTTCAGATGGGCCGTCCCACCAAAGGATTTGAGTTGTGCTGTCAGGCCAGGGGACTCGAGCTGGGTCATCAGGCCTGGGCATTCAGGTTGGACCGCTAGGCTGCAGGAGGAGCCAAACTGGGTTCAGAACAATCTGACCTGGGTGGATCATGCTGCTGACTGTTACTTTGAGGCATCAGAGTTGGGGCCTTTCAGTTGGCACAAAGGCAGTGTGTAGTGAAACTGTGAGTGGCTGTCTTGGATGTTCCTTTACGTGATCACTGTACATTGATTGCTTCAAGCCTGCTTCCCTTGTTTGGTGGTGAGACGGTGAAACGGGCAGCGAGGTAGCAGTGTCACCTCAGTTGTGGCATGGACTAGGCCTCAATCCTCGGGCTTGCGTTGTAGGTGTTGTGTCCGGGGTTGGTGTGGTGGGGGGCGGGGGGCGGGGGGGTCTTCTCCCTTTGGTGCTGCCCCCAGTGGTGGATTGGTGGAATTACAGGCTGGACTGTCAGAAACCATCAATTTCCGGGACTTGCCGCTCAGGGTCTTGGACTAAAAATGCGTTTTCTTCCCTTTCTCATTATTTTGAATGTGCGTGTATGCTCTTGCACTTTGGCCCCAGAGGAACACTGTTTTATTTGGCTGTATCCATGTATGGTTTGAATGACAATTAAAGTTGATTTGATGTGAAATCAGATGGCAAAGGGGAAGAAGCTGTTCCTGAATTGTTGAGTGTGTGCCTTCAGGCTTTTGTTCCTCCTACCTGATGGTAACAGCGAGAACAAGGTGATGGGGGTCCTTAATGATGGATGCCACCTTTATGGGGGTTTGCTCCTTGAAGGTGTCCTGGATACTACAAAAGCTAGTGCCCATTGTGGAACTGGATCAGTTTAAACTCTCTGCAGCTTATTACAATCCTGTGCAGTACCCCCTCTACGCCCCCCCCCCATATCAGACAGTGTTGCAGCTAGTTAGAATGCTCTCTATAGTACACCTGTCAAAATTTGTGAGTGTCTTTGGGGACATATCGAATCTCCTCAAACTCCTAATGAAGTATAGCCACTGACGAGCCTTCGGATTGTTGTGTCCAAGATGGAGCCTCAGAGATATTGACAACCAGGGACTTGAGATTGCTCACTCTTTCCACTTCTGATCCCTCTATGAGCTTGATGGTCCAAATTGTCTCCTTCCATACTCTAAAATTTATCTGATTCCATACATGAATCAAAGCTCCTTCCATGTATGGCAATGATTATAACTGAATGTAAATAGTGACTTTTAAATACAGCAGGACATTCAGGAGAAGCTTCTGAGAATGGCTTAAACATGAAAAACATCTCGACAATGCACAGTTGAGGTAGGCAGTAGACTTGCACTGGAGGGTGCAGATAAATTCATGAAGACGTTCCGAAGGTTTGCTGAGATGAGGAGAAGAAGGTTGGGAAGCCGATCCGATCTTCTGCTGGGAGTGTTGTACCTTCCCTGCCTGCTTTCCTATTCTCAGCAGCCCCAGTGTGAACCATTATTCAGTTGAAAGAAGAAACAGAATTGTGATTTAAGAACCTCATTACTGCCTGGACACTGTCAAGAAATGCTGTCAGTGAGCACCTGCAGTGTTTAGCGAACTGTCAGTTTTTCACATTAATCTCCATTGTGAGTTTCACATCTTGCAGCTGGTGGTGATCTGCTATTAGCTGTCAAAGCTTTCATGTTCAGTCCACAGGAATCTCAATGTACTCAGCGGGTGGTGACAAATGAGTCATATTGTACAGATAGAAAGCTTATTCTCTCTTCTACCGGTGTAGCAAGGCTGCAGTGTGCACCCTCCTCAATGCACAGTAATCACCTGTCCAAACTACTCAGTCTGCCATTCCCTTCACTTACCTGTCAAAGCTTACCTGTTCAATACACAGTCAACTCAATTTCATCAGGAGATAGTGAAAACTGAGATAAGTAACTGCAGTGCTGGAAGCTCATTTGGAGTCAGAAGTTGAAGTGGAAATTGTTTCATCTTTCTTGCTAAATATGAATAGTTACCTAAAGACATGAAAAATTGAGGGAATTGGGTAGAGATATATAATAAATATATGATGATAGATAGTAGATAGATATTGGATAGAGAGTAGATGATAGATAGATAATGAGAGAGAGAGAGAGAGAGAGAGAGAGAGAGACAAAACACTGGAGGAACTCAGCAAGCCAGGCAGCATCCATGGAAAACTGTACAGTCAAAGTTTTGGGCCAAGACCCTTCAGCAGGACTGGAGTAAAAAAACTGAGGAGTAGATTTAAAAGGTGGGGGGAGAGGTGAAAGGTGAAGGGGGAGGGATGAAGTGAAAAGCTGGGAAGTTGATTGATGAAAGAGATACAGGGCTGAGGAAGGGGATGTCTGTTAGAAGAGGTCAGAAAGCCATGGAAAAGGCCATCGATGGGAGGGCAAGGAGATAAGGTGAAAGAGGCAAAAGGGAATGGGGAATGGTGAAGGTGGGGGGTGGGGCATTACCAAAAGTTCAAGAAATCGATGTTCATGCCATCAGGTTGGAGGCCACCCAGACGGAATATAAGGTGTTGTTCCTCCAGTCTAGGTGTGGCCTCATCACGACAGTGGATAGCCATATCAGCATGGGAATGGGAAGTGGAAGTTCAGACATTCACAACTACCCAGCCGATATTTCCTCCCGCCCTGCTACTTGTAAAAATGCCATCCCCCACCTACCACCTTGTGTTAATCTCTCCCCTCCCGCCACCTTTTAAATCTACGCCTCAGCTTTATTTTCTGCAGTCCTGCTGAAGGGTCTCGGCCCAAAACATCTACCGTACTCTCTTCCATGGACGCTGCCTGGCTGCTGAGTTCCTCCAGCGTTTTGTGTGTGTTGCTCGGATTTCCAGCGCCTGCAGATCTTGTTTGTGAGAGACTGGAGCACAATGGTTTCTTTCTTTATCTCTATACTTCAACAGTTCAGTAGATTCATGATATGAATTGATGAATCTGAAAATTTTGGACTTTGTATTTTATTGTCTAACTAAACAAATTTATCATTGTCCATATGGCACTATTTGTCAAAATTCAGTAACTTCTGTATATCACTGGGGCAAACTGAACTCATATGGATTAATAGGAATTAATCATTTAATTGGAGGTAAACTAAAACTACATTAATAGTTTTCATTATAGTTTCTAATTGCTTACCCCGTTCAGTTGTTCAATATGAATAGTTCTACGACTGTAATTTTACATCCATTAAAATAGAATGGTAATGACATAGTACTTTCATAGAAGTAAAGAAGATAACAGAACGTTGGGATGTCTTTTAGTCCCTTGAGTCTGTGCTGATTCAGTACATGGAAATGAACAGTACATCTGCTCCAACAACTTGAGAGCCTCTGCTTCATCAGGATGGAATTTGCTTGATTTGTTCCTCCTGTGACCTGATGGTGTGCGGCTTCTCTACTTCAGGAGAACTTCCCATTACAGGTGAGTGGGATTTTTAGCAAAAGTAAACTTTGGTGTTTACTGAGGAGAAAATCATGGTGACTCTGGAGATAAGGGAAACAAGGAAATGAGTGGAGATGTTCTGAAGGACATTCAGATTTACAGGGAGTAGGTATTTACAGCCTTACGGTGAATTAAGCTGGATAAATCGTCAGAGCCTGACCAATTGTATCCTTGGACTCTGTGGAAGGTTAAAGGGGAAATTGCAGGGGCATTTGCAGGGACGTTTGCTTCATCGTTACAAAATTCCATAAAGGTGGCTAATGCTGTCCTGATATTTAAGGAGTATAGCAAGGACAAGCCAAGGAGCTACAGGCCTTTCAGCCTGACATCAGTGGTGGAGAAGTCAATAGAGGGGATACTGAGAAACGGGATCTACCTGCATTTGCACAGAAGGAGTCAGCATGGCATTGTGCATGGGAAGTTATGCTTGATGTAACTGGCAGCATTTGTCAAAGAGGTAACCAAATAGTTAGATGAGGGTAGGGCACTGGATGTTTGAGCTTTACCAATACCTTTGATCGTCTTGCATGGTACTCTGATGTGGAAAGTGAGATGGCATGGAACCCAGGGAGAGCTGGTTAAGTGGATTTAAAATTGGCTCAGAGGGAGGATGCAGAGGGTGATGGTTGAAGCTTGTTTATTGTAACTGAGGTAAGAGACTAGTTGTGTGCTGTAGGGGTCAGCGTTGGGACTTTAGCTATTCATTATTTGCTCTCAGTGGCCACTTTATTAGGTACTCCTTTACTTGCTCATTAATGCAGATCTCTTACGAGCCAATCACGTGGTAACAACTCAATGCATGAAAGCATGCAGGCATGGTCAAAAAGTTCAATTGTTGTTTAGACCAAGCATCAGAATGGGGAAGAAATGTGATCTGAGTGACTTTGACCGTGGAGTGATTGTTGGTGCCAGACAGGGTTATTTGAGAGTCTCAGAATCTGCTGATCCCCTGGGATTTTCATGCTCAACAGTGTTTACAGAGAATGGTGTGAGAAACAAAAAGCATCCAGTCTGTGGTCTAAAAATGCCTTGTCAATGAGGGAGATCAGAGAAGAAATCCCAGACAGGAGGACAACAGTAACTCGGATAATTACACATTACAACAACAGTGTGAAAGAAGGAGGCGAGAGACATTTTTTGAAAGATACGTTATTGCAGTCACACAGAAGGCACGTCAGGGACTCCAGTTCTTGAGAAGGAGGAGGAGATTTAGTATGACGCCAAAATGTTGCAGATTTTTACAGAATGGTGGAGAGCATTCTGACTAGTTACATGACAGCCTTGTATGGAGCCTCCAATACACAGGGCTGCATGCGGCTAGACTCAGGTAATTCCACATGGGCAACACCCTCCCTGCTGTCAAGGCCATCCTCAAGAAGGTGGTATCCACTATTAAAGACCATTCCAACCTGAGACAATCCCTCTTTGTGTTGGGAAGGAGCTACAGGAGCCTGAAGACTCACACAGCATTTTAAGAACAGCTTCTTCCCCTCTGCCTCTCTGAATGGTTCTTGAACATATAAATACTACATCCTTATTTGTCTTTTGGATGATTTATTTTTGCAACATACAGTAATTTTACATCTTTGCATTATATTACTGCAGCAAAGCAACAAGTTTCATGATGTGTGTCAGTCATAATAAACCTGATTGATTCAAACCAGCATAGGACTTGTACAATGAAAAGCAGGGCACTAGGGAGAGTAATGGAACAACGGGATTTAGGAATACAAGGGCATAATTCACTGAAAGTGGAATTACAAGTAGAGAAGTTGGTGATACAGGTGTTTAGCATTCTGGCCATCAATCAGGATGCTGAGTATAAGAGATGGGACATAATATTGCAGTAATACAAGTCTTTGGTGAGTTCCAGTAGAAGGATTGTGTACAGTTTGGGTCACAGGAAGGATGTGGTTAAACTTGAAACCACAGTAAAGATTTATAAGGATGTTTCCAGGGCTAGAGGTGCTAGGTGAGATGTGTATTCTTTGTAGTATAGAGAAAAGAGAGAAATGATTAAGTTTAGACAGATTTCGATAAAGTGGATGGTAATAGCCTTTTCCTCAGGGTAGAGAAGTCCAAATCAAGGGGGAAAGATTAGGGTGACAGGAGAAAGATTTAGAGTCATGCTGGATCCGGATGCTCTTTGCTACAGCACAGAGCCAGGCCCTTCTGCCCACCTAGTCTGTGCTGAACTAGGCGGACAGAGTGTGCAGTTTCAAGTTGTAAACACAAAGTGCACTGCAGATGCTGTGGTCAAATCAAGACGTACAAACAAGCTGGATGAACTCAGCAGATCGGGCAGCATCTGTTGAAAGCAGCAGTCAACGTTTCGGATTGAGACCCTTCGTCAGGACTAAAGAAGGAGGGGGCAGGGGCCCTATAAAGAAGGTGGGGGGAGGGTGGAAAACCAATCAGATCAAGATGTGGGGGAGGGGAAGCAGGGAGGGGATAGGCAGGAGAGGTGAAGAAGGAATCTAAGGGGAAATCACTATGGGTAGTAGGAGAAGGCAGAGTCATGAGAGGTGATAGGTAGCTAGAAGAGGAGACAGAGTGAAGGTGAGATGGGGGAAGGGAGAGGGAGGGAATTTGATGTTCATTTCAAGGGGCTGGAGACTACCCAGACGGTAGATGAGATGTTGTTCCTCCAACCGAAGTTTGGCCTCATCTTGGCATTTCCTGCACTTCAGCCCTCACCCCATCCTCCCGTCACCACAACAGGAACCGTGTCCCCCTTGTCCTCACCTATCACCACACCAGCCTCCGAATCCAGCATATTATCCTCTGCAACTTCCACCACCTTCAACAGGACCCCACCACTAAGGACATCTTGCCCTCTCTACCCTCTCTGCTTTTTGCAGGGATCGTTCCCTCCGCGACTCCCTGGTCCACACGTCCCTCCCCACAGATCTCCCACGTGGCACTTAACCCTGCAAGCGCAAATGCTACACCTGTCCCTACACCTCCTCTCTTACCACCAGTCAGGGACCCAAACTGTCCTTCCAGGTGAGGCAACACTTCACTTTTGAGTCTGTTGGGGTCATCTATTGCATCCGGTGCTCCTGATGCGACCTCCTGTACATCGGTGAGACCCAACGCAGATTGGGGGACCGCTTCATCGAGCACCTCCGCTCCGTCCGCCACAACAGACAGGATCTCCCAGTTCCCACTCACTTCAACTCTCCTTCACATTCCCATTCGGATATGTCCATACATGGCCTCCTCTACTGCCATGATGAGGCCAAACTTTGATTGGAGGAACAACATCTCATCTATCGTCTGGGTAGTCTCCAGCCCCTTGGAATGAACATTGAATTTTCCAACTTCCAGTAATTCCCTCCCTCTCCCTTCCCCCATCCCACTTTCACTCTGTTTCCTCTTCTAGCTACCTATCACCTCTCATGACTCTGCCTTCTTCTACTACCCATAGTGCTTTCCCCTTACATTCCTTCTTCACCTCTCCGGCCTATCCTCTCCCTGCTTCCCCTCCCCCACCCCTTGATGTTTCCTCTGATTGGTTTTCCACCCTCCCCCCACCTTCTTTATAGGGCCCCTGCCCCCTCCTTCTTTAGTCCTGACGAAGGGTCTCAACCCGAAACGTTGACTGCTCGTTTCAACGGATGCTGCCTGACCTGCTGAGTTCATCCAGACTTTTTGTACATCTTGAGCAGTTTCAAGTTCCTGGGTGTCAAGATCTCTGAGGATCTAATCTGGTCCCAACATATCGATGTAGTTACAAAGAAGGCAAGACAACTGCTATACCTTATTAAGAGTTTGAAGAGACTTGGTTTATCAATAAATACGCTCAAAAACTTCCGTGGATGTGCTGTGGAGAAGATTCTGACAGGCTGCATCACTGTCTGGTATTAGGGGGGGGGGGGGGGGGTGCTACTGCACAGGACCGAAAGAAGCTGCAGAGGGTTGTGAAGTTAGTTGGTTCCATCTTGGACACTAGCCTAGAAAATGCCCAGGACATCTTCAAGAAGCAGTGGCTCAGAAAGCCAGCATCTATTATTGAGGACCTCCAGCACCCAGGGCATGCCCTTTCATCACTGTTGCCATCAGGTTGGAGGTACAGAAGCCTGAAGGCACACACTTAGCGATTCAGGGACATCTTCTTCCCCTCTGCCGTCTGATTCCTGAATGGACATTGAACCATTGGACACTTACTCACTTTTTTTAATGTATAGTATTTCTGTTTTTTGCACAATTTTTAATTTATTCAATATACAGATACCGTAATTTATTTATTATTATTTTATTTTGTTGTTTTGTTCTATATTATGTATTGCATTGAATTACTGCTGCTAAGTTAACAAATTTTACGTTACATGCCAGTGATAATAAAACGGATTCTGATCCTGACTAATAATCTGCCTAGCCCCAGCAACCTGCACCAGGACCATATCCCTCTATACCCCCACTCCCTCCCCCCATCCATGTAGCTGTCTAAATTTCTCTTAGTTGTTGAAGTCAACCCCACATCTACCACTTACACTGGCAGCTCGTTTCAGACCTTCAACAGCCTCTGAGTGAAGACGTTCCCCCTCATGTTCCCCTTAAACCTGTGACATCTAGTTGTAATTTTACCCAGACTCAGTGGGAAAAAAAAGCCTTCTTGAATTTACCCTATTAATACCTTCTTAATTTTGTAGACCTTAATCTTCTACATTCTGGGGAATAAAGTTAATCTTTCCTTATTACTCAGGTCCTCAAGTCCTGGAAACATCCCTGTGTGCCTTCTCTGTACTCTTTCAAACTTACTTACATCTGTCCTGTAGGCTGGTGACCAAAACTCGTCCACTCAACCTTGGAAAGAATTCCTTCAGCTTCCATGCAATCTAGCTCACTGGCTACATTATCACTGGATAGATTTTGTAAAAATTGTTTGTAAAAATTGAATTTTCCAATGCAATCATTGAACACTACTGTGGTATCTTCTGAACCTGTGAATTTTTTCTGTTTTTTCTGCCTTTTTTTCTTACTTGACTACCTCTCTCCCTTTCTAAAAAATAAAACATGCAGTGCTTCTCTTTTAAACTCAAAATGTCTCTCTGTCTCCCACTTCTGAAGAGACCGTGCCGTGCTTTTATTTAACTCGGAAGTCTCACTGTGTTTCAACGGGTAAGTACTGTCGTTGTCTTGGGTTTATTTCTTCCTCGTCACCACTGTTATAGTTTGAAACTCAGGAAACTAATTGAAAGGGAAGCCCTGGGGCCTGGGATGTGTTTGTACTTTGTTCCTTAGTGAGACGCTCACGTATGATGTGGTGGCGTAATTACGTAATACGTTTGTACATATAAACCACCATGAATGAGGTTATCAAACAAAGCATGCTTAATGAAACAATATATTTGCAATTTCAGTCAAATATTACTGAAATGTTAGACACACAACACCTTCCACCACACTTTCAGACAATTAATTCCTAATTTTCCACAATGTTTTTGGATGATCTTTCATTTTTATGTATTTCTTATACAAAAACTTTTATTTTTAACTCCATTGAGGAGGTGGATGGATGTGGGTAGTAAACTCAAAACATGTCTGTGCAGATGCAGCTTTATTAAATCCCAGACCATCTGCCGGATACATGTCATCCATCAGACAACAAGTTGGGATTTGAATGTACCTCACGTTAACAACTTGCAGCACTTTTGAACATCGTAAACCAGCGAGTTGTTTGTTAGGTCTCCCCGCTCGCTGGGAATGTGGAGGCACCTTTTGCTCCCATATAGGGAGAGAGAGAATCTGTGGTATGTCGAATGCCGGGTGTAACGCAAAGTCTTTGGGGTAACTGCAAGCCTGTGTCTTTGCTATTGCTTTGCTCACGCTTGAGTGCTCGGTGATGATGCCAATGATTTTTTTTGCTGGTGGGAGGAGGGTGCATTGTTGCTCACTGCCGCTTCTGCGCGGGAGGGAGGGGAGTTGGGGGGGGGACTTTGGGGTTCTTACGTTAATCTGTCGTCCATTGTTTGGGGCACTTCCCTGTTTTTGTGGATGTTTGCGAAGGAAAAACATTTCAAGATGTATATTGTATTTCTCTGACATTGAATTCAACCTTTGAACCTTTGAGTTTTAACATAACTGAATCTTGCTGACTTCTGCCTGGAAGTCCTAAAGGAAATAGTTCAACTGTTGCCCTGCAAATAAATGACTCACACTTATGAGGCAAACATTTTATTTATGAATGCTGCTTTGACTGAAAGAATAAATTGTTTGCTTCAATTTACTTCATGAACTTAAATGGTGATGGTAAACAAAGACTGTGAAGGAAATAAGTAAGTGGAAATGGAAGAAATTGGTTGAAAATAAGATAACTTATCACTTCTTCAGTTGGAGATTAGATGATAAAACATGAGGCAGAGAAGCAGACTGATGTCAATCAGCCTATTGAATCTGCTTCACCGTTCTATCATGACTGATTTTCTTTTCACTTTAAATCCCATTGTCCTGCATTCTACCCATAACTTTTGATGCCCTTACTAATCAAGAACCTACCATACTCATAATGTGGCCTTCACAGCTGTCTGTGGCAATGAATTCCACAGATTCACCACCCTCTGGCTAAAGAAATTCTTCCTCATCCCTGTTCTAAAGGGACGTCTTCCTATTTTGCTGCTGTGCCCTCTGTTCCTATACTCTGCCCCTGTTGGAATCATCCTCTTCACATCCAATTTATCTGGGCCTTTCCATATGCACTAGGTTTCATTGAGATTCTCCCTTCATGGCTAAAAGAAATCAGAATAAGCTGGAGATGAGGATATCAAAATTTTGTTAGTAATTCAGGTAGAAAGATGAATAGAGCTACAGGAAAAGAAATATAAAGTAGGAAAGAAGATACATTTTGCTTCCCAAAGTCACCCCTTCCGTTAGCTTCCAGAACAAGAACGACTTCAAGCCCAGGATTTTGAGTGATAGATGCCATCACTATGGTGACAATGTCACAGCCATCTTGGAAATGGAATTGGTTTACTTCAATCACACGTGATTGTGTGGTGTTATAGACTCAGGCAGACCATCCACCCCAACTCGATCATACCAACCAGTGGGAATCCTTCTATTTTAATCCAGCATCTCGTCAACCGTCTTCTATCATCAATTCAAATTCTCATCTAGCCACTCTTAAATGTTTTCACCAACTCATCTTCAACCTCACTCTCAGGAAATACATTCCAGGCACTTGCTACTCTCTGAGTGAAGAAGATTCCCCTCAGACTCCCTCGAAATCTCCTCCTTCTCTCCCAAAGTGCACCAGTTTCTGCCCGGAGCCCAAAGTCATATAGGCTGGTAGGTTCATTGGTAAACTGCCCCTAATGTGCAGTGGTAGAAGCTGGGGGTAAATAGATGGTAATATGGGGAGAAAAAATGGCATTAATATAGGATCAGTGTAAGTGGATGTTAAATGGTTGGCTCAACTCATTGTGCTGAAGGGCCTGTTTTTGTTACGTACCTCTCTGTGACTCTGGGACTTTAAACCCACATTATTCAGTAACTATCTTCTGGTTGTTCAGTTCTTTGCCGGTTCTCTGCAGTTCTCTGTTTTATTAATCATGACCCTGATAGGACGTAATGTTAAGGTGATTGGAGAAAGGTGTAGAGGGCATGTCAGAGAATGACAATCACAAACTATCTGCAGGCGCTGGAAATCCAAAGCAGCACACACAAAATGCTGGAGCAACTCAGTAGGCCAGGCAGCATCTATGGAAAGGAGTAAACAGCTGATGTTAATTCTTTTCCAAAGATGCTGCCTGGCCTGCTGAGTTCCTCCAGCACTTTGTGTAGGCATGTCAGAGGCAAAGTTTTTTATGCAGAGAGAAGTGTGTATGTGGAACAAACTGTCGGGTTGGTGGTAGAGGCAGATACATTAGAGATATTTAAAGAGACTTTTAGATGGGTACATGGATGAAAGGAAAATGGAAGACAATGCAGGAGGGATGCATTGGATTGATGTCGCAGAAGGTTAAAAGGCCAGCACAACATTGTGGGTTGAAGAGCCTGTACTTTACTGTTCTCTGTTCATACCAGTGTGCATTCCATGGCTGACAATTAAGTAATTAAAGGAAAATATTATTTATATTTTGCTTCCCTTTTACAATATTCTGTTATTTCTTTGTGTTTTAATGTGTTTAACCCAACTCTCAATAAAGAGTTTCAATTTACCTTTTAAGTTACTTACAGCTTAGTTAATAGCTTTTAAATGCTTTATTGTTATAAAACATGAAAATGTTTAAGTTATGCTTCAGCAGAAATTAGTGCTCTGTTTCAGGCTAATCCCAAACACAGTGACTTAGGACTCTGGTATCACCATAGCCAGCTCACTTTGCCCCCTACATCTGGCCAAGTTAAGTGAGAGCAGGTAGTGACTGCAGTCAATGAGTCAATGACTCCATGTGACCCCATAAAATATTTTTCCAAGCTGGCTATAATCATAGACTTATAGAAAATAGAATGCAAGGATGCAGAGGAACAGGACTTTCAGCCCAAGACTTTTTGACAAATGTAATAAGTCAATGAACTCTAATGAAACTAATCTCTTCCAGCAGTGCATGGTACATATCTCTCCATTCTCCATACATTCATGTGGCTAGATAAGCCTTTTAAGCCTTCCTCCCACCCTGCACTGCATTCCAGACATCCATCACTTTGTGTAAAATCTTTACTCCAAACATTTTTTAGAACATTCCCCTTATCACCTCCAATACATGCCCTCTGGTACTGGACATTTTTACCCTGGGAAAAGAGATAGTAGCTGCCTGTCCTGTCTATGCCTATCATAATTTTTCAGAATTAGTGGTCACTGTATTAGGTATACACCTGTATACCTGCTCATTAGTGCAAATATCTAATCAGCCAATCATGTGGCAGCAACTCAATGCATAAAAACATGCAGATATGGTCAGGAAGTTCAGTTGTTGTCCAGACCAATCATCAGAATGGGGAAGAAATATGATCTAAGTGGCTTTGATCGTGGAATGTATGTTGGTGTCAGATGGGGAGGCTTGAGTATCCCAAAACTATGGATCCCCTGAGATTTTCATGCACAAGTCGCTAGAGTTTACAGGGAACAAACTAAAAACATCCAGTGAGCAGCAATTCTGTAGGTGGAAATGCCTTGTTAATGAGAGAGGTCAGAGGGGAATGTCCAGACTGGTTCAAGCTGACAGGAAGGCGACAATAACTCAGATAAACCATACTTGACAACAGTGGTGTGCAGAGAGCACCTCAGAATGCACAACACATCGAGCAGAGGATGGGCTACACCAGCAGAAGACCACAGCAGGTTCCACTCCTGTACCTAATAAAATGGCCACTGAGTGTAAATCACTATTCAGTATCCACTCAGCCTCTACCGTT
The DNA here is from genome assembly GCF_030144855.1 of Hypanus sabinus. NCBI lineage: Eukaryota > Metazoa > Chordata > Chondrichthyes > Myliobatiformes > Dasyatidae > Hypanus > Hypanus sabinus. The sequence continues at coordinate 172,530,529 of NC_082708.1, read as the reverse complement.
CCAGAGAAAATAGCGCTAGTTTTTCCAGTATCTCATTATAGCACATACCGTCTATTATTAACAGGTTCTTTACCTGGTGAACCGCTTCTTCAATCACTTCAAAGCCTCCACATCCTTTCTATACTAGGTCCTCATTTTGGCTTAAACTCGGCGAAAGTCTTTGATATACAGCCTTACTGCATATCAAAGGCTTTTCTCTCTGCCATAAGCCAATGAATGCTGTGCAATAAAAACACAAACCCAGATCTAAAATAGGAATAGGAAAGTCTGCAAGTGAATTTTTTGTTAATAAATCAATAAGGTACTAAATGAAGTGACGTGCTTTTGGCTGGATTTCTAGGACTGGATCTGTCGCCAGCTATGGTACATGTTTCCTGCTCTCGTCTTCATCAGTCTGTGGAGTGGATGCCAATCTGGCATTTGTACTTTTAAGTGGATTGTGAAAATATTGAAAACATTTCAAGCAATCCTTTCGCTAAATTCTAACTGCATTCACTGCGTTTCGTGTTTTTCTTTATTCTGTTCACCATTTAAGGAGCTGAAGAAAAAATTACTGTCGCTCAACGTTACACAGTTTGATTTTGATTTTGTACTTTGCCACAATAAAATATTCTTCTAAACTTATAAATTAAAATGTTTCAAACCAGAATAAAAACTGCGCACTGGATTTAAATGCCCAGATAACATGGATGGAAATGACTGCAAAGGCTTACAGAGACAAATGAAAATTCTGAGAGGTGCACCGCAGGCTCATAGAGCTCTAGGGCACAGAAACAGGCTCCCCAGCACACCTAGTTTGTGCCAAACCATTATTCTGCATGATTCCCTCCTCCAAATAAAAAAAAAACAGGTGGAAGACTATTTCGGGAAGATTTTAGAGGCAGGTTTTTTACACAGAGTGGTAAATGCCTAGAGTACAATGCGGGGACTGGCGATAGAGGCTGATGTATTAAAATATTCAATAGGTTTCAATGGGTACATTTAATGTCAGAGAGACATATACAATATACATCCTGAAATTTTTCTTAGATTACTGATGGAGGGCTTCAGGCTCTGTAGGAGGGAAGGGTTAGGTCGATTGTGGAGTCTGTTTATAAAGGTTGCCGCAACCTCATGGGCCAAAGGGCCCAAATTATGCTGTACTGTTCTATGTTGAAAAACTGAAAACTATTGATAAGAATAAGCTGGTGAGTACGTGTTCAAGTTTGTCTCTGGTAAATGATGGTGTTTACTGATTTGGATTCCTGAGCTTAATTAAAATTAATTTAGGTTCGGGACATTTCTTGCTCATTTTAGAACAATTAAATGGGACAATGTTTGGATTTGCTGGTGGTGCAAGCTGCTGGTTTTAAAAAGTACTGCCCTGAGTTTTCATGTCTAGAGGGATATATTTTACCTTTTGCTTTGTACAAAACATAAATACTGCATCAACAAGCACAGGAGAGAGGTGAAAACAGAAGATGCTGGAAGTATTAAGCAGGTCATGCAGCTAAAAAGAAACAGTTTGGTCCCATCTTCAGAACTGAGAAAGAAACAAGGTAGTCTAGGTAACAGAAGTTAGGGGTGGTGGAGATAACTGGAACAATTGGAATTCTTTTGATAGGATAAACTAAAGCAGTAGCAAAGTGCCAATTAAAATCAGATTAAATTTTTTATTTGTGTAAAGTGTATCTAACAAGATTTTTAATGGATATTGTGGCAATTGATTTTCTTCAAGTACCTCCTCCAACTTAAAATGGTTTAGGATGAGAACTACATCGTGGATATTCTATGCATTGGGTCATACCTCAATACTGATCAATAAGCTCCAAAACATGGGTCTCTATACCTCCCTTAACTTCTCATTGCTACCATTGAGGAGGAAGTACTGAAGCTTGAAGACACGCACTCAAAGTTTTAGGAACAGCTTCTACCCCTCTGCCATCAGATTTGTGAATGGACAATGAACCTTGAACACTAGCTCACCATTATTTTTCTCTCTTTGTTCTCTGTTTAATTGTAATTTATAATATTTTTATTATTATGTATTGCACTGTGCTGCAGCCACAAAACAACAAATTTCACAGCATAGGCCAGTGATATAAATTCTGATTCTGATGTGCCAATGAGATAATTATTTCAGTGGAATATTTACATTTCCAGCATTCAGATTTTACTCCTCTGGTGATTGAATATTCTCATCCTTTTCTCTATTTATAACTTCCCCCAGACATAGCCTCGTCATTCACCAGCCCTTACCACCCACTTTTGGCTGACACCACACTGTGTGTTACACCCTGTCATGGACCTTCCTTGTTTGTTTTGCATGCTCTCTCTGAAACTTGTTTGTTTGCCTACAACTTTGCTCAATTCGTTTGAAAGGCTGTCAGCCTGAAACATTCACTCCGTTTCTCTCCCATGACCTGCTGCCTGACCTGTTATTTATTTCCACCCAGTTCTATTTTATTTCAGATTTCCAACATCTGCCATATTTTACCCCGGAATTTCTCATGGCAGCTTTGACAGCCAACAAGCTCCCACTGAAAATATGTGAAAGAAGTTCCAACGTCAGGGTGGTAATAGGATCCAGGAGGAACTGAGAAGATTAACAATGAATAGAGTTGGTAGGTAGAACCAGACTGAATTAGGAAGACAGTGAAAGGGAAATGTAGAATATAAAAGCAAAAATGTAAAGTTGAGGCTTTGCAAAACCCTGGCGAGGCTTCACTTGGAGTATTGTCAGCAGATTTGGGCCCCTTATTTTAAAAAGGATGTGCTGACACTGGAGAGGATTCAGGGGGGTTTTCAAGAATGATTCTCGGAATGAAAGGCTTAACGTATGAAGAGCAACTGATGGCTCTGGGCCTTTACTCATTGGAATTCAGAAGAATGGGCGGGGGAATCTCATTGAAGCTCATTAATGTTAAAAGGCTGAGATCGAGTGGATGTGGAGAGGCTGTTTCCTATGGTGGGGGAGACTAGGACTAGAGGGGGCAGCCTTAGAATAGAAAGATGTCCAATTAGTACAGAGATGAGGAGGAATTTCTTAAGTCAGATGGAGGTGAACCTCTGGAATTCATTGCCACAGGTGGCTGTGGAGGCCAAGTCATTGGGTATGATTAAAGCAGACGTTCATCAGTTCTTGATTAGTCAGGACGTGAAAGGTTATGGAGCCAAGGCAGAAGAATGGAGCTAAGAAGGAAATGGATTAGCCATGGTCAAATGGTGGTGCAGACTTGATGGGCCAAATAGCCTAATTTTTCTGATGAAGGGTGTCAGCCGAAAACACTAATTGTTTATTTTTTTACATAGATGCTGGCTGGCCTGCTGATTTCTGATAAAAGTACAAGTGTGGTTTAACCAGATTTCAAATGGTACAAATAGCTCCATTTAATATTACAGCCTGAAATTCTTGCTCTTTGCAGATATTCATGAAAACAGAAGTGTCTGAAAGAATGAGCGACAGTAAAAACATTAGAACCCCAAAACCCCTCTCCCCTCCCATGCACAAGCACCAGCAAAGCATCAATATTCCCCCACTTATTGCAACAAAAAAATACATCAGCACCCACCAACCACCAAGCAAGCAGTGGCAAAGCCCTGAAAGAGAGACCATGATGTGCAGAAACTAATGGTTCTCCCGATAATTCAACATGCCCCAGGATCTCTCTCTCCCTAATTATGGGGCAGAGAGGTGTCACATAGCAATCGGGGAGAGGAACAAAACAAAGCAACTTGCTGATTGCAATGTTAAAATCTGGTGCACACGTTTATTCTGATTTGGCTACCATTGAGAAAAAGAGAGAGTGTGAGACAGACAGAAAGAGAGAACAATCCAGGTACAAAGGCTATTTGCGATGTTTCATTTTCTCCTGTGAAGCTTCAGTTGGCCACAACAGCATGGAATCAACTTGTCCACAGGGCTGTAGTGCCTCAGAATCCCGAAGGTGTGTACATCTTCCAGGCCGTGTCCTCGCGATATCCAAAAACAGCCGACTGATGAGCCCTAGAAGTGGGAATCATTGCCATAAAAAACATAGTTTGAGTGCAGCTCTAGGTCACAAACTCTGACAGAACCTCATCCACCTTGAAAGGGGAGAAAAAAAGAGACATTAAAGGAGAGAAATTAAGCTTCTTTCACAAATGAAGTTGATAAGGCTGTCCCCTGGCAACATCTAAGCTGTTACAGAGGTGGAAAAGGATACAGAATATAAGACTGAATTGGAAGGTTTTCAGTCCCTAGTCAACTGTTGCGGTCATATCAAGGGTGAATCCCTCTCTTCCTTGAAGCAAGGTTGCAGTGAAGTATTCACCCATGTAAACTTATTGAATTGTCAGCTCTGTTAGGGTTAACGGAGACTTCATGTCATTTGATGACATCCCACACAGTTCCCATTTGCCCTCCCCACTTGGTTCTATCCTCCTCCTTGAAATTCCATCAGCTGCGACCCTTTGTTGTCTCTGTCTGTCACTTCCCTGCCTCTGTTGCTCTTTGCTCTCTGCACCTGCCTATCAACCTTCCTTACCCGGATCCACATATCATTTGCCAGCTCTGGCTTCACCCCTCCCATTCAGCATTTCATATTGGTCATTGCCCCTCTACTCTCCAGTCTAGGTGAAGGATCGAAACTTGAAACATTGACTCTCCATTTCCCTCCATAGATGCTCCCTGACGCATTGAGAATTCACATCACTTTTTTGATGACTGAGTTTACCTTTATGGGTTTGTAAATGGCCTGCTTGGATTTAGATGACATTTTGAGAGTAATTTTATCCAGAGTTAAAGTCATACTAGGACATCTTAATTCGGGAACAGACAGATGTCTCCAGCCCTTCCAGCGGTTTTACTGTGTCCCACATGTTCTGATGTCAAATGGAGCAAATGGAATTATCTGAAGCCTGTTTTCTGTCAAGCAGATTTCTCTAGCTTTGGGAAGATGAACTGAACTTGTGAATTGTCTGAAAAAGCATTATATCCAAATATATCACAGCTTGGTACGGCCAGTGCTCTGTTCAAGATCATAAGCAATAGCCGAGGTTTGTGGACATACTCAGACCATCATAAAAAACATACTCCCCTCATTGATTCTATCTGCACTTACCTCTGCTTCAGAAAATAGCCAACAAAATCAAATATCCCTCCCACCCTGGCTATTTTCTCCTTCCTCTGGGCAGAAGATGCAAAAGTGTGAAAACACACACCACTGGGCTCAAGAACAGCTTCTCTCCTGCGTTATAATCAGAAGCAGAATCAGAATCAGGTCTAACATCATTGGCATACGTCATGAAAGTTGTTCGGTTAGCAGCAGCAGTACAATGCAATACATGACAAATAAAGAAAAAATAGGTAAATGAATTACAGTAAGAATATGTTGTATATCAAATAGTTAAATTAAAAATAGAGCAAAAATGGAAATAATATATATTAAGAAAAGTGAAGAAGTGTTCATGGGTTCAACGTCCATTCAGAAATCAGATGGCAGAGAGGAAGAAGCTGTTCCTGAATCTTTAAATGTGTGCCTTCAGGCTTCGTGAAAGCTCTTGAACAGACATCTTCTAAGACAAAGAGGAATGTTTGATCTCTCAGTTTATCTTCTTATGTTGATTTCACCTTATTTCTCTAACTGAACTGCACTTCCTCTGTAACTGTGATACTCAACTCTGTGTGTTATTGCTTTACCCTTTGTACTTAAAATACCATACAAAAGTTATAGGCATCTATAGGGTGCCTAAGACTTCGGGGATGGTGTAGTAATTTTATGCATTGCACTGTACTGCTGCCACAAAAAAAAACAAAAACTTATTATGGGTGTATCTGCACCCCCAGCACTGCCTGCCCCTGGCACTTCTTCTCTCCCACCTGTCCCATTCTCCTCCCGTGGCCCTCCACCTTCACCATTGCCTACATCCTTTGTTCTCACGAGATTTACAAACTTGCTCTCTGCTCCACACTGACAAATAGAGTACAGTGCAAAACCCTTCGGCACTCTAGCTATATATGTTTGTCTTAAACTTTTGTATGGTACTGTATGCTTTGAAATTATCTGGCATACAAAAAAAAAGCTTTTCATGGTATCTCGGTATGTATGACAATAATAAGCCTTTTACAGATTACCAAATGTCAGTAAAAGTGTTGTGGTTTTCTGATAAGCATGTGCCAGGAAGCATTTGATTGTCCTGGGATCAGATGCCAACTTACTTTATTTTGTTCTGTCGTTCAGACTGAAATTGTTGCTTCCTTTCAATTCTGACAGCTTTATTCTTGAATGCATTCTTTCGCATTGATCCCTCCTCTGTCGAGCAAAAACCAGGCAGCAATAATGCATGTAAAAAGTTCCAACATACTTTTCCCACACAAATTTTGGACTGTGTGATTTTTAAATAAGTTATATCCAAATAGATTATTTTGGCAGATTAAAAATATTTCCATCTAAATTCTCATGTGAAGAAGGGCAGCTTAGGTGCAGAGTATCCTCTCATATCACCATATCTGTTAGCTGTTGGTACAGACACAGGTCAGGAGGTCACAATGAGGCAGATAACAAGAGTGGATGGAAAATCTAGTCATCTCTTCCTGTCCTTGTGTTACCCCTTTCACTGACCCATTTAGTTCATGAAGTTAGCTAGATGAATGTAGTTTTGTATAAAAATAACTTGATGTGGATTTGTTTTAATTTTAGTAATGACTTGACTGAACCATCACTTCACTGGGGGTACTATGAGGTTAGTAAAAAGGAGCTGCCTTTGTTGTACTTGAAGTCAAGAGTTTTAGCATAGCAAGGAATTTTGGGTAGAAGTCAGGACTGGTTTAGGCATACCAAATTATTCAAGGTTCAAAGTTCAAAGTAAATTTATTATCAAACCATGTATAGCATATACAACCTTCAGGTTTATCTTCTTGCTGTCAACAGAATGCACAAAAAATCCCACATGACAAAAAGTGACAAACATCCAATGTGCGAAAAAACAATAGTGAAAACAATTTAAAAAGTAAACAAATGGTACACAGAACGTGAACCACAGAGCCCACTACCACAGAACCAGTGAGTGATGCTGGTCCTGGAGCCTGACCGCTGCTGGAACCAGGGGACAGGTTTAAAGCTTTGTGCAAAGAATACAATGGCCAAGCACGTGAAAGCGTATGTAAAGGGTGATTATAATCTGGAAATCCCAGATTTCAAGGATAATGAAGATAGAATCAATTAAAACTTTCAAAAAAGAGATGGCTAAAAAAGCAATAAGAAGAGAAAAGATGAAACATAAAGCTAAACTAGCCAATAATATAAAGGAGGATATCAAAATTTTTTTCAGATATATGAAGAGTAAAAGAGAGGTGAGAGTGGATATCGGACCACTGGAAAATGATGCTGGAGAGATAGTAATGGGGGACAAAGAAATGGCAGGAGAACATAAGTATTTTTAAGACACACTAGCAGTATGCCTAAAATTCTAGAGTGTCAGGGGGTAGAAGTGAGTATAGTTACCATTACTAAAGTGAAGGTGTTTGGGAAGTTAAAAAGTCTGAAAGTAGATAAGTCACCTGGGCCACATGAACTACACACCACTGTTCTGAAAGAGGTAGATGAAGAGTTTGTGGAGGCTTTAGTAGTGATCTTTCAACAATCAATTGAGTTTGAAATGAGTCCAGAGGACTGTAAAATACAAATATCATTCCACTCTTTAAGAAGGGAGGGGAGCAAAAGACAGAAAATTATTGGCCAGTTAGCCTGATTTCAGTGGTTGCTAGAATGGTCTGCCAAAGTTGCACCATTGACCAACAGAGTGAACAAGAAAGTAAAATTCAATTGATTGCTCCTGGTTATGAAAAAAAAGAACAAGTTTTGTATCCTTTTGCTGTATTCAAGCTGAAAACATACATTGGACTGAGAGAAAACATAATCTTTTAACAGTTCATGTTCATGAAGACATAATGGAATATGAAAGTATATGATCAAATGCATTAAATGCTGGAGGTTGCAAGGGATGCAAGTGCAGGTTCTGGTGCAGTTTGTACTGTAGCTTGGGCCTGGACAGAGAGGAGGTTGTGGAACACAATCCACCATGAGATATAATTCAGCCCACTTGTGTAAATGACTAGCCACAGCCTGACCATTTTCTACCTATTCCATCAGTAAATGAGCACTAGGCTTTTCTCTGTCCTTGCTAGGAGCTGTTAGGGTACTACTGTAAAAAGATAGCACAATTTATGAGGAACGAGAAAATCTTACGGGAAAACTGGAGAAGTACATGTCACGTATGAAGATCAGCACAGATACCAGTGGGAGAAACAACGGAGGGAAGTAGAGATCAATGCCCGAGACACAGTAGTGTATCAGTTAGCGTGACGCTATTACAATTTGGGGTGTAGGAATTTGGAATTTAATTTTGGCACAGTCTGTACAGAGTTTATCTGTACTCCCTGTGAAGGGTTTCCTTCAGCTACTCTGGTCTAAATATGTACCGGCTAGTAAGTTAGTTGGTCATTGTAAATTGTCCTGTCTTTAGGGTAGGGTTAAATAGGTGGGTTGCTGGGCAAGTGCATCTTGTTGGACCAGATGGCCTGTTCCACTCTGTAGCTCTGAATGAATAAATAAATTATAAATAAACTAAATTAGTAAATTATTTTATTATTATCACATTTACCAAGCTGTAGCTTGCCATCCAGACATAATTTCATCACATTAATGCACTGAGGTAATACAAGGGTAAACAATAACATATGAAAGTGCACTGTGTGGGAGACAGTAAGGTGCAAGGTCACGGCCAAGTAGGTTGTGGTGTTGAGTCTAGTATTCATAGATGGTCTAATAATACCAGGACAGAAGCAATACTTGAGCCTGGTGGTACATGATTTGCATCTTCTGCTTGATAGGAGGAGAAAGGAGTGAGATTGCCTCAGGAGGGTAGGATCTTTGATTAATTTGGCTGCTTTACCGAGGCAGTGACAAGTGTAGAATCCATGGAAGGGAGGCCGATTTCCGTAAGGTGCTAAGCTACGTCCATAAATCTCTGCAGTTTCTTGTGGTCTCGGGTGAAACAGCTGCCATACCAAGCTGTCACGCATCTGAGCAGAATGCTTTCTATAGTGCTTCGATAAAAATTAACGAGGGTTAAATGTCTTTAGCCTCCTGAGCAAGCAGAGGCACAAGTCTGCATTGTTGGCCACCTGGCTCCTCAAGCCTGCTTCATCTTTCAACATAGTTACGGCAGACCTACAATGGTCTCAACTCCTGTACCAGTTCCCCAGAGCATTCAAATTTCTAATAATTAAAAATGTATCTACCACTACATCAGTACTCCTAATGATTTAGCCTCCAGATCTCTCTGGGGTAGAGAAATACACCTTGTGCTTATGGAATATATTTGAATCTGTTACCAAGTTTTATGGATTTTGCAGCTGTTTTATAAATTGGACTTGAATTACTTAAAATGTCAAAAATTGGACTGTCTATTTGAAGTATTCAAATGAAGAGCAGAGATACAGTCTGGATAAACAAATTGTTCTAGCTCACCTCACCAGTTCTTTCTGATTGGATACTATTTTAAGAGGGGTGCTCAGTTATTCCTGTGTTGAAATCCCTTCACAGTTTGGACCCTTCTTTAACCTGTAAGTTACACCAGGTTTATATGTCAAAATGCTGGTAGAACACAGCAGGCTAGGCAGCATCTATAGGGAGAAGCACTGTCGACATTTCGGGCC